>NC_041732.1:107778993-108498493 GCF_004115215.2 Ornithorhynchus anatinus | reverse complement strand
GTGCAGAGCACTGTTCTAAGTGCTTCCAAAGTACAATTCAACAGTAAAGAGAGACAATCCCTGCCCACAATGGGCTTACTGTCTTGAAGGGGGGAGACAGATATCAAAACAAGTAAGCAGACATCAATATATATAAATAGAATTATATATATACACAAGCGCTGTGGGGCAGGGAGAGAAGGGTAGAGCAAAGGGAGCAAATCGAGGTGACACGGAGAGGAGGGGGAGCTGAGTCTGGTCCTGGGAGTCAGAAGGACCTGGGTTCCACTCCTAGCTTTGCCACTTATCTGCTGTGTGACTTTGGGCAAGTCACTTCACTTCTCGGGGCCTCAGTGATCTCATCTGGAAAAATGGGGATTGAGACTACGAGTCCCATGTGGGACAGGGACTGTGCCCAACCCAATTAGCTTGTATCTAACCCAGCGCTTAGCACAGTGCCTGGCACGTAGTAAACCCTTAACAAATACCACAGGTATTATTATTATTATTATAATGTGGGATCTGATTATGTTGTATCTACACCAGGATAGAGTACAGTGCTTTGGCATATAGTAAGTGCTTAAGGAATACCACAAGTATTATTATTATTATTATCATCATGGTATTTGTTAAGTGTTTACTGTGTGTCAGGTGCTGTTCTAAGTACTGGGGAAGGTACGAGTTAATCATCAGTCACAGCCCCTGTCCCACATGGGGGTCACAGTCTAAGTAGGAGGGAGAACAGATTGTGAATCCCCATTTTACAGTTGAGGAAACTGAGACATAGAAAAGTTAAATGATTATGGTATTTTTAAGCACTTACTAGGTGCCAGGCACTAAGTACTGGGGTGGATATGAGAAAATCAGTTTGGATACAGTCTCTGTCTGACATAGGGCTCACAGTCTCAATCCCCATTTTACAGATTAGGTAACTGAAGCCCAGAGAAGTGAAGTGACTTGTCCAAGATCACACAGTAGACATGCGGTGGAGCTGGGATTAGAACCCATGACCTTCTGACTCCCTGGTTCGTGCTCTAGCCACTACACCATTGCCCAAGGTCAAACAGCAGCTCACCAAATTAAAGCTCACCTCCTCCAAGAGGTCTTCCCAGACTGAGCTCCCCTTTTCCCTCTACTCCCTCTACCCCCCACCCTTCACCTCTCCTCAGCTAAACCCTCTTTTCCCCCCATTTCCCTTTGCTCCTCCTCCTCTCCCTTCCCCTCCCCTCAGCACTGTACTCATCCGCTCGACTGTATCTCTTTTCATTACTCTATTTATTTTGTTAATGAAATGTACATCGCCTTGATCCTATTTATTTGCTATGGTTTTAATGAGATGTTCATCCCCTCGATTCTATTTATTGCTATTGTTCTTGTCTGTCCGTCTCCCCCGATTAGACTGTAAGCCCGTCAAAGGGCAGGGACTGTCTCTATCTGTTACTGATTTGTACATTCCAAGCGCTTAGTACAGTGCTCTGCACATAGTAAGCGCTCAATAAATACTCTTGAATGAATGAATGAACAGCAGGCAACTGGCAGAGTCGGAATTAGAACCCAGATCCTTTGAGTCCTGGACCCATGCTCTTTCCAATAGTATAATAATGTTGGTATTTGTTAAGCGCTTACTATGTGCCGAGCACTGTTCTAAGTGCTGGGGTAGACACAGGGGAATCAGGCTGTCCCACGTGGGGCTCACAGTCTTAAGCCCCATTTTACAGATGAGGTAACTGAGGCACCGAGAAGTTAAGTGACTTGCCCAAAGTCACCCAGCTGACAAGTGGCCGAGCCGGGAGTCGAACCCATGGACTCTGACTCCAAAGCCCGTGCTCTTTCCACTGAGCCACGCTGCTTCTCTAATAGGCCATGCTGCTTCCAACCCAACGCTACAACCCAGACCACACACGTCACTCCTCTAACACCAACCTAATCACTGTACCTCAATCTTGTCTATCTCTCTGCTGACCACGGGTCATATCCTCCTGCCTTTGACCTGGAACTCCCTCCCTACTTTATCTACAAAAGACCACCACTTTCCCCACCTTCAAACTCTACTAAGATCACAGCTCCTCCAAGAGGCCTGACTATGCCCTCATTTCTTCCCTTCACCCTCTTTTCTACCTTGCCCAGACACTTGGATCTTTGCTTGATAGTCTGCCCGCCCCTCAAGCCCACAGCACTTAAGTACAGATTCCTAGACTTTTCCATTCCCCTCTTCAGTAATTGATTTCGATTTGTGTCTCCACCTCTAGACTTTGAGCTTCTTCTGGGCAGGGAATGAGGCTACCAACTCTACAGTATTATTCTCTCCAAAGCGATTAGGAAAGCCCTCAATAAAGTTGGTCTTTGCCTTTGATGTAAGGGACGGGGAAGCTGTAGGTTGAATCCACCCCAAGCAAATTGGCATTGTTTGCAAAAACATGTCTGGAGATGTGGAGTTCCTTGGTGAAGTGACTCCTGGGAAGCCCTTTAACTCTGTCAAAGAATCTTTTCCCTCCCCACTCACCAGACCTGATTCCCAGGGGTTACTATTAATATTATCATCATCATCCTCATCATCATCATCATAATATTGGCTAAACACTTACTATGTGTCAAGCACTGTTCTACGTGCTGGGTAGATGCAAGTCGATCATACTGAACACAGTCCCTGTCCCACTTTTTTTTAAGGTATCTGTTAAGCACTCACTATGTGTCAGGCACTGTACTAAGTGCTGGGGTAGACACAAGCTAATCAGGTTGGACGCAGTCCCGGTCCCGTATGGGGTCACAGTTTTAATCTGCATTTTACAGATGAAGTAATTGAGGCTCTTGGCTCTCACAGGCTAAGTAGGGGGGAATAGGATTTAATCCCCATTTTACAGTTGAGGAAATGGAGGCACAGAGAAGTTAAGTGACTTATCCAAAGACATAAAACAGGCAATTGGCAGAGCTGGGATTAGGACCCTGGTCCTCTGACTCCCAGGCCCAGGGTCCTGCCACTAGGCCATGCTGCTTCATGCAGGGCTACTGCTAAGATATTAGCCTTCTCCTGGGCTGGTGTGGTCATGTGGCTTTTGAGTTGGAAGCCAACATGAGTGCAGAAATGGAAGTTGTCTCCATGTTACCCGTGTGGTCATCCTCCTATCAATATAATATTAATATTAATGATAATAATTGTGGTATTTGTTAAACACTGTGTGTCAAAATTCTGTACTAAAGCGCTGGGGTAGATTCAAGATAATCAGATCCCACATGGGGCTCACATTCTAAGTAGGCCCCACATCCTCTTACTCCCAAGCCTGTGCTCTTGCCACTAGAGGAGTTAAGTGACTTGCTCAAGGTCACACACAGGTAAGTGGCGGAGCTGAGATTAGAACCCAGGTCTTCGTGTCTTCAAGTCTTCTCCCCTACTCTCTGCCAATGCTTATGGCTAAGGGTCTAATAATAATAATGATGTTGGTATTTGTTAAGCGCTTACTATGTGCAGAGCACTGTTCTAAGCGCTGGGGTAGATACAGGGTAATCAGGTTGTCCTCCGTGAGGGTCACAGTTAATCCCCATTTTACAGATGAGGTAACTGAGGCACAGAGAAGTTAAGTGACTTGCCCACAGTCACACAGCTGACAAGTGGCAGAGCAGGATTTGAACCCATGACATCTGACTTCCAAGCCCGGGCTCTTTCCACTGAGCCACGCTGCTTCTCACTGCATCTAGGCAGATGCCCTGCCTGCTTATGAAAACTGGAGGCAGGAGCAGGTCAGGAGCTAAACAATTTCAAAATACCAGCTCATCAGGGGAATAGAAAGGTGAAATTCTGGGGAACCAACATCACGAGAAGCAGCATGGCTTAGTGGAAAGAGCACGGGCTTTGGAGTTAAAGGATGTGGGGTCTAATCTCGGCTCCGCCACTTGCCTGCTGCGTGACCTTGGGCAAGCCACTTAACTTCTCTGTGCCTCAGTTACCTTATCTGTAAAATGGGGATTAAGACTGTGAGTCCCACGTGGGACAATCTGATTACCTGTATCTACCCCAGTGCTTAGATCAGTGTTTGGAATGGAGCAAGCACTTAACAAATACTATAATTATTATTATTGTTATCACGGCTGCAGCTGGGAGAGAGGGTCAGTAGTCCAGCTCTCCAGCTGCTGGGCATAGGGAGGAAACACACTTTCTGGGGATGCCCTGGATCTATCCTCTCTCAACCAATCCATCCACAGAAGTTATTGAGCATTTACTGTGTGCAGTGCACTGTACTAAGCGGTTGAGAGAGTACAATACAACAGAATTAGTAGACATATTCCCTGCCTACAAGGAGCTTACGGTCTAGAGGGGAGCTTACAGTCTCCACAACATCTTCTTCACAGTTTTTCCTCAAAATGGATTTAGAGCTCCTCAGGCCTCACTCTAATCAAAGGACATATCCTGAGGTGGGAGAGGAAGGGGGACGGGTTGAAAACTTGGAAAGTAGAAATCTCTTTTCCAGTTCTCATGGCTGCTGTTGACCTGGCTGGGAGCCTGAAACATGTGTGTGTACCACAAATGGCACCCGTTTACACGAACAGTTGGCGAATGAACTGGGGCCACTGGCGGCAGAGGGTCTGGGATGAAATAATAATAATAATGTTGGTATTTGTTAAGCGCTTACTATGTGCAGAGCACTGTTCTAAGCGCTGGGGTAGATACAGGGTAATCAGGTTGTCCCACGTGAGGCTCACAGTTAATCCCCATTTTACAGATGAGGTAACTGAGGCACAGAGAAGTTAAGTGACTTGCCCACAGTCACACAGCTGACAATGTCCAAAGGGTGCCCAGAAGGGCCAGCCCAGGCCATGCTGGCCAGTAGCTGACTGAGCACCGCTGTGCCCAGTCATCTTCGCATCAGGCAGAGGTACTTGACCATCAGCTTCTTCAAATTTCACAGAGGAGAGGACCTTAGCAACATGGCCTGTTGGATAGAGCACAGGCCTTGGAGACGGAAGGACCTGGCTTCTAGTCCCGGCTCCACCACTCGTTTGCTGTGTGACCATGGGCAAGTCACTTCACTTCTCTATGCCTCAGTTATTTCATCTGTAAAATGAAGATTATGGATGTGAGCCCCACTTGGGACACGAACTGTGCCCACCCTGATTACCTTGTATCTACCCTAGTGCTTAGAACAGTACCTGGCACATAGTAAGTGCTTAACTAATACATAAAAAACATAATATTGGAGATTTACTATCAAAAAGGAAAGAGCTATTTGTGCTCTCATTAACTCTCCTTCAGCTGATCCGTATCATTGATGGTGATGGGGGTCTCCCATCGTAAAAGATGGAGCAAACTGGATCCAGTCACGGAGAAAACTTTGGACCGAGATCTTGTGCAAAGAAGCTAATTCTAGTGGTAGTGACTTGCTCAGGGCCACGCACACTCTCTTGTCCGCGCCTCTGGGTGGGGAATATGCCTGTTATATTGTTATACTGTATTCTCCCAAGTGCTTAGTTCAGTGCTCTGCACACAGTAAGCGCTCAATGAATATGACTGACTGATGGGTCCTCTGGGGCACAGGGCGCAATAGATGAGTAGGTGGGGAGGGGTGAAGCACACTGAAAAATGCACTTGATTGCTTTGTGACCTCGGGCAAGTCACTTGACTTCTCTGGGCCTCAGTTACCTCATTTGTAAAATGGGGATTGAGACTGGGAGTCCCACATGGGACAGGGACTGTGTCCAACCTGATTTGCTTGTACCCATCCCAGCGCTTAATACAGTGCCTGGCACATAGTAAGCACTTAACAAATATGCAGTTATTACAAGAAGGCATTTTATATGCAGGACCTACCTAGGGCCAAAGTGGCTACAGTTTAATGCCGATGCTGAATCCTGAGATCTTCAAACGTGCAGCAGGGGACAGGCACCCTGCTTTAGTAATTGCACAGATTCTTCCACATCATAGGGACTACTAAGAAAATGCTGCAGGATTTAATAGATGCCACCATGGGTGTGGCTCAGTGGAAAGAGCCTGGGCATGGGAGTCAGAGGTCGAAGGTTCTAATCCCGGCTCCGCCACTTGTCAGCTATGTGACTCTGGGCAAGTCATTTCACTTCTCTGTGCCTCAGTTCCCTCATCTGTATCCCCAACACTTAAAACAGTGCTTTGCATATGGTAAGCGCTTAACAAATACCATTAGTATTATTATTATTATTATTATTATTATTATTATTATATTAAGCTAGTCTCCCCTTTTAGACTGCAAGCTCATTATAGGCAGGGAAACACTTCTGCAAATTCTGTTGTATTGTACTCTCTCAAGTGCTTAGTACAGTGCTCTGCATATAGTAAGTGCTCAATAAACACCATTGATTGACTGATGATCATCTTTTTCAGGGAGAAAGGAGTATGATTAGGTTGCAGCAGTTATGGAGATATCTCTCTGCTCTCTTTGCTGGCAAGATCCTTCCAGGAGTCCTCCTGGGTAGGTTACTAAAAGATATCATGGACCGGGACCTCCCAGAATTGCAGTGTAGCACAGCAGACAGTATTTTTTAAATGGAATTTGTTAAGTGATTACCATGTGCAGGTCACTGTTGTAAACGCTGGGGTAGATACAAGGTAATCAGGCACAATCCATGTCCCACAAGGGACTTATAGCCGTAATCCCCATTTTACAGATGAGGGAACTGAGGCCTAGAGAAGTGAAATGATTTGCCCAAGATCACACAGCATACCAGTGGCGGAGCCAGGATTAGAACTCAGATCCTTCTGACTCCTGGACCCGGGCTCAATCCACTAGGCCACACTGCTTATCATGATCTTGTTGCCTTTCAGGTACAGGAGAAAGGGGGAAAACAGCACCAGAACCTCCACGCAGTTTCTTCAGACCTTATCAAAACATTTGATACCATCATGAGATCTGGGCTCTAGAAAGAACTAAGCCAAGTTGGCTTCCTTGATAAATTAATTACAATTCTCAACCTATTTTCTGATGGCAGGGCTGGCGAGCTGGGGCAGAGTTGAGGTCTCCTTCTCTGACCCACTCCCCATCGCCAATGGAGTAAAGCAAGGCTCAGTGGGCAGTGGGTCTGGCCCTGGTCAACCTACGCTGTGCAGCTTCACTGGAGGGTACAACAAGAGGCCTGGATGCAGGGGTTAGACGAGGTTAGAAGGAGTTCCCAGGCACCTCGGGGAAACTTTTCCAATGCCACAGACGTTGAATATCATCCAAAATTCTAGAAACAGCAATTCAAGAATTACTACAAGAGATGACTGTGTCCTCAGGCCTCACAGTCAAGAAGACAAGCAAACAATTGTAAACTGCTTCGCTTAATGGGCCAGGAGCCATGGGTTGGCCGTATGTTTGAAGAAAACTCTGGTGATGCATCACGCCTAGTGGATAGAGCACGGGCCTGGGAGTCAGAAGGACCTGGATTTTAATCTCAGCTCCACCATTTGTCTTCTGTTCGACCTTGGACAAATCTTTTCACTTCTCTGTACCTCAGTTACCTCATCTGTAAAATGGGAATTAAGGCTGTGAGCTCTATATGGGACAGGGACAGTGAGAAACCTGATTAACTTGTGTCCGCTCCAGTGCTTAGAACAGTGACTGGCACATAGTAAGCGCTTAACAAATACCATTATTATTATTATCAACACCAAAAATTCATATTGATAATAAAGACCTAAAAACGGTGATGGAATTCTGCTATCTAGGCAGCACACCACCTAACATGCTCTTTATCTGCCTCCCACCCCGTTACTATGGGGATCCGTCAAGGTTCAGTTCTGGAGCCCCTTCTATTCTTCATCTACACCCACTCCCTTGGAGAATTAATTCGCTCCTATGGCTTCTATTACCATCTCCATGAGGATGATACCCAAATCTAGATCTCCAGCCCTGATCTCTCTCCCTCTCTCCAGTCTTGCATCTACTCTTGCCTTCAAAACGTCTCTACTAGCGGTCTCCTTCGCTGGCGCCTCCTCCCTCTCCCATCTTTTAACTGTTGGAGTTCCTCAAGGGTCAGTTCTTGGCCCTCTTCTGTTCTCCATTTACACTCACTCCCTCGGTGAACTCATTCGCTCTCACGGCTTTGACTACCATCTCTACGCAGATGACACGCAGATCTACATCTCCGCCCCTGTCCTCTCCCCCTCCCTTCGGGCTCGCATCTCCTCCTGCCTCCAGGATGTCTCCACCTGGATGTCGGCCCGCCACCTAAATCTCAACATGAGCGAGACTGAGCTCCTCATCTTCCCTCCCAAACCGGGTCCTCTCCCAGACTTCCTTATCACCGTGGATGGCATGACCATCCTTCCCATCTCTCGGGCCCGCAATCTCGGTGTCATCCTTGACTCGTCTCTCTCGTTCACCCCACACATCCTATCCGTTACCGAGACCTGCCGGTTTCACCTTTACGATATCACCAAGACCCGCCCTTTCCTCTCCACCCAAATGGCTACCTTACTGCTACGGGCTCTCATTATATCCCGGCTAGACTACTGTGTCAGCCTTCTCTCTGATCTCCCTTCCTCCTCTCTCGCCCCGCTCCGGTCTATTCTTCACTCCACTGCCCGGCTCAACTTCCTGCAGAAACGATCTGGGCCTGTCACTCCCCTTCTTAAACACCTCCAGTGGTTGCCTATCAACCTCCGCTCCAAACAAAAACTCCTCACTCTAGGCTTCGAGGCTCTACATCACCTTGTCCTGTCCTACCTCTCCTCCCTCTTTCTACCGCCCACCTCGCACGCTCCACACCTCTGTCGCCCACCTCCTGACCGTCCCTCTGTCTCGCCCATCCCGCCGTCGACCCCTGGGCCACGTCCTCCCGCGGACCCGGAACGCCCTCCCTCCTCACCTCCGCCAAACTGATTCTCTTTCCCTCTTCAAAACCCTACTTAAAACTCACTTCCTCCAAGAGGCCTTCCCAGACTGAGCTCCCCTTCTCCCTCTACTCTCTCTACCCCTCCTCCCTCCTCCCTCTCCCTTCACCTCTCCGCAGCTTAACCCTCTTTTCCCCCCATCTCCCTCTGCTCCTCCCCCTCTCCCTTGCCATCCCCTCAGCACTGTACTCGTCTGCTCAACTGTATATATTTTCATTACCCTATTTATTTTGTTAATTTTGTTAATGAAATGTACATCGCCTTGTTTCTATTTAGTTGCCATTATTTTTACAAGATGTTCTTCCCCTTGACTCTATTTATTGCCATTGTTCTTGTCTGTCTGTCTCCCCCGATTAGACTGTAAGCCTGTCAAACAGCAGGGATTGTCTCTATCTGTTGCCGACTTGTTCATTCCAAGCACTTAGTACAGTGCTCTGCACATAGTAAGCGCTCAACAAATACTATTGAATGAATGAATGAATACTAGGATGTCCTCTTACTATATAAGACTAAACATGTCCAAAACACAACTCCTTATCTTCCCACTCAAACCCTGTCCTCCCCTGACTTTCCCATCTTTGTAGATGGCACCACCATCCTTCCTGTCTCACAAACCTGTAATTTTGGAGTTATCCTTGATTCCTCTGACATTCAGCCCACATATTCAATCCATCACTAAATCCTGTTGGTTCCACCTTCATAACATAGCCAAAATCCACCCTTTCCTCTCCATCCAAACTGCTTCCATGTTAATACAATCACTCATCCTATCCCACCTGGATTAATGCATCAGGCTCCTTGCTGACCTCCCAGCCTCCTGTCTCCTCCCACTCCAGTCCATACGTCACTCTGCTGCCTGGACCATTTTTCTACAAAATCGATCAGTACATGTCACCCTGCTCCTCAAAAAGCTCCAGTGGTTCCTTCATTCATTCATTCAGTCATATATATTGAGTGGTTACTGTGTGCACAGCCCTGTACTAAATGCTTGGAAGGTTGGAAATTGTAATTCAGCAATAAAAAGAGACAATTTCTACCCACAATGGGCTCACAGTCTAGAAGAGGGGAGAACGACATCAAAACAAGTAAACAGGCATTAATAGCATCAATATAAATAATCAGAATTATAGACATATACACATCAAAACAAGTAAACTGGCATTAATATAAATAGAACTATAGATATGTACATATGTACACAAATGCTGTCGGGTGGGGAGAGGGTAGAGCAAAGGGAGCAAGTTGGGGTGATGGGGACAGGAGGGGGAACTGAGAAAAAGGGGTGCTTAGTCTGGGAAGGCCTCTTGGAGGAGGTGAGCCTTCAGTAGGGCTTCAAAGAAGGTAAGTGTGATTGGTGGATTTGAGGAGGGAGGGCATTCCCGGCCAGAGGTAGGACGTGGGCCAGGGTTCAACGGCTGGACAGGCAAGAACGAGACACAGTGAGAAGGTTAACACCAGAGGAGCGGAGTGTGCGGGCTGGGCTGTAGAAGGAGAGAAGGGAGGTGAGGTAGGAGGGGGCAAGGTGATGGAGAGCTTTGAAGCCAATAGTGAGGAGCTTTTGCTTGATAAGGAGGTTGATAGGCAGCCACCGGAAATTTGTGAGGTGGGGGGTGACATGCCCAGAGTGTTTCTGTAGAAAGATAATACAGGCAGCAGAGTGAAGTACAGACTGAAGTGAGAGACAGGAGGTTGGCAGATCAGAAAGGCTGGTGTAGCAATAATTCAGTTGGATGAGTGATTGTACTCATGTGGTAGCGGTTTGGATAATAATGTTGGTATTTGTTAAGCGCTTACTATGTGCCGAGCACTGTTCTAAGCGCTGGGGTAGACATAGGAGAATCAGGTTGTCCCACGTGGGGCTCACAGTCTTAATCCCCATTTTACAGATGAGGGAACTGAGGCACAGAGAAGTTAAGTGACTTGCCCACAGTCACACAGCCGACAAGTGGCAGAGCTGGGATTCGAACTCATGAGCCCTGACTCCAAAGCCCATGCTCCTTCCACTGAGCCACGCTGCTCCTCAATGGATGGAGAGGAAAGGGTGGATCTTGGTGATGTTATGAAGGTGAGACTGGCAGGGTTTGGTGATGGATTGTATATGTGGGTTGAATGAGAGTGCAGAGTCAAGAATGACACCAAGGATGTGGGCTTGTGAGACTGGAAGGATGGTAGTGCCGTCCACAGTGATGGGAATGTCAGGGAGTGGACAGGGTTTGGGAGGGAATATAAGGAGCTCTGCCTTGGACATGCTGAGTTTTAGGTGCGTAGAGATGTTCTGAAGGTAGGAGGAGATGCGAACCTGGAGGGAGGGAGAGAGAACCGGACAGTTGTTGCCCATCCACCTCCGCATTAAACAAAACCTCCTAACCATTGTCTTTAAAACACTTCACCACCTTGTCCCCTCTTACCTCACCTCACTGCTCGCCTTCTACAAGCCAGTCCCCACACTTCACTCCTCTAGTGCTAATCTTCTCACTCTGCCTCGATTTTGCCTGTCTCGCGGCAGAACCCTAGCCCATGTCTTACCTCTGGCCTGGAACGCCAGCCCTTCCCAGATCTGACAGACAATTACTCTCACCTACCCCCCTTCAAAGCCTTATTGAAGGCACATCTCCTCGAAAAGGACTTCCCAGGCTAAGTCCCACTTTTCCTCATCTCCCACTCCCATCATCCTAACCTGATCCCTTTGCTCTTCCCTTCTCCCAGCCCCACAGCACTTCTGTGCATATCTGTAATATTATTTATTTGTACTGATGTCTGTCTCCCCGACTCTAGACTGTAAGTCTGTGGTAGGCAGGGGATGTGACTGTTTATTGCTGTACCGTACTCTCCCAAATGCTCAGTACAGTGCTCTGTACAGTAAGCATTCACTAAATATGATTGAATCAATGAATGAATGAAAGAAAGAAAAACAAGGAAATAGAAAAACGAATCAAGAAAGCTAGTACAATATTTTGGAGAAGATCAACATTTTGGATTATGGTGGTAGAGTGGCATCAGACTCCAGATCAAACTAAAGGTCTACGGAGCTGTAGTGTTGTTTAACCTTTTCTATGGCTCTGAGACTTGGACCGTATATGGGCTCCAAATCCAGCTTCCCAACCACTTCAACCAGTGTTGCTTAGGGGCCAAAACTCAATATCAATGCTCAAGACCAGAGATCCCAAACAGTGAAGTTCTGGAATGCAGTCCGTCTCCAAGCACTGAAGCTATGAGAGCCCGGGCTTGGGAGTCAGAGGTCATGGGTTCGAATTCCGCTCTGCCACTTGTCAGCTGTGTGACTGTGGGCAAGCCACCTAACTTCTCTGTGCCTCAGTTACCCCATCTGTAAAATGGGGATTAAGACTATGAGCCCCAAGTGAGACAACCTGATTACCCTGTATCTACCCCAGTGCTTACAACAGTGCTCTGCACATAGTAAGCGCTTAACAAATAGCAACATTATTATTATTATTAGCAGAGTAATGTTGTATGGGACATGTGAAGAGAATGAATGACAGCTCATTCATTCATAGTTACTCTACGGAGACTGAACTCGGGAAATGGAAAGCAAGTTGTGCAGGGGAAGCGTTTTGAGGACGTGGTCAAACCAAACCTCAGACAGTGCTGCCTATCCCAGCTGAAAACTGCGTCAATAGCTGAGGCTGTCCCAGTGTGGTACACTGCTACCAAGAAGGGAGCATCTCTCTTTGAGCCAAAGCTTTGTAAGGAACGTGAGACAAGGAGGTGGGAACATCCCTACTGACTTTGTTATATTGTCCTCTCCCAAGTGCTTAGTACAGTGCTCTGCGCACAGAAAAAACCCAGTAAATACCACTGATTGAAATATGATCAACTGAGGTAAAAGAGAAATCCCAGCACAGCCAACATTAAGCTTGACAAGCTAAGGGACAGCCTTCTTGTGTGGCAGTATGTCTCGCTTTGTCCTGCTAAGCCACACAGGCTCATTCATAGGACAGTATTTAATTTCCACCTGTACACCCTTTCCCAGTGCTCAGTACAATATTCTGCACACAGTAAGTGCTAATAAATACTGTATTGCTCCTAGTGGTGACTTCTTTGAATATGCAGGATGGCTATATCTAATAATAATAATAATAATGTTGGTATTTGTTCAGTGCTTACTATGTGCCGAGCACTGTTCTAAGCGCTGGGGTAGACATAGGGGAATCAGGTTGTCCCACGTGGGGCTCACAGTCTTAATCCCCATTTTACAGATGAGGGAACTGAGGCACAGAGAAGTTAAGTGACTCGCCCACAGTCACACAGCCGACAAGTGGCAGAGCTGGGATTCGAACTCATGAGCCCTGACTCCAAAGCCCGTGCTCTTTCCACTGAGCCACGCTGCTTCTCACTATATCTTCTAGCTATATCTGGAGATAGCTATTATGGGCAGGGAACCTGTCTATCAGCTCTTTTATATTGTACTCTCCCAATGACTTAGTACAGTGCTCTGCACCCAGTAAATGCTCAATAAATTCGATTTACTGATTGGTTGATGTGCTGATGCTGTGTCATAGCATCGTGAGCTTTCAGGTGGTTGCCTCGGCAACTGCTTTGGTCCTTGCTGCCCACATGAGCCAGCTATTTTTCTGTCCACCTGGGGCCTAGATGACCTTTGGTTCAGTCCCATCTCCAGGTTCAATTCAAGCAGTGTAGCCTAGTAGTGAGAGCATGGGTCTGAGAGTCCGAAGGACCCGGATTCTAATCCCAGCTCTGCACCTTGTCTGCTGTGTGACCTGGTGCAAATCACTTCACTTCTCTGGGCCTCAATTACCTTATCTGTAAAATGGGGATTGAGAATGTGAGCCCTATGTGGGACGGGGTTGTGTCCAACCCAATTTGCTTGTATTCATCCCAGAGCATAGTATGGTGTGAGGCACATAGTAAGAGCTTAACAAATACCATTATTATTTTTATTATTATTATTTTTTGAATTCAGCATGATCATCTTAGGCCCAGCAAAGAACCTAGGTGTATGGTTTCACATGTCCAAGCATGTATGTGCAGGTCTGTGTAGCTCTGCAGATGTCTGAGCATCTTTGTGCCTGTATGCGAGATCAAATAACCAAAGGTAATTATTGAGCACTAACTGTGTGCCAAGCAAATCACTAGGCATGGAGGGAGGAGGAAACAATACAGTAGAGTTGGCAGATATAGACCCTGCCAACAAGGAGTTTACAGTCTAGAGGGAGAGGCAGACATTGAAATAAATTACAGATGGGAGAATGGGAGAGTTTAAGGATATGTACTTCAGAGCTGTAGGGCTGGGATAGATGATCAAATTCTTAAGCAGAAGAGATCCAAGTGCAAAAGCAATGTAGAAAGGAGGATGAATGGAAGGGTCAGAGCCAGAGCTTCTATATTGCAACCGAGGACCATGGATTAGAGATGGAATGGGAAATTCTGCCCTGGCCACTTCCTGCCAGAGCCTCAGAATCAAAATCTTCAGAGAACAGGAACAAAATCCCTAGAGCTGTCTCATTTTCAAGCTGGTGAAACAACCTCTTAAGTAGTATATTAGAATTAACTCAAAGGGTCATTCTACGGTAATAGTAATAATTGGAGTACTCCATCCTAATCCTCCTCTACCTCTCAGCTGCCTTTGACACTGTCGAACAGCCCCTTCTCCTGGAAACTTTATCTAACCTCGACTTCACTGACACTGTCCTCTCCTGCTTCTCCTCATCTCTCTGGCCGCTCATTCTCCGGCTCCTTCACGGGCTCCTCCTCTGCCTCCCACTCCCTAACTGTGGGGGTCCCTCAAGGTTCAGTTCTGGATCCCCTTCTCTTCTCCATCTACCCCCACTCCCATGGAGAACTTATTCACTCACACGGCTTCATCTACCACCTCTATGTGGGTGATACCCAAAACTACATCTCCAGCCCTGATCTTTTTCCCTCTCTGCAGTCTTGCATTTCCTCCTGCCTTCGAGACATTTCTACTTGGATGTCCTTCAGTCATCTCAAGGTTAACGTGTCCAATACAGAGCTCCTTATCTTCCCTCCCAAACCCTGTCCTCCCCCTGACTTTTCCCGCACCACTACCCATCCTGTCTCACAAGCCTGTAATCTTGGTGTTATCCTTGACTCCTCTCTCTCATTCACCCAACACATTCAGTCCATTACTAAATCCTGTCGGATCAACCTTCACAGCAGTGCTAAAATCTGCCTTTTCCTCTCCATCCGAGCTTCCTCCATATTAATACAATCACTTATACTCTCCCTCCATTCATTACTGTATCAGCCTCCTTGCTTACCTCCCAGCTTCCTGCCTCTCCCCACTACAGTCCATACTTCTCTCTGCTGCCCGGTTCTTTTTTTTACCAAAAATGTTCAGATCATGTTTCCCCAGTGCCCAAGAAACTCCAGTGGTTGCCCATTCACCTCCACATCAAACAAAAACTCCTCACAGTTGGCTTTACTGCACTCTATCTCCTTGCCCTTTTCTCTCACCTCACTACTCCTTACTATAACCCAACCCATTGTTTTATGAGATGTTCTTCCCCTTGACTCTATTTATTGCCATTGTTCTTGTCTGCCTGTCTCCCCCGATTAAACTGTAAGCCTGTCAAACGGCAGGACTGTCTCTATCTATTGCCGATTTGTACATTCCAAGCGCTTAGCACAGTGCTCTGCACATAGAAAGCGCTCAATAAATACTATTGAATGAATGAATGAATCAAACCCCCCCCCCCCACACCACTCCTCTAATGCTAATCTTCTCACTGTACCTTGGTATCATCTATCTCGCTACCAACTCCTCGCCCACATCCTGCCTCTGGTCTGGAACACTCTCTCTCCCAAATTTGACAGACAATTATTCTCCCACCACTCAAAGATTTATTGAAGACACAACTCCTTCAAGAGGCCTCCCTAAGCCCTCCTTTCTTCTCCCATTCCCTTCTGCATCTCCCTGACTTGTTCCCTTTGTTCATCCCCACTCCAAAGCCCTACAGAACTAATGTACATATCCGTAATTCATTTATTTATATCAATGACTGTCTCCCTCTCTAGAGTGTAAGCTCTTTGGGGGCAGGGAATGTCACCATTTATTTTTGTATTGTACTGTCCCAAGAGCTTAGTATAGTGCTCTGCATTCAGTAGGTGCTCAATGAATATGATTGACTGACTCACTGATATGAACTGTGTCCAATCTGTTTAGCTTGTGTCTATCCCAGTGCTTAGTACAGTGCCTGACGCATAGTCAGTGCTTAACAAATACCATAAAAAACAAAAACCAGAAACCTCCAAGAAACCTCTCTTCTCTGTACCTCAGTTCCTCATCTTCAAAAATGGGGATTAACTACCTGTTCTCCCTCCTACTAAGACTGTGGGATCCGATGATCTTTTATCTACCCACTCTATGAAGCACAGTGCTTGACACATTGTAGGTGCTTAACGAATACCACAGTTCTAATTGTTATTCCAGTCATCAGCAGTAGCAGCAGCAGTAACAGTTCCCGGCTCAGTGGACCTGTCCTTTAGCCAACTTGGCCCCATAGTGTTTGTTTACTGACTTATGGAATTTCTTTATTCTTCCAATTTTCTGTCTCTTTTGAAATTGTTTGGAAGCTAGACTGAGGGCAGGCACTTTCTCTTCCCCGTGTTCTGATTCTTTCCCGACCTCAAGTGCACTGTCCTACTCTGCCTGGATAGTTCCTGGATGTATATTGTGGATGACCATAAACTGGCTTGATGAATGCAAACGTGCTTTGCCCAGGGAATGTATCTACTAACTCTGTTATACTGGACTCACCCAAGAGTTTAGTACAAGAGGTCTGCACACAGTAAGTGCTCAATAAATGTCACCGATTGATTGACTGGCTTCCTTCTGGGCATGGTATATTCACTTGGCCTCTGAGATGTCCCCTTACCCATCCACTGGTCTGTGATGTCAATACTCATTTAGTCAAATGGTTCCAAAGGAATCCATCTGTATGGCATCAATTGGCTTGTTTAATCAGCTAATGGTATTTACTGAGAGCTTATTGAGCACAGAGCACTGTGCTAAGATCATGGGAGAGTACAATACAACACAGTTGGTAGGCATATTCCCTGCCCTTGAAGAGCTCACAGTCTAGAAGGGAAGACAGATGTTAATATAAACTATGAGTTTTTTTATGGTATAAGTTCTGTTGAGCTGAGGGTGGGTGAATATCAAGGGACCAGCACTTCATTTATTCATTCATTCAATTGCATTTATTGAGTGCTTACTGCAGAGCACTGTACTAAGTGGTGGGAATGTACAATTTGGCAACAGATAGAGACAATCCCTGCCCAACAATGGGCTCACAGTCTCAAAGGGGGAGACAGACAGCAAAACAAAACAAAACAGGTAGTCAGGCATCAGCCTGGGAAGGCCTCCTGGAGGAGGTGAGCTCTCAGTAGGGCTTTGAAGAGGGGAAGAGAGTTAGTTTGGCAGAGGTGAGGAGGGAGGGCGTTCCAGGACAGCGGGAGGACGTGGGCCAGGGGCCGACGGTGGGACAGGCGTGAATGGGGGACAGTGAGGAGGTGAGTGGTGGCA
Organism: Ornithorhynchus anatinus; assembly: GCF_004115215.2. Taxonomy (NCBI): domain Eukaryota; kingdom Metazoa; phylum Chordata; class Mammalia; order Monotremata; family Ornithorhynchidae; genus Ornithorhynchus; species Ornithorhynchus anatinus. The sequence goes on along the minus strand of NC_041732.1, from coordinate 108,481,151 downwards.
GAGGAGTGGAGTGTGTGGGTTGGGTCGGAGATGGAGAGAAGGGAGGTGTTTTGGAGGGGGCCAGGTGATAGAGAGCTTTGTAGCCAAGAGTGAGGAGTTTTTGCTTCATGTGAAGGTTGATAGGCAACCACTGGAGGTTTTTGAGGAGGGGGATGACATGACCAGAGCATTTCTGTAGAAAGAGAATTTGGGCAGCAGAGTGAAATATAGACTGAATAATAATAATAATAATGATGGCATTTGTTAAGCGCTTACTATGTGCAAAGCACTGTTCTAAGCGCTAGGGGGATACAAAGTGATCAGATTGTCCTATGTGGGGCTCACAGTCTTAATGCCCATTTTACAGATGAGGTAACTGAGGCACAGAGAAGTTAAGTGACTTGCCCAAAGTCACACAGCTGACAAGTGGCGGAGCCAGGATTAGAACCCATGACCTCTGACTCCCAAGCCCGTGCTCTTCCCACTGAACCATGCTGAAGTGGGGAGAGACAGGAGGATGGGAGATCTGAGAGGAGGCTGATGCAATAATCCAGTCAGGGTATTAAGAGAGATTGTACCAGCAAGGTAGCAGTTTGAGTGGAGAGGAAAGGGCGGATCTTGGCGATGTTGTGAAGGTGAGACTGGCAGGTTTTGGTGATGGATTGGTATGTGCGGGTGAATGAGAGAGCAGAGTTAAGGATGACACCAAACTTGCCGGCCTGTGGGGACAGAAAGGATGGTAGTGCCATCCACAGTGATGGGGAAGAGAGGGAGAGAGACAGGTTTGGGAGGGAAGATAAGGAGCTAGTCTTAGACATGTGAGTTTTAGGTGGCGGGCGGACATCCAGGTGGAGATGTCCTGAAGGCAGGAGGAGATTCGAGTCTGGAGGGAGGAGGAGAGAACAAGGGAGGAGATGTAGATTTCGGTGTCATCTGTGTAGAGATGATAATTGAAGCCGAGGGAGCGAATGAGTTCGCCGAGAGAGTGAATACAGATGGAGAACAGAAGGGGACCAAGAACTGGCCCAGACAACACTCTTGTCTGCTGTATGACCTTGGGCAAGTCACTTTACTTCTCTGGGCCTCAGTTCCTTCATCTATAAAATGGGAATTAAGACTGTGCACCCTACAAGGGACAGGACTATGTCGCCAACCCAATTTGCTTGTTAATAATAATAAGAATAATGATATTTGTTAAGTGCTTACTATGTGCCAAGCACTGTTCTAATGCTGGAGTTAGATACAAGGTAATCAGGTAATCCTTATTTTACAGATGAGGTAACTGAGGCACAGAGAGGTTAAGTGACTGGCCCAAAGTCACACAGCTGACAAATGGTGGAGCTGGGATTAGAACCACGGCCTCTGACTCCGAAGCCCCCGCGCTCTTCCACTAAGCCACGCTGCCCTTCTCGTGTAACCACTCCACCACTTAGTACAGTGCCTGGCACAAAGTAAGCGCTTATCAAATACCACAATTATTATTATTATTATGACAGATCCATAGATGACACAGAAAGGAGAGGGAGAAAGGGAAAGGAGGACTTAGAGAAGACCTCTTGGTGGACTTGTGCTTTAGAATGAAATCTCTTTAAAGGTCTGGGGATGGACTGTATTGAGTGCCTCAAGAGCAGTGCAGTGTTCAGTAGATCCTCATTAGGCTGATGATCATGGAAATGATGTTAGTTTTGCTTGGGAAGCGGCGTGGCTCAGTGGAAAAGACCCTGGGCTTCGGAGTCAGAGGTCATGAGTTCGACTCCGGGCTCTGCCACTTGTCAGCTGTGTGACTGTGGGCAAGTCACTTAACTTCTCTGTGCCTCAGTTACCTCATCTGTAAAATGGGGATTTACTGTGAGCCTCTCGTGGGACAACCTGATTACTCTGTATCTCCCCCAGTGCTCAGAACAGTGCTCTGCACACAGTAAGTGCTTAACAAATACCAACATTATTATTATTATTATTCTCTCTGTTTTTTTAATGATAGTTGTAATAATAATGTTGGTATTTGTCTAAGCTCTTACTATGTGCCAGGCACTGCCACTAAATGCTGGGATAGATACAAGCAATCAAATTGACACAGTCAATGTAATAATAATAATAATAATGGTATTTGTTAAGCGCTTACTATGTGCAGAGCACTGTTCTAAGCAGTGGGGTATACCGGGTAATGAGATTGTCCCACATGAGACTCACAGTCTTAATCCCCATTTTGACAGATGAGGTAACTGAGCACAGAGAAGTTAAGTGACTTGCCCACATCACACAGCTGACAAATGGCAGAGTCGGGATTTGAACCCATGACCTCTGACTCCCAAGCCCGGGGCTCTTTTCATTGAGTCACGCTGTTCTCAGTGTCCCACGGTGGCTCACCAGTCTTAATCCCCATTTTACAGATGAGGTAAATGAAGCATAGAGAAGCAAAGTAACTTTCTCAAGGTCACCCAGAAGACAAATGGCGGAGCTGGGATTAGAATTCAGGTCCCCTGACTCCCAGGTCCATGCTCTTTCTGCTAGGCCAGTTTGCCTCTCCTTCCTTGCCCTAGCTTTTCTCCAGCTCCACTCTGTGAGGCAGTCCCTGCCTAGTGGTGGCACAGGTTACCCGAAGATGGCAAGAATTAGCTATGAGCTCAGGATTCCCGACTTGCCCAGGAGGCCTGAATCCACAGCAGTCCAACTCTGAAGTGACCCAGAGTCACCCTTGGCTCTTGGGGCCCCCGGATGGGGAAGATGAGGAAGACCCTTTAGCCGAACCCTACTCTCCACGCCAGAGGAAATCAAGGCTCCCAGACCGACATGAGATAAAGCTGGAGTCTACAGAGAGGCGCAGTGGTCAAGCCTAGCCCAGGGAGTTGGCTCATTCAGAGATTCATAATAATAATAATAATGTTGGTATTTGTTAAGCGCTTACTAGGTGCAGAGCACTGTTCTAAGCGCTGGGGTAGATACGGGGTAATCAGGTTGTCCCACGTGAGGCTCACAATTAATCCCCATTTTACAGATGAGGTAACTGAGGCACAGAGAAGTTAAGTGACTTGCCCACAGTCACACAGCTGACAAGTGGCAGAGCCGGGAGTCGAACCCATGACCTCTGACTCCGAAGCCCAGGCTCTTTCCACTGAGCCACGCTGCTTCTCTATATATTCATCTGGCTATTAGGACCGCTCCACTCTGGTCTTCTCCATGGTGCCCATTGCAGATGTTCCCTACACCCAGCCACTCCTAACAAAGGGGAGAAATAATAATAATAATTATGGGTGGTGTTTGTGAAACGCTTACTATGTGTCAGTCACTGTACTAAGCGCAGGGGTGGATACAAGCAGATCGGGTTGGACACACTCCTTGTCTCACATGGGGCTCACAGTCTGGATCTCTATTTTACAGATGAGGTAACTGAGGCACAGAGCGGTTAAGACACTTAGCCAAGGTCACACCACAGACAAGTGGCGGATCCAGATTAGAACCCACGATCTTCCGACTTCCAGGCCCTACTTCTAGAAATCCCATCGGGGCTCCCGTTTGGTGATCCATCCGTCCCCGAGGGTGGATCCACCAGCCTTCAGCTTCTCCCCTTGCAGAGGAATTGCAACCAAATGAAGGGATTTCCAGTTCAAGTGTGACTTCGATTCCCCGCTTATGGCTCCTAATCGATCACCGGAGCAAAGAACGAGCCGGTATCAAGCTGATAGGTGAAAAAACAATTAATTCAAGCGCACTGGGACTTTTGCCTCACTCTAAATGGAATGCAAGCACCCTGCCAAAACCTGTTAAAAATAGAAACTATCCAGTTCGAGTCTTGTCTCCAGATGGTCTATGGGGAGCCCACGTAATAAGTCATCCACAAGAGAGGCTGCCATTAATAAGTCCAGAATTTCCTGTTCTCGGTCCCATGCTGTCAACGGAAGGGGCCAGTGGTAGTTTCCAGGGGCAGACCCAGGACCGCCCTTTGCATCTGTAAACGCGGCAAGCTTAACCCTTTCTTCCAATCGTAAATGTCTCCAGGAGGAATCAGGTTGGATCTATCCTGACTCCTCTCTGTCATTCAACCCACATAGTCAATCCATCATTAAATCCCGTCGGCCCCATCTTCCCATATCGCTTCAAATTCACTCCTTCCTCTCCAATCCAGACTATCTCGTTAATACAATCACTCACTGGTTACTGCATAAGCCCCCTTGCTGACCTCCCAATCTCCTGCCTCTCCTCACTCAGTCCCTCCTCACTCCAGTTCATGCTTCACTCTGCTGCCCGGATCATTTCATTCATTCATTCATTTAATAATATTTATGAGTGGCTTACTGTGTACAGAGCACTGTACTGAAGCCGCTTGGAATGTACAATTCGGCAACAATAGAACAGTCCCTGCGCCCAACAATGGGCTCCTCCAAGAAAAATTCAGGACATGTCACCGCCGCTACTCAATAAACTCCAGCGGTTGCCCATCCATCTTCATATCAACAAAAAACTCCCCAACACTGAATCTAAAGCAGTCCATCACCTTGCTCCTCATACCTCACCTTGCTACTCTTCTTCCCAACCCAACCAGCACACTTTTGCTCCTCTGGTGCTAACTTTCCCACTGTGCCGCCATCTTGCTGTCTTCGCTGCCGACCCCCGTGCCCACGTCCTGCCTCTTGGACTGGAAAACGCCTCCCCTCCTCAAATCCGACAGAAAATTGCTCTCCCGCCGCTTCAGAGCCTTACTGAAGGCACAGCTCCTCCAAGAGACCTTCCCAGACTAAGCTCTCCTTCCCTTTTCTTTCAGCACCTTTCTGCGTTCTCCTTGGACTTGCTCCTTTTATTCTCCCCTAACCCCCCCAGCCCCACAGCACTTATGAACATATCTGTAATTTATTTATTTATATAAATGCTTGTCTACCCTTCTAGAGACTATACCTAGGCAGGGAATGTGTCAGTTATATTGTGCTATTGTACTCTCCCAAGTGCTTAGTCCGCTCGGGTGGACGAGGCGGTGCCCTCGGTGGCCGGGCTCTGAGCTAAGGGCGCCCCTTGGCTGGAGTGTTTGCTTGCTCTGGGGAGCAGCTTACCCCACCATAGATCGACGTGGAGGGGAGGGAGGTCCAGCTTCCATTTGCCACTATCACTCTGAGGGGCTTCCAGGGGGTGGGCTGCGGGATCCCAGGCTGGACCTGAGTCCTACGGCTCCCAAGGACCCCACGGCAATGCTCCCTTCAGGCCCCCTCGGGTCCCTGACAGGGAGGACGAGAACCCCCACTCCACTGTGGAGCAAGTCATTTAACCTCTCTGCCACTCAGTTTCCTCATCTTTAAAATGGAGATTAAAGATAAGATAAAATCTCTGCTCTCCCACCCTCTCCTTCCTCCCACCTAGACTGTGAGCCCCATGTGGGAAAGGGACGGGTTCTGATCTGATTACCACAGAAGTAGTGTTGCCTAGTGAGCCAACTCCTCCTTACTGGCTCTCCATAACCTTGTCTTCTCCTACCTCACCTCCCTTCTCTCCTTCTACAGCCCAGCCCGCACACTCTGCTGCTCTGCAGGGAACCTCCTCACTGTGACTCGTTCTCACCTGTCCCGCTGTCAACCCCTGGCCCACGTCCTACCTCTGGCCTGCAGTGCCCTCCCTCCTCACATCCGCCAAACTAGCACACTTCCCCCCCTTCAAAGCCCTGTCAAAGCTCACCTCCTCCAGGAAGCCTTCCCAGGACTGAGCCCCCTTTCCCTCTGTTCCTCCTTCCCTCCCCATCGCCCCGACTCCCTCCTCTGCCTCTACCCCCCTCCCCGGCCTCACAGCACTTGGGTATATATACATATTATATTTCTATTATCTCATTAATGATGTGTATATATCTATAATGTCTATTTATTTATATTGATGCTATTTATGCCTGACTACTTGATTTGTTTTGTTTGTTGTCTGTCTCCCCATTCTAGACTGTGAGCCCGATGTTGGGGTAGGGATGGTTTCTATTAGTTGCTGAATTTGTAATATTCCAAGCACTTAGTACAGTGCTCTGCCACACAGTTAAGTGCCTCAATAAATACGAGTTGACTGACTGACTGACTGAATGAATAGTGGAAGAGCCTGGGCCTGGGGAGTCAGAGGACCAGGGTCTAATCATACCTCTGCCACTACCTGCTTTGTGACCTTGGGCAAACCACTTAACATCTCTGTATCTCAGTTCCCTCATCTGCAAAATGGGATTCAATACCTGTTCTTCTCCTTCTTGGACTGTGAGTCTCATGTGGAAGCTCATGTTCTTCTATCTAGCCCAACACTTAGTACAGTGTTTGGCACACAGTAAGTGCTTAACAAGTGGCACAATTACTATTATCGTATATCTCCCCTAGTGCTTATCATAGTGCCGGGCACGGTGAGTAAGCACTTAGTAAATACCACAGTTACTATGATGACTATTATTATGCAACCAGTACTCAATAAACATCAACGGTCAACAGCAAAAGAGAAATGGAAGAGAAGAAAACACCTGGCAAGGAAATGAGTGGAATGTTAAGGTTCTTTAATCAGATGCCTTGACCTCCATCAACTGATCATCAGAATTCCCTGGGTCTGCTCTCAGAAGCCAACGTGGTGGAGTTTTAATTGCCCTCCCATTTCTTCTTCTCGCATCTCCACGGGGACCTTGTCCTGTGGCAAATGGGCCCTAATAATAATAATGACAATAACAATAATAATAACTGTGGTATTGTAAAGCGCGTACAATGTTCCAGGCACCGTACTAAGCATTGAGTAGATACAAGGTAATCAGTTGGATGCAGTTCTTGTCCTACACAGGGCTCCCAATAAAATAATAACTGTGGTATTGTTAAGCGCTTACTATGTTCCAGGCACTGTACTAAGCACCGAGGTAGATAATCAGGTTGGACGCAGTCCTTGTCCTACATAGGGCTCCCATTCCCAGTCCCCATTTTACAGATGAGGTAACTGAGGCACAGAGAGGTGATGTGACCAAATGACTTGCCCAAGGTCACCCAGCAGCTAAGTGTCAGAGTGGGGATTAGAACCCAGGTCCTACTCACTCTCAGGCCCGGGCTCTCGCCACTTAGGCCGCACTGCAGCACTGGGGGTTGGATCTCGGTCTTCAAACTCTGCTTGGGGAAATGGGGAATTTCTGAGGAGAGTTGGTAGCCAACGTCCAGCCTGCCCTGCATTCTGGCCCAAATCACTTCTTTCCTAGTGAGGATGAGGGTGTGTGGGCAGCATCCCACCTGAAACACAACTCACTTTTCCTAATCATGATAATAATTATGGTATTTAAGTGCTTACTATGTTCCAAGCACTGTACTATGTGCTGAGGGGGAATACAAGCAAATCATTTTGGACACAGTCCCTGTCCCACGTTGGGCTGAGTCTTTTAATTCCCATTGTACAGATGAGGTAACTGAGGCAAAGAGAAGTGACGTAACTTGCCCCAGGCCACACAGCAGACAAGTGGCAGAGCCCGTTGGGAGTGCTCCACACTGGATTCTAGCCCTGGGGCGACGTGGCCCGCTCTCCGTGGAAACTGGCTTGGACTTTGAAGACCCTGCTCTGGGCCTGCCTGTGGGCCCTTCAGGTGCCCCACCCCACCCCACCCTGCTTCCAAACAGAGTTGTATTGGCTTGTGCGTCTTGTTTCTTCAATAACAGTTTTTCAAACCCGCAGGGTAAGACTTTCAAGCTGAGGTCCTGACCAAGTGTGGTCATGGCCGACGCCAAGACAATTTCACAAGAAGAAGGCATGTCAGCTCTGGCATTGTAGCCAAATTCCAATTTGGGTAATTACATCTTGCATTTCCAAGTTCCCCCTGCAGTTCCTATTAGAAATAGAATTCGGCTTGTTTTTCCCTTCTAAGAATTGTTGACTACCACCGCAGCAGGCTCAAAAAGGCGGCTGCAGCGGTGGCATTTCACCAGGGAGAAAGCATCCCAGCCGATCTGGCACGAATGTGGCTATCTCTGCCCTTCCCCGACCACGCACACCAGCAGAATACGCCAGCGGCTGAAGAGGCTGCCAGCTGATTTTGGCAGCGTTATATCCAGTTGTCCTTCCCTCTCAGAGAAGACACCTCGGCTGATGACGTTCTCCTGTGAGTGCAAACCGAGACTGAAAAGGTCGATGCGGGACCTGCAGTCCGGGCCACGTTAGATACACAAAAAGGTCACCACTTGAAGCTTTGTTATGCTTAACATTTACTGTGCCTGGAGATGTTTTTTTTTTCTTTCGCCTTCTTTTCTCTCATGCTTCATGAAGTTTTTTTCCCTAAAAAAACCCACTTCTTTCTTGATGGCAGTGTACCATGCTGGCCTGTCTTTGGTGACTGACTTCCAGCTTGTAGCTGGGATGCGAGATTTTCTGAAGTTTTGTCTAACCGTGTTCTTAAACCATGTCTTCTGTCCTCTTAGCTTTCAGCTTCCCAATCGATCTCCTGCTGTGGCTTACTCTCCTCACATGTCCCACCCTGTGTAATAATAATAATAATAATACTAATTGTGGTATTTAAGTGCTTACTATGTGCCAAGCGCTGTACTCTACTAAGTGCTGGGATAGATACAAGCCGATCAGGTTGGACACAGTCCCTGTCCCATGTGGGACTCACAAAATCCCCATTAGACAGAAGAGGAAACTGGGGCACAGAGAAGTGAAGTGATTGAGCTTGACTTAATTCTAGGAGAATCAGTGGGGCTTAGTGGGTAGAGCACAGGACTGAAGTCAGAAGGACCTGAGTTCTAATCGCAGCTCCACCACTTGTCTGCTGTGTGATCTTGGGCAAGTCAATTCACTTTTCTATGCCTCAAGTTACTTCATCTGTAAAATGGGAATTACTACTGTGTGCCCTATGTGGGGCATGGACTTTGTCCAACTGATTAGCTTGTGTCTACCCTAGAGCTTAGTACGGTGTCTCACACATAGTAGGCGCTTAACACTCACCATAATTATTAATCATTATTATTATCAGGAGACTTTGTCCTAGAACTTTGTTGTAGTGATTCTGTCTTGTTGTTTGATGCTGAGAGTGGCCTGTAAATGGGAAGCAGTGAGGCCTAATAGAAAAATCTTGGTCCTGGGTGTCAGACCTTAAGCTCGTCTCTAGACTGTGAGCTCGTGGTGGGAAGAGACTGTATCCATTTGTTGTTATAGTGTACTCTCCCAAGTGCTTAGTACAGTGCTTGGCAAACAATAAGCTCTCAATAAATATGACTGAAAGAATGAAGTCAGAAGACCTGGCTTCTAATCCCGGCTGTGCTACTTATCTGCTGTCTGACTTGGGGCAAGCAGGATTTTAATTGTCCATTCATTCAATCATATTTATTGAGCGCTTACTCTATGCAGAACACCGTACTAAGGGCTTGGAAAGTACAATTTGCCAACAGATAGAGACAACCCCCACCCAACAACAGGCTCACAGTCTAGAAGGGGGAGACAATAAAACAGAACAAGTAGACAGGCATCAGTAGAAATAAAATAGATAAATAGAATTATATATATATACACATCATTAATAAAATAAATGCAATAATAAATATGTACAAATATACACAAGTGCTGTGGGGCGGGGAAGGGGGTAGGGCAGAGCGGGGGAGTCGGGGCGATGGGGCGGGGAGGAGGAGCAGAGGAAAAAGGAGGGTTCAGTCTGGGGAGGCCTTCTGGAGGTGGTGATCTCTCATTAGAGCTTTGAAGGGGGGAAGAGATAGTTTGGCAGATGTGAGGAGGGAGGGCATTCCAGGCCAGAGGTAGGATGTGAGCCATGGGTCAACGGCAGGATAGGTGAGAACGAGGCACAGTGAGGAGGTTAGCGGCAGAGCAGCAGAGTGTGCGGGCTGGGCTGGAGAAGGAGAGAAGGGAGGTGAGGTAAGAGGGAGCCAGGTGATGGAGAGTTTTGAAGCCAATTAGTGAGGAGTTTTTGCTTGATGGAAAGGTTGATGGACAGCCACTGGAGATTTTTGAGGAGGGGGGTAACCTGCTCAGAGCATTTTTGTAGAAAGATAATCCAGGCAACAGAGTGAAGTACGGACCGAAGCGGGGAGAAACAGGAGGATAGGAGATCAGAAAGGAGGCTGATATACTAATCCAGTTGGGATATGATGAGAGATTGTACTAACAAGGTAGTGATTTGGATGGGAGGAAAGGAGGATCTTGGCGATGTGAAGGTGAGACCGGCAGGTTTGGATGACGACTGGATGCGTGGGGTGAATGAGAGAGCGGAGACAAGGACGACACCAAGTTTGTGGGCTTGTGAGACAGGAAGGATGGTAGTGCCGTCTGCAGTGACAGGAAAGTCAGGGAGAGGACAGGGTTTGGGAGGGAAGATAAGGAGGCCCAGTTCCCTCATCTACAAAATGGAGATTCAATATGTGTTCTCCCTTCTACTTAGACTGTGAGCCCCATGTGGGGCCTGATTATATCATATCTACCCTGGCATTTAGTATAGTGCTTGGCAAGTAGTAGGTGCTTAACAATTATTATTATTGTTATGATTATTGTTATATTACACTGATGGAACTACTCAAAGCAACATTACTGTTATGTGGCATGACTCAATTTTCAGTCAAATTGTGTTTCCAGCTTCCAGCAGGGCTTCTCTCCTCTAGAATGAGGAAGGGCACTGTTACCAGACTGGAGTTCTCCATTGGCTTCCTGCTTTGCCTTTGATTGATTGATTAATAGATTACTCTATGTACGTGCACTTTTTATTCTTCCCCTAGTTGTAAATTATTTCAGTGTCTAGCTCCTCTGCTTGATTGTAAGCTCCTTGAAGACAAGGATTGTGTCTACCAGCACTATTGTATTTTCTAACCAATTAATCAATTACATTTACTGAGCCTTACTGTGCGCAGAGCACCGTACCAAGTGCTTGGGAGAGTACCATATAACAGCGTTGGGCAGACATGTTCCCTGCCCACAATGAGCTGATAGTCTGGAGGAGGAGACAGACATTAATATTAATAAATTATGGAAATGTATATAAATGCTACGGAGTGAGGGAGGGGTGAATAAAAGGAGCAAATCCAAGTGGAAGGGCAATGAGAAAGAGAGTGGGAGAAGAGGAAACTAGGGCTTAGTCAGGGAAGGCCTCTTGGAGGAGATATGCCTTCAATAAGGCTTTGAAGGTGGGGACAGTAATTGTCTTTCAGATATCACAGGCTTTCCCATGGCTTAGCCCAGTATTTTGCACACAGTGGACTATGAGATTCTCCAGAGGAGGAATTGCATTCTCCTAAAACTTAGAACAGTACAGTGCTCTGCACTCATTAAGGGCTCAATAAATACCACTGATTGATTGATTTATTGAGTGAGGCTGCTTTCAGGGTATCTCGGTCTAGTGTATCTCGATCTAGTGTATCCCGCCACCTACCCAAGTCCACCTTCTTACCTCTGGCTTGGAATGTTTCCCTCTTCAATTCTAACAATTACTCTCCCACCCTTCAGAGCCTTTCTGAAGGCACGTCTTCTTCTAGTCAGCTTTCCCTGACTAAGCCCTCCTTTCCTCTTCTCCCATTCCCTTCTGTGTCGCCCTGACTTTCTCCCTATATTCATTCCCACTCCCAGCCCCACAGCACTTATGTACACATCAGTGATTTTATTTATTTATACTAATGTCTGTTTCCCACTCTAGAGTGTAAACTTGTTATGGGCAGGGAATGTGTATGTTGTTACTGTATACTCTCCCAAGTGCTTAGTACAGTGTTCTGCACACAGTAAGCACTCAATAAATACAATTGAATGAATGAATGCAACAGTGAATCAGTGAACTAACACATTAAGCACATGTGTGGCTTTGGCATTCCCACTCCAACTTTGGGAAATGAGGAAGTCCAGCGGGAGCTGTCATTGCATCTGCAAGGTTCTGGCCCTTTATAACCCATGTCCAATTTCACCGCATCCGGCCCATGAAGAGTTATCCACAAACTGGAAAAAAATCAAGCTCAGGATGGTCTAAACATAGCTGCCCCTAGGGATTTGGAGATGACGGTCTGGGTGGTGAGATTTTATCAGCATGCATGAGTGTGGCTGATGGGGTCGATGTGTGAGCGAGCGCCCTGCCGGGCTGTGACAACTCTCCTCCTCCTCTTCTGGTTGGCTTTCCCGGCCTTGGCCCGCTGCCTTTTTCATGGAGGGCTCTTTGGACTGTCCTGCTATTTAAGGGTCACCCTGCTCCCGGGTGCTGGTGCTGGACCGATCCATCTTCCTGCCACTGGCCCCAGCTGTCCAAGGTTGATACAGCCTGTCTATAGTTAGCCTGTTCGGACCTCAGCCGGACAAGCCTGTCCACAGCTTGCCTAGCTGATCATGGTGGATTAGTCTGTCCACAGCTCGACTAGCCTCATCATGGCTGAGCTAGCCTGTCCACAGCTGGACTAGCCCATTTACTGCTGGGCTAACCTGTTGCTCTCGGTCATTCTTTTTTTTCTTATGGTATTAGTTAAGTATTTACTAGGTGCCAGGCACTATACTAAATGTTGTGGAGGATCCAGGCTTAATCAGGTTGGACACAGTTCAGGTTCCACATGAAGCTCACAGTCTTAATAGCCGGGCTAGCCAGTCTGCAGCTGGGCCACTCAATCGGAAGCTGGGCTACCTTGTCCCCAGCTGGGTTGGCCTACCTGCAGCTGGGCTATCCTACCCTTAGCTGGGCTACCCAATCTACAGTCATACAAGCCAGTGCACAGCCAGGATAACCTGTCCTCAGCTGGACTAGCTTGTCCTCATCTGGGCTGGCTTGTCCTCAGTTTGGCTAGTCTGACCTTACCTGGATTATCCTGTCCTCATCCGGGCTGACCTATTCCTAGCTCTGCTAACCTGTCCACAGCCGCCGTTCTCTGTCCACAGTTGGGCTGGCCTATCCTTATCTAGAATGTGGTCAGTGTCGTCCTGACTTGCTCCCTTCATTCATCCCCTCAACCCAGCCCCACAGAACTTACATCCACATCTGTAATTCATTCATTTATATTAATGTCTGTCTCCTCCTCTAGACTCTAAGCTCATGGTGGACAGGGAATGTATCCATTTCTTGTTATATTGTACTTGTTATATTGTACCAAGAGCTTAGTACAGTGCTCTGCACATAGTAAGTGCTCAATAATAATAATAATAATAATACAGGTATTTGTCAAGTGCTTACTATGTACCAAGCACTGTCCTAAGCACTGGGGTAGATGCAAGATTATCAGGTTGTCCCATGTGGGGCTCACTGTCTTAATACCCATTTTACAGATGAGGTAACTGAGGCACAGAGAAGTGAAGTGTCTTGCCCAAAGTCACACAGCAGACAAGTGGTGAAGCTGGGATTAGAACCCATGACCTCTGACTCCCAAGCCCATGCTCTTTCCAGTAAGCCATGCTGCTTCTCTAAATACAATTGACTGACTGACTCAATGTGGTGGGGTCCCTCTGAGGTTTCTCAGCTTGGATGGGGGTCATCATTATCATCATCGGCATCATCAGTGGTATTTACTGAGTACTTATTGTGTGCAGAATACTATACTAAATGCTTGGTAGGGTCCAGTACAATAGATTTGGCAGTCACTGTCCCCAGCCCATAAAGAGCTTACAGTCTAGAGGGGGAAACAGACTTTAATCATGACTTTGTTTGCCTCTCACCCTTAAGACTGTAAGCTCATTGAGGGCAGGGAATATATCCATTATATTGTTTTATTTTACTCTCCCATGCTCAAAAAATACGATTGACTGACTGATTGATGTCTATCCCTGTGGCAACATGGCATTAAAGGGAGATAACTGATTTTGACTTAAAAATTCCTTCCTCAACATTTGTACCACTGTGGAAATGGAATAGGATTTCACACATGGCACCCTCATCACCATCTCCAAGAAGGCAGGCTAAAGATCAGATCACGGCTATTATTGAGCATTATCAAGTCCCCCTGGGTTGGCTACTAAAGAATATCAAGTACTGGACACTCCCAGAATCACGATGTGGCTTCAGAGAACAGCACGACACAGTAGATGGGATTTTTGCTGCTGTGTGCCAGCTATGGGAAAAGGACCAAGAACTCTCCACAATTTTCATGGAACTTACTGAAACATTTGACACCATTAGCAGAGCTGGGCTCTGGAAATTGCTAAGCAAATTTGGCTGCCTTGAAAAGTTCAAGATCTCGTGACTATTTCCTGTCTGAACGACTGATTCTATCTTTATCTATCTTGATTCTATTTATTTGCTATTGTTTTAATGAGATGCTCTTCCCCTTGATTCTATTTATTGCCATTGTTCTTGTCTGTCTGTCTCCCCCGATTAGACTGTAAACCCGTCAAAGGGCGGGGACTGTCCCTATCTGTTACCGATTTGTACATTCCAAGTGCTTAGTACAGTGCTCTGCACATAGTAAGCGCTCAATAAATACTATTGAATGAATGAATGAATGACTGGCTGAGGGAGAGCTAAGGCGAACCTTGTCTGAGCCATTGCCCATCTCAAGGGGAGTAGACCAGGGCCCAGGGCCCAGCAGGGAGTGGGCCTGGGCCTGCTCAATCTGCTCTCTGCAGCCTTGCTGGAGGATCAATCAATCAATCAATGATATTTACTATTTACTGTGTGCAGAGCTCTGTATTAAGCACTTGGGAGAGCACGTTACAAAAGAATTAGCTGACACGTTCCCTGTACACAACAAGCTTATGGTCTATGGGAGGCAATAAGAGGACTGGATGTAGGGGTTAGAATAGTTTTTGCATCCCTGAGAAACCCATTCAATTCCATAGTCTTTGAGCATCATCCAACTTTCCAGAAATGGTCTTTCAAGAATTAATGTGCACAGATGATTGCATCCTAGATGGCCATGATGAAGAAGATGAGGAAATTATTATAAAATGTATCATTGAATCAATCAAGTGCTTCAGCCTGATGAAAAGTCTAAAGAAAACCAAATGATGTATCAGCCAATTATGCAACCAAAAATTGACATTGTCAGCACAGTTCTAAAAGTTGTTGAGGAATTCTGCTACCTACGGTGTGCACTGATGAATGACACAAAGCTAGACAAGGAAGAAGAAAACTGAATCAAGAAAGCTGGCACCTTCTGTGGGAGATGTGGTATCCAGTTCCAGAGCAAACTAAAGATCTACAGAGATGCAGTGCTGTCCAACCTGCTCTATGGAGGTAAAACCTATATGGATACCAATCCGGCTCCTTGAGCACTTCCTTTGGGACTCAATATCATGTGGGAAAACAAGATCACCAACAGTGAAGTCCTGGAATATTGTCAGTCTCAGAGCAATGGACATGTGATTGCTTTAATGCAACTGTGTTGGGTGGGACAAATGAGGAGAATGAGATATAGCAGGAGACTCAAACAGCTGCTCTATGAAGAGCTGGAATTGGGAAACCGAAGCAAGCAGGGCAGGACAAAAATTTTAAAGACACGGTAAAACAAAACCTCAGACAATGCTGTGTCCGATCTGAAAATTGGGGCAGTGGCTTAGGACAGACAAGTATGGTGCCCCAACATCAAGAAAGGAGGGGATCTTTTCAAACAAAAGCTAAATAAAAATGGACAGACAAGGAAGCAAAAGAGAAACAATATTAGGTACTGCAACTATTCATCAAGACAACACAAGAGGTGAAAGTCTTGTTGTGTGGCCGATATGGCCAGGCCTGTGGGTCTTGCTTTGACCTTTTCAAGTACACTCTCTCTCTCTCTCTCTCTCTCATAGGTGCACTTCACCATCAGTGGTGGCTTTTTTGAAAATGAATTACAATCATCCTACTTCACTTTAAAAATATTCTACAACCAGTACCCATTCTGGTGGCAAAGGACTGAAACGCTAGCCCTAAGAAGATATGACCTTTCAAAAAGAAGGTTTCATACCCAGGAAATGTGATTTTAACCAACAGACAAATGACTTTCACAGTGGATAGAGCATGGACCTTGGAGTCCAAAGGATATAAGTTCTAATTCTGGCTCCGCCACTTGCCTGCTGGATGACCTTGGGTAAGTCACTTAATTTCTCTTTGACTCTGTTACTTCAACTGTAAAATGGGGATTGACATGGACTGTGTCCAACCTGATTAGCTTGCATCTACCCTAGTACTCAGTACATTGCTTGGCACATAGTTAGCACTTACTAAATACCGTAAAGAGATAAATTCACCTTTATTGTTGTCTCCATCACAGCGATCCCTTATTTAAGTTCACACAGACATTTTTAAATGGTATTTATTAAGCACTTACTACGCACTAAGCAACTGGGAGGCAGATAGTGATCAGTAAGTATGGGACAGACTCTGCTGCAGGCAGATTCTATGTTTTCTGCTTCCTCATCACCCAAAAAACTTGTGGTATTGAGTATGCACAACACCTATTAAGTACCTGCCTCCTATATTAGATATTAGGTCCTTGAGAGCAGGGATCATGACTACTTATTCCATTGTACTCTACCAGCTGTTTATAGTACAGGGCTCTGCATATAGTAAGCACTTAAATACCATTCATTGATTGAGTGATTGGGAGAGTAAAATAGAATAAGTGAACCCAGTCCTTGCCTTCAAGGAGATTAAAGTCTGTATGCAGAGCACTGTACTAAGTGGTCGAGTATAAGACAGTTAATAGACAAAATCTCTTGCCACAAGAAGCTTATCGTCTACTTTTCATAGAACACTACTAAATGCTTGGGTATAGTACATGCAATAGCTTATGAATACATGATCACTGCCTTCAGGGAGCTTACAGGTAGGGAATGTAGGCAGTGAATGTGTCTACCAACTCTGTTATTTTGGACTCTCCCAAGCACTTAGCGCAGTGCTCTGCATGTTGTCAGTGCTCAAATACTGTGATTGATTAATTGATTGACAGTCTGCTTAGTGCAGAGCACTTTAATGAACACTTGGGAGAAAACATTAGAGACAGTATTGAGCTATTGAGGGAGTATCTAACAGTAGAGCTAGATGGTTCCGCCACTTGTCAGCTGTGTGACCTTGGGCAAGCCATTTAACCCTTTGTGCCACAGTTCCCTCATCTGAAAAATGGGGATTAAGACTGTGAGCCCCACTTGGGGCAACCTGATTACCTTGTATCTACCCCAATGCTTTAAACAGTGTCCCTGTCCTCTCCCTGACTTCCCTGTCACTGTGGACGGCACTACCATCCTTCCCATCTCACATGCCTGCAACCTTGGTGTTGTCCTTGACTGAGCTCTCTCATTCACCCCACACATCCAATCTGTCACCAACACCTGCCGGCCTCACCTTCACAATATTGCCAAGATCCGCCCTTTCTTCTCCATCCGAACTGCTATCGTGCTGGTACAAGCTCTCATAACATCCCTATTGGATTACTGTGTCAGCCTCCTCTTGGTTCTCCTTTCCTCCTGTCTCTCCCCACTCTAGTCTATTCTTCACTCCACTGCCCAGATCATCTTCTTACAGAAACAATGTGGGCATGTCACTCTACTCCTCAAAAACCTCCAGTGGTTGTTTATCAACCTTTGCATGAAACAAAAACTCCTCACTCTTGGCTTCAAAGCTCTCCATCACCTGGACCCTTTCTACCTCACCTCCCTTCTCTCTTTCTACTGCCCAGCCCGTGCCCTTTGCTCCTCTGCTGCTCACCTTCTCACGGTCCCCTCTTGGCGCCTATCCTGCTGTTGACCCCTGGCCCACGTCCTACCACTGTTCTTGAATGCCCTCCCTCCTCACATCTGCCAAACTAACTCTCTTCCCGTCTTCAAAGCCCTACTGAGAGCTCACCTCCTCCAGGAGGCCTTCCCAGATTGAGCCCTCCCGTTCCCTCTGCTCCCTCTCCACCCCCTCCCACCCTCTAGTCTTCCCCCTTCCCCTCCCCTCAGCACTGTGCTCACATGTATATATTATTTACTACCCTATTTATTTTGTTAATGAGATATATATCTCCTTGATTCTATTTACCTTGATGATGTTGTCTTGTTTTGTTTTGTTCTGTTTTGCTTTGCTTTGCTGTCTGTCTCCCCCGTTTAGACTGTGAGCCCCTCAATGGGCAGGGATTGTCTCTATCTGTTGCTGGATTGTACATTGCAAGCGCTTAATACAGTGCTCTGCACATAGTAAGCGCTCAATAAATACTACTGAATGAATGAATGAATGAATGAATGAATGAACCGTGCTTGACACATTGAAAGCATTTAACAAGTACCATAATTATTATTAGTAGTAGAGAAGCAGTGTGGTCTAGTAGAAGGAACCCAGGCAGGGAGTCAGAAGGACCTGTGTTCTAATCGTGCCTCTTCCAGTTGTCTATGTGACCTTGGGCAAGCCCCTTAACCTCTCTGGGCTCAGTTACCACATCAGTAAAATGGGGATTAAGACTGTGAGCCCGTGTGGGACAGGGACTGTGCTTTACCCTATTAGCTTGTATCTGCCCTGGCACTTAGAACAGTGCAGGAACATAGTAAGTGCTTAAAAATACCATAAAAAATAGTAACTATGATCTATAAGCTATGAGGGAAGCAGTGTAGCTTAGTGGAAAGAGCTTGGGCTTGGGAGTCAGAGGTCGTGGGTTCTAATCCCAGATCAGCCACTTGTCAGCTGTGTGACTTTGGGCAAGTCACTTAATTGTTCTGTGCCTCAGTTATCTCATTTGTAAAATGGGGATTAAGACTGTGAGCCCCACGTGGGACAACCTGATAATCTTGTAAGTACCCCAGCACTTAGAATAGCGCTTGGCACATAGTAAGTGCTTAACAAATATCATTATTATTATTATTATTATTACCTGTGCCTTCAAGAATCTTCTAATCTATCAGGGCAGTCAGACACTAAACTACATTCTTGAGAAGAAAAAATAATTGACTCTGTAAAATATATACATAAGTGCTCAGGTTGGCTACAGTTCTAATGATCTTTGGAGGGACTGAAATAATGTTATTCTCTCCTGAGTTCTCAGTTCAGTGTTCTATACAAAGTAGATGGTCAATAAATGCTGTCCATTGATTGACTGGAAGGTTCCAAATGGGCTATTTCGGGAGTGTCTTATTTGGTCGTGTGATGGAGACTGAGGATGACCAATTAATCAATCCATGAATCAATCCCCCCCACCCCTCCCAGGCCCTCCTCCCCTCCCGCCCCTGGCCTCTGCTCTTCAGACTGGGGCTGTTCCACCCGGGGCTGCTTCCGTCTGCTGTCTTTCTTCTCCCATTGCAGCCTGAACCCCTCAGAGGACCAAATCCAAGCTAACAACCCTGATGCCTGGGCTGGGCTGGCCTCCATGTTCTCTCCTGGATCCTGTCCCCAGAGGGGGAGTCAGGGGACAGCAGGAGGGAGCAGGGAATGAGCAGGGGGAACAGGGAATGAGCAGGGAATGAGCAGGGGGGAGCAGGGAATAAGCCCTTATCGGGACATTTTCCGAGAAATAACAGGAGAACACTTTCATTTCCTTGAATTGAGAACTGTACAGTTTGTATTTCCTCACAAAAGCAAATAACCGATTCTTCAATTCCTCGAACAGCACATGTAAGACCAGGGCTTGAAATGGTGAACATGCTGGCTTCCTTAAATGACTTTTTGATTCTATCACCACCTGAGAGTGGGGAGGGGTCACCCCCCTTCTTCCAGTAAAACCCGGTATTTATTTGGTGGTTCAGATCTCCCAACCTCCTGTCTCTCCCCACTTTAATCTATACTTCACTCTGCTGCCTGGATTATCTTTCTACAGAAACGCTCTGGGTATGTTACCCCCCTCCTCAAAAATCTCCAGTGGTTGCCTATCAACCTTCACATCAAGCAAAAACTTTTCACTATTGGCTTCAAAGCTCTCTTTCCCCTTGCCCCCTCCTACCTCACCTCCCTTCTCTTCTTCTCCAGCCCAGCCCACAGACTCCACTCCTCTGGTGCCGCTAACCTTCTTACTGGGCCTCGTTCTCGCCCGTCCCGCCGTCGTCCCCTGGCCCACATCCTACCTATGGCCTGAAATGCCCTCCTTCCTCATATCTGCCAAACTAGCACACTTCCCCCTTTCAAAGCCCTCCTAAAAGCTCACCTCCTCCAAGAGGCCTTCCCACACTGAGCCCCCTTTCCCTCTACTCCTTCTTCCCTCCCCATCACGCCTACTGCCTCCCTCTGCTCTACCCCCTTCTCTGCCCCACAGCACTTGTGTATATATGTACGTCTTTATTATTCTGTTTATTTTAATGAAGTGTATATATCTTTAAGTCTATTTATTTACACTGATGCAATTGATGCCTGTCCACTTGCTTTGTTTTGTTTCGTTGTCTGTCTCCCCCCTTCTAGACTGTGAGCCTGCTGTTGGGAAGGGATTGTCTCTATTTCTTGCCGAATCGTACTTTCCGAGCGCTTAGTACAGTGCTCTGTACCAAGTAAATGCTCAATAAATACGATTGAATCAATGAATGATTTGGCCCGAAGTCTCCCCTGGACTCATGGGATGAGATGCAGCCTCCATTAGGGAAGCAGCCTGGCCTAGGGGAAAGAGCCCAGACTGTACTAAGTGCTGGAATGGATACAAGCAAATCAGTTAGACACAGTCCCTGTCCCACGTGGGGCTCACAATCTTAACCTCCATTCAACAGATGAGGTAACTGAGGCACAGAGAAGTGAAGTGACTTGCCCAAGGTCACACAGAAGACAAGCGGCAGAGCTGGGATTAGGACCCATGACCTCTTGATTCCCAGGCCCGTGCTCTATCCACTAGGCAATACTGCTTCTCTGCCCCAGTTCAGTGCTTGGCACATAATAAGCACTTCAGAAGTATCACAATTACTATTATTATTACATTATTATCATCATTATTCCCTGCAGCTGGGAACTGGCAGGCCCAGAAGCTCCCTCGGGGTGGACCCCTAAAGACAGGGTGAGAGATGGGGTCTTTGGGTAGAGTGCCAGCTCTGTCCTCACCCCTTTGGCAGCCAATGATGGGAGGACCTATAGAATCTGGCCAGTCAATCTATCTATCTGCTTTGATTTCCACTCATTGCAAGCACTGCAGAAAAGTAAAGTTAGTAGATGGAGTTTAAGCTGACAGTCGGCCCTTCTTTACTGTCAGTGTCTGAATGTCCCCGGTGGAGTAGGGTCGGTCTGCTGGAGGTGGGGGAGAGGAAGGTGGGCGAGTGGGACAAGACAGTTCTTTAATTCATTCAATCGTATTTATTGAGCACTTACTGTGTGCAAAGCACTGTAGTAAGCACTTTGTGCATTATAACAATAAACAGACACAGTCTCTGCCCAAAATGAGCTTATTGTCTAGAGGAAACCGTGGTATTTGTTAAGTGCTTACTATGTGTCCGACACTGTACTGAGCGCAGGGATGGATGCAAGCAAATCAGGTTGGACCCAGTCCATGTCCCAAGTGGGGCTCCCAGTCTCAAGCCTCATTTTACAGATGAGGTAACTGAGGCCCAGAGAAGTGAAGTGACTTGTCTAAGGTCACACAGCAGACAAGAGACAGAGCTGGAATTAGAAACCCTGACCTTCTGAGTCCCAGACTTGTGTTCTATCCACTACACCATGCTGCTAAACAATAATTATGATACTTATTAAATACTTATTATGTGCTAAGCACTCCGTGTGCCTGGCATTGTAATGAGCACTGGGGAGGATGTAAGCAAATCGGGTTGGAACAGTCCCTGTCACATATAAGGCTCTCAGCCTCAAGCCTGATTTTACAGATGAGGTAACTGAGGCCCAGAGAAGTGAAGTGAATTGCCCAAGGTCACGCAGCAGACAAGTGACAGAGCTGGAATTAGAACCCATGACCATCTGAGTTCTAGACTTGTGCTCTATCCACTACACCATGCTGCTAAACAATAATTATGATACTTGTTAAACACTTATGTGCTAAGCACTGTTCTAAGTGTAGGGGTAGATGCAAGTTAATCAGGATGAAAATAGTCCCTGCCACACATGGGGCTCACATTCTTAATCTCCATTTTACAGATGAGATAACTGAGGCCCAAAGAAGTTAAGTGACTTGTCCACGGTCACATAGCAGACATGTGGTGGAGCTGGGATTAGAACCCAGGTCCTTTTGACTCACAGGCCCATTCTCTAGCCACTAAGCCACGTTCTTCTCAACGTGGATAACAATAAACAGACACATTTCCTGCCCATATTGAGCTTACAGGTAAATGTCCCTAACACTAGCCCAGGACACTCCAACGCTTGCCCCTTTCTGGCTCTTTCTGCAATGATTTCTTTGGATTGGGACAGGTAAAAGGACCTCTTGTATGTCACTCTTTTCCACTGAAGACCTTCCCAATAAAAAAGTTAAGCTTCCACATACTGTGTATCTATTTCTTGCCAGTATGTTGAGTCAGAATGGAGATTTTCTGTTCCAAGACCACATGACCCATCTGGATTTCCAAGAAAAACTGGCAGATCCCAGAGATTGGTCCGGAGGATGGGAGGGTCTCACTTGAGAACTTCCCCATCGCTTCTAGACTGTAAGCTCATTGTTGGCAAAGGTTGTGTCTGCTTATTGTTATATTGTCATCTCCTTGGTGCTTAGTACAGTGCTCTACACACAGTAAGCACTCAATAAATGCGACTGACTGAGAATGTGGTACAAAACAGAGGGGGGCATGGCACAGTCTGCTGCTCAGCGCGGAGCAGGGACACTTTTGCTGAGTGAACGAGGCAAACGGCACCTCACAATTACAGACACCATCTTTCGTCAGCCACGTTCTGGATGTATGAACTCATTTGCTCCCACAACTTCAACTACCACCTCTACGTGGGTGATTCCCAAAACTTGCCTCTTCAGTCCAGATCTCTCTCCTTCTCTACAGTCTTGCATATTATTCTGCCTTCAGAACATCAATTTCCAGATGTTCTGCCATCATATCAAACTTAATGTATTCAAAACTGAACTCCTCATCTTTTCACCCAAATCCCATCCTCCCCATGACTTTCCTGTCACTGTAGACAGCATCACCATCCTCCCTGACTCAAAAGTCTGTAACATTGGTGTCATCCTGGATTCATCTCTCTCATTCCACCCACATATTCAATCTGTCACCAAGGGCTGTAGGTTCTACCTTCACAACATCGCTAAAATCTGCCCTTTCCTCGCCATCCAAACTGCTACCATGTTGATCCAAGCATCCTGCCTTGATTACTGCATCTGCCTCCTAGCTGACCTCCCTCCTTCCTGTCTCTCCCCACTCCAGTCTATACTGTACTGTGTTTCTCAGATCATTTTTCTGAAAAAAATTCTGTTCATGTTTCTCCACTCCTCAAGAAACTCCAGTGGTCATCTATCCCCATCCATATCAAATAGAAAGTCCTTACCACTGACTTTAACACCCTCATTCAGCTCGCCCCCTCCTACCTTACCTTACTGATTCCCTATTACAACCCAGCCCACATGCTTTGTTCCTCCAAAGCCAACCTACTCATTATTCACTCGATGCCATTTATCTCACTGCCAACCCCTTTCACACTTTCTCCCTCTGGCCTGGAATTCCCTCCCTCAGATATGAAGTATCTGACAGACCACCACTCTCCCCATCTTCTAAGTCTTATTAAAATCACATTTCCAAGAGGACTTCCCTGATTAAGTCCTCATTGTTTTTTTAATGGCATTTGTTAAATTAAACACTTACTATGTGCCAAGCACTATATTAAGATAATCAGGTTGGACACAGTCCCTGTCCCACATGGGGCTCACTGCCTTAATCTCTTTTACAGATGAGGTAACTGAGGCTCAGAGAAGTTAAGTGATTTGCCCAAGGTTACACAGCAGACGAGTGGTGGAGTCAGCATTAGAACCCAGGTCCTCTGACTCCCAGGCCCATACTCTTTCCACTAGGTCACCCTGCTTCATTTTCCCTGTTCCCTTTTCCCTCTGCCTAGTCTTGTATCTGTAACCTTTAAACACTTAAAACACTTGACATTCACCTGATGATCAGCCCCAAGACACTTATTTACATACCCATAATGTCTGCCTCCAGCTCTAGGATGCAAGCTCTTGGTGGGCAGGGGTTGGATCTATCAAATCTGTTGTATTGTATTCTCCCAAGTGCTTAGTACAGTGGTCTGCACACAATCAATAAATACCATTGACTGATTGATTGACTGATGTATCCCCAATCCAAAGAGTGGCATTTCACTGATCACATCATAGCTTGGCAGGGAAACCTGCACTGTGCTAAAGTCTGAGGTAGATAAAAATGAATCAGGTTGGACCTAGTCCCTTTTCCCCCAGGGCTCACAATCTTAATCCCCATTTTACAGATGAGGTAACTGAGGCACCGAGAAGTGAAGTGACTTGCCCAAAGTCACATAGTAGACAATTGGCGGAGCTGGGATTAGAATCCATGTCCTTCTGACTCCCAGGCCCGTGCTCTCTCCACTAGGCCACACTGCTTCTCACCTGATTACAGATGAACACATTCTTTAATGCCTTTTGCCTCTGGATCAGTGCAGGTAATAATAATAATAATTACAATTATGGTATTTGTTAAGCGCTTACTATGTGTCAGGCACTGTACTGGCCTGGGTGCTTGTGGGAAAGATGCCATAGGGGGCAGGGGGCTAACAGATCCACCAGCTGACCTCAGATGGAGTCCGGCTTCCTCTTGACCCCTCTCCCAGCAGACCACTCCCCATGGCCCTCGAACCCCCACCCTCCATGCCCTGCTCCTTCCTGCGTTGAGCTGGTGCTGACCAGCTGGGGAAAAGGCTCTCCCTGCCCTCAACCAATCCATCAATGGTATTTATTCAGGATTTACTGTGTGCAGAGCCCTGTACTAAACAATTGGGAGAGTCCAATAAAGCAGGGTTGGTAGACATGTTCCCTGCTCACGACGAGCTTACAGTCTAGAGGACGAGCCAGCTGCAAAGGTGCGGCCTCATTTGAGAAAGAAAACTGCCCTGCTCTCCCTTTGTCCTTACCAGGACACCAGAAGGCACAGCCGAGTCATATTAGCCCCATTTTGGAGATGAAGAAAACGAGGCCCCGAAAGTTCAAAGTCACTTCGTTCTTTCATTCATTCATCCAATAATATTTATTGACCACTTACTGTGTGCAGAGCTCTGTACTAAGCGCTTGGAAAAGTAAAATCCAACAATAAACAGACACATTACCTGCCCACAATGAGCTTACAGTCTAGGGAGGGGCACCAACATCAATACAATTAAATAAATGACAGATATGTACATAAGTGCTGTGGGGCTGAGAGAGGGGAAGAGCAAGGGAAGCAAGTCAAGGTGATGTGGAAGGGAGTGGGAGAAGAAGAAAGGGGGTCCTTGTCTGGGTAGGCTTCTTGGAGGAGATGTGAAGCAGCGTGGCTTAGTGGAAAGAGCCGGGCTTGGGAGTCAGAGGTCATGGGTTCTAATCCCGGCTCTGCCACTTGTCTCCTGTGTGACCTTAGGCAAGTCACTTAATTTCCTGTGCCTCAGTTACCTCATCTGTAAAAATGGGGATTAAAAAATGTGAGCCTCATGTGGGACAATTTGATTACCCTGTATCTACCCCAGCACTTAGGAAAGTGCTCTGCATGTAGTAAGCGCTTAACAAATACCATTATTATTATTATTATTATTATTATGTGTCTTCAATAAGGCTTTGAAAGTGGAGAGAGTAATTGTCTGTGGGATCTGAGGGAGGACTTTCCAGGCTAGAGGCAACACATGGGCCAGGGGTCGGCAGTGAGCTAGGCAAGAGCAAGGAGGCGGAGTGAGACGGTCATGGCAACAGGCCTGAGGCAGAGCTGGGACCAGAACCCGGAGCTCTCTACTAGACCACACTAGCCTTCCTTGCCTCCACTAGGGAAGGGTTGGCTCTGTTAGCCTGGCACCCTGAAAGAGTTAATGAACCTGAAAAGAAACCAGACTTTCAACTCCTCCAGGAGCAGAGATCCTGGGAACAATGGGTTCCGGACACTGTCTCTACACTAAAGGCAAACCTCAGAAGGGGCCAAATCTCTGTGTAATAATAATAGTGCTATTTATTAAGCACTTATTATATGCCAGGCACTGAATTAACACTGGGGTGGATGTAAGCAAATCAGATTGGACACAGTCCCTGTCCCTTATAGGACTCACAGTCTTAATCCCCATTTTACAGACAAGTTAACTGAGGCCCAGAGAAGTGAAGTGACTTAATTGGGGCAGGGCTCAGTCAGAGCCTGTCCAGGCCCCTAGAGCCCATGGGGCTACGGGAGGAGGTGGAGGGGACTTTTTGGCTTTCTCCACTTGTCCCCAGAAGCCAGGAGGACTAACAAAAAGAGCAGCTCGAACCTCGCGCGAAACAGAGACGAAGGGGTGGGAAGTTGCAGCGTGAATTCTCGGCTGGCAGAAAGCAGCTACGTGTACAAAGCTCACTGTGGCACACAGTACAAATCAATCCAAGACGATGCCCAAGATCCGGTTTGGAAACCTCTGTCTGGCAGAGAACAAACCAGCTTTCTTACAACACGATAAGACTTCACCATGCTCCCCGGCAGCTGATTTGGCTTCCCTGAAGTTGACCCCCCCTGCAGCAAGATCACTGCCTGCAGCTGGCACCCAACTGCAAATGGCTGGCATACCAGAAGCTCATTCCCCTCCAAGCAGCCTGGTTTAGTAGAAAGAGCCAAGGCTTGGGAGTCTGAGGGACTTATTTTAGTTCCAGCTCTGCCACTTGCCTGCTGCAAGACCTTGGGCAAGTCGCTTTACTTCTCTGGGCCTCAGTTTCCTCATTTGGCAAATGGATTATTCATATTAATGCCTTTTATTCTTATTCATGTCTGTCTCTCCCTCTCGACTTTAAGCTTGTGTGGGCAGGGAAAGTGCCTGCTAATTCTGTCGTATTGTGCTCTCCCAAGTGCTTAGTACAGTACTCTGTGCATAGTAAGCACTCAATAAATATCATTGATTTATTGATAGATATTCAATACCTTTCATTCATTCAATCATATTTATTGAGCGTTTACTGTGCGCAGCACTGTACCAAGCGCTTGGAACATACAATTTGGCAACGGATAGAGACAATCCCTGCCCAAGTGGACACCTGGAGGCAAAAATGCGAGCCAGGGTCTCTGGGCACAGTGCCAGCTCTGGGCACTGCCCTTCGTCTCTGCCAGCCAACACAGGGAGGGCCCAGACCGCCTAATGAGTCAATCAATCAATCGTATTTATTAAGCACTTGCTGGGTTCAGAGCACTGTACTAATCTCCTGGGGAGACTACAGTACAACAGAGTTGGTGGACTCGTTTTCTGCCCACAATGAGCTGACAGTCTAGAGGGGCAGACAGACATTAATATAAAGAAATGACGGATATATATGTAAATGCCGTGGGGCTGAAGGAGAGGTGAATAAAGGATGCAAATCCAGGTTCCAGGGGGACGCAGAAGGGAGTGAGAGAAGAGAAAATGAAGGCTTTGGCAGGGAAGGCCCATCAGTCAATCAGTCAATTAGCCAATAGCATTGACTGAGTACCTACTATGTGCAGAATACTGAGCTGAGCTTGGGGGCAGTGCAAAAGAAGAAGAAGAAGAGGAAGGTGGAGAAGAAGATGGCTCAATCCTAGCCCAGAGGAAGGTAGGCATGAAATATTTATCAAACAAAAACTCTTCACTTATCAAACAAAAACTCCTCGCTATTGGTTTCAAAGCTCTCCCTCAGCTTGCTCCCTCCTACCTCACCTCCCTTCTCTCCTTCTCCAGCCCAGCTTGCACGCTCTGCTCCTCTGATGCCCCTAACCTTCTCACTATGTCTAGTTCTCACCTGTCCTGCCGTCAACCCCTGGTCCACGTCCTACCTCTGTCCTGGAACGCCCTCCCTCCTCAAATCCTCCAGACAATCATTCCTCCTACCCCCCGCGAAAGCCCTACTGAAGGTGCACCTCCTCCAGGAGGTCTTCCCAGACTAAGCCTCAGTTTTCCTCAGCTCCCACTCTCTTCCCCGTCACCTTAACTCATCCCCTTTGCTCTCATTCAGTCATTCATCCAATCGTATTTATTGAGTGCTTACTATGTGCAGAGCATTGTACTAAGCGCTTGGAAAGTACAATTCGGCAACATAAAAGACACAATCCCTACCCAACAACAGGCTCACAATCTAGAAGGGGGAGACAGACAACAAAACAAAAACAAGTAGCCATCAGTGCCATCAAAATAGATAAACAGAATCATAGATATCCCTCCCTCTCTCCGCCCCACAGCACTTATGTATGTATGTATATTTCTATATTTCTATTTATTTACATTGATGCCTATTTACTTGTATTGATGTCTGTCTCCCCCCGTCTAGACTGTTATCCTGTTGTGGGCAGGGATTGTGTCTCTTTATTGCTATATTGTACTTTCCAAGCGCTTAGTACAGTGCTCTGCAAACAGCAATCGCTCAATAAATACAATTGAATGGATAAATGAATGAATGAGAAGCAGTGTGGTTTAGCGGATAGAGCAAGGGCCTGGAAGTCAGAAGGACCTGATTTTTAATCCTGGCTTCACCACTTGTCTGTCGTGTGACCTTGGGCAAGTGACTTCACTTCTCTGGGCCTCAGTTACCTCATCTGTAAAATGGGGATTAATATCGTGCACCCCATGTGGGATATGGACTGTGTCCAACCTTTCTAGCTTGTATCTACTCCAGTGCTTAGAACAGTGTCTGGCACATAGTAAGTGCTTAACAAATACCATAAAAAGGAGAAGGAGGAAGGCCAGTAAGACCTAGGGAAATGGAAAGAGCCCAGGCCTGGGAGTCACAGATTCTGGGTTCTAATTCTGGCTCCGCCACTCTGTCTGTTGGGTGCCCCTGGGCAAATTACATAACTTCTCTGTGCCTCAGTTTTGTCATCAGTAAAATGGGATTTCAATACCTGCCAATTTAGACTGTGAGCCCCCTGCAGGACAGGGACTGTGTCTGATCTGGTTATCTTGTATCTACCCAGCGCTTAGTTCAGTGCTTAGTTCAGTGCTTGGCATATATTAAGTGCTTAACAAATACCACTAAGAAAAAAAAAACCAAGAGCATGGGATTGGAGTCTGGAAATCCAGATTCTAATCCTGACTCTACCCCTGCATTCCTGTATAACTTTGGGCTAGTCACTTAACTTTTCTGCGTCTCAGTTTCCGCTTTCATAAAACTGATGTGGTCTCTGAGCAATCTGAGCTACACCAGTATCTACTCCTATGCTTAGCACAGCACTTTGGCACATGGGAAGCGCTGAATAGATCCCATGATAGTAGTAACAATTATTATAATTAATGTTGCTATTATTATCAAACGCTCATGGGCTTGTGCTGACGTTACTTGACAACAGAAGCAGCATGGCTCAGTGGAAAGGGCCTGGGCTTCGGAGTCAGAAGTCATGAGTTCGACTCCCAGCTCTGCCACCTGTCAGCTGTGTGACTGTGGGCAAGTCACTTCACTTCTCTGTGCCTCAGTTACCTCATCTGTAAAATGGGGATTAACTGTGAGCCTCACGTGGGACAACCTGATGACCCTGCATCTACCTCAGCGCTTAGAACAGTGCTCTGCACATAGTAAGCGCTTAACAAATACCAACATTATTAACAGAGTCTTTCCTTCCGGGCTTCTTCAGGGATCCTGCTCTGGACTGGACTCCTGAGATGCTTACTGGAGCAGCGGGGACTAACCTGATGGGACCTATCTAAGGAGGAGGAGGAAAAGGAGGGGGAATGCCTAAATGTTCACAAAATTCAAAATATAACAAGCTCACTAGAACAGGGCCCCCTCCCACTGCCAAGGGCCACCCAAGGCAGGCATTTTTGAGCCAATGCCTCCTGAAGACACCTCACCCCCCGCCCCACGATAACACGATAACATAGCCTGGGCTTCGGAGTCAGAGGTCATGGGTTCGACTCCTAGCTCTGCCTCTTGTGTGACTGTGACTGTGACTGTGTGACTGTGTGCAAGTCACTTAACTTCTCTGTGCCTCAGTTACCTCATCTGTAAAATGGGGAATAAGACTGTGAGCCTCACGTGGGACAACCTGATTACCCTGTATCTCCCCCAGCACTTAGAACAGTGCTCTGCACAGAGTTAGCGCTTAATAAATACCAACATTATTATTATTATTATAACATGAGCTTGTACAATGGGACTAAAGAAACCAGAGGAGATGCCAATGTGCCCCCTTGAAAGGCTGGTTGAGAGGCAGAGTAGTGTGCTTAGAACAGTGCTTGGCACATAGTAGGCACTTAACAACCATCGACGTTATTATTAGAGCGGATGGAGCCGGAAGCCTGGAGATCTGGGCCTGAGTTTGAGATCTTACACTGGCCTGCTGTGTAATCTCGGTTAACTCACTTAACCTTTCTGGGCCTCAGTCTTGTCATTTGTATAACAGGGATAAGATTTCTGCTCCCCTTCCTTCTAAGACTGTAAGCCCCACGCAGGGGCAGAGACGTGCCTGATTAACTTGTGGCTACCCAAGTGCTTAAAATAATGTTGGTATTTGTTAAGCGATTACTATGTGCAGAGCACTGTTCTAAGCGCTGGGGTAGAAACAGGGTAATCAGGTTGTCCCACGTGAGGCTCACACTTAATCCCCATTTTACAGATGAGGGAACTGAGGCACAGAGAAGTGAAGTGACTCGCCCACAGTCACACAGCTGACAGGTGGCAGAGCCGGGACTCGAACCCATGACCTCCGACTCCCAAGCCCGGGCTCTTTCCACTGAGCCACGCTGCTTCTCAATCCCAGTGCTTATCCCAGTGCTTGGAACCCAGTAAGGTGCTGAACAAATAATGATGAGAGTGATGATGACGATAATGAATTCGTACTGCTCAGTAGTTCTCCCAGAACTACTCTCTGACCACCGCCACCATCCTCAGTTCTGCTGCCCCTTCCCTGTACCTGCTCCCTGCTGTACAGGCCTTGGGTGGCCACCTGGCCTACTGTGTTGCTGTGCTACTGTGTTGCTCGGCTGTCAAACAAAAACTCCTCACCATTGGCTTTAGAACAGTCCATCACGTTGCCCCCGCCTACCTCACCTCACTTCTCTCCTTCTACAACCCAGTCCGCATACTTCGCTCCTCGGTTGCTAACCTGCTCACTGTGCCCCCATCTCGCCTGTCTCGCTGCTGACCCCTGGCCCACGTCCAACGTCATTCATTCAATAGTATTTATTGAGCGCTTACTATGTGCAGAGCAGTGCACTAAGCGCTTGGAATGGACAAATCGGCAACAGATAAAGGCAGTCCCTGCCCTTTGACGGGCTCACAGTCTAATCGACTGTAAACTTCTGGCCTGGAATGCCCTCCTTCAAATCCACCAGACAGTGACTCTCCCCTCCTTCAAAGCCTTACTGAAAGCACATCTCCTCCAAGAGGCCTTCCCAGACTAAGCCCCACTTTTCCTCAACTCCCTCTCCTTTCCTGCGTTGCCCTGACTTGCTCGCTTTGCTCTTCCCCTTCTCCCAGCCCCACGGCACTTACGTATATATCTGTAATTTTATTTGTTTGTTTGATGTCCGTTTATTTGTATTGATATCTGTTTATTTGCACTGATGTCAGTCTCCCCGGCTTCGAGACCGTGAGCTTTTTGTGGGCCGGGATTGTCACTCTTTATTGTTGCATTGTACATCCCAAGCGCTCAGTACAGTGCTCTGCACGCAGTAAGCACTTTATAAATACGATTGAATGAATGAATGAATGCTGTGCCGGTGGATTGGTGTGTTGGTGTGATGGCTTGCTGGCATGCCGGTGTGTTTTGTGTGCCGGTGTGTTGATGTGCTGGTGCGATGGTGAATTGGTGTGCTGGTGCGTTGGTATGCTGTTGGTGTGCTACTGTGTTCGTGTGTCAGTATGTTGGTGTGGTACAGCAGATGGAGGGTAGGTTGTACATCACATCCCAGACTGGTATGTTCTCTTGGGAAACCCGGGGCCCTCCTATTTTTGACCAAATTGGAAATAGTATCTAGAGATAAAGTCTTCTTTTTTTTAGAAGTGGTAAATTTGGATTTTGAGTTCAGGAAACTACAAATATCAAGACGAATTGAAAATCTAGGCAGTGTAACTGGCTTCTCTGCTGACAAGCGTCTTAAGTATCACGATCAATAACTACAGAGCTTACTGGGCATCTCCCGTGAGCGGCATTGTTCTAGGCTGTCGGATGAGCAGCACACTGACCTTGGCTGTCCTGTGAGCATAATAATAATAATTATTTCTATTACTATCGTACTCGTTATACACTTACTATGTACACTGGGGTAGATACAAGTTCATCAGGTTGAACACGTGCCTCTCCAACAGGGGGCTCATAGTCTTAATCTCCATTTTACAGATGAGGTAACTGAGGCCCAGAGAAGTGAAGGGACTGGCACAAGGTCACACAACAGACATGTGGCGGAGCCGGACTTAGAACCCAGGACCGTCTGATTCCCAGGCCCATGCTCTGTGCACACAGACATGCTGCAGAGCACTGTCCCGAAACTGAACAGAAGGAGATGTGATCCCTGCCCCTTGGAGAGCTTTCGGTCTCACCGCAGAGCACCGTCCCAATACTGAACAGAAGGAGATGTGATCCCTGCCCCTTGGAGAGCTTTCAATCTCACGGGAAAGGCAAGCAACAGAAACTGACCATTTCCAGCAGAGGTTGAAAGCGCTTGCAGGAGTAGAGAGGAAAAGAGTTGGGAAATGGATGAAATTCTCCAGTAAGAAGGCGTAGCAGGCACAGACCTCCGCCTCTGTTCACACAAACAGAAAAGTGGCAGGGGCAGCGCAGTGGACCGCCTGACTCCCCACCCCCGGAACCAGAAAGAAAAATAGGTCACGTGACAACCAAAAGTCCTCAAGTGACCCCAGGAGCTATTAATGCACACTGACCTTTGGAGGGAGGAGGGGAGCCGGTAGCCGAACGGGAGCCCGGTGCGGTTCTTGGTCAGAACAATCACCAGGCTTCTCGGAGAGGCGGAAGCAGACAGGGCCTCTCGCCAGGCCCTGGGGCTAACCGACAGACCTGGTCAGTGGGGCTGTAGGGGCTGCAGGAGAAGCTGAGGACGGCTGGTCAGAGTAGTAAGCTGGCACAGATACAGGCCTATTCTGGATTCTGGTGCTTCCAGGGGGCGGAGGGGGGAGGGGGTGCCTCTGAGCCCCTGAAGACACTGCCGTGGCTGCACCTGGGCAGGGAGTCAGGGCACAAAGGGCACAGCCTCCCGACAGTCTTCGTAGGTGAGAACCGAAGCAGGTAGGCTCCAGCTCAGGGACAGGAACACACCGGGTTTGGACCAATCATTATCATCATTATTATTACATCTGTTAAGCACTTACTAGATGCCAGGCACTGTACTCTAAGCGCCGGGGTAATTTCAGGCTAATCAGGTTAGACAAAGTCCAGTGGGCTCTAAGTCTTCATCTCCATTCTTACAAAGGAGATAAGGCACAGAGAGTGAAGTGACTTGCCCAAGGTTACCCAACAGACAAGGGGAAGAACAGAGATTAGAACCCAAGTCCTTCCGACTCCTGGGCCAATGGTCTTTCCACAATCAATCCATCAATCAATCCGACCATCGACCACTGCTATTTACGGAGTGCTTGCTGTGTCCCAGGTCGACCAGCTGCCCTTCCTCAAGGGCCAAGGCGCGGGTTCTGCGGGAGCCCGTCAGCTGGCTGGATGCTCAGTCGCCACTCTAAGAGCTTCCAAGGTGACCCTGTGACCTCTCTCTGCCACCGACCTGGCTACGGTCCGTAGACTGGCCGAAGCATCGAACCATCGGTCGATGGGTAGGATTTATGGCGGGCTTGCTGTGGGCCCCGGCTCAGGGAGGACCCGGATCGGGACGGGGGCGCGTGCTCTCGGACAGAACGGAACGCTCGCGCTTGGTGTGGGCATCCGAGCTTAATCAGGCCGGATAGTTTAGGGCTGGGGAGGGTTGAGACTCTAGGCTGTAAACTCGTTGTGGGCAGGAAATGTGTCTGTTTTATGGTTATGTTGGACTCTACCAAGCATTTAGGACAGTGTCCTGTATGCAGGACATCCGAATGACTGATTGAGGGTCGATGGCCTCAGGAACGAGTGCGCTCAAGCTGTTGGAGACCCTGTCTGGCCTTTCCTTAGCAAGGCAGCATCTCGGGCCAACCCTGGGGGCTGCCGGCGGTGGCTCGGAGGTCAGTTGGAAGCTTCTGGAGGGCAGGGATCGGGGCTACTCACTCTCTCATTATGCTTTCCCAAGCGCTTAGTACAGTGCTCTGCACACAGTTGACAGCAAGTTCCTGGAGGGCAGGGATCGTGACTACTGACTCTATTATACTCTCTCAAATGCTTAGGACAGTGTTCTGCACAGAGTAGCCTGCAAATTCCTGGAGGGCAGGGATCGTGTCTATTGGCTCTATAGTACTCTCCCAAGTGCTCAGTACAGTGCTCCGCACACCGTAGACTGTAAGCTCCCAGAGGACAAGGATGATGCCTATGGGCTATTGTATTGTCTCAAGTGCTTAGCATAGTGCTCTGCGTGCAGTAGACTGTAAATTCCTTGAGAGCAGGGAAGGGGTCTATAAACTGGATAGTACTCTCCCACCTAAAGTCTGCACACTTAAGGGCTGAGTAAATATCACCGATTGTGATTGATCGATTAACCGAGGAGGCAGCTGATGGGAAGCCCTCCTCCTGATGACCCCCTTTTGGCTTGGAATGGGCAGCCCGATGACAGTACCAGACTAGGTGGGTGCTGGGTTCCCCCTCCCTCTAGGAGGTGGTCCCAGGCTGACCACTAAGATGCTCTAGGGTTGAACTAGGGCTCAGGTGGGTGGGTGGGGTAGGAGGACCACTACTAAGTGTAAATTAGCTCCTGAGACCCACAGGCTGGATGGGAACGAGACTTTCTCTGCCACTGTGGGGTCACAGAGGGTTGGACTCAGGCACTAAAGGAGGAGGCAGCAAACACCACTCTTACCACCGCTACTACTACTATTAATAATAATAATAGTAATGATGGCATTTGTTTAGTGCTTATTATGTGCTTATTAGAGCTGGGGGGGAGCCAAGATGAACAGGTTGTCCCATGTGGCGCTCACAGTCAATCCCCATTTTACAAATGAGGGAACTGAGGCACAGAGAAGTGAAGTGACTTGCCCCAAGTCACACAGCTGACAAGCAGCGGAGCCGGGATTAGAACCCATGATCTCTGACTCCCAAGCACTGGCTCTTTCCACTGAGCCACGCTGCTTCTCATCACTATTCATTCATCACTATTACTATTAGTACTGCTGCTACACTTATGGACATATCTGCAATTTATTTATTTATACGAAGGTCTGTCTCCCCGACTATGGACTGTAAGCTCATTGTGGGCAGCGGATGTTTCTGTTTATAGTAATATTGTACTCTCCGGAAGCTTAGTGCAATGTTCAGCTCAGGTAAGCACTCAATAAATCTGAATGAATTGAATGAATGAATCCTACTACCATTACTACTACTATTATTACTATTATTATTACTACTGCCACTGTAGCAGAGAAGTACTGTAGCAGAGTAGGTCCTGGGGGCCACCATCGCTGGCCATGTCAGCCCAGAGCAGGCCCTGGACGCCATCACTGGTCATGTCAGCCCAGAGCAGGCCGTGGGGGCCACCACTGCTGGCCAAGCCAGCCCAGAGCAGGCCCTGGGGGTCACCACTGCTGGCCAAGTCAGTCCAGAGCAGGCCCTGGAGGCCACCATCACTGGTCATGTCAGCCCAGAGCAGGCCCTGGGGGCCACCACTGCTGTCCAAGCCAGCCCAGGGCAGGCTCTGAGGTTCACCATCGCTGGCCATGTCAGCCCAAAGCAGGCCCTGGGGTCCACCATTTCTGGCCATATTAGCCCAGAGCAGACCGCGGGGGCCACCATCACTAGCCAAGTCAGCCCAGAACAGGAGTCTCCTACCTGTATGTTTGCCTGGAACATACCCAAGGCGGGATGAATGAGCCCTCATCATTAGCCCCGACCAGCAGGGAGAATCCACCTTCTCAGACGGATGGGTCACCACCAATGAAGCCCAGTTCTGGAGCTCAATCAGCCATGGAACCACAGTTCCCTCCCACACACCGTGGGGCCAAAGCTGCAGGAAACAGCAAGTCAATATTTCACCTGCTCATAAGCCACAGAGGAGAGCCACAAAGATGGCGGGCGAATTGAGTCTTCTAAAATGTAAGAGCGTGAACTCCTCGAAGGCAGGGGCCGTGGCTTTCCCGACACTCGGTCCAGGGCTCTGCATGCAGTGGGCTCTCAGTAAATCACAGTGAAAAAGCAACATTATAGGGGAGGAGGAAGGAGGATGAAGTGGTGGATGAGGAGGAGGAAGAGGAGAAGACTCATGAGGGAAGGTCAAAGCCTGCAGGAAAAAGCACTGAAGGGATGGGAAGAGCTGACATCAGAGGCCTCTGAACAGCTGGTTAGCATCTTTACCCAGGAGACCGGACAAGAGGAAATCAGCTTGAACGGCAGCTTGAGAGAAGGAGACAGGGAAAGAGAGGGAAAGAGGGAGGGGAGGTGTGATGGAGAAATCATTTCTGGACAGTGACTGGGAAGCTGAGGGCAGCTGGAGAAATCTTGTCTCTGTCGGGGTGGTTTGAGAGAAGTCCTGCCTGAAGGCAGGGGAATGGACAACATGACCTTCCAGGCCCTTAGATTCTGTGATATTAAGGACTCTGAACCCTGCCATGAGGGGAAGGGAAGGTTTTTGGCCTAACATCTCCAGATGGTTTGAATGCGGTCCGAATCCATGCGGATCGGCCTCCTGCTTGACCTTGCCCGTGCCCTCCTGCCCCTTTGTCCTTGCTTTGACTCTGTAAGTTGTAGCCCGGGGCTTTGGATGCAACGTGACATGAAAACAGTAAAACCGAAATGGGGGAAAAACTGTTAGGCTGCCTCAAATATTGTAACCTTTGCTTTTGTCCCATGATATTATTGATTGACAGAACTCCTCAGCTCCTCTCTGAGGCCCGCCGAGGCCCAGGGAGAGCACGGGGTCTGGCCGCCGGTTGGGCGGGAAGGGAGGAAGGGCCCTGCGGAGGCTATTTTTGGGCAATGACGGTTGGAGGCTGAGCTCTCAGTCGACCGAGCGAGGTCTGAGCTTACAGCCGGGCCTTGAAGAAACCAACGTGACCTACTGGATACAGCAGAGACGTGGGAGGCATAAGGACCTGGGTTCTAATCCTGGCTCCATCACTTCTATGACCTTGGGCAATTCACTTCTCATGCCTCAGTTATCTCATCTGTAAAATGGGGATTAAGGCTGTGAGCCCCATGTGGGACATGGACTGAGTCCAATCTGATTACCTTGTATCTACTCCAGCACCTAGAACACTGCCTGGCACAAAGTAAGCACTTAAAAATACCATAAAAAAGAGAAAAAAAAGAAAAGGAAATGGATCAAACTTAATAAAATGGGGGAAGAGGGCAGCATCTGTCAGCGCTTAGTACGGTACTTGGTATTTAGTAAGCACTTAAGAAACCCCACAATTTTGATTTACACCCCAGAGTTCAAGAAGCTGGATGAAAACCGACAAAGCGCAATGGGAGGGTGATCGACCGGCCCGACGTCGAGGGCGTGGAGCCATCTGTCTTTGGGGCAGCCTGGCTGATCTCTTTCCACATGGCTCCACGTTCTGAACGTTCATTTTTCCCATTGTCTGCGCAGCGCTCTCACCTCTCACCGCAGCTGATGGGCGTGTGCCCATGTGACTCATTCGCTGCCGAGGATCGCCCCCAGAAGGACAATTAACCCCCCGTCGGCATTCTACGGAGAAACCGAGCCTTGCCCTGTGTCTTCCTTTCCTACGGCCCGGGCTGCTCCCGGCGCCATGAGCAGGATCTAGTCTGCCCGGCCGTGTCCGGACATGTTCTGGCGGTCCCTGGGTGCTCTATGCTAGGAAAAAGGAGCCTGTTCTAATCCTGGACCCGAGGCCCCCTCAGAAGCTCCTGGCCTTGGAAAGTAGCCCCAAGGTCACGCCACTGGCGCCTCCCCCTCTGGGTCACTGGCTTTGACATCAGTCATAGGTCCAGCCCTGAGGGCCCTATGCTGGGGCCAGAACGCTGGGCTCATCCTGCCAAGCATCGTTCCGGACACACACACAGTAACTCTGCTCTCCTCTTGTTTACAACTGAGAAGCAGCGGAGCCCAGCGGATATAGCACAGGCCTGGGAGTCAGAAGGACCTGGGTTCTGATCCCATCTCGGCCACTTAACATCTGTATGATTTTGAGCAAGTCACTTAACTTCGCCGTGCCTCAGTTACCTCATCTGTAAAATGGGGATTAAGACTGTGAGCCCCATATGGGACAACCTGATTATCTGGTATCTACCCCATTGCTTAGAACAGTGCTTGGCACATAGTAAGTGCTTAACAAATACCATTATTATTATTTCCTTCTCCGGGCCTCAGGCCCCTTATTTGTAAAATGGGGATTGAGACTGTGAGCCCCATGTGGGACAGGGACTGCGTCCCACCCTATTTGCTTGTATCCATCCCAGCTTTTAGTATAGTGCCTGGTACAGTGTAAGCGCTTACTATGGTGTTCTCCACATTTGAGCATCTGCACTAGCCAGTTGGTGAAAAACTAGCAAGCAAGAAGAGGCTCCCTGAAACACTGAGTGGTTGGAAAGTGCACCGCAGAAGAGTTGTTGAATATGATATCTCTGCATAGGATGCTATCAGTCTAGGGGGAGACAGATATTAAAATAATTTAGAAATGGGAGAAATGGCAGAGGTTAAGGAAATGTGCAAAAATGATGTGGGGTGATGTGATGACTATCAAGTACTTAAGAGGTACAGATCCAAGTGCATAGGCAAAACAGTAGGGAGAGGGAGTAGGGGAAATGAGGGCTTAGTCAGGAAAGACCTCTTGGAGGAAATATGATTAGGAGGACTTTGAAGGTGTGGAGAGTGGTCCAAATCTCTGTCCAGACACCTCTGACCAGTAGACCTCGTGGTCCCCGGACCCAATATCTTCATTCCAGATCCTCTGGCCACTAGACTCCCTGGTCCCCAAGCTACAATCCTCAGTTCAGACTCCTCTGGCCTCTTGACCCCTTAGTTCCCAGACCTGACCTTCCATCCAGGATCATTCATTCATTCAATCTTATTTAAGAAGCATTTACTGGGAACAGAGTACTGTACTAGGTGCTTGGGAGAGAGCGACATTACAATAAATAGAGAAGCTGCTGGAGAAGCAGCGTGGCTCAGTGAAAAGAGCACGGGCTTGGGAGTCAGAGGTCATGGGTTTGACTCCCCGCTCTGCCACTTGGCAGCTGTGTGACTGGGGGCGAGTCACTTCACTTCTCTGGGCCTCAGTTCCCTCATCTGTAAAATGGGGATTAACTGTGAGTCTCCCGTGGGACAACCTGATGACCCTATATCTCCCCCAGCGCTTAGAACAGTGCTCTGCACAGAGTAAGCGCTTAACAAATACTAACATTATTAAATAGACACATTCCCTGCCCGCAACAAGCTTACAGCCTAGACGGGGAGACATAAATTACAGGTCTGTACATGTACATTATTGCTGTGGGGCTGGGATGGGGGGATGAATACAGAGAGCAAGTCAGGGTGACACAGAAGTGAGAGGGAGAGGGAGAAGGGAGAGGGAGAAGAGGAAAGGGGGTGGTTTAGTCAGGGAAGGTCTCTTGGACGAGATGTGCCTTCAGTAAGGCTTTGAAGGAGGGGAGAGTCATCGTCTTTTGGATTCAAGGAAGAAGGGCGTTTCAAGCCAGAGGTAGGATGTGGGCGAGAGGTCAGCATCAAGATGGATGAGATCGAGCTACGGTGAGTAGGGTGGCATTAGAGGAATTAGGTCTGTGGCCTGGGTTGTAGTAGGAGAGTAGCGAGGTAAGGTAGGAGGGGGCAAGATGACTCCTCTGGCCAATAGACCCCACGGTCCCCAGACCCACAATTCTCAGTCCAGACTCCTCCGGCCACTAGACTCCTCAGTCCCCAGACCTACAGTCCTCAGTCCAGACTCTTCCGAACCCTAAATCGCATGGTCCCTAGCCCCGATCCTCTGTCCAGACTCTTCCGACCACTAGAGCATCAGTGTGAGAAGCAGGACTGGCAGTTCGGAGACTTCAATTCTAATTCTGGCTCTGCCTTTATCCTGCTGTGTGGGCTTGGACAATTCAGTTCACCTTGCTGGGACTCAGTTTTGTCCTCGGCAAAATGGGTATTCAATCCCCATTCTCCCTCCATCTCAGACTGTGAGTCCCTTACCAGACAGGGACTCTAGCTGAACTGTTTGCATTGAATCTCCCAACAATTAGTTTAGGTCTCGGTGTGTAGTAAATTAGCACAGTTATTAATTATAATTTTTAGACCCCATGGGGTCCCACATACAACCTGTCCAGACTCATCTGGCCACTAGACCTCGGAGTCCCCGCTGACTTCCCGCTCTCACCTTTGGGTTAAGAGCAGGAATCATTTTCCGCTGGTGTTCTGGATAACATGGAAGTAGCTTCTCCTGGAACCTGTGTGTTGACCGGGATCAGAGATCCCTGAACCTGCACAACCAGGGAGGGCAGGGCCGATTCAAGCTATCTTGGGATTCATTCATTCAGTCATACTTATGGAGCGTTTACTGTGTTCAAAGCACTGTACTAAGCGCTTGGGAGAGTACGATACAATACTGAAGGTTGTCAAACCAGCAGGTGAGAATAGTGTTGGTATTTGTTAAGCGCTTACTATGTGCAGAGCACTATTCTAAGCGCTGGGGTAGGTAAAGGGTTGGAAAGAGAAGAGAGGCTCCCAGCAACCTCTGTGTCAATACACGCTCGCCCTGAGGACTAGGGGAGGAAGGGGAATGGATGGGAATTTTTTTTTTAATGGCATTTGTTAAGCCCTTCCTATGTTCCAGGCACTGTTCTAAATGCTGAGGTAGATTTTAAATGCTGGGGTAGAAACCAAATAGGTTGTACACAGTCTCTGTCCCACATGGGGTTTACAATCTTAATTCCCATTTTACATATGAGGGAACTGAGGCACACAGAAGTGAGGGAAATTGCCCAAGGTCACGTAGCAGACAAATGAGGGAGTTGGATTAGAACCCATGTTCTTCTGACTCCCAGGTCCAGGCTCTATTGTTCCTCTCACCAGGATGACATCCCTCTAGGCTGTAAACTCCCTGTGGACAGGGAACACGTCTACAGACCCTACTATACTGTACTCTCCCAAGCACTTAGTATAGTCCATCAATCTGTTGTATTTATTGAGTGCTTACTGTTGTGCAGACCACTGTTCTAAGCACTTGGGTATGTACAATATAACAGAGTTGGTAGACATGTTCCCTGCCCAAAAGGAGCTTACGGTCTAGAGGGGGAGTAGACAGTAATAGAAATAAATTATGCAAATGCATATAAGTGCTGTGGGGCTGAGTGTGAGGCGAATAAATGGTTGCAAATTCAAGTGTAAGAGCAATGCAGAGAGGAGTGGGAGAAGACTGCTCTGTACACAGTAAACACTCAGTAATAATAATAATGATGGATTTGTTAAGCACTTACATGTGCAAAGCACTGTTCTAAGTGTTGGGGAGGATACAAGGTGATCAGGTTGTCCCACGTGAGGCTCACCGTCTTAATCCCCATTCTACAGATGGGGTAACTGAGGCCCAGAGAAGTTAAGTGACTTGCCCAAAGTCACACAGCTGACAAGTGCGCAATAAATACGATTGATTAATTGATTGACCGATGGCTCAGAGCCCAGGACTCCAGTCCTACAGTAGGGCACAGTAAGGTAGTACCAGGGGCAGGATCAGCAGCAGGGCTGATGTCCCAGTCTCCCGGCAATCTTAGAATGGAATCCCTCTTCAGCAAAAATGGTAGAAAAGAATCAAGCCTTTCTCTGGTGTTTGGCTGTGAAGATAATGATTTCAATCACTCTCCCTTTGCCAAGATAAACCAGGACCATTACAATAAGCTGGTTAATACCATTCAGAGTTGCTGGAATAATATTTAGGAACTATTTTACTCTCAAAACCTGGAGAGCCAGGAGTCCCTTCAGCGTGGCTGGGGACAGCATCTTCTACTGTCTTGTTGTTGGGGGACAGTGGGGAGTCCAGCTCAGCGGGCTCTGGCACAGATCAGCCGTGCCCCCAAATTCTGCTGTTGTCCCGCACGCAGCTCTTGGGAGAGATTACAGGAGGAACTATATCACCAGCCAAATCTCTGCCCTGGTGACTGTGGTCATGATAATGATGATGTCGATAATAACAATAACAATAATAATAGTCATAATTGTAGTCTTCGGTAAATGATTACTATGTGCTGAGCACTGCACTAAGTGCTGGGGTAGATACAAACTAATACCTACAGTCTCAGTAGGTGGGAGGACAGGCACTAAATCCCCATTTTGCAGACGAGGCACAGAGAACTTAAGTAACTTTCCTGATGAGAGCCACACTTTGCCTTCTTCTCAGACCTCAGGCACACCATAGTTAACTTCTGCTCCCCTCCATCCCGTCCCATCAGACCGGAAATTGGAACCACACTAACCATAACCGAGCGCTTCCCCCTCAAGGTCACTTCAGTCGCTGGGGGTGGGGGAGGATGGGGTGGGGAGTAAGCTAATGGCTGGAAACGCCGGACAAGCTCGTGGGCCAGCTGGGCTCAAGCTGAAGAAAGCATGATGGAGCCGGCATCTCACTTCTAGTGGTCACCAACTAGACACCTACCCAGGGCAGAGAGAGGGAACCTTCCAGCTGGCCTCGCAGCTTTCTCTTCTCAATCTGCCTAGGATGTCGTCTCCACCTCTGCCATAATGGCTACAAACCCGCTCAACTATCAGCTCCTGGAGGGCGGGGGCCACTTTTACTAATTCTATTGTCCTTTCCCAAGTTCTTAGTACAGTGCTGTGTACCCAATTAATGGTAAGCTCCTTGAGTGCAGGGATCATGTCCACTGACTCTATTGTACTCTCTCAGCTGCTCAGTGCAGTGCTCTGCACACAGTTGAGGGTAAGCTCTTTGAGGGTAGGGACCGTGTTTATAAATTCCATTGCCCTCTCCTAAGCACTTAGTACAATGCCCTGCACACAGTAGATGTTCAATAAATACTGTTGATTGTTCGATTAGGGTGCAAATCGTTATGGGGTGTGATGGATAGACACTGTAGTGGACAGGCAGACACCTAAATGGATAAATAGATACTATGATGGGCAGGCAGACATTGCGATGGAAAGACACTGTGATGGACTGGCAGACACTGTGATGGATAGACATTATGACAGACAGGCAGACATTGAGAAGCAGCGTGGTTCAGTGGAAAGAGCCCGGGCTTGGGAGTCAGAGGACATGGGTTCTAATCCCAGCTCTGCAGCTTGCCAGATGTGTGACTTTGGGTAAGTCACTTCACTTCTCTGTGCCTCAGTTATCTCATCTGTAAAATGGGGATTAAAACTGTGAGCCCCACGTGGGACAACCTGATCATCTTGTATCCCCCCAGTGCTTAGAACAGTGCTTTGCACATAGTAAGCACTTAACAAATACCAACATTACTATTATTATTATTATTTACAGACACTGTGATGGAAAGGCAGATACTGCGATGGCCAAACAGTGGGCCTGGGATTCCTCAGGCCTGCCTTATGGCTTATAGGTGTGGAGCTGAGACTGACCAGAGGCAAGCCGTGGCCTGCATCCCAGAACAACTGCCTCTTCTCAAGGTGGAGTGGGGGGGCAAAGGCAGAGGGTGGGTGGTCCACAGTAATGATATCCCTTAGGTTAACTGCACCCATATCTTGACTATCCACCTCTCAAGGTGTGCTGTTGGCTCCTGAGGGATTGGGTGAGAGGATGTGGATGGCTTTGTGCAAACCAGAAGCAGCATGGCTCAGTGGAAGGAGCCCGGGTTTAGGAGTCAGAGGTCATAGGTTCTAATCCCAGATCCACCACCTGTCAACTGTGTGACTTAACTTCTCGGTGCCTCAGTTACCTCATCGGTAAAATGGGAATTCAGACGGTGAGCCTCACGTGGGACAACCTGATTACCCTATGTCTACCCCAACACTTAGGACAGTACTCGGCACATAGTAAGCGCTTAACAAATACCAACATTATTATTATTGTTGTTAATGAAAAACAATTTAAGTGCAAATAATAATGGTGGTATTGATTGAGCGCTTTGAATAAGCGCTTTATATATACAGGTTTATATAAAACCTGTATAAGTGGTGGGGTAGCTCCAAGGGAATCAGATTGGATACAGTCCCTGTGCTATATGGGGCTCCCCCTCACAAAGGGTCCTACTGTCAGTGGGAGGCTCATATCTGCCCTCAAATTGGCCCCCCTGAGAAGATGGCCCAGAATATTGGTCATTAAAGGGGGAACGGGGCCGCTCAGCAGAGCCTGGGGGGGGGTCAAACACTTTCAAAGTGTCCTGCTTCTTCTGCATAGTCAGTCATTCAATTGTATTTATTGAGCATTTACTGTGTGCAGAGTACTGTACTGAGCACTTGGGAGAGTACAACAGTATAACTGTCACATTTCCTGACCTCAAGGAGCTAAAGGGGGAGATAGACGTTAATATTAATAAATATATTACAGATATTTACATAAGTGCCATGGGGCTGGGAGGGAGGATAAAATAAATAAATAAATGGTGGTATTTGTTAAGTGCTTACTATGTGCAAAGCACTGTTCTAAGCACTGGGGGATACAAGGTGATCAGGTTGTCCCACTTGGGGCTCCCAGTTTTAATCTCCATTTTACAGATGAGGTAACTGAGGCACCGAGAAGTGAAGTGACTTGCCCACAGCCACACAGCTGACAAGTGGCAGAGCTGGAATACGAACCCATGACCTCTGACTCCCAAGCCCGGGCTCTTTCCACTGAGCCACGCTGCTTCTCAGTGAATGAATGTCAGGTCGATGCAGAAGGGAGTTGAAGAAAAGGAAAAAAGGACATAGTCAGGGATGGCCTTTTGGAGGAGATGGACCTTCAATAAGGCTTTGAAGGTGGGGAGAGCAATTATTTGTCAGATCTGAGGAGGGAGGGCGTTCCAGGGCAGAGGCAGGATGTAGGGATAGAATAAGGATGGGGGTCTAGAAAAGGGGTTCTTAAAAATCAT
This sequence comes from Ornithorhynchus anatinus, assembly GCF_004115215.2. NCBI lineage: Eukaryota > Metazoa > Chordata > Mammalia > Monotremata > Ornithorhynchidae > Ornithorhynchus > Ornithorhynchus anatinus. Next base: position 108,436,274 of record NC_041732.1, on the reverse strand, counting down.
CTGCCTCACCAAACCCGGCTCCTCAGTAAACTGCGACTGGCGAGCTGGATATCTGCAGTGCCAGAGCAAACAGAAGACAGGCTTTGAACAAAAGCTTCATAAAGGACAGAAGACAAGAAGGTAAAAGAGAAACAGCTGTTACCATGCTTAATGTTTCAGTGCCTGATGCTGTTTCTCTTTTACCTTCTTGTCTTGGTAAAGACAATGTACTAAATGGACTACATTTCTGTGTGCACTGTGGGGCCAGAACTGAGGGCTCCACCTTGGCTTTTTCATCCACACTTGAACACTCAAGTGAACTTTCCTATCAGCGGTGCCTTCTCTGAATGCAAACGACAAATGTTCAAGGAATAGGAGGACAAGCATTTGATATTCACTCCACCCTCAGCCCCACAGAACTTATGTACATATCTGTAATTTATTTAAAAGTCTTTCTCCCACGGTAGACTATAAATTTCTGATGGACAGGGAATATAGCCTTCCAACTCTGTGACTATATTGTCCCAGTGCTTAGTATGCACACAGCAAGTGCTGAATAAATGATAGGTCGAATACTATAATAATGACAATAATAATAATAATGGTATTTGTTAAGTGCTTCCTATGTGCCAGGCACTGTTCTAAGCACTGGGGTGGATACAAGCAAATTGAGATTGGACACAGTTCCTGTCCCACATGGGGCTCAAAGCCTCAATTCCCATTTTGCCGCTGAGATAACTGAAGCCCAAAGAAGTTAAGTGACTTGGCCCAAGATCACACAGCAGACATGTGGCAGATATATGCACTAGGCAGTTTGCACCACACACTGCCCTAAATGTTGAGAAGATAGAGGGAAGCAGATTGCACGGCCTAAAGTCTCTCCCCTTTCTAGGAATTACCTGCAACCCAATGGCTCGGTGGCCAAGGGGGAAACGAGCCATCGGAGAAACCGCCCAGCCCAGTCCTGGCAGCTCCAGGGTGACACTCCCTTTTGGGGGCTCCTAGGTGACCCCACTAGGTACCTTAGGCCCCCCTGAGCAGAGACTGCCTGTGTGCTCCCAGCAGGTAGTGGAGAGCGGGGCCCTCATGAACCTGTGGAAACAAGCCCAGGCCGGGACAAAGCCTCCCCCTCCTCTCTGGGAGCGGCGGCCTTCCCACCATTACTCATGGGAGCCAATTAGCCCGCCAGCCCTGAGGTGGGGATTCTGGGAGGCAGAAGGGAATCAGCAAGCCTGGGATGGAGTCTGTTGCTGGTGGATTCTGTGTTTTTCTGCTACCTCATCAGCCAAAAAAACAGTGGGATTGACTGAGCACTTAACGTGTGCTCAACGCTGTGCTAAAGCACCTGTCTTCCCCCTGGACTGGAATAACAATCACAATACTTTTAGTATTTGTTAAGAGCTTAGTATGTGTCAAGCAGAGTACTTAGCACTGGGGTGAATATAAGCTCTTCAGGTCCCACATAGTCTAAGTAGGAGGGAGAACAGGTCCCCATTTTCAAGTGAGGGAACTGAGGCTTAGAAAAATTAAGTCTTGCCAAAAGTATTATAGCAGGCAATTAGCAGAGGCAGGATTAGAACTCAGGTCCTCTGACTCCCCAGGCCCTTGCTCTTTCCATTAGGCCACACTACTTCGCTTGGAAGCTCTTTGAGGGTGTACCAACTAAATCTTTCATATTCTACCAAGCACTTAGTAAAGTGCTCTGCATAGAGTAAACACAATAAATATCATTGGTTGAATAATGGATTGATTGGGAGAGTACAGTACAGTGATTGATTGGGAGAGTACAGTACAGTTAGTAGTACTACCCCTGTCCTGGAGGAGTTTACAATCTACAGTGTTGTGCAGAGCACTGTGCCGAGCATTTGAGTAAGTCCAGTAGAGTTAATATACACGATCCTCGTCCTCGAGGAGTTGACTGTCTACTGTGTACAGAGCAGCAGACTGAGTGTCGGGGAGAATGAAGTAGACACGATCCCTGCCCTCAAGGCCACCCACCCAAAGCTCTAGGATGTGTTGAGTTGGTGACTTGGGGCTCAAAGTTGGCATCTCACTTTTGGGCGGGGAGGGAGGAAGGGTTGAATTTTGAGGATCCGAACACCAGAGCTTTGCTCCTTGGACCCTCCCCAGTTGGCAGTGCCAGAAGACCCAATCTGCAAAGGTCACTGGTTCACCCCGGTCGCTTTCCAGGAGGTTAAGGCCTTTTGATCGTCTCTCCGTGAAGCAGAGAGTGGGCCCGGGGCCTTTGTGGGGACAGTGGGCGGCCCTGCCCCACGGAAAGCTAGCCCCCACATCGGCAGGACCGGCTGGAGGACAAAGTTTCCCTTAAAAGGGATCCTCGTCACATGGTTGGCTCCGAGACGGGCAGGTTTTTAAATGGTCACCGCGCGGTCTGGCGATCGGCTAAATGTGGGAAGCTCAAGAAAAATGTGTGCGCTGTTCTGTCCCGAACCCTTTATGGGCATGGGCTGCTGACATCTCTTTCACTTAGCATTCCGGCCAAGACGCTGAGGGGAAGCCTTCCCCTTTCCCCTTTTCAAATTCAAACCCGTCTCTTTGGGGCTCCCTGGCCCACGGCCTTTAGCGTCTGGGCCCGCCGGAGGCCAGAAGCCAACATCACCGCCACCCCTCGGCTTCGTGCCTGCGGCCGGGGGGCCCTGCCAGTGGGTTTCTGCCCCTCCTTCCCTCCCCCCACCCACCTCCCCTTGCCTCCATCTCGCCGCTGAACTTGAGGCCTGGGCTCGATAGGGAGGCCGCACCAAGCAGAGTAACGTCAGGAAGATGTACAGAAGCACAAAGCCTTGGGAGAGATGTTCACGCTTACGAACGTGCCGGCTCCAGACGTTAGGAGTACATGACTGGGCCGTTTCATTGCTGGGCCGTTTCACTGCCCATCGTCGCTGTATTTGTTTTTTCCTAGTAAGTTCTCTTCCAGCCCAGGGGCCGGAGGAGCAGGCTGGCTCAGTGTCCTCCTGAGGACAGACAGATGTGCCTGGGAGACCTGTATCAGCCCTCTCTCCCTGTCGTCTCTCCACTCCTCCTTCCCATCCCACCCAGTGCTCCCTCCCTTTGACCACCAACTCCTGCCTTTCTCCTCTCCACTTTCCACTGAGTCACACTGTTTCTCATCTGTAAAATGGGGATTGAGACCGTGTGCCTGACCTGGGACAGGGACCGTGTCCATCCCGATTTGTTTGTATCCATCCCAGTGATTAATACAGTGCCTGGCACATAGTAAGCACTTAATGAATACCGTGATTATTATTGTTACTTCCCCACTGGGTGAGAGGGACCAGCTGCAACCCCATGAAGGATGAATTGTAATAAAAATATGAGTTAATAAGAATTGTGATATTTGTTAAATGCTTACTATGTGCCAGGCACTGTACTAAGCACAGGGGTGGATACAAGCAAATCAGGTTGGACACAGTCCCTGTCCCACAAGGGTCACATTCTTAATCCCCATTTTCCAGATGAAAGAACTGAGGGAAGTTGAGTGACTTAATAATAATAATAATGTTGGTATTTGTTAAGTGCTTACTATGTGCAGAGCACTGGTCTAAGCGCTGGGGTAGATACAGGGTAATCAGGTTGTCCCACGTGAGGCTCACAGTCTTAATCCCCATTTTCCAGATGGGGTAACTGAGGAACAGAGAAATTAAGTGACTTGCCCACAGTCACGCAGCTGACAAGTGGCAGAGCCGGGATTCGAACTCATGACCTATGACTCCCAAGCCTGTGCTCTTTCCACTGAGCCATGCTGCTACCCCTTACAAAAGATGGGAAAGGGGTCCTGGGACCTCCGTGTAGACGTGTTCAGGAGGAGGGGGACGCTTGCCCAACATCACACAGCTGACAAGTGGTGGAGTCGGAATTAGATCCCGGGACCTGCTGACTCCTAGGCCCGGGCTCTATCCACTAGACCATGCTGCTAATTGTTGCATCCATATTTTGCTCTGGGCCAGGCCCTCACCTCCAAAACACTTGGAAATCCATAGCTGCCAGTCCTGCAGGGCAGGCAGGGCGGTGTAGGCAGTAAGACGGATGGGGGACGCAAGGAGAGAGCTGAAATATCTCAATAATAACAGTTATAAAGACACTGTGCCCTGAACACAGTGACACTCAATACATTCTATTGACTGATAATGACAAATCTCGGCACGTTTCCCTAGATGCTCCCTCCCACTTCCGTGGGTCAGCACTATTCTTAAGGAATCGAGAAAGTCCCTGTTAGGCTGCCAGGGAGCCAAATTGAGACTCCCTGTCTTCTAAAGGAGAGATTTGGGGCTGGGAAGGTGCTCTCCTGGACAGGTAGGTATCCACCTTGGCCTAGTGGATAGAGCACGGGCTTGGGACTCAGAAGGACCTGGGTCTAATTCCGGCTCTGCCACGTAGCTGCCGGGTGACCTTAGGCAAGTCACTTCTCTGTGTCTCAGTTACCTCGTCTGTAAAATGGGGAGGAAATAATAATAATAATGATGGTAGTTGTTAGGTGCTTATTATGTGTCTATCTCTGTTCGAAGCTCTGGGGTAGATACCAACTAATCAGGTTGGACACAGACCCTGTCCCACATGGGGCTCAAATCTTAATGCTCATTTTAAAGATGAGGTAACCGAGGCACAGAGAAGTGAAGTGACTTGCCCAAAGCCACACAGCAGACAAGTGGTGGAACTGGAATCAGAAACGAGGTCCTTCTGACTCCCAGGCCCCGTCTCTATCCACTAGGCCAAGCTGCTTCCCCGACTGTGAGCCCCACGTGGGACAGGGATTGTGTCCAACCTGATTAGTTTGTATCTACCCCAGCGCTCAGAACAGTGCCTGATAAGTAATAAGTGCTTAACCAATACCATATTACCTCACTCATTGTAGGGGACCCTCCCCTCCCAGGCCCCAGTCCACACCTACGCCAGAGTCACTGCCCTCGAGGGGAACTGAGCCCTCGTAGCTGGTCGCTGGTTCCAAAGTCAAGAGTTCCCTCTCTAAAGAGCCCCCCCGCCGCCCCCGGAATTCCAGTTCTTCCTGGCCCTACTTCCAGTGAGGAAGAGTGGCGACGGGTAAGCAGATGGTGGCCAAGAGAGCTGGGGCTGTCTCGAAGCCTTCCCAAAAGTTGTAAGTGATCCTAGAGGGAAGACCCTCTAGTCGGTAGGCTGGGTATGGGCAGGGAACCTGTCTATCAACTCTCCTATATTGTAATCAATCAGAAAAGCAGTCATTCATATTTACCGAGCCCTTGCTGTGTGCAGGGTACTCTCCCAAGTGCTTTGTTTGGTGCTCCGCACACAGTAAGCACTCAATAAAATGCTATTGATTGATGGATGGATGAGGAGGCCAGGGCGAGATCTCTGGCAGTTCTGTCAATAATACCGGCAGTACAAGTAGTTCTGAGAGCTGGCCAAGGAGACGTTGTACACAACACATGATTAGGCAGCTAAAATCTGACCCCAGATGTTGGAAATATAGGCTTCCAACGGCTCTTTCTCCTCCAGACTGCTTGCAGCTGCTGGCAGGGGAGCAAGCATCTAAAGATTCAAGTCAGTAGAGGACAAAAGACCCACTATTTTTGGATCTTTTTCGAGGTTTTTGGGCTTTTTCGAGGTTTTTGGGATGTACCTGGACTCCCCTAAATGAATCCACTTTCTGATGCCAGGGATTAGTTTGGACGGACACTTATTTAGCCTCTGGAAAAATTGGTCTTTTCAACCCTCCGGTATTTATCATTTCCAACGTTTACTCCCAGATAGAAAGAAATAAGGAACATCGACGGGGCACTAGTGAAGACACCAGCAGGGTTAGTCTTAACACATTACCTCGGCGCTCAGTACAGAGCTTGGCAGAGAGTAAGCGCTTAACAAATTCCATACTTGTTATATCATCATCGAAATGGAGTAAGCATTTCTCATGTGAAAGATTATTTAAATGTCTAAATCTGAGGGTCTTTCAAAGTTCGGAAAGGATTGGATTCATCATTCCTCTCCCTACTAAGACTTTGCAATCCTTCCCATACCCTCCCGGATTCCAGAAAACAGAAAGAGCACAGGCAAAAAGTATCTGATTGTTCTTCTTCACACCAGGTTGGCCGTAATCAGCAAATAATACCACGGAACCACCCGACCAGATAAAGAGCGATTTGAACAGCCGTTTACCAGATTCAGATAAAAATGTCAAGTGCGGCTCAAAAATCTTCAGCCTTCCAGGGTAGAAGAGGAAAGAGGATGGCAGTTACAGAGAGACCACTGTTAAGGTTGCCCTTCTGCTCAGGGATGGAGAGTTTCTGCAGGCCGGCAGGCAGACGGGCTATGAGCCCCCCAAGGCCCAGGCTTCCATGGAACGGAGTGGAAATTCATATGAAATGCAATCTCGGAAGGTCTTTGGGCTCCTTTTCCAGGGGGAACCTGGGCAGTAGTGCCCTCTGCCCTCTCTCACCTATCCCCACTTTATTCCCACCCCACCCGACCGCCACTTCAGCACTTTGGCACCACCTAAGCTCTTGGGCACTCACAACCCTCTATGCCCCGCTCTCTCCCAAGCGCTGGGTACAGTGCTCCGCACCCTAACTCACCCGTTCAATCAGTGAGTGCTTCCTGGGCGTAGACCACTGTCCTAAGCGACCGGGAGAGCACAGCACAATAGAGTTGGTGCATAGGATCCCAGCCCTCGAGGAGCTCGCAGTCTGCAGTTACCCGGTTGCAACTCTCAATGGGCGGACGGATGGACGGGCGGATGGATGGATGGAACTTTGGCTCTGACCGGCCACCTGGCCCAGCTGCCTTCTGGCCCGATACGGGCCGGTCGAACCAGGCCCGGAGCTGGAGGCGCCCACCCCTTCCCCATCCCGCCCAGGGGAATCGGCGACAGCGGAGGGCACACTCACCGATGGGCATCACCAGGAAGAAGGGGAGCCAGCAGAGGACGAAACAGCCCACGACTATGCCCAGGGTCTTGGCCGCTTTCTTCTCGCGGGAGAACTTGAGGAGGCGCAGGGAGAAGTGGGCCTTGCCCTTGGAGCCGGGGCCCCGGGCCTCAGGCACGTTTCTGCGGTGGATCCGGAGGGTGACCTGCTCCGAGTCGGACTTGTCTGTCTTCAGGCCGGTGCGGAGGCCCCTGCTCTCCCTCCTGGCCACCACGTAGACGCGGCAGTACATGGCCAGGATGATGGCCAGCGGCACGTAGAAGGAACCCAGGGCTGAGAAGAGCACGTAGCCCGGTTCCTGGTTGATGTGGCAGACGGTCTCGTCCTTGGGGGCCGGCTGCCTCCAGCCGAACAGCGGGCAGATGGAGATGACCAGGGCCAGGGCCCAGACGCTGAGCAGCGCCAACAGGCCCCGCCGCTCGGTCACGATGGCCGGGTAGCGCAGCGGGTAGCTGACCCCGATGTAGCGGTCCACGGAGATGACGCACAGGCCCATGATGGAGGCCGTGCAGCAGAGCACGTCCACCGCCGCCCAGATGGTGCAGAAGACGCGCCCGAAGGCCCAGTAGCCCAGGATCTCGAAGACGGCCGAGAAGGGCAGCACGGTGGACGTGAGGAGCAGGTCGGCCACGGCCAGGTTGGCGATGTAGTAGTGGGTGACGCTCTGCAGGTGCCGGTGGCAGGCCACCGACAGGATCACCAGGATGTTGCCCAGGACCCCGAAGAGGATCAGGCCCCCCAGGATCACCCCCAGGAGGACCGCCTTTGGGACGCTCACGGGGGGCAAGGGGGCTGCCCCCGGGGCATGGGTGCAGTTGGGGCACTCGGAGGCATTCCTGGGCATCAGCTCCATCCTTCCCGTGGTGGCCCGGGGTCGGGGGGCGGAGATGGGGACGGGGGAGAGTCGGAGACCGGATCTATACCGGGGGTGCCTCGGGATGCTGGGGGAGAGGGGAGGAAAGTCTGAGAAGGGGCGTCCCCGGGTGCGTGGGGCTGGGGTCGTGGGGGCCGCGGGGGCAGAACCCCCCGGTCCAGAGACGGGGGCAGCGAGAAGGTTGGGGTTGGGGATGTGGGTGGGGGGGTCCCGCCCCCCGATTCCCTTAGGGGAGGGCCATCTGCGGACGCCTAAGCCGGGCCGGGCCCCAGGCGGTCACAAGGGGAGACCCCGTGCTGGCATGGGGCGGGGTCCGGGGGGCCCGGGGGTCTGGGGGCCCGGGGGGCCCGGGGGGCCCGGGGATCTGGGGTGCCGGGGGTTTCTGGGGGCGGGCCCGGCTCTCTAGGTGAGAATGGTCCTTGGGGGCAGGCCGGACTCTCCGCTTCCTCCTCCGAAGCCTCTCTCCGGCAGCGGCTCCATCCCCGGCCCTCAAGCCCGGGCCTGGGGGGCAGGCCGGGGGGTCAGGGAGAGGGGGGTCAGGGAGAGGGGGTCAGACGGAGGGGGTCAGTCCCGGGGGTCAAGGAAAGGGGGTCAGGGAGAGGGGGTCAGAGAGAAGGGGTCACTACCAGGGGTCAGGGAGAGGGGGTCGGGGAAAGGGGGTCAGGGAGAGGGGGTGGCAGCGACGGTGGTGTGGGGTGAGGAGGAGCGGGGCTCTCAGGGCACCGTCGGGGCGGCGGCGGGGCCTGGTCCGGTCCGGTGCGGTCCGGTCCGGGATGCGGCTGCGGGACAGAAGGCGCGGGAGCGGAGAGTCAGGGAGTGCGGGGGGTGCGGGAGGGGGTGCCGGGGGGGAAGGGTGCGGGAAGGGGCAGCGGAAGGCCGGGCTGCGCTCTTCCCGGCCGCGGGAGCTGCGCCTCCTCGAGGGACCCCGACCCGGGAATTGTACATCCCAAGCGCTTAGTACAGTGCTCCGCGCAAAGTAATGATGAATGAATGGAGGGCACAGGGGGGAGGGCACCGGGGGAGGGGACCTGGGGAGGAAATGGAGGGAGAGAAGGGACGGGAGGAAGGGATTCACACTCCCCCTGCCTGCTCGTTTATCATCAATCCTCTCACCTCTAACAGAAAACCTCTGCCCTTGTTCCTGCCCCTGCCCTGCCCTGATCTACCCCTGCCCCCTACCCTACCTACGCCCTGCCCTGCTCTACTCCTGCCCCTCTCCTACCTCTGCCTTGCCCCTGCTCTGCCCCTGCCCCTACCCTACCTTTGCTCTCCCCCTGCTGTGCTCTTCCCCTATCCTACCTACCTCTGCTCCGCCCGTCCGACCTCTGGCCCCGCCTTGTCCGACCTACTCTGCTCTGCCCTACCCCTGCCCTGCCCCTGCTCTGCCCCCGCCCAGCCCCTGCTCTGTCCTTGCCCTACCCCTGCCCTACCCCTGCCCTACCCTTGCCCTACCCCTGCCCTGTCCTACCTTACCTATGGGAAGCAGCGTGGCTCAGGGGAAAGAGCACGGGCTTGGGAGTCAGAAGTCATGGGTTCGAATGGGTTCTCTGCCACTTGTGAGCTGTGTGACTGTGGGCAAGTCACTTAACTTCTCTGTGCCTCAGTTACCTCATCTGGAAAATGGGGATGAAGACTGTGAGCCTCACGTGGGACAATCCGATTACCCAGTATTTACCCCAGCGCTTAGAACAGTGATCTGCAGATAGTAAGCGCTTAACAAATACCCACGTTATTATTATTATTATTACCCCTGCCCTGCCCCTGCTTTCTCCCTTCTCTGCCCTTGCCCTACCCCTGTCCTGCCCCAGCCCTGCTCTGCGCCTTTCCTACCCCTGCCCTGCCTCTGCCCTGCTCTGCCCTCGCCCTACCCCTGCCATGCCCTCTCTCCCTGGCCGGTGTAGTCTTCCCGGGTCGGCGCTATGACACCGGATCATCTCGGGAACATTTTCTCATCCGCCAACCTTACGGGGGGCTCAGGGGGACGTCCCTGTCCACAGAGGACCTCCAGCCCCTACCTCTGCCCGTCCCCCCCGCCATGAGTCCCCCTTCCTATCCCGCAGCCGAAAGTACAGCCCATCCGCGCCCAGCCCGGCCCAGCCCGGGGGCCAGAGCCCGATCCAGACCCTAGACTCTACAGCCCAGATCAGATGCCAGAGTCCAGCCCACAGCACAATCCAGCGTCCGGAGCTCAGACCCCAGCCCAGAGCCCCCGGCCCAGAGCCCCCAGGAGTCCAGATGCCCCAGCCCCCAGGAGTCCAGATTCCCCAGCCCCAGGAGCCCAGATGCCCCAGCTCCCAGCCCCCAGTCCCCAGGAGTTCAGATGCCCCAGCACCCAGGAGCCCAGATCCCCCAGCCCCAGGAGTCCAGATGCCCCAGCTCCCAGCCCCCAGGAGTCCAGATGCCCCAGCTCCCAGCCCCCAGCCCCCAGGAGTTCAGATGCCCCAGCACCCAGGAATCCAGATCCCCCAGCCCCCCAGCCCCCAGGAGTCCAGATCCGCCTGCCCCCAGCTCCCCAGCCCCTCAGCCGCAGCCCCCAGCCCCCAGGAGTGCAGATCCCCCAGCCCCCAGCCCAATTCAGACCCCAGAGTCCAGACCAGAACCCAGATCAGAGTTCAGAGGCCACAGTCCAACCCAAACCCCGATTTAGAGTCCAGGGCCTGCAGCCCATCCCCGAGCCCCGAGCCCCGAGCCCCGAGCCCCGCGGTGGGCTTTGGGCGCTGGACTTTGGGCGGTGGGCGTTGTCCTGGAGCGGAGCAGGGCCGGGCCGGGCCGGGCCGGGCCGGGCAGAGCTAAGGGGCCCGGGGCCCGAGCCGGAGCCCGGACCGCAATCCAGAACTTGCCCCGGTGGGCGAGGGGCCCTGGAGGGGCGTTCAGAAGATGGCACGGGGCGGGGGGGGGGGGGGTGCGGGGGTCGGGGGCTTTTACTGCCCCCGGGCCCATCCGCAGGTCCAGACCCGTCCTAACGAAGGTGGGAGGGGAGGGGGCGACCGGGGGGGCGGGGGTGGCTCCCGGATCCCTTAGGGTTAAAAAAAACACTTGTTGTCTAGGAAATAACTTCACAGAAAGTCAAGGAGAGGCGGGGGCCGGGGGGGAGGGAGAGGGGAGGAGAGACAGAGACAGCACAAGGGAGAGAGACAGAAGGAGAGGGAGAGAAGGAGGGGGAGGGAGAGACAGAGGAAGAGACAGAGAAACGGGGAGGGAGAGACAGAGGGAGAGACACAAGGGTGGGGAGAGAGAGACAGAGGGAGAGACAGAGAAAGGGGGGAGGGAGAGACAGAGGGAGAGACATAAGGAGGGAGAGAGAGAGACAGAGGGAGAGATAGAGAAAGGGGGAGGGAGACAGAGATGGAGAGACACCAGGAGGGGGAGAGAGAGAGACAGAGGGAGAGACAGAGAAAGAGGGGGAGTGATAGAGATAGAGGTGGAGAGAGACAGAGGGGGAGAGAGAGAGAGGGAGAGACAGAGAAGGAGAGGGAGACGAAGAAAGGGGAAAGAGACAGAGAAGGAAGGGGAGAAAGAGAGAGACAGAGAAGGGGGAGAGGGAGAGACAGAGGGAGAGGCAGCGGGAGGGAGAAACAGAGAAGGGGGAGAGAGACAGAGACAGCGGGAGGGAGAGACAGAGAGGGGGGAGAGGGTCAGAGGGAGGGAGAGACACGGAAGGAGGGGAGGGAGAGACAGAGGGAGAGACAGAGAAGGAGGGGGAGAGAGACAGAGAGAGAGTCAGAGACAGCGGGGTGGGGGGCTGGGAGAGAAGGAGAGTCGGGGTCTGAGAGACCCTTGGCAGGCGGAGGACGAGGACGAGGATGAGGCAGTGGCAGAGACACCCAGAGACGGAGCCCCTGGGGCTGGAGAGAAAGCCAGAGAGGGAAGGGGCAGGGGAAGACAGGGGACGGGGCGATGGGGACTCAACTGCTCCTGGATGAAACTGGGACTGGTCCTCCCCAGGCCGGCCCCGGCCCCGGCCCCCTTCCCCTCCCCTCCCCCTCCTCCAGCCCCGCACCCGCAGCCCCGCAGTCTCGCAGCCCCGCACTCACCTGGATCCCGGCCCCCAACTAGCATCGCTCTGGAAAGCAGAAGCGCAACTGGGAGGCAGCGCTCCTCCTGCACATCAACCAGCTCCGTCCTTCCTTCCCCTCCTCCTCTTCCTTCCCCTCCTCCTCTTCCTTCTTCTCTTACTCCTCCTCCTCCTCCTCTCCCTCCTTTCCCCCTCCTCCTCCTCCTCTTCCTTCTCTCCCTCCTCCTCTTCTTCCCTTCCCCTCCTCCCCTTTCTCCTCCTCCTCCTCGTCTTCCCCCTTTTCCTCCTCTTCCTTCTCTTTTTCCTTTTCTTCTTCCTTCTCCTCTTGCTTTTCTTGCTTTTCTTCTCTGCTTTTCTTCCTCCTCCTCCTTCTTCCCCTCCTTCTCCTCCTCCTCTTCCTTCTCTCTCTCCTCCTCCTCCTCCTCCTCCTCTAGCCTGTTAGGGATGGGACCCTCGGTTTGACCCCCAGATCTCCCTTGCCCTCCCACCAGTGAGCCACCCATCCACCGGGGACCCAAGTGTCCGGTTCGGTGTCGGCCTCCCTGAGGACCAGCAACAAAAACAGCCACCCCAACAACTCGCAGCCCTGAGACATCCACATCCCTGCCAGCCTGGAGAGTGACTTCACCCGGCTCCCCTGCCACTGATGGAGCAGGCGGAGCCCAGCAGAACCCAGCTGAACCGAACCGAGCCGGGCCCCGGCCTGCCCGGTCCAAACCAGCCCAGGCCAGCCACTACTGTAATCTCTTAGGCAAATTATCCTATTACTCAGCCACCAGCCGCTCACCCCATCCGACCCAGCGGCTCCCGGGACAGCCGCCTATGTTTTCCTGGCTTTCTCTTTTCTGCTCCTACTGGGGTGGGCATTGGAGAGACTTCACTTTCCTTAAACAAAGAGATGTGTGTAAGAGCGCGCGTGTGTGTGTGTGTGTGTGTGTGTGTTTGTGTATGCGTGCATCCATCCATATATGAGAAAGACCCAAATATTGATCAAAAGTCCCTCTTCATCCCTAGGGCTGAGTCGCGAGTGCACGGAAACATTAAGAGTGGACTAATTTTAACATCTTGAAGAGATTAAAATAAAATGGATCAATCGGGAAGTATATTGTATTCACCTACTGCCTGATTATTTTGGGGGATTCCATACAAGCGTTTAAAAGAAGAGCGAGATTCAATAAAATTGAATTGAATCCGATAAAATAAATAAACATAACGTCAGCCAAATTGTATTTTCAGGAAGATAAAATGGACACATTCAATCCTTATTTAATAAGATTCTTCTGCCAGCAGTTTAATAAATGGGTTTGAAGTTTACTAGGCCCTGTGAATTTTTAAAGATTTCATAGCCATTTTACTCTTCACTATTCCAGGGCCCCGGCATCTTTTAAACTACTGCATGGTTGCCAACTCATTTGTCTCCCTTTAATCCTCGTCAACTCACCGCTTAGATAGCTGACTAGCCCCTTTCTGTTCTACTAATTTCCATCTTTGGCTTCTCTTGCAACTCTCCAGCTATGAAAGAGTATGTATTTGCAACTCCCTAGGAGGACAGTGTATTCTGTCAATTCTCACAAATGCTTTTAATCTAGAGGCAACGTTTTAAAAAAACAACCCCCCAAAACTATGGTATTTGTTAAGAACTTACTACGTGCCAGGCTCTAAGTGCTGGGGTGGATATAAAATAATCGGATTGGACACGGTCCCTGTCCCGCAAGGGGCTCACAGTCTTAATCCCCATTTTACAGATGAGGAAACTAAGACACAAGAGAGGAAGCAAAGAGACTTGCCTGAGGTCACACATCAGACAAATGGCGGAACTAGGATTAGAACCCAAGTCCTCTAATTCCAAGGTCCATGGTCTTTCCACTAGTCCACGCTGCTTCCCACACTTCTCCCCTAACTCTCCTATTTTCTTTGGACAAAAGGCAATGACGATATCTACCAATGAGGTTCCGACCTCACGGCTCTGGCCCCCGAGAACCCGGGTGGGCACATTTCCAAATTTGAGCCTTCAGATGGATTTGCCAGAGTTCCAGAGGGAGACAGGTGATTTCCGCCCCATGCCTCTCTCTGCAGATTCAGTACCCAGTCCCTGCTCTGTGCTTAGACCCTCAAGACCCTCCCTTTCCATCTGCTTCTCCTCCTCTCCCCATCGCCCCTACTCCCTCCCTCTGTTCTACCCCCTTCCCCTCCCCACAGCACATGTGTATATTTGTATATATGATTTATTACTCTATTTTATTAACAATGTGTCTATATCTATGATTCTGTTTATCTATTTTGATGGTATTGATGCCTGACTACTTGTTTCGTTTTGCTGTCTGTCTCCCCCTTTAAGACTTTGAGCCCATTGTTGGACAGGGATTGTCTCTATCTGCCGAATTGTACATTCCAAGTGCTTAGTACGGTGATCTGCACACAGTAAGTGCTTAATAAATACGATTGAATGAATGAATGCATGACTCTGCACTGGTGCCACCAGGAAGTTCAGAGGATGGGAAACTGCTGATTTCCTTCTATTTCTAAAGCCTTTAAGGATGCTGAGGAGCGGTCTCCTAGGACACACTTTAGAAAAAATACGTTGATCGCTGGCAAGACCACAGGAAAATCAATGAATTGTATTTATTGAGCACTTACTGTGTGAGAGCACCGTACTAAGTACTTGAGAGGGTTATATAACTGTATGAGAGACCCATTCCCTGCCCGCAGTGAATTTAGAGTCTAGGGAAGGAGCTGTACTCCTAAAGTTATTTATTTTTTAATGGTATTTGTTAAGCATTTACTATGTGCCAGGCATTGTACAAAATGCTGCGGTAGATACAAGATAATCAGGTTGAATACAGTCCATTTCCCATGTGGGGCCCATGGTCTTAATCGCACTGCTTGAAGCAGCGTAGCATAGTGGAAAGAGCAAGGGGTTGGGAGTCAGAGGTCAAGGGTTCTAATCTCAGCTCTGCCACTTGTCAGCTGTGTGACTTTGGGCAAGTCACTTCAATTCTCTGGGCTTCAGTTACTTCATCTGTAATATAGGGATTAAGACTGTAAACCCCACAAGGGACAACCTGATTATCTGGCATCTATCTCAGTGCTTAGAACTATGCTTGGCACATAGTAAGCACTTTAAAAATATCATCATTATTATTAATGCCCATTTGACAGATGAGGTAACTGAGGCACAGAGAAGTTAAGTGACTAGCCCAAGGTCACACTGCAAGGTCAAACCTGGGATTAGAACCCAGGTTCTCTGGCCCCCAGGCCCATGATCTTTCTACAATGCTTCTCTGCATATTAAATTCACTCACTCATTCATTCATTTCTTCATTCGAACCTGTTTACTGAGCACTTACTGTATGCAGAACACTGTACTAAGCACTTGGGAGAGTACAGTACAGCAATAAACAGACACATTCCCTGCCTACAGTGAGCTTACAGTCTACATGCGGGGAGTCAGACATGAATACAAATATATAAAATTACAGATATGTACAGATGAAATTATACTACAGTACAGTGCTCTGCACACAGTAAGTGCTCAATAAATACCACTGAATGAATGAATACTATTACCTTCAAATCCACCATACCATAGCTCTTCCCATCTTCAAAGCCCTTCTGAAATCACCCCTCTTCCAGGGGGCCTTCCTTGATTGATTTCTAACCACCCCCACCTCCTGCCAACTGCCACTTTGGCACTTCTGTGCTACCTGAGTGCTGCAGTACCTCAATCTCCCCATTTTTGTACATTTCTTGTGTACCATATTATTAAAGAGCTTAGCACAGGTTCATGTTCCCTTTGCCTCATTCCGCCTATCAGTAATTCGTTTTACCATCTGCCTCTTCTGCTAGATGGTGAAATCTTCCAGGTCAGGGATCACATCTACTAACTCTATTGTGCTCTCCCCAGCACTTAGTACATTGCTCAGCGCTCAGTTCTTTTTTATATGGTATTTGTTATGCACCTACTACGGTAGACTATGCGCTCCTTGAGAGCAGGAATCATAGAGAAGCAGCGTGGCTCAGTGGAAAGAGCCCAGGCTTGGGAATCATAGGGCATGGGTTCAAATCCCAGCTCTGCCACTTGGCAGCTGTGTGACTGTGGGCAAGTCACTTCACTTCTCTGGGCCTCAGTTACCTCATCTGTCAAATGGGGATTAAGACTGTGAGCCTCACGTGGGACAACCTGATTACTCTTTATCTACCCCATGCTTAGAACAGTGCTCTGCACAAAGTAAGCGCTTAACAGATACCAACATTATTATTATATCTATTGATGCTATGGCGCTCACAGTGCTCTGCATGCAGTAGACTGTAAACTCCTCGAGGGCAGGTGTCGTGTCTACTAACTGTATTGTACTCTCCCAAGCACCGAGTATAGTGTTAATAATGTTGGCATTTGCTAAGCGCTTACTATGTGCAGAGAACTGTTCTAAGCGCTGGGGTAGATACAGGGTGATCAGGTTGTCCCACGTGGGGCTCACAGTTTTCATCCCCATTTTACAGATGAGGTAACTGAGGCCCAGAGAAGTGAAGTGACTTGCCCACAGTCACACAGCTGACAAGTGGCAGAGGTGGGATTCGAACTCATGACCCCTGACTCCCAAGCCCGTGGTCTTTCCCCTGAGCGTGTTCTGCGCATAGTAGACGCTCAATGAATACTCTTGCTTCACTGATGGATTCTAGCACTGATAATCCACAGTCAAGTCTTAACAGAAACACAGGGGAACTCAGCCAGCCCAAAGACTCAGAAGGAACAGGAGGAAAAGTGACTGGTTTCAGCCATAAGGTTCGTGGCGTCAGCAGGGACCACAGTCCATAACCTGACAATTACTACTTACTGGATTGCTTTCGCTGAAAGCCCTTTGTGAGAAAGTAGAGACAGCTCTTGCCAGAGCATGCCTTTGGAAGAATGCCATCTGTCAATCAGCCTGCTGGGAGACAAAGCAAATACCCCAAACCCAGGCTAATGAGAGATTTTTTTGTTGTTGGGTGGACTGCTCTGAATGATGGGGAATTGCATTTGATGCTAGCTCCACCTGGAAGCCTGGTCCTTTAACTGACCCTCTTAATAATAATAATGTTGGTATTTGGTAAGCGCTTACTATGTGCGGAGCACTGTTCTAAGCGCTGGGGTAGATACAGGGTCATCAGGTTGCCCCACATGGGGCTCACAGTCTTAATCCCTATTTTACAGATGAGGTAACTGAGGCACAGAGAAGTTAAGTGATTTGCCCAAAGTCACACAGCTGACGAGTGGCAGAGCCGGGATTCGAACCCATGACCTCTGGCTCCCAAACCCATGCTCTTTCCACTGAGCCACACCGCTCCTAAGGTCAAAGGTCTTAAGGGTCAAAGACCCTAGAGCACAGAGACTGGGGGAGCGCGAGTCGGGGACCTGGGTTCTAATTCCGCCTCTGCCACTTGCCCGTTGTGTGTGACCTTGGGAAAGTCACTTCACCTCTCTGCGCCTCACTTACCTTGTCCGTAAAAAGGGGATTAAGACTGTGAGCCCAATGTGGGACAGGGACTGCGCCTTGTATCTAGCTTAGTTCTTAGTTCAGTGCCCAGCACATGCTAAGCGCCTAAGAACTACCATAAAAAAATTCCCTTCTGCCCCGGCGTCCAGTTTGTGTTCTTGGAAGGAGGCCATCAGGCCCTAGCCTCCGTGTTGTGGGCCCTCTGCATTCACACTTTTTTTGACAAAGTCAGCTTCTGTGCAGGTGCAGCGCCGGGGGTTTGGTGACGCCCTGGGGGGTAAGTTGATCGGCTTGTCTTTCTCATCTGTCAGCAACAGTAAAAAGAGTTTCTGCTTTACCAAAGTGTTTCCTTTTCACTTCCTGTCACCACTAAATCAAGTTCATTGTCCCTCTCCTTTAAAGCCACAGAGAATCTGTTAGGGAAGTTGCGACCAACTCCATATGACTACAAAGTAACAAAAGTCGGGCTGACCAGCTCCTATTAGCAGTTCACGCTGTTCTTGGTGGCCCTTTGCAGTGAACACAACGATCCCCTCCCAGCCCCGCAGCACTTACGTACGTATCTGTAATTTTTTTATTTATATTAATGTCTGTCTCCACCTCCTCTAGACTGTAAGCTCATTGTGGGCAGGGAATGTGTTGGTTTATTGTTGAATTGTATTCTCCCAAGTGCTTAATACAGTGCTCTGCCCACAGTAAGCACTCAATAAATTCAATTGAATGAATGAATGAATGAATGATCAAAAAAGGACAACTCATGGGCTCGGGGAATTTCAAAGCAATATTACCTTTGTAGGTTGAGTTTCAAGAATCAGTGAGTGAGGACACAGGAGTGTCACAATTCAAAGGGTGATTTGGATTGGTGCTCTTCATTCATTCATTCATTCATTCATTCATTCATTCAATCTTATTTATTGAGCACTTACTGTGTGCAGAACACTGTACTAAGCACATGGAATGTACAATTGGGCAACAGATAGAGACAATCCCTGCCCAACAATGGGCTCACAGTTTAAAGGGGGAGACAGACAACAAAACAAAACAGAACAAAACAAAACAAGTAGTCTGGTGTAAATGTAATAATAATAATAATATTGGTATTTGTTAAGCCCTTACTATGTGCAGAGCACTGTTCTAAGCACTGGGATAGATACAGGGTACTCAGGCTGTCCCACGTGAGGCTCACAGTTAATCCCCATTTTACAGATGAGGTAACTGAGGCACAGAGAAGTGAAGTGACTTGCCCACAGTCACACAACTGACAAGTGGCAAATGCGGGATTCGAACCCATAACCTATGACTCCCAATCCCGTGCTCTTTCCACTGAGCCATGCTGCTTCTCTAATATCATCAAGATAAATAGAATCATAGATATCCAGAGAACCGTGAAGTGGTGAACTGGTGCAAGTTAATCTATCGATCGAGGTTATTTCCTGAGGGTTTATCTGTGCACAGAACAGTGTACTAAGCGACTGGAAGAATACAATACAGCCGAGTTGGTAGACACAGTTCCTGCCTGCAGTGCTACTGATCTTCATTTGATTCAATGGTAGGAAAACAGAATATTTGGCATTAAGGAAATTGGCTTCTCAAAACATATTCATAAGAATAACTTTTGTGGTTTTCCTTCTTTCTCTTTGGAAAGTTAAGAAACCACAGCTCCTCTGCAGCGCAGATAATTTCCCACATAAACAAAACAATGACTTTCAAGAAAAGTTCGAAACAACCTAAAAATTTGTGAAGCAAACCAAATTTTTTTTGGATTTTCCCACAGTCTGTTGTTGGCATTAAGTGAGTAGTAATAATAATAATTGACTCTTCATAATTCCATCTTTTGGGGTTTAATCTGAACCAAAATAGTCCCCATTATTGGGTCTAGATGGGACAATTATCCAAAAGGAAAGTCAGTATTAAAACTCAGCAATATAGTAATGCATGTATTTAGTCGGGCTAGCTTACAGATAATAATAACTGTTAATAATAATAATAATAATAATAGTAATGACTGTAGTATTTGTTAATCGCTTACTCTGTGCCAAGCAATCTACCAAGTGCTGGAGTAGATACAAGATGATCAGGTCAGACTCAGTCCCTGTCCCACATGGGGCTCATAGTCTAAGGAGAAGGGAGAACAGGTATTGAATCTCCATTTTACTGATGAGGAAACTGAGGCACTGAGAAGTTAAATCATTTGCCTAAGGTCACACAGTAGGCAGGTAGTAAAGCCAGCATTAGAACCCCCATCCTCTGACTCCCGAGTTCGTGCTCTTTCCATGCAGCTTCCCATAAATCAGTCAATCACCTGATTCACTGTGCGTCTACTGAGCCAGTAGAAGCCATCGGGCCAGAGGGTCGAGGGAGGGTTGAGGAAACAGGAGGGCCCAGATGAGGCCTGAATAGGGCCCAGCAAGGGGTCGGTGGAGAAGAGACCCCCGTGTGCTCCTCCTGACTTTCTTATGGGTCACTGCGGGTCCTGCTAAAGGCTGGGGGTGGGGACCTAGCTCAAGGGAACTCTGAGAAAAAGAGGGGTGTGGGGCCCAAGTGCCTTCCCATTGTATATATTGGTAACATTTATTTATTTATCTATCTCTATATTTATTTGTATTAATGTGTGTGTCTCCCCTTCTAGACTGTGAGCTCCTTGTGGGCAGGAATGTGTCTGTTTGTTGTTATACTGTACTCTCCCAAGTGCTTAGTAAAGCATGGTTTAGTGGAAAGAGCGTGGGCTTGGGAATCAGAGGACGTGGGTTCTAATCCTCGCTCCGCCACCTGTCTGCTTTGTGACCTTGGGCAAGCCACTTAACTTTTCTGTGCCTCAGTTACCTCATCTGTAAAATGGAGATTAAGACTCTGAGTCCCAGCTGGGGAAACCTGGTTACCTTGTATCTAACCCAGCGCTTAGAACAGTGCTTGGCATATAGTAAGTGCTTAACAAATACCATAACAATAATAATAATTATTACAGTGCTTTGCACACAGTAAGTGCTCAATTAATATGACTGAATGACTGAATGACTGACTGACTGAATGAATGAATGAATTCAGTTAACAGAGTCTGATGGGAAAAAGCTGACCTTCTAGGCTGTAAGCTTATTGTAGGCAGGGGTGTTTCTACTGACTTTAATCTACTGTATTCTCCCAAGTGCTTAGTACAGTGCTCTGCACGGAGTAAATGCTTAATACATGCCATTGATTGATTGATTGATTAACCCAGGCCTGGCCTTCCCCTTGGACTTCCTGCCTCCTTCTCTTTAGCTTTTCCGGACTGGCTTGTCCCCACTGGGACTCTGCTGGGCCTCTGCTCGGCCCCCACTCGGCCTACCTCCAGTGACCTTCCCACTCCCTGGTTGTCCTTCCTTATTTTCTTATGGAGGTCTTTGTAGAGACTGACAATGTTTTTACCTTCCCTATCCTTCTCTCTTGTTATTTCTGAAACTTTTGCTCAAAAAGAGTCACTCCCATAAGCTCTCACTAGAACAGCTGTTTGGGTCTCCTGCTGACAATCATTCATTCATTCAATCGTATTTATTGAGCACTTACTGTATGCAGAGCACTGTACTAAGCACATGGGATGTAAACAATGCAACAATAAACAGATACATTCCCTGCCCACAAGGAGCTTTCAGTCTAGAGTGGGGGACACAGACTTCAAAACAAATAAGTAAATTACAGATATGTACGTAAGTGCTGTGGAGCTGGGAAGCGGGAATAACCAAGGGAACGAAGCAGTGCAATGTCGAAAGGAGTGGGAGAAGAGGAAAGATGGGTTTTAGTCTGGTAAGGCCTCTTGAAGGAAAGGTGCCTTCAATAAGCACTGAACTAAGCACTTGGGAGAGTACAATATAGCAATATAACAAATAAATTCCCTTCCCCAAATGAGCTAAGCAGTCTAGAGAGGGGGAGACAGACATTAGCATAAGTGAATAAATTGCAGATCTGGACATGTGGTGTGGGTTTGGGACCGGGAATGAATAAAGGGCACAAGTCAGGGTGACTACCATCTGCAACTGCTCACTCTCTAATGACTTCTTCCCCACTGCCTTCAAACATGCCCACGTCTCCCCCATCCTAAAAAAACCCTCCCTTGACCCCACAGCCCCCACCAGTTATTCTCCCATCTCCCTCCTACCCTTCCTTTCCAAACTCCTCGAGCGAGTCGTCTACACTCACTGCCTTGAATTCCTCTCCTCCAACTTTCTCCTGGACCCCCTCCAATATGGCTTCTGTCTCCTTCACTCCACTGAAACTGCCCTCTCAGAGGTCACCGGTGACCTCCTTCTTGCCAAATCCAACGGCTCCTACTCTATCCTAATCCTCTTCGACCTCTCAGCTGCCTTCGACACTGTGGGCCATCACTTTCTCTTCAATACATTATCCAACTTCGGCTTCACTGACTCCGTCCCCTCCTGATTCTCCTCTTATCTCTCTGGCCGTTCATTCTCAGTCTCCTTCGTGGACTCCTCTCCCCCGCACCATCCCTTAACTGTAGGGGTCCCTCAAGGTTCAGTTCTTGGTTCCCTTCTATTCTCCGTCTACACTCACTCCCTTGGAGAACTCATTCGTTCCCACGACTTCCACTATCATCCCTATGCAGATGACACCCAAATCTCTATCTCCTCCCCTGTTCTCTCTCCCTCCCTCCTGGCTTGCATCTCCTTCTGCTTTCAGGACATTTCTACTTTGATGTCCTCCTGCCACCTCAAATTCAACGTGTCCAAGACAGAGTTCCTTATCTTCCCTCCCAAACCTGTCCTCTCCCTGTCCCTGTGGATGGCAAAACCATCCTTCTCATCTCACAAGCCCGCGACCTTGGCGACATCCTCGATCCACTCTCTCATTCACCCCACATATCCACTCCATCACTAAATCCTGTCAATCTCACTTTCATAACATTCCCAAATCCGCCCTTTCCTCTCCATCCAAACCACTACCACGTTAGTACAATCACTCATTCTATCCCAACTGGATTACTGCATCGACCTCCTTTTTGACCTCCCAATTCCTCTCTCCACTTCAGTCCATACATCACTCCACTGCCCACATTATCTTTCTACAGAAATGTTCAGGGCATGTCACCCCCTCCTCAAAAATCTCCAGTGGTTGCCTATCCACCTCTGTATCAAACAAAAACTCCTTACTATTGGCTTTAAAGCTCTCCTTCACCTTGCCCTTCTTACCTCACCTCCCTTCTCTCCTTCTCCACCCCAGCCTGCACATTCCGCTCCTCTGGTGCTGATAACCTTCTCACTTTGCCTCCCTCTTGCCTGTCTCGCTGCCGACCCCTGGCTCATGTCCTACCCCTGGCCTGGAACACCCTCCCTCCTCAAATACACCAAACAAAGGCTCACCTCCTCCAAGAGGCCTTTCCAGAATAAGCCCCCTTCCCTCAGCTCCCCCTCCCTTCTGTGTCACCTCTACTCGCTCCCTTTGCTCTTCCCCTCCTCCCCGCCCCACAGCACTTATTTTTACATGTATATATCTTTAATTCTATTTATTAATATTAATGCCTGTTTATTTGTTTTGATGTCTGTCTCCCCCACCAGACTGTAAGCCTGTTGGGGTCAGGGACTGTCTCTCTTTATTGCTGTATTGTTCTTCCAAGTGCTTAGTACGCGCTCTGCACAGAGTAAGCACTCAATAAATGCGATTGAATAAATGAACGAACGAATGACGCAGAAAGGAGTGGAAGAAAAGTAAATGAGGGCTTAGAGAAGGCCTCTTGGAAGAGATGTACCTTCATTAAGGCTTTGAAGAAGGGAGAGTCATTGCCTGTCCGATATGAGGAGGGAGGGCGTTCCAGGCCAGGAGCAGGATGTGGGTGAGAGGTTGGCAGTGAGAAAGTCAAGGTCAGTGCACTTCTTGATATTGACAAACTGTGGTATTTATTAAGTGTTTACTACATACCAAGAATGTACTAATTGGTGGGTAAATAAAAGTTAACCAAATTGGAAAAACTCCTGCCTAAACACAGAAGAACTGGTATTTAATTCCCATTTTGCAGATGAGGAAACCGAGGTACAGAGAAATTAATTGACTTGCCCAAGCACACACAACAGGCCAGTCTTGTGCTGTCTCTACTCAGCCTTCCCACTTCTCGGTAACAGGTAACGGAATTCTGGACCAGCGTTTGGGTCTTTGTCGCCGTTATAGTTTATGGGTGGCGGCGATAGCTTCCCTGGTGAAGGGTGGTGCTTCAGTTTGGTTTCCTTTAAACTTATCGTCAGCCCCTATTTCCTGGCTGATTCTTTCAAGTGGTTTACAATCATGTGCTCGTCTTCTTGGGTGTGGGTCTCTAGCTCACAGTCATCTGCAGAAAGTGATTCTTGAATGACAGCTTCTAGGACCTTGGATGATTCACTCCCTCTAGACTTTTAAGATCATTTTGGGCAAGGAATATGTAGGGAATCTTCTTCCACTCAATAAAAACTTAGGTCTCTGCCATTGTCTCTGATCAATATTTTGATCACTTAATCATCCACCTTTGACTCTTTCCCACACCACTGCTGCCCAGCACAAATTGTCATAAATCTTACAAAGGGATTTGATACCATCAGCTCCTTGAATGCAGGGATCTCCTCTACTAATTCCATCGTCTTCTCCCAAGCGCTTAGTACAGTGCTCTGCACAGAGTAAGTTATCAATAAATACGATTGACCAATTGACTAAATCTATTGAGGAGATGGAAGGGTCTCTCAGAGGTGCAGAAGCGATTCAGGCCTCTCGTTAAATACTCTAGACTGTAAGCTCATCCTCTAGACCATAAACTCATTGCGGGCAGGGAATGTTTCTGTTATATTGCTTTGTTGTACTCTCCCAAGTGTTTAGCACAGTGCCTGGCACACAGCAAGCACTCAGTAGATACCACTGATTGATTGATCCTCCAGCGAGGCTGCATAAAACAAGTTGAACAGGACAGGGCCCACACCACCAGGCCCTGCTTTAGAGAAGCAGCATGGTGTAGTGGATAGAGGACGGACCTGGGAGTCAGAAGGTCATGGGTTCTAATCCTGACTCCACCACTTGTCTGCTGTGTGACCCTGGGCAAGTCGCTTTACTTTTCTCTCTGTGCCTCAGTTCCCTCATCTGTAAAATGGGGATTGAGACCATAAGCCCTACATGGGACAGGGACTGTGTCCAACCTGATTTGTTTGTATGCCCCCCAGCGCTTAGGAAATTCCTAGAATATTGTAAGCACTTAACAAATACCATTATTATTATTATTATTATTATTATTATTACTCCACTACCGATGGGGAATGGATCAGACAGGGCATCCATGGGTCTTATTGGGCCAGCAGAGCCACCTTCTTGAGGAATCTTGACAACTCTTGAGGAAGTCAAATTTGCCTAGTAATTTCCATAATCCAGATCTACTGATCCGTCATTCAAGTCATTCAGTGGTATTTACTGAATGTGTACTTTGTGCAGAGAACTTTAGCGAGTGCTTGGGAGAAGACGATGGAATTAGTAGATGAGATCCCTGCAATCAAGGAGCTGATGGTACCAAATCCCTTTGTAAGATTTATGACAATTTGTTCTGGGCAGCAGCGGTGTGGGAAAGAGTCAAAGGCGGATGATTAAGTGATCAAAATGTTAATGGCAGAGACCTAAGCTTTTATTGAGTGGAAGAAGACATTGATAAGCCACTTCCATATTTTTTTACCAAGAAAACTCATGGATAAATCCATAAATTCTCTATGAATCAGAAATGACTCGATGGTATGTGATGACGATGGTGATGATGATGACAACTGTGTAGATGTCGTGTTGTTGTTCTCTGTACTTCTGCATCTCTGGGGTGTTTTTTGGAGGTGAGGAAGGCCTGGCAGATTCGAGGGACAGGAACTACAAGCCGCAAGGGAAAGCACGAGCCAGGTCGGAAGCAGGAGAGACAAGAGTAAGGTACGTTCGGAAGGTGAGCTTGTGGGGAGCGGAGAGTGCGATCTGGGGAACGGCGGAGGAGCGGCCATATGTAAAGTGGAGAGGGCTGGTGAAAAGCCCAGAGCCTGATGTCCAGAGAGGTTCAGCAAATTGTCGAGATCACACAGCAGGTCAGTGGCAGAAGTTGGACTAGGCCCTCCATTTTGGACATTTTTCACTAGAACCCCACGGGTTGGCCGTAGGCATGCTGTTGTCTCGCAGTTAGCAACCTCTGGAAGAAAGCAATGGGCCATAGAGAAAGTAGAGATTTCTGCCTAGGAATCCCTTGCTTTCCAAGCCAATCAGTGGTATTTATTGAGTGCTTATGGTGTGCAGAGTCCTGTACTAAGCGCTTGGGAGAGTGCAATAAAACAGTTGATAGATGCTTTCCCCGCCCACAATGAGCTTACAGTCTAGTGGCCTGTTAACGGTATCTATGCTCACCTGAATGCCCTCTAAACCTGCAGAATCATAAAAATAAGACACTCAGGACAGATACGGAATAAACACAGAAGGTGCACAGAAACTGGATTTCTGTTGGATTATTCCACCTTGGCTACTGATGGAAAAGCCTTGGGACATCGGTCCTAGAAGCCCAGAGGAGGAACTGTTCCTTAATAAACAATCGGAGATTTAACGAGTGTCATGCCAAGGCCAGCCTTTCCCCTCATATTTACTTATTCAGGTGGAATGGGTTCCCGGTGGATTTTAGCACAGATGGTTTAGAAAAGACTGTAGCAGGAGCCTGCACTTATGAGCCGCATGTGGGGCAGGGACTCTGCTATGCCTACCTTGATTATCGTATATCTACCTCAGCTTTTAGTACAATGCTTGGCATGCAGTGAGTGCTTAATGCACATCTTGATTATAAATTAGCGGAGGTCAGTAGCATGGAGTTATCTATTTAGTAGGTGACTAGCAGAAGCTCTGTGACCTAGTGGCAAGAGCATGGGCTTGGGAGTCAGAGGATGTGGGTTCTAATAATAATAATAATGATGTTGGTATTTGTTAAGCACTTACTATGTGCAGAGCACTGTTCTAAGTGCTGGGGTAGATATAGGGTAATCAGTTTGTCCCACGTGGGGCTCACAGTCTTCATCCCCATTTTACAGATGAGGTAACTGAGGCACCGAAAAGTTAAGTGACTTGCCCAAAGTCACACAGCTGACAAATGGCCGAGCCGAGATTTGAACCCATGACCTCTGACTCCAAAGCCCGTGCTCTTTCCACTGAGCCATGACTCCCAAGCCCGGGCTCTTTCCATTGAGCCATGCTGCTTCTCTAATAATGTTGGTATTTGTTAAGCACTTACTATGTGCAGAGCACTGTTCTAAGCGCTGGGATAGATACAGGGTAATCAGGTTGTCCCAAGTGAGGCTCACAGTCTTCATCCCCATTTTACAGATGAGGTAACTGAGGCACAGAGAAGTTAAGTGACTTGCCCACAGTCACATAGCTGACAAGTGGCAGAGGTCAAATTCGAACCCATGACCTCTGACTCCCAAGCTCGGGCTCTTTCCACTGAGCCACGCTGCTTCTCTTTCCAAGTACTTTCCGTGAACTTTCCAAGTGCTTAGTACAGTGCTCTCTGCACCCAGTAACGCTCAATAAACGGGATTGTTTCTCCAAACCTCCCCCAGGTGAACCCAATTGCCCATCCTTTCCCCTCCCCTCCCCCAAGTGAACCCAATTGCCTCCTTTCTCCCTTCCCTCCCCCCACCCCGTCCTTCCCTCGCCTATTTAAGCGTGGTGTGGCTCCCTCCTCGTTTCGGTTGGATAGCGTTAGTTGTTTGCTTGACTGCTCTTGAAGGCTTTGGCCTCCCCCCAGCTGCCCTTAGGGGTGAGCTCTGAGGTGGCCGGCTCCATTAACCGCCAACACGGCCTCCTGGGCCAGCATGAATCCTGATTCTGCTACTTGTCTGCTGTGTGCCTTTGGGTAAGCCACTTTACTTCTCTGTGCCTCAGTTCCCTCATCTGTAAAATGGGGATTAAGACCGTGAGCCCTGCGTGGGACAAACTTTTATCCACCCCAGTGCTTAGAACAGTGCTTGGTGCATAGTAAGCACCTAACAAATACCATAATTATTATTATTACTGAGAGCCTCCTGTCTGCAGTGTACTGCACTAATTGTTTAAGAGGGTACAATAGAGTTAGTAGACGTGATCCCTGTTCTCAGAGAGTTTACATTTGGTGTAGAAACATGCACTAAAATAAATTGTAAAATGGGGATTAAGACTCTGTCTCATTTGGGTAAGGTACTGTGTCCAACCTGAGTATTTTGTATTTGCCCCAATGCTTAATACAATGCCTGGCACATAGTAAGTGCTTAACAAATACCATTTAAAAAATGCAAGTAATAATAATAATAATAATAATAATGTTGGTATTTGTTAAGCGCTTACTACGTGCCGAGCACTGTTCTAAGCGCTGGGGTAGACATAGGGGAATCAGGTTGTCCCACGTGGGGCTCACAGTCTTAATCCCCATTTTACAGATGAGGGAACTGAGGCACCGAGAAGTGAAGTGACTTGCCCACAGTCACACAGCCGACAAGTGGCAGAGGTGGGATTCGAACTCATGAGCCCTGACTCCAAAGCCCGTGCTCTTTCCACTGAGCCACGCTGCTTCTCGTGCTGCTTCTCATAACAGCTGTGTTTGTTAAGCACTTACTGTGTGCCAGGCACTATACTGAGCACTGGCATAGATGCAAGATGACCAGGTCCCACATGGGCTCACAGTCTAAGTAGGAGGGAGAACAGGTATTGAATCTCCTTTTTGTAGATGAAAGAATTGAGGCTGGTAAAAGTTGAGTGATTTGTCCAAGGTCACATAGCGGGTAAAAGGTGGAGCTGGGTTTAGAGCCCACCTCCTCTGACTCCCAGGCTAGTACTCTTTCCATTAGGTCACACTGCTTCCCTGTAGCCTGTCCTTTCCCCAGGTAGGTGGAAAGGATGCGGTGTAAAGAGATGTGAACATTCAGTACTCCTTGGGGCTGGCACGGGGAGTGAATACCCAAGTGCACAGGAGAAATAGAAGTGTGGAGGTGTCAATTAGTGGTGAAGTAAAATGAGGAGATTCATTCAATAGTATTTATTGAGCACTTACTATGTGCAGAGCACTGTACTAAGTGCTTGGAATGTACAAATTGGTAACAGAGACAGTCCCTGCCCTTTGACGGGCTTACAGTCTAATTGGGGGAAACAGACAGATTAAACAGGGAAGGCCTCCTGGATGAGATGTGACTTTCCTTCCACTATGTCAGGGGACCTGGATTCTAAACCCCAGCTCTGCCTCTAACCTGCTGTGTGATCCTGAGCAATTTCCTGATTTATAAATGGGGAGAAGATTTCTGCTTTCCCTCTCTCTTAGACTGTCAACTCTATGTGAGACAGAGACTGTGTCTGAGATGATTTTGTATCTACCCCAGTGCTTGGCACAGAGAAGGTGGTTAATAGTCACTCAATTGTATCTGTTGAGCATTTACTGTGTGCAAAGCACTGTACTAAGCACTTGGGAGAGTATAATATAACAACATAAAAGACACATTCCCTGTCCACAATGTGTTTACAGTCTAGAAGGGGAGTTTATAGTCTAGAAGGTGGGCAGGGCCTCAAGGGTTCCATTGTCATTGGTTTCGGTGGTGTTCACCTCACCTCTGGGTAGTCAAGGGGTGGAATTCTACTCCCTTAGGACATGCATCCTCAATTTACAACAGGTGAGAAGTGAGGCAGTTGAGGCAGCATCCAGTCCTCCCCCATAGCCTTGGAATTATGGAGAGAGAGTGAGAGAGCCATGTTGGGCTTGTGGAAAGAAGGCAGCCTGGGCCGCTGGCTCAGGCTCCCCCTAAGTGCCCTGTGGTGCCCTGTTAGAGTGTGAGCAAATGCCCGGGGGAGCAGCAGAGTCACTCTGTCCATGGCTTGCCTTCCTTAGGAAGCCTTTAGGGGCTTCCTGGAACCTGGAACATCACAGCAGCGTGGCTCAGTGGAAAGAGTCTGGGCTTTGGAGTCAGAGGTCATGGGATCGACTCCCGGCTCTGCCACTGGTCAGCTGTGTGACTGTGGGCAAGTCACTTAACTTCTCTGTGCCTCAGTTACCTCATCTGTAAAATGGGGATTAACTGTGAGCCTCACATGGGACAACCTGATTACCCTGTATCTCCCCCAGTGCTTAGAACAGTGCTCTGCACATAGTAAGTGCTTAACAAATACCAACATTATTATTCCTGGCAGGAAGCTTGACAGTAGACAGTGTCCATACAGACAGTGAGAGGTGGACGGTTGAGGCAATTAATGCGGTAATGAAATGGGGTCTCATGGGATGATTCAATAATATTTTTTGAGCGCTTATTATGTGCAGAGCACTATATTAAGCGCTTGGAATGTACAATTTGGCAACAGTTAGAGATAATCCCTGCCCAGTGATGGGCTCATGGGACTGAGAGTCAGGAGGTCTAGGTTCTAGTTCCTGCACTGTCACTGTCTGCTGTGTGACTTTGGCCAGGTTATAACTTCTCTGGGCCTCAGTGTCCTCAGATTAAAATCAGATTAAATATGTGTTCTTCTTCCCCCTTAGACTGGGAGTCCCATGTGGGACAGGGAGTGTCTGTCTTAATACATAGTAAGTATTCTCTCTTAAATTGTACTTCTTAAGCACTTACTATATGCCAAGCACTTAGTAATTACTGGGTTAGTTAGAAGACAATCAGGGTGGACACAGTCCTGGTCCCACATGGAGCCCACAGTCTAAGTGGAAGGGAGTAGGATTTAATCTCCATTTTACAGATGAGGTAACTGAGGCCCAGAGAAGTTAAGCGACTTGTCCAAAGTCACACAGCTGACAGGTGGCGGAGCTAGGATTAGAACCCACGACCTCCGACTCCCAAGCCCGGGCTCTTTCCATTGAGCCGTGCTGCTTCTCTACTAATAATAATACCAACAAAAACAATAATAATAATTGTTGCTATTATTATTAGGACCGAGGAACCTGTTAATGAGGGAAAAGCTTGAATTTCCGGGCCTGAATGATTTGGATTGGCTCAGATGTTCAAAACTGAACTCTTCATCTTGTCTCCAAAATTCTTTCCTCTATCTGGCTTTCCCCTGGCAATGGACACCACCACCATCCTCCGCATCTCTGAACCCATAAACGTGGTGCTATTTCTCATTCCTCCCTCTCTCTCAAACCCTTCTGGTTTTCCTTCCGCAGCATTTCCAGGGTTCGTCCTTCTTTTCCATCCAAAGAGCCACCAGGCTTGTCCAAACCCTTGTCGCATCTCACCTTGACTATTACCTGACTTCCCGGCCTTCTACCTCTCCCGCTCCCTTCCATATTTCACTTTGCTATCCTGATCATTTTTGCTAAACTGACATTCTGCACACGTGTTCCTCTCCTCAAAATCCTCCAATGGTTGCTCATTCATCTGCACCTCCAACAGGAACTCCCGATCCCTGGATTTAAAGCACTACATCAGCTCTCTCTCTCCCTTTTATCCACTCTTTTTTCCCACTTCATCCCAGCTTGTACACTGCCTTCCTCTCAAGCCAATTTTTTTATTCTTGTTCTCATCCTTTCCACTGCCTATTTCTTGTTCATGTCCTTTCCCTTACTGGAACTCCATCCTCCTTAATATCCACAAGATCACATCTTTCTCCATTCTCAAGGCTCCTCTGAAACCACATCTCCTCCAGGATGCCTTTCCTGATTAATCTCTCCTCTTTGCCCGCCCGCTGACAATTCAGCCCTTGCACAAGCAGCTGGAGTACACACTTCTGGCCCTGTAGCACTTAAATACATATATTTTTGTATCTATCCTCACCTCCAGTCTGTAATCTATTTTAGTGCCTACCTCCCCAGGTAGTCTGTAAGCTCCTTGGGGATGGGGATTGTGTCTACTCCCTCAAACACTCATTCTGTATGCTGTACTCAGTGAGAGCTCAGTTAATACCACTGATTGATATTTGTTCATTCACTGGTATGTACTGGGCAGAGCACTGAAGCAGCAGGGCACAGTGGATAAAGCACAACCCTGGGAGTCTGAAGGTCATGGGTTTGAATTCTGGCTCCGCCACTTGTCTTCTATGTAAACTTGGGCAAGTCACTTCACTTCTCTGGGCTTCAGTTTCCTCATCTGTAAAAATTTGGATTAAGACCATGGCCCCATGTGGGACAAGGGTCTGTGTCCAACTAGATTAATTGTATCCATCCCAGCATTTAGTACAGTGCCTGGCACGTAGTAAGCAGTTAAATACCAGAATTGTAATTATTGGGTAGAGCACTGGTATATAGTGGCTGGAGTACTGTCTGAAAATGCTTGCATTTACCCGGAAGCTGCCCTGTGGGGCTGGAGGATGTGGGGAGGGAAGGAAGGTGATGGGAGAAGTGCTGGGGCTGGGGAAAGTGTCTAGAACTTGGGGGTTGGGAAGGGACTTGAGTCTGAAAGATAGAGGTTAGGTGTGGGATCTGGCACTGGACAATGGGTCAAAGGGCTGGGGCTTGAGTTAGGAGACTGAGAACTTGGGGCTGAGGCTGGAGGCTAGCGAGTCGGGGGCTGGAGGCTGGCCCCCTAATAAGGATCTCCTATATTTCAGTGGATGGTGGTGATCTGAAGATGGGAAAGAGGGAAGGAGACAAGGAAAGAGAAATGGAGGAGAGAGGGGAGAAGGGGGGAGAAGGTGAGAGAGAGACAGGGAAGAAGAAGAAAAGGAGGAAAAAGAGGAGAAGATAAGGACGAGGAGAGAGAAGGAGAGAGGGAGCGGGAGAATGAGATAGGGAGAGAGAGAGAGAAGGAGATGGAGGAGAGAAGGGGAGAAATAGGCAAAGATAGGGAGAGAGAGATATATAGAGGCAGATAAGGAGAGAGAGAAGGAGGGAGGGAGAGAGAGAGAGAAACAGAGAAGGTGAGGGGTTAGAGGAAGAAGGTCTGAAAACATCCAGACCAAAGGTTTGAGCCAGGATTCATCACTGCCTGTAGCAGACAATTTTTCAAGAGAGACAAGGATCTTTTTATCTTGCTGAATGAGAAGAACATTTAATGAAGGATGTTCAAAACGGTATACCCTTTAAAGGGATTTCTGCATACCCAGATATGAGTTCACATTTTCTTAACCCTGAGGTGGAATTTACATTTTCATTACTAAAGCATAACTCAATATAGCTGTCAAGGATATTTTCGCCCAAGATTAAATTGGATTTTATTAACATTATCTGGATTAGCTTCTAGGGTTTAGGGAGCTAATTTAAATGCACTTTTTAAAATCTGACTAATCAATGAGAAATGAGACTGCTTCTGTTACTAAGTTTTCAATTATTTGGATCTTCCTATAATTCTTCTCTCGCTAATACTTTATCAGGCTTCACCATGACTATCTTGATTCTCTTTTGGACTTTTCTATCCAGGCCTTGCTGGAGCTTGTGCTGCCCAGATAAAAGAAGTCATTGTCAGCATTCATTTCTGTGTTTCAACTCAGTGAATCAAACCAAGGTGCTTACTGAGCACTTGCTGTGTGCAGAGCACTGTACTAAGCAGTGATAATAATGCTGGTATTTGTTAAGCGCTTACTATGTGCCAAGCACTGTTCTAAGCGCTGGGGTAGATACAAGGTAATTAGGTGGTCCACGTGGGGCTCACAGTCTTAATCCCCATTTTACAGATGAGGTAACTGAGGCACAGAGAAGTTAAGTCACTTGCCCAAAGTCACACAGCTGACAAGCGGAGGAGGCGGCATTAGAACCCACGACCTCTGGCTCCCAAGCCCATGCTCTTTCCGCTAAGCCAAGTCTGTGACTATTTGCAGGACTTCCTCAGGCAACCCAAATTTTCTGCAGGCTCACTGGGTGAGGTTTGGAAAGTTCCATGATGAATTGGTGCGTGTTAGTCTTCGACAGGTGAATCAGATGCAAACCTTCAAGGTGATACAATAAATTAGTGGTTCATTAGTTGCTCCTGACTGTTGCTTATCTTTATAATGGTGGTGTTTGTTAAGCACTATGTACCAGGAACTATATTAAGTGCTTGGGATGGATACAAGCAAATTTGGTTGGACAGAGTCCCTGTCCCTCAGGGGGCTCACAGTCTCAATCCCTATTTTATAGATGAGGGAACTGAGGCCCAGAGAAGTGAAGTGACTTGCCCAAGTTCACACAGCAGACAAGTGGCGGAGCTGGGATTAGAACCCATGACCTTCTGACTCCAAGACCCTTGCTCTACCCACTACACCATGCTGCTTCTTTATGGTTATAGTGCACCCTCTTAAGTACTTAGTATAATGCTCTGCACACAGTAAGCGCTCAATAAATACAAATGAATGAATGAATGCAAGCCAGGCTGATCAGAGTGGCGGGATTTATTTTTCATTTACTTTTAAATGCGTACGTTATCCTTATGGACAGTTCACCCCTCACCTATAAAGCCCCTTCCAGATACAAAGGGGCCCTGGTCTGCACACCAGTGGTCAGCTTGGGTCCCTTCCTCCGGACCTTGAAAGAAAGGCCCTCGAACTATGACGGCACTCAGTCGATCAACCAGTTGATGGTTTTTGTTGAGTGCTTACTGTGTGTAGACCACTGTACTAAGTGCTTGAGAGAGTACACTGTAACAGAATTGGTAGACACTTTTCGCTGCCCACAACCATCAGGAGGACTGTTTTAGGCAGAGGGAGTGGGTGACTAATGTTGGTATTTGTTAAGCGCTTACTATGTGCCAAGCACTGTTCTAAGCGCTGGGGTAGACACAGGGGAATCAGGTTGTCCCACGTGGGGCTCACAGTCTTCATCCCCATTTTTCAGATGAGGGAACTGAGACACCGAGAAGTTAAGTGACTTGCCCAAAGTCACACAGCTGGCAAGTGGCAGATCTGGCGTTCGAACCCATGACCTCTGACTCCAAAGCCCGTGCTCTTTCCAGTGAGCCACGCTGCTTCTCGGACAGTCAGTCAATTGTGTTCATTGAGCGCTTACTGTGTGCAGAACATTGTACTAAGCACTTGGGAGAGTACACTACAACAATAAACAGACACATTTCCTTCCCACAATGAACTTACATTCTAGAGGGGGAGACAGGTATTAATATAAATGAATAAATGATATGGACATAAGCACTGTGGGGCTGGGAGGGGGGGATGAATATGAATGAATGAAATGGAGCAAGAAGAGTGACGCAGAAGGGATTGAGAGAAGAGGAAAGGAGAGCTTAGTCAGGGAATAATAATGTGGTATTTGTTAAGCGCTTACTATGTGCAAAGCACTGTTCAAAGCACTGGGGGGATACAAGGTGATCAGGTTGTCCCGCGTGGGGTTCACAGTTTTTAATCCCCATTTTACAGATGAGGTAACTGAGGCACAGAGAAGTTAAGTGACTTGCCCAAAGTCACACAGCTGGCAAGTGGCGGAGCTGGGATTCGAACCCCTGACCTCTGACTCCCAAGCCCGGGCTCTTTCCACTGAGCCTTCAAAAGGGAAGGCCTTTGGAAGGAGATGTGCCTTCAATAAGACTTTGAAGTGGGGGAGAGTAATTGTGTGTCGGATTTGAGAAGGGAAGGAGTTCCAGGCCAGAGGCAGGACATGAGCGAGGGGTTGGCAGAGAGATAGATGAGATGGAGGTATAGTAGGAAGGTTGGCATTAAAGGAGTGAAGTTTATGGACAGGGTTGTAGTAGGAGAGTAGCCAGGTGAAGTAGGTGGGGACAAGGTGTCCTCATGGTGTGACCTCTGCCTCCTCTCTGTCTCCCTCCACGACTCTACTCCTGGAGGACTGGGCGGCCGTGGTGGGCTCTCCCTCCAGCTCCCACCCCTCCCACAGCCACGGCAACAGGGTTGGGTTTGAGGAAGGAACCATTCAGAGGACACGGCTCATGTGGGCAGGAACCAATCCGAGGGCGTGGCTCATAACTGTGCCATAGATGAACTCCTTCACCTGAGTGAAGGAAGGTCAGCCAGGAGCAGCCAGGGATGTCCATAATCCCATCCGATGAGGCTATTTGCACCCATATTCTGTATCCGTTGGGAGTTCTCAACTGAAATTTCCAGGAGAAAATTTTCTTCAACCTCTGTGCCTTGTGGAGCAAGTCGGGTTCTTAGGCCAAACCTACTCCCACAGGGGTTGGCTGTGACACCTGGCCCCCTCCTACCTCACCTCCCTTCTCTCCTTCTACAGCCCACCCCATACACTCCGCTCCTCTGCCGCTAACCTCCTCACAGTGTCTCGTTCTCGCCTGTCCCGCCGTCGACCCCTGGCCCACGTCCTACCACTGACCTGGAATGCCCTCCCTCCTCACGTCCGCCAAACTAACTCTCTTCCCCTCTTTAAAGTCCTACTGAGAGCTAACGTCCTCCAGGAGGCCTTCCCAGACTGAGCCCTCCCTTTCCCTCCGCTCCTCCTCCCCTCTCCGTTCCCCCTACTCCCTCCCTCTGCTTCCCCCCGCCCTCCCACAACATTTGTGCATATTTCTATATACTATTTATTACTCTATTTTGTTACTGATGTGTATATACCTATGACTCTATCTAGGTAGTATTGATGCCTGACTACTTGTTTTGTTTTATTGTCTGTCTCCCACATTTAGACTGTGAGCCCATTGTTGGGCAGGGATTGTCTCTATCTGTTGCCGAATTGTACGTTCCAAGCACTTAGTACAGTTCCCTGCACACAGTAAGTGCTCAATAAATACGATTGAATGAATGAATGAATGAGCCGTGAAGGGCCAGGCACTCTTTCAGGTTGGCACCTAGCATTGTCCACCTCACCTATCTGCTCTCTTTCCCCAACTCCAGTGATTGCCCATCCTCCTCCATATCAAAGAAAAACTCCTCTCCATTGGCTTTAAAGCTGTCCGTCATCTTCCCTTTCCTATCTCACCTCGCTTCTCTCCTTCTACTAACCAGCCCACACGCTTCGCTCCTCTGGTGCCGCTAACCTTCTCACTGTGCCTCGATCTTGCCTGCCTCACTGACGAGCCCTGGCCCACATCCTGCCCCTGGCCTGGAATGCCCTCCCTCCTCTAATCTGACATCTACTCTCCCCTGCTTCAAAGCCTTTTTGAAGGCATATCTTCTCCAAGAGGCCTTCCCAGATGAAGTCCCACTTTTCCTTATCTCCTACTCCTTCTGCATTGCCCTGATTTGCTCCCTTTGCTCTTCCCCCTTCCCAACCCCAAAGCACTTATGTACATATCTGTAATTTTATTTATTTGTATTCATGTCTGTCTCCCCTACTCTAGACTGTGAGTTCCTTGCGGGAAGGGAATATCACTGTTTATTGTTGTATTGTACTTTCCCAAGCATTTAGTACAATCAAAGCCCTTCTGAGCTCACCTCCTCCAGGATGCCTTCCCAGACTGAGCCCTCCCTTTTCCTCTGCCCCTCCTCCCCTCCCCATTCTTCCTTCTCCCTCCCTCTGCTCTTCCCCCTTCTCTTCCCCACAGCACTTGTGTATATTTATATATATTATTTATTACTCTATTTTATTAATGATGTGTCTATATCTATGAGTCTATTGATCTATTTTGATGGTTTTGATGCCTACTTGTTTTGTTTTGCTCTGTCTCTCCCTTTTAGACTGTGAGCCCGTCACTGGGCAGGGATTGTCTCAATCTGTTGCCGAATTGAATGTTCCAAGCGCTTAGTACAGTGTTCTGCATACAGTAAGTGCTCAATAAATATGATTGAATGAATGAATACTTTGCACACAGTAAGTCCTCAATTAATGTGATTGAATGAATGAATGAATAAACTCGCCTTCTTTCCTCCTCCTGAGCCAACTTTTCCAATTGCATTTCTGTATTCATGTACTCCCTGCTGTTTCCCTATCTAATTTATTTTAGCGTCTGTCTCCTCCACTAGATTGTAAGTGCCTTGATTGAAGGGACTGTGTCTATCAACTCTGTTAAAGCAGTCAATCTCCTTGCCCCCTCCTACTTCACCTTGCTACTCTTCTACTCTGAGAAGCAGCGTGGCTCACTGGAAAGAGCATGGGCTTTGGAGTCAGAGGTCATGGGTTCAAACCCCGGCTCGGCCACTTGCCAGCTGTGTGACTTTGGGCAAGTCAATTAACTTCTCGGTGCCTCAGTTCCCTCATCTGTAAAATGGGGATTAAGACTGTGAGCCCCATGTGGGACAACCTCATTCCCCTGCGTCTACCCCAGCGCTTAGAACAGTGCTTGGCACATAGTAAGCGCTTAACAAATACCAACATTATTATTATTATTATTACTCCAACCCAGCCCGCACACTTCGCGCCTCTAATGCCAAGCTTCTCACTGTACCTCGAGCTCGTCTATCTCACCTCCTCCAGGAGGTCTTCCCAGACTGAGCCCTCCCTTTCTCTCTGCCCCTTCTCCCCTCCCCATTCCCCTTACTCCCTCCCTCTGCTCTACCCCCTTCCCCTCCCCACAGCATTTATGCATATTTGCATAGATATATCTATGATTCTATTTAGCTATTTTGATGGTATTGATGCCTGACTACTTGTTTTGTTTTGCTATTTCCCCTCTTTTAGACTGTGAGCCCGTTGTTGGACAGGTATTGTCTCTATCTGTTGCCGAATTGTACATTCCAAGTGCTTAGTACAGTCCTCTGCACACAGTAAGCACTCAATAAATTCAATTGAATGAATGAATGAATGAATCTCGCTGCTGACCTCTTGCCCACGTCCTGCTTCTGGTCTTGAACGCCCTCCCTCTTCATATCCCAAAGACCATTACTCTCCTCACTTTCAAAGGCTTATTGAAAGCACATCTCCTCTGAGAGGTCTTCCCTGACTTAGCTCTTCTTTCATCTTCTTCCTTTCCCTTTTGCATCTCCTTGACTTCCTCGCTTTATTCATCCCCCTCCCAGCTACACAGCACTTATTATTATTATTATATTATTATAATGGTATTTGTTAAGTGCTTACTATGTGCCAAGCACTGTTCCAAGTGCTGGGGTAGATACATGGTAATCAGGTTGTTCTACGTGGGGCTCATAGTTTTAATCCCCATTTTACAGATGAGGTAACAGAGGCCCTGAGAAGTGAAGTGGCTTGCCCCGAGTCACACAGGAAGCAGCTGGTGGAGGCGGGATCAGAATCCATGTCCCCTGACTCCCAAGCCTGTGCTCTTCCACTAAGCCAGGCTGCTTTTCATAATGTACATTTATGTATATATCTGAAATTTTATTTATTTAGACTGTAAGATGTAGACTGTAAACTCACTGTGGTCAGGGAATATGTTTGTTATATTGTACTCGAGAAGCAGCGTGGCTCAATGGAAAGAACACGGGCTTGGGAGGCAGAGGTCATGGGTTCTAAACCCGGCTCTGACACTTGTCAACTATGTGACTTTGGGCAAGTCAATTAACTTCTCTGAGCCTCAGTTCCCTCATCTGTAAAATGGGGATTAAGACTGTGAGCCCCACGTGGGACAATCTGATTACCTTGTATCCCCCCAGTGCTTAGAACAGTGTTTGGCACATAGTAAGCACTTAACAAATACCATTATCATTATTATGTCTCTCCCAAGCCCTTAGTAAAGTGCTTTGCTCTCAGTAAGCACTCTATAAATACGATTGACTGACTGACTACCCTCCCAAGCATTTAGTTTTCCCAAGTTTGGCTCACTCACAGTAAGCATTCAATAGATACCGATAATTGAGAGATTCTTCATTCTCCATAAAATTGCCTCAATTCATCATATCACCTCACTTGTACAAGCGTGGCCTTACATAGTGAAACCAATCAATCGATCGAGTGTTTATTGAGCACTTCCTTTTGTGAAGAACATGATACTAAGCACATGAGAGAACACAAGAGCGTCAATAAGGAAGATCTCTGCCAAATAGTTTGCAATGTAGCAGGGCAGACAGGTATTAAAACTGAATTACAGGTGGGGGTGGGTGGGTGAGTGAATACCTTATGTGCTTAGGAAGTGAGGATTCAAGAGCATAGTTAATGAGGAAGTGTTGAAGTAGCAACAGAGGAGGGAATAGGAATGGGGAAAGGAGAGATTGATCAGGGAAGACTCCCTGGAGGAGATGTGATTTTAGTAGGGCTTTGAAAATGGGGAGAGCAGTGGTGTGTCAGAAATGAAGGGGTAGGGTGTTCCAGGCAGTTTGGATGTGGTGAATAAGGAGAAATTCAGCCTTTAATTACTCATGGACATAAGTCCAAATTCATCATCATTTATTGAGTGTCTACTGAATGCTGAATAATTATAATAATATTTGTTAAGCGCGTACTATGTGCAGAGCACTGTTCTAAGCGCTGGGGTAGATACAGGGTAATCAGGCTGTCCCATGTGAGGCTCACAGTCTTTATCCCCGTTTTACAGATGAGGTCACTGAGGCCCAGAGAAGTGAAGTGACTTGCCCACAGTCACACAGCTGACAAGTGGCAGAGCCGAGATTCGAACCCATGACCTCTGACTCACAAGCCCGGGCTCTTTCCACTGAGCCATGCTGCTTCTCACAAGTAAGTGCTGAACACTTACTGTATGCAAAGCACTGTACTGATTGCCTAGTGGGTGCAAGGCTTCTACCTGTTGTAAAGTACTGACCTATAGTGGACGGTAGGGATCATATAATGGAAGCCCGTTGCTGGGGAGGGATTGTCTCTGTTACCGGATTGTACATTCCAAGTGCTTAGTACATTATAGAGAAGCAGCGTCGCTCAGTGGAAAGAGCCTGGGCTTGGGAGTCAGAGGTCGTGAGTTTTAATCCCGGCTCCGCCTCTTGTCATCTGTGTGACTTTGGGCACGTCACTTAACCTCTCGGTGCCTCAGTTACCTCATCTGTAAAATGGGGATTAAAACTGTGAGCCCCACATGGGACAACCTGATTCCCCTGTGTCTACCCCAGCGCTTAGAACAGTGCTCGGCACATAGTAAGTGCTTAACAAATACCAACATTATTATTATTATTAACTTCTCTGTGCCTCAGTTACCTCATCTGTAAAATGGAGATTAATAATAATGTTGGTATTTGTTAAGCGCTTACTATGTGCAGAGCACTGTTCTAAGCGCTGGGGTAGATACAGGGTAATCAGTTGTCCCACAGGAGGCTCACAGTCTTAATCCCCATTTTCCAGATGAGGTAACTGAGGCACAGAGAAACTATGTGACTTGCCCGAAGTCACACAGCTGACAAGTGGCAGAGCTGGGATTTGAACCCATGACCTCTGACTCCCAAGCCCGGACTCTTTCCACTGAGCCACGCTGCTTCTCTAAGATTAAGATTAAGACTGTAAACCCCAGGTGGGACAACCTAATTACCTTGTATCTACCCCAGTGCTTAGAACAGTGCTTGGCACATAGTAAGCACTTAAATGCCATCATTGTTATTATTATTATTATTATTATTACAGTGCTCCACACATAGTAAGCACTCAATAAATATGATTGAGTGAATGAATATAATGGAAGTAAAATATATGGCCCCTGACCCTGGTGAACTTGCAAGGATACTGATACAGAGGACTTGTGATTTACTCAAAGAAACGGAAAGACTCACAAGAATTTATGTAATTAGAATTCTCTCAGATCCATTCAGAATCGGGATCCTGTGAATTTGAATAAGATCAGAATCAAGAAGATTAGAACCTAGCTGGGGCAGCTCACTGTGGCTGGGAGTGTTAGACTCAGGTGCGAGGACCTTGAAACTCAGTTCCTCAAGTGACAGCACTTTACAGATTTCCTTTTATTTTGTAGGTACCATTGTCTTTGTTGGTCATCTTCATTTTGTGTTTTTATTGCTTTATTTTCTCTGTTGCTAGTCCCCTTCTCTCCTCCTTCTTAGACTGGGAGCCCTTTGAGGGCCATGGATCCTGTCCAAGCAGCACGGTGCAGTGGATACAGCCGGAACCTGGGAGTCAGAAGGTCATGGGTTCTAATCCCGGCTCCACCACTTGTTCATTCAATAGTATTTATTGAGCGCTTACTATGTGCAGAGCACTGTACTAAGCGCTTGGGATGAACAAGTCGGCAACAGATAGAGACGGTCCCTGCCCTTTGACGGGCTTACAGTCTAATCGGGGGAGATGGACAGACAAGAACAAGAACAATGGCAATAAATAGAGTCAAGGGGAAGAACATCTCGTAAAAACAATGGCAACTAAATAGAATCAAGGCGATGCTTGTCTGCTGTGAGACCTTGGGCAAGTCGCTTCACTTCTCTGGGCCTCAGTTTCCTCATCTGAAAAATGGGGAGTGAGACTGAGAGCACCATGTGGGACAGGGACCATGTCCAACCTGATTTGTTTGTATTCACTACCTCTCTTAGTACAGTGCCTCACACATAGGACGTGCTTCACAAATACCACAATTATTGTTATTATTATTCATAATCCTCATCCATGTAGCCATTCCCAGTACCTAGTACAGCACATCACACATAATAGGAGCTAAATAAATATTTCTACTAATGCTGATAATTTTCTTTTTTTTCTTTTTCTTTTTTGGTATTTATTGAGTATTTACTATATGCAGAGCACTGTACTTTACAGTTGGGTGAGTATAATACAACAGAGTTGGAAGATACTTTCCTTGTCCAAAGCAAATGTACAGTCTAGAGAGTTAGACATTAGTATAAGTAAATAATGTATAACATTTATATATTTTATAGGTAATCATATTTATAATGGTACTTGATAAGGGCTTAATATGTGCCAAACACTGTACTAAGCCCTGGGATAAATAATCAGGTTGGACATAGTTGCTGTCCCACCTGTGTCTCCCGATCTAAGTAGAAGGGAGTGGGATTTAATCCCCAGTTGAGAGATGAGGAAACTGAGGCACAGAGAAGTTAAGTGACTTGTTCAAGATCACACAGCAGCCAATTGGCAGAGCCAGAATTAGAACCCAGGTCCTCCAACTCCAGGCCTATACACTTTCAACTGCTTCAGACTACAACTCCTCCTTCTCCTCCTCTTCTTCCAACCATTACTATTACTACTACTGATGTAGATCCTGGATTTACCCTCCCATCAACAGACAAAACACAGTAAATGGGAAGTGCTTTGGGCTGGAATTTAGGCAGATCTGTGAGTTACACCTTGGACACTGCTTGATGTGACCGCATGGCCTAAGCCGACCCTGGGCGGACCTGAACTCCCATCTCTACGTGGGCGATTCCCAAAGCAACCCCTCCAGCTCTTGTCATTCCCGTGCTATTAATGTCAGCATCTCTTCTTGCTTCCAGGCCATGTCCATTTGGATGGTCTACGGCGATCTCAAACTCAGCAGGTCTACAACTGACCTTTCACTAAATGTTTTAGTGAATATTATTTCATATAAATGTCTGTCTCCCCTCTAGAATGTAAGATCATTTTGGGCTTGGAAGGTGCTTACCAACTCTGTTGTATTCTATCAAGCACTGGGCAGGGATTGTCTCTATCTGTTGCTCAAATGTACTTCCCAAGCGCTTAGTACAGTGCTCTGCACTCAGAAAGCGCTCAATAAATACGATTGAATGAATGAATGAACTTAGTACAGTACTCTGCAGCATGGCTTAGTGGAAAGGGCACGAGCTTGGGAGTCAGAGGACATGGGTTCTAATCCCGTCTCCGCCACTTGTCTGCTGTGTGACCTTGGACAAGTCACTTAACTTCTCTGTGCCTCAGTTACCTCATCTGTAAAAAGGGGATGAGTAATAATAATAATGTTGGTATTTGTTAAGCGCTTACTAGATGCCAAGCACTGTTCAAAGTGCTGGGGTAGATACAAGGTCATCAGGTTTTCCCAAGTAGGGCTCACAGTCTTCATCCCCATTTTACAGATGAGGTAACTGAGGCACTTGCTCATGGTCACACAGCTGACAAGTGGTGGAGCTGGGATTAGCACCCATGACCTCTGACTCCCAAGCCTGGGCTCTTTCCACTAAGCCATGCTGCTTCTTGATTAAAAGTGTGAGCCCATGTGGGACAACCTGATTACCCTGCATCTTCCCCAGTGCTTAGAAAATTGCTTGGCACATGGTAAGTGCTTAACAAATACCATTATTATTATTACTGTTAAAAATAAACACAAATAAACACAAATTCCTTTGTAAGCCCTCCCCACACCCAACATTCCCATCTCTGTCAATGAGGCCACCATCCTCTCCACCTCAGAAGCCTGCAATTTAAGTGTCATCCTTGACTTCTCACTGTCTTTCAGGTCTCAGCTTTCATCAACAGCTAAATCCCAGTGATTCGTCCTCCTAACTATTTCCTGGATCTGCCCCTTCCCTGGCTCCCAAACAACCACACCCTGGTTCCAGTACTAGACTACTGCACTGTCCTCTTTGCTGACCTCTCTGCCTCCAGGCTCTCCCCACTTCAGCTCATACTCCCCACCTCTGCTACTGGGACCATCATCCTGAATCCCATTTTCTTTTCTTCCATCTTCTCCACTGACTGATAGCCCATGACATTGTCTATCCTGGAAGTCTCCCCACTCTTCATATCCAATAGTTCAAAGCCCTCTGAAAATCACATCTCTTCTAAAATAACTTCCCTGACTAAGCTCTATATTTCCCCTATTTACCCTCCCCTCTGCACTTGGCTGTGGGTCCCTTAAAAACATTTTGTTACTTACCCCAGGCCCACAATATTTATGTAAATATTCTTATTCTCTAACATTTCCCCTACCCCTCGTCTTTTTAACTGCCCGTCTCCCGCTATAGAATGTAAACCTCCTTGAGGGGAGGCTAGCAACTCTGTTGAAGTATAATACTTGCCTGAGAGCTCTGTACAGTGCTCTGCACCAAGGAAGCACTCAATACATACCACTTATGGAGAACCCATTCTCTCCTTTGGCTTCAACTACAATCTCTGTGTGGACGATTCCCAAATCTACACCTCCAGGCCTGATCTCTCTCCTTCTCTGCAGTCTCCTGTTTCCTCCTGCTTTCAAGGCATCCTACTTGGATGTATCGCCGACACCTTAAACGTCACATGTCCAGAACAGAATTCCTCATCTTCCCAACCAGAGCCAGTCTTCCCTCCTGACTTTCCCAACACTGAGGACAGCACTACCATCCCTGTCTCATAAGCCCATAACTTTGGTGTTATCCTTGACTTTTTTTCTCTCATTCAACCCACATATTCAATCAGTCACCAAATCCTGTCTATTGGACCTCCACAATGTCACTAAAATCTTCCCTGTCCTCACCATCCAAATTGCTACTACATTAACCCAAGCACTTATCCTGACCCTCCTTGATTGCTGCATCAGCCTCCTTGCTGCCCTCCTTGCCTCTTATCTCTCCTCACTCCAGTCCACACTTCACTCTGCTGCCCGGATCACTTTTCTATAAAACCATTCAGCCCGTGTTTCCACCCTTCCGCACTCCTCAAGAACCTCCAGTGGTTACCCATCCGTCTCTGCGTCAAACAGAAACACATTACCGTCGGCTTTACAACGCTCAATCACCTTGTCCCCTTCTACCATACCTCCCTGACTTCCTACTACAAGGCAGCACACA
Organism: Ornithorhynchus anatinus; assembly: GCF_004115215.2. NCBI lineage: Eukaryota > Metazoa > Chordata > Mammalia > Monotremata > Ornithorhynchidae > Ornithorhynchus > Ornithorhynchus anatinus. The sequence goes on along the minus strand of NC_041732.1, from coordinate 108,391,676 downwards.
TACTTTGCTTCTTTAATGGCAACCTACTCACTGTACATTAATCTCAACTATTTTACCACCGACCTCCCACCCTCAGCCTGCCTCTGGCCTGGAATGCCCTCGTTCTTCATATCCGTCAGATGATCACCCTCCTCACCTTCAAAGCCTTATTAAATGCACATCTCCTCCAAGAGGCCTTCCCTAACTAAGCCCTAATTTTCTTTTCTCCCACTTCCTTCTGCATTACCCTAGCACTTAGATTTGCACCCTTTATTCATCCCTCATCCCTACAGCACTTAGTCTGTAAGCTCATAGTTGGCAGGGAATATGTCTACCAACTCTGCTATAATTGTACTCGCCCAAGTACTTAGTAGAGTGCTCTGCTCACAGTAAGTGCTCAGTAAATGTGATTGATTAGTTTTAAACTCATCTCTCTCATCTCTCCAATTCTCAGACACTTCCAGTAGTCCACACGCTCTGTTCCCCTGATGCTAAGCTTCTCACTGTATCTCGATCTCTTCTATCTCACCGCCAACCTCTCGCCCACATCCTGCCTCAGGTCTGGCACTCCCTCCCTCTTCGTATCTGACAATTACTCTCTGCCCTTTCGAAGTCTTGATGAAGCCATATCTTTTCCAGGAGACCTTCCCTGACTAAACGCTCCTTTCCTCTTCTCCCACCCCTTTCTGCGTCACTCTGACTTGCCTCCCTTTATTCCTCCCCCGACCCAGCCCCACAGCACTTATGTATACATCTGTAATTTATTTATTGATATAAATGTCTGTCTCCCCATCTAGACTGTAATCTCGTTGTGGGCAGGGAATGTGTTTGTTTATTGTTGTAGTGTACTCTCCCAGGTGCTTAATACGATGCTCTGCTCACAGTAAGCACTCAATAAATACGATTGACTGATTGGCTGACAGCAGTCATACACTCCGTCTACCTAAAACGGTCCTCCTTTTTTTTTTAAGTGGTATTTTACCATGGGCCAGGCATTGATTGTACTAAGCACTGAAGTAGATACAAGATAATTGAGTTGGGCATAGTCCATGTCCCACTTAGGGCTCACAGTCTTAATCCCCATTTTTCAGGTGAGGTACGTGAGGCAGAGAGAAGTGAAGGAACTTGCCCATGGTCACATTGCAGACAAATGACAGAGCTAGAATTAGAACCCAGCTCCTCTGACTCCCAGGCCTGTGCTTTTTCCACTAGGCCATGCTCTTCCTTTTCATTGACTTCAAGACCCTCCATTAGCCCGCTCTCTTCATATGCTCCACCCCAGCTCTCTCTCTTTCCAGGCCCACTTTCTAACTGTGCCTAGCACTGGGTCCACCTTTTTTATTACGGTATTTGTTAACTGCTTACTATACGCCAAGCACTGAACTAAGCACTGGGATAGGTACAAGTTGAACATAGTCCTTGTCCCCTTGGGGCTCACAAACCTAATTCTTATTTTACAGATAATGTAACTCAAGACCAGAGAAGTGAGTTGACCCACCCAAAGTCACAAAGTAGGCAAATGATGGAGCCAAGATTAGAATCCAAGTCCTTCTGATTCCCAGGGCCATACTCTATCCACTAGACCATGTGGCTTCTCTGTCCTTTCTTTCTTTCCCACATCTGCCACTCGTCAGCTGTGTGACTGTGGGCAAGTCACTTCACTTCTCTGTGCCTCAGTTACCTCATCTGTAAAATAGGGATTAAGATTGTGAGCCTCACGTGGGACAACCTGATTACCCTGTATCTATCCCAGCGCTTAGAACAGTGCTCTGCACATAGTAAGCGCTTAACTAATGCCAACCTTTTTTTTTTCCACTCACACCGATTCCCCCAGTTTAGAACTCCTCCCTGCCTCCCCATATCAGCCTGACCACAGCTCTCTCTATCTTCAAAACCCTCCTAAAATTCCCTCCTCTTCCACTGAGCCTTCTCTGATTGATTCCTAACACCCCCGAGTCTTATCGATTCAACTGCCCACCCATGGCACTTTCTGAACCTCTTCTAACTGCTGATATATATACCATCTATTTAGTGGGACATCCAGTGACTCATTCTGATTTATTCTGATAATAATAATGATAGTATTTGTTAAGCGCTTACTGTGTGCCAAGCGCTGGGTTAGATAAGAGGTAATTAGGTTGTCCCACCTGGGGCTCACAGTCTTAATCCCCATTTTACAGATGAGGTAACTGAGACAGAGAGAAGTGAAGTGACTTATCCAAGGTCACACAGCATTCATGTGGCGGAGTCAGGATTAGAACCCATGTTCTCTGACTCCCAAGTCCTTGCTCTTTCCCAAGGCCACGCTGCTTCCATTCTATGTCCTACTCCTACAATCCTCACTTTATAAATTTGCTTCTGTCTGTCTCCAGTCTTAGGTGAGAAGCTCCCTGTTGAAAGGAACATGGTTTTGACTTCCAATAATAATGTTAGCATTTGTTAAGTGCTTACTATGTGCAGAGCACTGTTCTAAGTGCTGGGGTAGATGCAGGAGAATCAGGTTGTCCCACGTGGGGCTCACAGTCTTAATCCCCATTTTACAGATGAGGTAACTGAGGCACAGAGAAGTGAAGTGACTTGCCCACAGTCACACAGCTGACAAGTGGCAGAGCTGGGGATTTGAACTCATGACCTCTGGCTCCAAAGCCCGGGCTCTTTCCACTGAACCAAGCTGCTTCCAATGTAGTCTCCCAAGCATTTAGTACAGTGCATTGCACCTGGTAGACACTCGATAATAATGATGACAATAATAATTAAAGTGGTGGTACTTTTTAAGTTTTAACTGTGTATCAAGCTCAGTGCTAAACGCTGGGATCATTCATTCATTCAATCATATTTATTGTGCACTTACTGTGTGCAAAGCACTGTATTAAGCATTTGGGAGAGTAGAATATAACAATAAACAGACAATAAACAGAATCAGAGTAACTTAGCGGAAAGAGCCCGGCTTGGGAATCAGAGGTCATGGGTTCTAATTCTGGCTCTGCCACTTTTCTGCTGTGTGAGCTTGGGCAAGTCACTTAACTTCTCTGTGCCTCAGTTACCTCATCTGTAAAGTGGGGATTATGACTGTGAGCCCCACGTGGGACAACCTGATTACCTTGTATCTACCCTAGCACTTAGAACAGTGCTTGGCACATAGTAAGTACACAAGTACCATCATTATGATTATTATTGTTATATTCCCTACTCATAATGGTGGATATGGAATCATCAGACCAGATAAATAGCCATTTTTCCTTCTCATACAACTACAAACTGCTTGAAAGGTAGAAGCAGTGTGGCATAGTGGAGTTGACCTGGACCTGGGAACCAGAGGACCTGGGTTCAAATCCCTGCTCTGCTCTTATCTGCTGTGTGACCTTGGGCAAGTCACTTAACCTCACTGTGTCTCCGTTCCCTCATATGCAAAATGGGGATTCAACATCTATTTTCCCTCCTGCTTGGACTGAGAGCCAGTTGGGATCTGATTATCCTTTATCTACATCAGTGCTTAGTACAGTGCTTGGCATATAATAATTGCTTCATCAGTACCACAGTTATTATGTAGTAAGTGCTTAAATACCTCCACAAAGTAATAATTATGGTACCTGTTAAGCGCTTACAAGTGCCAAGCACTGTTCTAAGTGCTGGGTTTATTATTATTATGATTAAGTGCCGTCGAGTCCTTTCTGATTCATGGTGACTCCATGGATATACTTTCTCCAGAACGTCCAGTTCTCTGCCATAATCCGCAAACTTTCTAATGGTTCTTCCTTTATCTTTGTTATGGTCTTTATCCCTCTAGCTGCTAGTCTGCCTCTTCCACATTTTCCCTGGACTTTTCCTAGCATTAGTGTCTTCTCCAGAGGATTAGTCCTCCTGATTATGTGTTCACAATTTGCTAAATCGAGTCATTTGGTCTTCCAAAGACCACTTTGGTTTAATTTGCTCCAAAATCCCTTTGTTTGCTTTTCGGGCAGTTCATGGGATTCACAAAAGCCTTCTCCAAAACCACATTTCAAAAGAATCGATGTTGTTTCTATTCTGTTTCTTCACTGTCCAGCTTTCAGATCCATACATTGTCACTGGAAACACTATAGAGTAGACAATTTGTATTTTTATGGCAATTGTTACATCCGGACACTTCAGTGACTTTTTCCAGGATCTTCATAGCAAGTCTTCTGAACATTAATCTTCAGCATATTTCTTGGCTACTAGTTCCTTTATTATTGATTATCGATCCCAGGAGAGAGAAATTATCAACGATTTCAGTCTTCTCTCCATCCATTACAAATGTGTTAAAACTTCCAGGTGTCATGATCTTTGTTTTCTTGACATTTAAATACGGGCCCATCTTTTTGCTCTGTTCCTTAACTTTTGATAAGACCTTCAAATTAGATACAAGTTAATCAGGTTGGACACAGCCCCTGTCGCATACAGGGCTCACACTCTTAATCCCCATTTTACAGATGAGGTATCTGAGGCATGGAGAAGTTCAGTGGCTTGCCCAAGGCCCACAGCGGACAAGTGGCAGAGCCCGAATTAGAACCCACATCCTCTGACTCTCAAGCCCGTGCTTTTGCCACTAGGTTTGGAACGGGCTGGCCCAACTGTAAGCTCCAGTCTGGAATATCAAACTCAGAAGCTGGAAATCATGGCCTTCTGTCGTTAGGGTAGCTGGTTTGTTCATGCGGAGAATGTCTGTTCACTTCGTTCCACGAGACAGGGTGGAATGCTTGGGGAATCTCTAAATGCATCTTTCATTCTTGTTGAAATCCATTCCCAGTGGATTCAACCGTCAAAACAAGCCCGCTCCTCCTGCTCATTAATGCGCTTCCTTTTCTGGTCCGATGAAGTTCCCGTTTCACCGTTCCCATCTTGTTAGTTGGGGAAATGAAATGAGCTTTTTTTTCTGCTTCCTCTGAGAGAGCATTGCAAATAACCCCAGATTTTCAAAGAGCAAGGCGGAGAGAATTCTAGTAAGATATGAATTGAGTCTTCAGCAGTGGGAAGTTACAATTTAAAAACGTGGCTGGTTAATAGGCATTGTCCATTATTTTATGTGGCATTCATTTAATTATTAAAGTGTCTGTATCATTGCAAGCAAAGTGATATGCAAGCCACAGGGTAAATTACCAAAGCGACTCAATAGATGCCAAAGGATAAAAAAGTCTCAGAAATACAATAAATCACTGTGCCATAACAATCTGTCCTAGCTGGCTGCCAAAAGCAGGAATCAGTGACAGCGGTGTGGTCTGGATATCGGGGCCTGGATATCGGAGTTTGTGTCCCGGCTCTGTCATTGGCTGATTGTGGGACCTTGGGCTCATCACTTCACCTTTCTGGGCCCCAGTTTCCCCATCTGGAAAATGGGGTTAAGATCTCCCTGCTCTCCTTCCTCTTAGATTGTGAGCTGCAGCTGCGGCAGGGACCGTGTACACACTGCATGTCCTATGTCTACCTATCCCAGTGTTTCACACAGGGGTTTGGACATAGTAAGTCCTCAGAATATATGCCATCATTATGATTAATGTGACTCATTTTCCTCCCAGTGAAGGGGAGACAGCTGGAGTGAGAGCAGTTGTCTGTCATCCCACTGTATTTCACTGAAGAAAGAGCTCTGAGTAATAATTGTGGTATTTGTGAAGCAGTTACTGTGTTCTAGGCGCTTTCCTTAGCGCTGAGGTGGATACAAGCAAATTGGGTTGAACACACTCCCTGTCCCACGTGGGGCTCACAGTCTAAATCCCCATTTTGCAGATGAGATCACTAAGGGACGGAGAAGCAAAATGACTTGCCCAAGGCCACATAGCAGACAAGTGGCAGAGCTGAGATTTGAACCCATAGCATCCCTGTTGGATAATGATAATGATGGTGTGTGGGAAGCACTTCACACTAAGCACTGTATTAAGCACTGGGTTATATACAAGACAATTAGGTAGGCATAGTCTCTATACTATTATGGGCTTCACAGTGTAAATGGCATGGAAAACAGGTATTGAATCCCCATTGTACCTTTGAGGAAATTGAGTTACAAAGAATTAAGCGATTTGCCCAGGGTCATACAGTCATCATGTGACACAGTTCGCACATAAAGAAGCACCATGGTCTAGTAGATAGAACACAAGCCTGGCAATAAAAAGAATATGGATTCTAATCCCAGCTCCGCCACCTGTCTGTAGTGTGACCTTGGACAAGTCACTTTACTTCTCTGGCCTCAGTTACCTCAGTTCTAAAATGGAGATTAAGATTGTGAGCCCCACGTAGGACAGGAACTGTGTCCAACCCGATTAGCTCGTATCTGCCTCAGCTCTTAGTATGGTGTCGGGCACATAGTAAGCGCTTAACAAGCACCACAATAATAATTATTATTATTGTGGTGGAATTAGGATTAGAACAGAAGTCCTGTGACTCCCAGGCCTGGGCTCTTTCCAGTAGGCTGTACTATTTCCCGAAAGGGCATAGTGTTGTTGGAGCCACAGCCGGCTCCGGGAAGATCGATGTCCAGGAGCTTTCAGGGATTTTAGGGCCAGTAGGGCCCACCGGGGCCCTTCTCGCTTTCCCACCATCTTGTAAAGGGCCAGGCGGAGGCCTGGGGCAGAAGGTGGATTTGGCCACCGAGCGAGTGGCCCACGCCCAACAGGTAAAAATAATAGTAATAATAATAATAATTGTGCTATTGGTGAAGTGCTTACTATGTGACAGACACTGTTTTAAGCACTGAGGTGGATACAAGCAAATTGGGTTGGACACAGTCCCTATTCATTCATTCAATAGTATTTATTGAGCGCTTACTATGTGCGGAGCACTGTACTAAGCGCTTGGGATGAACAAGTCGGCAACAGATAGAGACAGTCCCTGCCGTTTGACGGGCTTACGGTCTAATCGGGGGAGACGGACAGACAAGAACGATGGCACTAAACAGCGTCAAGGGGAAGAACATCTTGTAAAAACCGATGGCAACTAAATAGAATCAAGGCGATGTACAATTCATTAACAAAATAAATAGGGTAACGAAAATATATACAGTTGAGCGGATGAGTACGGTGCTGTGGGGATGGGAAGGGAGAGGTGGAGGAGCAGAGGGAAAAGGGGAAGATGAGGCTTTAGCTGCGGAGAGGTAAAGGGGGGATGGCAGAGGGAGTAGAGGGGGAAGAGGAGCTCAGTCTGGGAACGCCTCTTGGAGGAGGTGATTTTTAAGTAAGGTTTTGAAGAGGGAAAGAGAATCAGTTTGGCGGAGGTGAGGAGGGAGGGCGTTCCAGGACCGCGGGAGGACGTGACCCAGGGGTCGACGGTGGGATAGGCGAGACCGAGGGACGGCGAGGAGGTGGGCGGCGGAGGAGCGGAGCGTGCGGGGTGGGCGGTAGAAAGAGAGAAGGGAGGAGAGGTAGGAAGGGGCAAGGTGATGGAGAGCCTCGAAGCCTAGAGTGAGGAGTTTTTGTTTGGAGCGGAGGTCGATAGGCAACCACCGGAGTTGTTTAAGAAGGGGAGTGACATGCCCAGATCGTTTCTGCGGGAAGATGAGCCGGGCAGCGGAGTGAAGAATAGACCGGAGCGGGGCGAGAGAGGAGGAAGGGAGGTCAGAGAGAAGGCTGACACAGTAGTCTAGCCGGGATATAACGAGAGCCCGTAATAGTAAGGTAGCCGTTTGGGTGGAGAGGAAAGGGCGGATCTTGGCGATATTGTAGAGGTGAAACCGGCAGGTCTCGGTAACGGATAGGATGTGTGGGGTGAACGAGAGGGACGAGTCAAGGATGACACCGAGATTGCGGGCCTGCGGGACGGGAAGGATGGTCGTGCCATCCACGGTGATGGAGAAGTCTGGGAGCGGACCGGGCTTGGGAGGGAAGATGAGGAGCTCAGTCTTGCTCATGTTGAGTTTTAGGTGGCGGGCCGACATCCAGGTGGAGACGTCCCGGAGGCAGGAGGAGATGCGAGCCTGAAGGGAGGGGGAGAGGACAGGGGCGGAGATGTAGATCTGCGTGTCATCTGCGTAGAGATGGTAGTCGAAGCCGTGAGAGCGGATGAGTTCACCGAGGGAGTGAGTGTAAATGGAGAACGGAAGAGGGCCAAGAACTGACCCTTGAGGAACTCCAACAGTTAAAGGATGGGAGGGGGAGGAGGCTCCAGCGTAGGAGACCGAGAATGATCGGCCAGAGAGGTAAGAGGTAAGTCCCTATCCCACATGGGGCTCACCATCTTCATCCCCATTTTATGGTTGAGGTAACTGAGGCAAAAGAAGTGAAGTGACTTAATCCATCCATTCATTCATTCAATTGCATTTATTGCTCAAGGTCACACAGCAGACAAGTGGCAGAGTTGAAATTAGAACCCAGCTCCTTCTGACTCCCAAGCCCGGGCTCTATCCACTAGGCCACATTGCTTCTCTGTGCTCCGGGTTCAAGTGAGAGCTCTCCTGCTTCTAGAAGAAATGATGGCGGAGGGTAGCGAAGGCAGCTTTCTTCTCTATAGCTCCTGCCGAGGCATCAGGGAGCCCTCGCCAGCTCAGGACCAGAGGATCTGGCTCCAGGAATCAGTTTTGACTTACTGGCATGGTGATGGATGAGAATGCTGCGCGTTCAGCATCAGACAGTGGGGCCAACCCCATGATTCCAGGCTCCAGAAGAAGACCTGCTTAGCCTGCAGCTTTGACGTTTTCAGTCGCTTCTGTATTTCATTTCCAGCATGGGCTGGGGTGTATTGGACTCTCCCAATTGCTAAAAGTCCAGAGCTCTGCGTATAGTACGTGCGCGATAAATACCACCGATTAATGGATTGATTGGTTGTTTGGGATAGCCATGTTGGTGCGATTGCTGTGTGGCTCTCAACTTGATTTGCTATTATCCAACCCAGTGCTTAGTACAGTGTCTGGCATATAGTAAGCTCTTAACAAATACATCATGATTATTTGATAAATACACAGACGGAGGAACAGGGAATTACTTCATCCCCCATTTTACAGATGAGTTAAATGAGGCACAGAGAAGTGAAGTGGCTTGCTCAAAGTCACACAGCTGTCAAGTAGCAGAGCCGGGATTAAACCCACAACCTCTGACTCCAAAGCCCAGGCTCTTTCCACTAAGCCACACTGCTACTATTACTATTACTTCTGCTACTACTACATCAGCGTGGCTTAGTGGAAAGAGCCCGGGCTTGGGCGTCAGAGGACGTGAGTGCAGAGCACTGTTCTAAGCACTGGGGTAGCTACAGGGGAATGAGGTTGTCCCACATGAGGCTCACAGTCTTCACCCCCATTTTACAGATGAGGGAACTGAGGCACAGAGAAGTGAAGTGATTTGCCCAAGGTCACACAGCAAACAAGTGGCAGAGCAGGGATTCGACCCCATGACCCCTAGTAGTAGTAATAATGTTGGTATCTGTTAAGCGCTTACTATGTGCAGAGCACTGTTCTAAGCGCTGGAGTAGATACAGGGTAATTGGGTTGTCCCATGTGAGGCTCACAGTTAATCCCCATTTTACAGATGAGGTCACTGAGGCACAGAGAAGTGAAGTGACTTGCCCACAGTCACACAGCTGACAAGTGGCAGAGGCCGGATTCGAACCCATGACCTCTGACTCCCAAGCCCGGGCTCTTTCCACTGAGCCATGCTGCTTCTCTAATAATACTAATAATAATAGCAGTAATTGTAGTGGTATTAGTAGCAGGATTAGTAGCAGGAGTCTTAGTCTTGGTAGTGGTAGTATTATTCATTCATTCAATCATATTTATTGAGTGCTTACTGTGTGCAGAGCAGTTTACTAGTGCTTGGGAAGTACAATTCAGCAAAAAATAGAAATAATCCCTACCCAACAACAGGCTCACAGTCTAGAAGGGGCGAGACAGACAAGAAAACAAAGCAAAACAAGTAGGTAATCATCAGTAGCTTCAATATAAGTGAATAGAATGTATGGGGAGGAGGAGCAGAGGAAAAGGGGGGCTCAGTTTGGGAAGGCCTCCTGGAGGAGGTGAGCTTTCAGGAGGGCTTTGAAGAGGGGACGTTTACTAGTTTGGCGGATGTGAGGAGGGAGGGCATTCCAGGCCAGAGGTAGGATGTGGGCCAGGGTCGACTGTGAGATGGGCGAGACAATCCCTGCCCACAGTGGGCTCACGGTCTAGAAGGGGGGGAAACAGACATCAAAACAGGTAAACAGGTATCAGTAGCATCATTATAAATAAATGGAATTATAGATATCTACACACATCATTAATAAAAATAAAGAGAATTATAATCGTAAATAGGTACATATACACAAATGCTGCGGAGTGGGGAGGGGGCTAGAACAAAGGGAGAGAGTAGGGACGGTGCGGAGGGGAGGGGGATCAGAGGAAAAGGGGGGCTTAGTAGTAGTAATGATGTACATTGATCGCCGACTGGATGCAATGCGATAATCTGAGCTCTTGTACAAGTACAATAGTTACACAAGTCACACTACCTGGACCTCAAAAGCTCAAATGGACGAGTTACGGTGCTGATCTGATGAGGTCTGCTCTCAGCTGGCTGGCCATCCAACCTCCTGCTGGATCCACCCCACTTTTAGGTCCTGATCTTGGTTCTACCTGGAACCAGTTAATGCAGGCGAAGACCACACAAACACTTTTCCTAGACCTTCACCCCTGTGAGCACCTGCTCGCCCGTTGCTCTCAATGCCCTAGCGGGAAACACGATGGGCAGGGATGAGTGATCCTGAGTGACCCAGGGCAAGTCACTGGCACCATCATCAACTCCTTCATTCTGAAATCTCTGGACCTATGCTCTCCATAGGAAACGCCATCATCATTCTTTAAATGTGAACGATTCCCCTATTAGACTGCAACAAATCTCTAACGTTCAGTTCATTCATTCATTCAATAGTATTTATTGAGTGCTTACCATGTGCAGAGCACTGTTCTAAGCACTTGGAATGAACAAGTCGGCAACAGATAGAGACGGTCCCTGCCCTTTGACGGGTTTACGGTCTAATCGGGGGAGACGGACAGACGAGGACGATGGCAATAAATAGAGTCGAGGGGAAAAACATCTCGTAAAAACAATGGCGACTAAATAGAATCGAGGCGATGTACATTTCATTAACAAAATAGATAGGGTAATGAAAATATATACAATTGAGCAGACGAGTACAGTGCTGAGGGGATGGGAAGGGAGAGGAGGAGGAGCAGAGGGAGATGGGGGGAAAAGAGGGTTAAGCTGCGGAGAGGTGAAGGGGGGGCGGTAGAGGGAGTAGAGGGAGAAGGGGAGCTCAGTCTGGGAACGCCTCTCGGAGGAGGTGAGTTTTAAGTAGGGTTTTGAAGAGGGGAAGAGAATCAGTTTGGCGGAGGTGAGGAGGGAGGGTGTTCCAGGATCGCAGGAGGATGTGGCCCGGGGGTCGACGGCAGGATGGGCGAGACCGAGGGATGGTGAGGAAGTGGGCGGCGGAGGAGTGGAGCATGCGGGGTGGGCGGTAGAAAGAGAGAAGGGAGGAGAGGTAGGAAGGGGCAAGGTGCTGTAGAGCCTCGAAGCCTAGAGTGAGGAGTTTTTGTTTGGAGCGGAGGTCGATAGGCAACCACTGGAGTTGTTCAAGAAGGGGAGTGACAGGCCCAGATCGTTTCTGCAGGAAGATGAGCTGGGCAGCGGAGTGAAGAATAGACTGGAGCAGGGCGAGAGAGGAGGAAGGGAGATCAGAGAGAGATCAGAGAGAGTTCAATCCAATGAGGGCCTCTACTTGGAATTCACTCTTTGTTTTACTGCTGAGGATTTTCAACTTTCAGGTCTCCCTGATGGGATAAGCAAGGCGGATTAAGCAAAGAAGAAAACCTAAGGTCAGTTGACTCATGCAACCGGGCGGCACTGCAGCCGTGTTTTCCTGTAACCGTGCAGCACTGCAATTGTGTGACCCTTCACCCCTGCAATCAGGCTGCACTGCAGCTGTGAAGTAGTGCAATAGATGTTCTTGCTTGTGTAATGGAATCTCTGTCAACTGAAACGTTGCTAAATTCAGAGACTAGGTGAACAAATAGTGTCCTCTGATCATCAGGTAACTGCTCGAAGACTGATGGGTCTTGAACCCTGCCCTCCAGTGTCTGAGCTCATGGCCTGAATTTGATGATATCGCTGTCAGGTAAAGGCAACCCTAACAGGGCATTTTTAGCATCCCCTGTTTTCCATTTTCTGCTCGTCTGTGGGATAATGCCGTTGGAATAAAGGAAACTAGAGGCATGAGGCAACTGCCCGTTTCCCTCTGTCCCCTGGAGTACCTTTCCCTTCCCCTCCAGGCCCCATCATTTTAGGCACAGGCGGGGTTCTAGTTGCCCCACCTCTAAGACCAGCCTGGCGCGTTCAGTGGCAATGTGTCGGTCGCCTCCTCTCCCCAGCTCTGGCCGGGTCGTCCAATGGGCGTTCCCCACGGCTCCGGGAAGGCCAGCTCTTCAGGCAAAGTCCTATGGGCCATGGCCGGGGGAGGCTGGTCAGGGTGAACTTTACGTTGCTCAGATGAATGATGGTGATGGTATTTGTTAAGTGCTTACTATGTGCTATGCACTGTACTAAGAGCTGGAGTGGATACAAGCAAATGGGGTTGGATACAGTCCCTGTCCCACATGGGCCTCCCAATCTTAATCCCCATTTTACAGATGAGGTAGGTGAGGCCCAGAGAAGTGAAGTGACTTCCCTCAGCTCACACAGCAGACAAGGGGAGAAGCCAGGATTAGAACCTCGATCCTTCTGACTCCCAGGCCTGTGCTCTATCCCCTAGGCCATGCTGCTTCCTAGAATCATGCTGCTGCTTCCTAGAATTATTTCTAAAGTGGCAAATTTCGTAATAGTTCAGGAGGGTGGAAAGAGTGGCCATTTGTCTCTGTGTGCTGAGGCAACTCAAAGGAGTTGATTTTTCCAGACATTGGCGCTCAGTTGTTCTTGCTCTGGTTAAGGCTCGTCGGTCCTGTCAGGCTCCTCTGGCTGCTTGCAAAGCCAGAATGCCTCTGCAGCTCAGAAATTCCCCAGCTCTGAGGAACGGCTCCTAGCTGCCCCTCGCCTCCTCCTTCCCCTTGTCCAGGCTGGTTCCCACGGGCTGCACCCCCTCCCTTCTCCCTGCTGCCGCGCATTCATTCATTCATTCAATAGTATTTATTGAGTGCTTACTACCCTATTTATTTTGTTAATGAGATGTACATCACCTTGATTCTATTTATTTGCTATTGTTTTAATGAGATACTCATCCCCTTGATTCTATTTACTGCTATTGTTCTTGTCTGTCCGTCTCCCCCGATTAGACTGTAAGCCCGTCAAAGGGCAGGGACTGTCTCTATCTGTTACTGATTTGTACATTCCAAGTGCTTAGTACAGTGCTCTGCACATAGTAAGGGCTCAATAAATACTACTGAATGAATGAATCAATACTACGTGCAGAGCACTGTACTAAGCGCTTGGAATGTACAATTTGGCAACAGAGGCAATTCCTGCCCAGTGATGGGCTCACAGCCTAGACGGTGGTCCACATCATTTGGACCACAGTGGTCTTCACATTCTAGGCCTTCCTAATAATAATAATGATGAAAATAATAATAATAATAATAATAATAATAATAACTGGTATTCGTTAAGTGCTTCCTATGTGCCTGGCACTGTACTAAGTGCTGGAGTAGATCCAAGTTAATCAGGTTGGGGACAGTCCCTGTCCTGGATGGAGCTCACAGTCTCAATCCCTATTTTACGGAGGAGGTAACTGAGGGACAGAAAAGTTAAGTGACATCCCCAAGATCACACAGCACACAAGTGGCGGAGCCACGATTAGAACCCAGGTCATTCTGATTCCCTAGTCCTGGTTCTATCCTCTGGGCCAGGATTAAAACCCAGGTCATTCTGATTCCCAAGTCCTGGCTCTATCCTCTAGGCCACACTGCTCCTCTTAACCTCACCTCTCCTCCATTGAGCCTGCCTTCCTTCCCCCACTGATTTCCCAGCACTCTGAGGCGTTGCCTCCCTTCAGCCAACCTCACTACTTATGCATGTATCTCTACCCATCCTCAATGATCTTGTCTAGATGGCTTTGCAAATGCACTTTCAAAGTTGATTCTGAGTATTCCTCTCAGTCTTTTTGTGCTTATCTCCCCAATTAGAGAGTAATGGGGGTGGTGAGGGCTGGAGTCTTTCTGGAATGGTGATGGTCAGTCCTTCCTGGAAAGGTGAAGTCTTTCTGGGCAGCAGTGGTGGGGAGCCCCCTTGGGGCAGTCATTGCTGGCTCCCTGGGAGGGGTCTCAAGATCAGTGGGTTCCACTCCCCCAGCTCCATCATCCACCCACATTCATTCATTCAGTAGTATTTATTGAGCACTTACTATTTGCAGAGCACTGTACTAAGCACTTGGAATGTACAATTTGGCAACAGATAGAGACAATCCCTGCCCAGTGACGGACGGACTCACAGTCTAATCGGGGGAGACAGACGGACAAAAGCAAGACAACATAATCACGATAAATAGAATCAAGGGGATGTGCACCTCATTAACGCTCCAAACAAAAACTCCTCACTCTAGGCTTCAAGGCTCTCCATCACCTTGCCCCTTCCTACCTCTCCTCCCTTCTCTCTTTCTACTGCCCACCCCGCACGCTCCGCTCCTCTGCCGCCCACCTCCTCACCGTCCCTCGGTCTCGCCTATCCCACCGTCGACCCCTGGGTCACGTTCTCCCGCGGTCCCGGAACGCCCTCCCTCCTCACCTCCGCCAAACTGATTCTCTTTCCCTCTTCAAAACCCTACTTAAAAATCACCTCCTCCAAGAGGCCTTCCCAGACTGAGCTCCTCTTCCCCCTCTACTCCCTCTGCCACCCCCCCTTTACCTCTCCGCAGCTAAAGCCTCATTTTCCCCTTTTCCCTCTGCTCCTCCACCTCTCCCTTCCCATCCCCACAGCACTGTACTCGTCCGCTCAACTGTATATATTTTCGTTACCCTATTTATTTTGTTAATGAATTGTACATCGCCTGGATTCTATTTAGTTGCCATCGTTTTTACGAGATGTTCTTCCCCTTGACGCTGTTTATTGCCATTGTTCTTGTCTGTCTGTCTCCCCCGATTAGACCGTAAGCCCATCAAACGGCAGGGACTGTCTCTATCTGTTGCCGACTTGTTCATCCCAAGCGCTTAGTACAGTGCTCTGCACATAGTAAGCGCTCAATAAATACTATTGAATGAATGAATGAATTAACAAAATAAATAGAGTAATAAAAATATATATAAATAAGCACAGAGCTGAGGGGAGGGGAAGGGAGATGGGGGGAGCAGAGGGAAAAGGAGTAGTTCAGTCTGGGAAGGCCTCTTGGAGGAGGTGAGCTCTCAGTAGGCATAGGAGTAGGAGTAGGAGTTCACATTCACCAGCCCTCGTGGTGGAGCAGGGCATTCATTCATTTATTCCTTCAATCGTGTGCAGAGCATGTACTGAGTGCTTGGGAGAGTACAGTTCAGCAATAAACAGTGACAATCCCTTCTCATAATGAGCTCAAAGTCTCGATGGGGGGAGAGAGACATCAATACAAATAGACAGTATAAATAAATAAAATGACACATATATGTGTAAGTGCTGTGGGGTGGGGTGAGGGAGGAAGAGCAAAGGGGGCAAGTCAGGGCAACACAGAAGAGAGTGGTAGATGAGGAAAAGTGGGGTTTAGTCTGGGCACAGTAAAGAGCTGGCCATCCTGATTGAAGACCCTGATGAGGTGGTAGCATCCAGTGGCCTCCAGCTCCAGGAAATCTGTTGAAATCGGCACCCAGCTCCATCCCAACTCTCATTGAGTCACCCTTTCCTAAGGCAGAAACCTGAATCCGCCTTCCTGCCCATGGTCTTGTCCCCTGAAGGAAAATTCCATCTTGCTTTTCCTCCACCCTCCAATTTAGGGATTTGAATTGTAGGAACATTTGGACGGGGAGGCGAGTGAATGAGGAGGAGCTGAAGATCTCACCGATGGTGACGCATTTCCTCTGCAATCAGAGGAGGGGGTCTCCAGGCCAAGTCACTCTCTCTCATGGGGTCTTTGCTTGTTCCTTTATGACTCAAAGCCTCAAATAAGCCAAGTTAGTTTCAGTTTGGAGAATCAGTGTAGCCTAGTGGAAAGAGCACCATCAGGGGACCTAGGTTCTAATCCCGATTCTGCTGCTCCCCTGCTGCGGGACCTAAGGCAAGTCTCTTCACTTCTCTCAGTTCCTCAAATGTAAAACGGGGATTCGATACCTGTTTTCCCTCTTACTTAGACTGTGAGCTCCAATGTTCCACCCCAGTGCTTAGTGCAACATTCAGCAAATAGTGAGTACTTAATAGATACCACTATCGTTCTTAGTGGAGCCCCCCCAAAAAGCTCACTTCCGTCTTGATCCATCAACAACCTGGCTAGACTGTAAGCTTGTTGTGGGCAGGGAATGTGTCTGTTATATTGTACTCTTCCAAGTGTTTATTACAGTGCTCCAAGCACAGTAAGTGCTTAATAAATATGACTGACTGCCTGGAGAAGCAGCGTGGCTCAGTGGAAAGAGCACGGGCTTGGGAGTCAGAGGTCATGGGTTCTAATCCTGGTTCCGCCACTGGTCAGTTGTGTGACTTTGGACAAGTCAGTTAACTTCTCTGTGCCTCAGTTCCCTCATCTGTAAAATGTGGATTAAGACTGTGAGCCCCACATGGGACAACCTGATCACCTTGTATCCCCCCAGTGCAGCAGACAAGTGATGGCACTTGGATTAGAACCCATGTCCTCTGACTCCCAAGCTCATGCTCTTTCCACTAATCCATGCTGCTTCTCCTCGGGTGGGGATCCCCAGTCATGGGCCAGTGCAGAAGGATCCAGTAGACCAGGTCTTCCAGGGCTGGCAGACCCCATTGGGAAAATACAGGTCAGTCATCTCGAACTTCCCTTTCCCTCCTCCAGGGGATGAGGGGTCCCACCTGCTTGCCCCCAGGGTCCTGAAGAGAGAGAGAGGGGCCCTGAACATCTGCCCTCCACCCCCTAGGGTACGGCCTCAAGCTTCCACTGCCTGCCACTGACCACCAACCCCAAACTGTGGCTCCCCTGTCCTTCAAAGCCCTTCTGAAATCACACCTCCCCCAGGAAGTCTTCCCTGATTCATCTCTCAACTCCACAGGCAATTCCTCCTCAGCTTCTACTTCAGCATTTCCACACTGCCTAACCACATGGCTGCTCTCACCCTCGTCCTACAACACTTATCAATCAATCATTTTTATTGAGGATTTAACTGTGTGCAGAGCACCCCGTGGCTCAGTGGAAAGAGCACGGGTTTGGGAGTCAGAGGTCATGGGTTCAGATCCCAGCTCCGCCGCTTGTCAGCTGTGTGACTGTGGGCAAGTCACTTAACTTCTCTGTGCCTCAGTTAGCTCATCTGTAAAATGGGGATGAAGACTGTGAGCCCCAAGTGGGACAACCTCATTACCTTGTATCTACCCCAGCGATTAGAACAGTGCTCTGCACATAGTAAGCGCTTAACAAATACCAACATTATTATTATTATTATTAAGCACTTGGGAGAGGATACGGTTCTTTTTAGTGTCTTTTTCTCCCCTAGACTGTAAGCTCCTTGAGGGCAGAGACTGTATCTACTAAATCCCATTCCCTCCTCCTCAGACTGGGAGCCCTGTGTAGAACAGAGACTGTGTACAACCTGATTATCTTATATCTACCCCAGTACTTAGTACAGTATTTAGCACAGATTAAGCACTTAACAAATACCACAGTTATTATAATTACTAACTCTCCTAGGTGCTTAATACTGGGCTCTACCCACAGTAGCCGCTCAGCTAGTCCTTGCAAACTGATGAAAGGAGGTAGTTGAGGCCTTGGGTCTTGTAATACTCCGGAATAGTTTTGAGTCTCTCTCAGTGCTTGGCTCAGGGCAGGAACAGTTTTTTTTGTAACTTGCCCAAGGTCACGGAGCAGACAAATGGCAGAGTCCTTTATCTACTGGGCCCCACTGCTTCTTCCTGTGCCTTCCATACATATGGAAAGTGTAATCTCTCTGCTCTTGCTTTTCATCCATTAATGCCTGTTGGAAAGGAGGCTGACTCCGAAGGAGGAATAGCTGAGGAAAGCCCATTAGCATTCTGAACACACATTTTGCATCCACAGCAACTAATTCCCCATTTCCCTCCCGACCGTATCAGTCTCACAACTTGGAATATCTCTTTGAAGGAAGGCTCTTCGACTATTCAGCCGAAGGTTTTACTTGTGAAAGTGGAATTCATTTGGGGTGTTCGATTCCTCTCAGCGGCAGCCGGGAGTCTTATTTCTATTTTCCGGCTGTCACGTTCTGCTCACTTCAGCCTTGCCAGCGCTGCATCCGGTCGAATATCGGATTTGGCTTGAAGATCCCCTTCACGAGGGGCGGTGGAATCTGGAATGAGCTGGTTGGGAGGCTGGAGTTTGAATTCCACTTCCTCCTGGCTTGTAGGGTTTGCACCAGGTTCCTCGCAGAGAGCTTGGACTGGCAAGCACAGGATCCTGAGATGGGATGAATTAGCACTGGCCAGTGGTAAGAGCCTGGGCGTGGGACCCAGAGGACATGGGTTTTAATCCCAGCTCTGCCACTTGTCTGCTGTGTGTGACCTTGAGCTAGCCACTTTGCTTCTCTGTGCCTCACTTTTTTCATCTGTAAAACAGGGATGAAGGACACGGACTCTATCCTCTAGGCCACGCTCCTAATTACTATGAATGAAATATAAGTATAAGACATTAATGTGAATCAATGTATTACGGATATGTACATAAGTGATGTGGGGCTGAGGGCAGTAGATGCAAGACACTGTCCCTGTCCCACATGGGATTAGTCTGTGAATCCTATGTGGGATGGGGACTGTGTCTTGTATCTACCCCGGCGCTCAATACATGCTTGACACATAGAAAGCACTTAACAAATGCCCCCGTTATCAATGAATCCACGAGGGGTCCTGCTCCTACCTACACTTTCCCTCCAGGCAGGAAATGAACCTGTTCATTGTTACTTTGTACTCTCCCAAGTGCTTAGTACAGTGCTCTGCACACAGTAAGCACTAATAAATACAATTGACTGACTGACTGACTGACTGACTGAATGACAATGGGAATCTGGTTCCATTAAGGGTGACTTTTAGATTCAATCAATCAGTGGTTTTTTTTAGTTCTTACAGTGTGCACATCATGGTACTAAGAGCTTGGGAGAGTAATAATAATGTTGGTATTTGTTAAGCACTTACTATGTGCAGAGCACTGTTCTAAGCACTGGGGTAACTACAGGGTAATGAGGTTGTCCCACGTGAGGCTCACAGTCTTCACCCCCGTTTTACATTTGAGGGAACTGAGGCACAGAGAAGTGAAGTGATTTGCCCAAGGTCACACAGCAGACAAGTGGCAGAGCAGGGATTCGAACCCATGACCTCTGACTCTGAAGCCCAGGCTCTTTCCACTGAGCCACGCTACAGTACGAGAGTTGGAAGTCACATTCCCTGCCCACAAGGAGCTTACAGTCCCAATTGACTTGAGGACTCACAAATTATAGGGAAGTCTGGCTGACAGGCCCCTGACTCCTGCATTTTCAGAGATACGCCACTACTGATAATAATAATGCTATTATTAATGATAATAATAACAATACTACTAACAATAACTATGATATTATTATTAGGCCATCTTTTAAGCTCTTACTATGTGCTAAGGCCTGGGGTGGAGATGAGGTCATCAGTTGGACCATATCTCCTGCCCCACATGAGGCTCACATTCTAAGAAGGAGGGAGAATGGGTGTTCTTATCCCCATTTGACAGGTGAGGAAATGGAAGCCCTGAGAGATTAAAAGACTTTCCCAGGGTCTCACAGGAGGTAGGAGGAGAGCTTCTGACTCCAGAAACCGGACTCTGTCCCCTAGGCCGTGCTCCTAATTAATATGAATGAAATATGTGTAAGACATTAATGGGAATAAATGTATTATGTATATGTACATAAGCGACGTGGGGCTGAGGGTGGAGTGAATACCGATTAGACTGTAAACCTGTCAAAGGGCAGGGACTGTCTCTATCTGTTACCGATTTGTACATTCCAAGCGCTTAGTACAGTGCTCTGCACATAGTAAGCGCTCAATAAATACGATTGAATGAATGAATGAAGAGTGCAAATCTAAGTGCAAGAATGATGCAGAAGGAAGTAGGAAAAGAGGAAATGAAGGCTTAGTCAGTTAAGGCCTTTTGGAAGAGATGTTTTTTACTAAGGTTTTGAAGGTGGGGAGAGTGATAGTCTCTTGGATATGAAGCAGGAGGAAGTTCCAGGCCAGAGGCAGGATGTCAGCGAGGTGAGATAGAAGAAATTGAAATAGCGATGGTAGCCGCAGCCATGGGTGTGAATAATAATGTTGGTATTTGTTAAGCGCTTACTATGTGCAGAGCACTGTTCTAAGCGCTGGGCTAGATACAGGGTAATCAGGTTGTCCCTTGTGAGGCTCACAGTCTTAATCCCCCTTTTACAGATGAGGTCACTGAGGCACAGAGAAGTGAAGTGACTTGCCCACAGTCACACAGCTGACAAGTGGCAGAGCGTGAGTTCTCCAAGAGAGTGGGTGTAAATAGAGAATAGAATGGGACCCAGTACTGAACCTTGAGGGACTCCAGTGGTTAAAGGGTGAGAGACAGAGGAAGAGCCTACAAAAGAGATTGAGATGGAGTGGTCAGAGAGATAGAAGAATAAAGAGAGGACAGTGTCAGTAAAGCCAAGTTTGGATAATGTTTCATGGAGAAGGGGATGGTCCACTCAATCACTTATTCAATCATATTTATTGAGCTCTTGCTGTGTGCAGATCACAGTATTAAGTGCTTGGGAGAGTACAATATAACAGAGTTGGTAGGCACATTCCTGGCCCACAGTGACCTTACAGTCTAGAGAGAGAGGCAGACATTATTGAAAAATTGTATTTTCCAAGCCCTTAGTACAGCGTTCTGCACACGGTAAGCACTCAATAAATACGATTGAATGAATGAATATATTACAGATATGTACGTATGTGCTGTGGGACCGAGAGGGGGGTGAATAAAGGGAGCAAATCCAAGAGCAAGGGTGATTCAGAAGGGAGGGAGAGAATAGAAAATGAGGGATTAGTCAGGGAAGGCCTCTTGGAGGAGCAGCATGGCTTAGTGGAAAAGAGCATGGGTTTGGGAGTCAGAGATCATGGGTTCTAATCCCGGCTCCTCCACTTGTCAGCTGTGTGACTTCGGGCAAGTCACTTAACTTCTCTGTGCCTCAGTTACCTCCTCTGTAAAATGGGGATTATTCATTCATTCATTCATTCATTCATTCAATAGTATTTATTGAGCACTTACTATGTGCAGAGCACGGTACTAAGCGCTTGGAATGAACAAGTCGGCAACAGATAGATACGGTCCCTGCCATTTGACGGGCTTACAGTCTAATCGGGGGAGACGGACAGACGAGAACAATGGCAATAAATAGAGTCAAGGGGAAGAACATCTTGTAAAAACAATGGCAACTAAGTAGAATCAAGGCAATGTACAATTCATTAACAAAATAAATAGGGTAATGGAAATATATACAGTTGAGCGGACGAGTACAGTGCTGAGGGGATGGGAAGGGAGAGGGGGAGGAGCAGAGGGAAAGGGGGAAAAGAGGGTTATTAAGACTGTGAGCCCCAAGTGGGACAACCCACTTACAATATCGCCAAGATCCACCCTTTCCTCTCCACCCAAACGGCTACCTTACTGCTACAGGCTCTTGTTATATCCCGGCTAGACTACTGTGTCAGACTTCTCTCTGACCTCCCTTCCTTCTCTCTCACCCTGCTCCGGTCTATTCTTCACTCCGCTGCCCGGCTCATCTTCCCGCAGAAACAATCTGGGCATGTCACTCCCCTTCTTAAACACCTCCAGTGGTTGCCTATCGACCTCCGCTCCAAACAAAAACTCCTCACTCTAGGCTTCGAGGCTCTCCATCACCTTGCCCCGTCCTACCTCTCCTCCCTTCTCTCTTTCTACCGCCAGCCCCGCACGCTCCGCTCCTCCGCCGCCCACCTCCTCACCGTCCCTCGGTCTCGCCCATCCCGCCGTCGACCCCCGGGCCACGTCCTCCCGCGGTCCCGGAACGCCCTCCCTCCTCACCTCCGCCAAACTGATTCTCTTCCCCTCTTCAAAACCCTACTTAAAACTCACCTTCTCCGAGAGGCCTTCCCAGACTGAGCTCCTCTTCTCCCTTTACTCCCTCTACCACTCCCCCTTCACCTCTCTGCAGCTAAACACCCCTTTTTCCCCTTTTCCCTCTGCTCCTCCACCTCTCCCTTCCCATCCCCTCAGCACTGTACTCGTCCGCTCGACTGTATATATTTCCATTACCCTATTTATTTTGTTAATGAATTGTACATCGCCTCGATTCTATTTAGTTGCCATTGTTTTTACGAGATGTTCTTCCCCTCGACTCTATTTATCGCCATTGTTCTCGTCTGTCCATCTCCCCCGATTAGACCGTAAGCCCGTCAAACGGCAGGGACTGTCTCTATCTGTTGCCGACTTGTTCATTCCAAGTGCTTAGTACAGTGCTCTGCACATAGTAAGTGCTTAATAAATACTATTGAATATTAAACCTAATTACCGTGTATCTATCCCATTGCTTAGAACAGTGCATGACTCATAGTAAACACTTCACAAATATCATCATTAACAGATATGCCTTCAATAAGTCTTTCAGGGTGGGGAAAGTGATTATCTGTAGGATATGAAGAGGGAGGGCATTTCAAGCCAGTGGCAGGATATCTAAAGCAGCTGAAAGGTCTAGGAGGATTAGGATGGAGTAGAGGCTGTAGGATCTGGTAAGCAGGATATCATTGGTGACATTTAGGGAGGCAGTTTTGGTGGAGTGAAGTGGGTGGAAGTCAGGTTGGAAGGGGTCAAGGAGAAAATTAGAGCAGAAGAAGTGAAGGCATTGGGGTATCAATAAATCGATGAGATTTATTGAATACTTACTGTGTGCCCAGCCCTATACTAAGTGCTTGGGAGAGTACAGTATAGCAGAGCTGATAGACATGTTCCATGCCCACAATGAATTATAGTCCAGAAGGGGATACAGATATGATTACAAGTAAATAAATTATGGATATGGACATAAGTTCTGTGGGGCTGAAGGAGGGGGGGTGAATAAAGGGTGCAGATCCTAGTGCAAGGGGGATACAAAAGGGAGTGGGAGAAGAGGAAATGAGGGCTTAGTTGGGGAAGGCTTCTTGGAGGAGATTCGCTTTTAGTAAGGCTTTGAAGGTGGGGAAGGTGATTGTCTGATGGACATGAAAAGGGAGGACATTCCAGGCCAGAAGCAGGTCGTGGGCGAGAGGTCGACAGTGAGACAGGCAAGATTGAGTTGCGGTGAATACGTTGGCATTAGAGGAGCAAAGTGCGTGGGCTGGGTTGTAGTAGGCAAGCAGTGAGGTAAGGTAGAAGGGGAAAAGGTAATTGAGGGCATTAAAGTTGATGGTAAGGAGTTTCTGTTTGATTCAGAGGTGGATGAGCAACCACTGGAATTCTTGAGGAGTGGGCACACACGGACTGATCATTTTTGTAGAAAAATGATCCAGGCGGCAGATTGAATTATGGAACTGAGTGGGGAGAGACAGGAAGCAGGGAGGTCAACAAGGAGGCTGATGTAGCAATCAAGGCGGGATAGGATAATTGCTTGGATTAATGTTACAGCAGTTTGGATTGAGAGGAAAGGGCGGATTTTAATGATGTTGCGAAGGTTGAATTGACAGGATTTAGTGACAGGTTGAATATGTGGGTTGAATGCGAGGGATGAGTTGAGGATAAACTCAAGAAGTTTGGAGAGGAATGGTAGGAGGGTGATAGGGAGGTAACTGGATAGATCTGTGGGTTTAAGGGAAGGTTTTTTTTTTAAGATAGGGATACGTGAGCATATTTGAAACAATGGGGAAGAAGCAATTGAAGAGAGAGAAGTTGAAGACGGAAGGAAGAATGCAGGGGCATTGTGGATAGAGCACAGGCCTGAGAGGCGGCAAGTCATGGGTTCTAATCCTGAAAGTGCCACCTGTCTGCTGTGTCGCCTTGGGCACTTCTCTGTGCCTCAGTTACCTCTTCTGTAAAATGGAGATTAAGAATGTGAATCCCACGTGGCACAGGGACTGTGTCTAACCCGATTTGCTTATATCCACCCCAGCATTTAATACAGTGCCTGGCACATAGTAAGTACTTAACAAATACCAGAATTATTATTATAAGATGTGAAGGAAGGTTTGGGTTCAGAGAGGCAGGTGGAGCGGGTGGATTTTGAGAGGATGCTGGCGATCTCTTGAAATACTGCTAGGAGTGATTGGAGATGGATCAGGAGGTGGGAGGGACTGGAAAGAAACAGGGAAGATTTTAGGGAGATTATGCCTTATTTTCAATTTTCTCAAAGAAGTATGTGGTCAGGTCTTTAGGGGAAGTTGGCGCTGTTGTCTACAGTGATGGGAAAGAATGGGAGAAGTTCGGGTGGGAAGGTGAGGGACTCTGTTTTGGACACGCTAAGTTAGAGGTGTCATCTAGGGGTCCAAGAAGAGGTGTCCTGAAAGCAGGAGGAATGTGAGACTGTAGAGAAGGAAAGAATTTAGTGCTGGAGAGGTAGATTTGAGAATCATCCGCAGAGAAATGATAGCTGAAGCCATGTGAGTGAATGAGTTCTCCAAGGGAGTGGGCGTAGATGGAGAATAGAGAAGCAGCGTGGCTCAGTGGAAAGAGCACGGGCTCGGGAGTCAGAGGTCATGGGTTCGACTCCCGGCTCAGCCACTTGTCAGCTGTGTGACTGTGGGCAAGTCACTTAACTTCTCTGTGCCTCAGTTACCCCATCTGTAAAATGAACACTAACTGTGAACCTCACGTGGGACAAACTGATTACCCTGTATCCACCCCAGTGCTTAGAACAGTGCTCTGCACACAGTAAGCGCTTAACAAATACCAACATTATTAAAGGGACCCAGAATTGAACCTTGAGGGACTCCCACAAGCAGGGGGTGGGAAGCAGAGGAGGAGCCCGCGAAGGAGCCTGAGAACGAGCCGCCAGAGAGATAGGAGGAGAACCAGGAGAGGACAGTGTCAGTGAAGCTGAGGTTGGACACTGTTTCCTGGAGAAGGGAGTGGCCGACGGTATCAATGGAAGCAGAGGGGTCGAGGAGGATTAGGATGGAGTAGAGGCTGTTGGGGCAGGGGAGGGTGGACTGCTGGCTCAGGAGGCCAGGGTCTCTCCGGTCTGAAAGGACCTCTGGGAAAGCTCAGTAGACCGGCCCTTCCGACTCCCCTCTCCCTCATCCAAGAGAGCACAGCTATACGATGGAGGGGGCTGTGTGAAACCAGAGTACTTTTCCATGGGATGAATCTGTTTGTGACTTGAGTCTCCATGGAACAAGAACAACATTCACTGTCAAAGCAACCTCTGTTAACTTCCTGATCCGTCTGGGCATTCCCCCGGGGGCAGTCCTTCCTCAGACATTTCCTTCTTCCTTGGCTCTCTTTCCCTAGTCAACACCTTGCCTGAGCGGGCCAAAGTGGAGCATGCTCCTGCCTGTTGGCCGGCCCACTGAGATCCCGGGATCCCCAGGCCAAGGTCAATGGGGACCCAGAAGGGGATTCTGGGGGATTCTTAGACTATTCCCACAAAGTCCCCATCTGGGTCCCCCTTTGATGATGATGATGATGATGGTGGAGACGATGGTATTTTTTAAGTACCTACTGTGTGTCAAGCACTGTACTCAGCTCTAAGGTAGACACAAGCTAACCGGGTTGGACACAGTCCCTGTTCCGCATGGGGCTTGAAGTCTTAATCCTCATTTTACAGATGAGGGAACTGAGGCCCAGAGAAGTGAAGTGTCAGCGGACAATTGGCAGAGCATGGATTAGAACCCAGGTCTTTCTGACTCCCAGACTCTGTCCACTAGGCCGTGCTACTTCCCAACTTCTCCCTCTCCCCACAATTTCTTCATCCAAGGTTTCCTATTTCCCTCCTGCCCTTCTGCCTGGTTCCTTTCCATTCCCAACCATTTTAGCCTCTCCTTCCATCTGCTTACACACACACACACACACACACACACACACACACACACACACACACACACTTTATATTTATCATCCTATTTATTTTGTTTAATGAGATGTACATCGCCCTGATTCTATTTAGTTGCCATTGTTTTTATGAGATGTTCTTCCCCTTGACTCTATTTATTGCCGTTGTTCTTGTCTGCCCGTCTCCCCCGATTAGACTGTAAGCCTGTCAAACGGCAGGGACTGTCTCTATCTGTTGCTGACTTGTACATTCTAAGCGCTTAGTACAATGCTCTGCACATGGTAAGCGCTCAATAAATACGATTGAATGAATGAATGAATGAATGACACACACACACAACCCAGGAACCACTGAAGATCCCTTGCCTATCCCTCTTTCTCTACTGTCTATTCACTGTCAGCCCCCCAACATTATCATCTGCTAGACACAAGGTCAGCAGCTCAGGCTCTGTCCCATCCACTCTTGTGAAAATGCAAGTTTTGAGGGGAGAGCAAGAGGTGTTGGGCTGAGGTGGGGTTCATCCAGGGGTCATCATCACCACCCCATGTTTTGGACCCTAGGAAAGACACTAGGGCCACATTTCTTTCAGGCATAAACCCAGGTTTTAAAAGCAGAGAACTCAATCCTGGCTGATTCTCCTGGCTGGAATAAGGAATTAGTGCTTGGGGCGCTCCTTGGATTAGGCGGCTAAAAGAGCATTCTTTAAATGCAAAGCCTCATTGGGAATTTCTTTGGCTTTCTGCATAAATCTGCCACGCTTAAGAATTTCTTCATCTTGGTGTGGGCCACATGGACGGTTCTCCTCTTGTCTGACCCCCTGGCGATTCTCCCTCCCTGTCAATTAAGATGGACTCCCCTAAGAGTGACCCGGAACAGCTTTTCCGATTGCTAGTTTTAGGCCGTGACAAAATTGGAATGGTTTAACTCCAAAGATGGAATTTGTGATTTTTCCCCTAGTGCCCCTCGTGTAGCCAGCAACACCTGCTGCGGTTCCTGTTGCTGATTGGTGACCAAAAGAGTCAGGGAGAGATGTGGGTGGGGGCACTCACGAGGTCTCGCTTCTGGCATAAACAGTTTGTCCTGAGGCTAGTTCTATTTCTGTTCCGATCATGGAGACTGGCGAGAATCCGTGTCCCTGGGGGACTTTCTCTACCCACCCCGACAAGTAAACACATTTCAGAAGTGGCATGGCCAAGTGGATAGAGACCGGGACTGGGAGACAGAAGGACCTGGGTTCTAATCCGAGTTCAGCCCCTTGTCGGCTGTGTGACCTTGGGCAAGTCACTTCACCTCTCCTGACCTAGATTACCTCATCTGCAAAATGGGGATGAAGACTGTGAGCTCCATGTGGGATGGAGACTGTGTCCAACCCGATTTGCTTGTATCCATCTCAGCACTTATTACAGTGCCCAGCACATAGTAAGTGCTTAACAATTACTGAGTTACTACTATTATTATCATCAAAACCCAATGATCAAGAGCCATTCTGCACCTAAAGTTCAGATGACCTCTGTGATGTTCCTTGTGGCTCACCAATGCTGGGCAATTTCTGTGTGTGAAGAGTAATGGGCCCAGGAAAGGGTCAAACTGGTGACAAATGGTTACCACGGCCTCCGTGCCTGTTGTACAATGCTACAGAATGGTCACACTGGAAACAACTTTCAGTTGTCCCCGTCCCCAAACCCAGGGAGTTTCCCCCATCCCGGTCAAAACAAATGGGTTTTTCAGATACCTAAGGATTCCCACCCTCCAAGATCTCGTGCTTCCTCTCAATAGTCCAGTGCTCCATCCCCTATGAAGTTTTTCATGTAGCTGACCAAAATCTGTGACTGCTACTGAAAAGTAGCATGGCTTAGTGGAAAGAGCCCTGGCCTGAGAGTCAGAGGTCATGGGTTCTAATCTCGGCTCTGCCACTTGTATGCTGTGTGACTTTGGGCGAGTCACTTTACTTCTCTGTCCCTCATTTTCCTCATCTGGAAAATGGGGATTGAGACTGTGAGCCCCATGTGGGACAACCTGATTACCTTGTATCTACCCCAGTCCTTAGAACAGTGCTTGGGACATAGTAAACACTTAACAAATACCATTATCATCATTATATTCTTTTTGGGAAGCAGCATGGCCTAGTGGCAAGAGCATTGGCTTGGGAGACAGAGGACTTGGGTTCTAATCCCGGCTCTATCACTTGTCTGCTGTGTGACCCTGGGTGCTTTATTTCTCTGGGCCTCAGTTACTTCATCTGTAAAATAGGGATTAAGACCGTGAGCCCCATGTGGGACAGGGACTGTGTCCAACCTGCTTACCTTATATCTATCCCAGTGTTTAGAATGGTGCTTCGCACAAGTAAGTGCTTAACAAATACTATCATTATTATTATAATTCTTTGGTCCTCGGAGAGTCTGGGCCAGACATAGCCCTCCTTTATGGACCTGAAGACCGGGGCTCTGTTATCTCCCTGAATCGAAGGACTGTCCACGTCCCCAGGGAACAGGAGAAATACCTTATTTGAGGTGCCCATCCAGCCTAGTGTTATGATAAATAAAATAATAATAGCAATAAGTAACAATAATAATTACAATAACAATAATATTACTAATGGTATTTAAGTGCTTCCTAAGTGTCAAACACTATACCAATTTCTGGGGTAGATATAAGCACATCGGACACTATCTCTGTCCCTCACGGGGCTCCCTGTCTAAGGGAGAGGGAGAACAGGTGTTTCATTCCCGTTTCACAGATGAGGAGACTGAGGCACAGTGAAGTGAAGCAATTTGCTCAAAGCCACCCTGCAAGCAGGTGGCACAGCTGGGACTAGACCCCAGGTCCTCTGAGTCCCAGGACCATGCTCTTTCCACTAGGCCACACTGCTTCCCCATGTCAGAACAGCTGTCCATGCTGCCCAAGCTGTCCAGTCATGAATACGGTGGCATCAAGATGCTTGGAGGAAGTGTGTGATGACTGCTCTCCTGGACACCCATCCCGAGATTTAGGGTGTTCCATCTCAGATTCCCTTTTCAGCCAGGATTTTCCTTCTGTAGTCTGAAATGATAATAATAATGATAACGATGATAATAATACTAAAAAAAAGATAGAAATGAGGTACAGTGAGTAGGTTCACTCACGAGAAGCAGCGTGGCTCATTGGAAAGAGCCCGGGCTTGGGAGTCAGAGGTCATGGGTTCGAATTCTGGCTCTCCCATTTAGCTGTGTGACTGTGGGCAAGTCACTTCACTTCTCTGTGCCTCAGTTCTCTCATCTGTAAAATGGGGATTAACTGTGAGCCTCACGTGGGACAACCTGATTATCATTTATCTACCCCGGCACTTAGAACAGTGCTCTGCACATAGAAAGCGCTTAACAAATACCAACATTATTATTATTATTAGGTTCGCTCGAGAGGAATTAAACATGGGAACTGGGAGAAGAGAGTGGATAAGCAAAAGGGAGAGAGCTAATTGAGTATCTTAAAGCAAGGGTCTGGAATTTGTACTCAGTCAGGCGAGCAATGGACAGCCATTGGAGGTCTTTGAGGAGTGGATAGGTGTGTGAAGATCAATGTCTTAGAAATCTGACCTGGGTGTCAGAACTAATTTTGGACTAGCAAAGGGAGAGACTGGAGGGAGGGAGGTCAGCAAGGAGGCTGATGGACTATCTGAGGCAGGATATGACAGGTGCCTGGACCAGTTTGGTGTCTTTTGTGGAAGTGTCGTGGGGAAGAAACTGACAAGATTTGCCCAGACACTGAATATAGGGTGAAAGACAGGGAGGGGTCAAGAACAAAGCCAAGGTTATGGGCTTGAGGGATGGGGAAGATGGGGGTATTGTCAAATTGATGGGAAAGTGAGATGGAGGAGAAGATTTAGGAGGGGAGATGAGGAGTTCATTTTTGGACCTGTTCAACTTCAGGTGCTAGCAGGTTAACCAAGGAGAAATGTCTTGGGGCAGGAGGACATGTGAGATTGCAGAGGAGGAGGAAAGTCAGGATTAGCGAGGTAATCATATAGGGTGTCGTACAGAAAGAGGAAGTGACAATCAATCCGTCAATCATATTTATTCAGTGCTTACTGTGTGCAGAGCACTGTACTAAGCTCTTGGGAGAGTTCAAAATAACAGAGTTGGTGGACATGTTCACTACAGAAACCTGAAGAGTGGATGACACCCATCATCGACACCCATCGACACCCATGCCCGTCACCCCCGCCGATTGTTCCGGACCTTTAACTCTCTCCTTAGGCCCCCTGTTCCTCCTCCTCCCCCATCTCTCACCCCCAATGATCTGACCACCTATTTCCTCACGAAAATCAACACGATCAGGTCTGAGCTCCCCAAAGTCACCCCTCCGCCTCTCCCCTCCCCTCCACCGACCCTCTCCCCTACTTTCCCATCCTTCCCTGCAGTATCCAGTATCCTCAGAGGAGATCTCCTCCCTCCTCGCAAGTGCCACCCCCTCCACCTGCGCCTCGGACCCCATTCCCTCTCACCTTATTAAAACCATCGCCCCTGCTCTCCTCCCTTCCTTAACTTCTATTTTTAACCACTCAATCTCCAAGGGCTCCTTCCCCTCTGCCTTCAAACATGCCCACGTCTCCCCCATCTTAAAAAAACCCGCTCTCGACCCCACTTCCCCCTCCAGTTATCGCCCTATCTCCCTACTACCCTTCCTTTCCAAAATCCTAGAACGAGTCGTCTACGATCGATGCCTAGAATTCCTTAACTCCCATTCTCTCCCGGACCCCCTCCGATCTGGCTTCCGTCCCCTCCGCTCTACCGAGACTGCTCTCTCTGAGGTCACCCGTGACCTCCTTCTTGCCAGATCCGATGGCTCCTACTCCATTCTGATCCTCCTTGACCTCTCTGCTGCCTTTGACACCGTCGACCATCCCCTCCTCCTCCATACCTTATCTCACCTCGGCTTCACGGACTCCGTCGTCTCCCGGTTCTCCTCTCACCTCTCTGGCCGGTCATTCTCGGTCTCCTTCGCCGGTGCCTCCTCCCCCTCCCATCCTTTAACTGTCGGAGTTCCTCAAGGGTCAGTTCTTGGCCCTCTTCTGTTCTCCATTTACACTCACTCCCTCGGTGAACTCATTCGCTCTCACGCTTTGACTACCATCTCTACGCAGATGACACGCGGATCTACATCTCCGCCCCTGTCCTCTCCCCCTCCCTTCAGGCTCGCATCTCCTCCTGCCTCCCCGGAATGTCTCCACCTGGATGTCGGCCCGCCACCTAAAACTCAACATGAGCAAGACCGAGCTCCTCATCTTCCTTCCCAAACCCGGTCCTCTCCCAGACTTCCCTATCACCGTGGATGGCACGACCGTCCTTCCCGTCTCTCGGGCCCGCGATCTCGGTGTCATCCTTGACTCGTCTCTCTCGTTCGCCCCACACATCCTATCCGTTACCGAGACCTGCCGGTCTCACCTCTACAATATCGCCAAGATCCGCCCTTTCCTCTCCACCCAGACGGCTATCTTACCGCTACGGGCTCTCGTTATATCCCGGCTAGACTACTGTGTCGGCCTTCTCTCTGACCTCCCTTCCTCCTCTCTTGCCCCGCTCCGGTCTATTCTTCACTCCGCTGCCCGGCTCATCTTCCTGCAGAAACGATCTGGGCATGTCACTCCCCTTCTTAAACACCTCCAGTGGTTGCCTATCGACCTCCGCTCCAAACAAAAACTCCTCACTCTAGGCTTCGAGGGTCTCCATCACCTTGCCCTTTCCTACCTCTCCTCCCTTCTCTCTTTCTACCGCCAGCCCCGCACGCTCCACTCCTCTGCCGCCCACCTCCTCACTGTCCCTCGGTCTCCCCCGTTCCGCCGTTGACCCCTGGGCCACGTCCTCCCGCGGTCCCGGAACGCCCTCCCTCCTCACCTCCGCCAAACTGATTCTCTTCCCCTCTTCGAAACCCTACTTAAAACTCACCTCCTCCAAGAGGTCTTCCCAGACTGAGCTCCTCTTCTCCCTCTACTCCCTCTACCACCCCCCCTTCACCTCTCTGCAGCTTAACCCTCTTTTCCCCTCATTTCCCTCTGCTCCTCCCCCTCTCCCTTCCCATCCCCTCAGCACTGTACTCGTCCGCTCAACTGTATATATTTTCATTACCCTATTTATTTTGTTAATGAAATGTACAATGCCTTGATTCTATTTAGTTGCCATTGTTTTTACGAGATGTTCTTCCCCTCGACTCTATCGCCATTGTTCTTGTTTGTCCGTCTCCCCCGATTAGACCGTAAGCCCGTCAAACGGCAGGGACCGTCTCTACCTGTTGCCGACTTGTTCATTCCAAGCGCTTAGTACAGTGCTCTGCACATAGTAAGTGCTCAATAAATACTATTGAATTGAATGAATGAATGAATGAGCCCCCAAGAGAGTGAGAATAGATTGAGATGTGAAGGGTATTCAGAACTGAGCCTTGAGAGTCACCCACAGTTAGGTTGTGGGAGGAAGAGGATAATCTGGCAAAAAAGACTGAGAAGGAGAGGTCACGGAGGTAGGACAAGAATCAGGTGAGGACAGTACCAGAAAACCCAAGATTAGACAGTGTTCCCAGGGATAGCAGAAGTGAGCGAATTCATTTTTCTG
Source organism: Ornithorhynchus anatinus (assembly GCF_004115215.2). Lineage (NCBI taxonomy): Eukaryota > Metazoa > Chordata > Mammalia > Monotremata > Ornithorhynchidae > Ornithorhynchus > Ornithorhynchus anatinus. The sequence goes on along the minus strand of NC_041732.1, from coordinate 108,359,102 downwards.
TCTCTCCCTATTTTTTTTTTATGTCCTCATTACTCTGGTTATTTACTGTTTCTTTTTCTAGTGGCTCAAAAGCCTCAATCCCCAAAATATCAAAGACTTCCTGGATAATATTTTGCATCTTGAGGGTGCCTTTCATCAAAGGAACTCCAAACCCTGGGATTTTCTCACTCTGCCTCCCACTCCCCAAGCATCATGTCCTTGACCTAACGAGACTTATCAAATGATTATTTCCAGATGGATATAGAGCATATCTGGAGCCAGAGAGAGGCACACTGGACCAGGAAGAATCAGGAAGCTGAATGAGTAGGGACCGTTCGGGTGGAAGAGTAGTTTAAAGCTTTTGTGAATGGGAAAAGTCTTGGAAGAGGTAGTTATAATAATAATAACAACAATGAAAAAATCAAGCTATTTATTTAGTGATTACTATGTGCCAAACACCGTTCTAAGCACTGGGGTAGATACAAGTTAATCAGGTAGGACGCAGTCCCTGCCCATATGGGGCTCCTGGTCTTCATCCCCATTTTATGGATAAGTAATTGAGGCCCAGAGAAGTGAATTGACTTGCCCAAGGTCATAGACCAGACCTGTGGCAAATTTGGAATTAGAACCTACAACTTTTGACTCTAAGGCCTGGGCTCTTGGAGATTAGAGGGTGAGCCCTCTGTGGGGCAAGGGACTGTGTCCAACTGGATTTGTTTGTATTTACCCCAGCACTTAATATGCTGCCTGGCACATAATAAGCACTTAACAAATACCAATAGTATTATTATTATCTTGTATGTACCCCAGCACACAGTATGTGCTTAACTAATACCACAGTAAGACTAATTCGTTTTCAAATTGATCCTGGACTTTCCTTGGCATTGTCTCATCCACCCTCCCTGCCACTGATGTGAGGAGGATTTCCACCCCCAATGTTCTGGTCGTGTTTACACAGATGGCACACACCCTTCCAGCCAAAGCCAGCCGGGGCTCAGCGAGTAAACGTCCAGGGATGATTCTGAGACGCGTGGGTTTTTGGATCATGCGATGCTATTCCTGTCGTGGGGTTTAGCCCATCGTCTTTATCGGACCAGATTGTGGTGGGGAGAATAATTTCCTTAGTAAATGAGCCCTTTCACTACATAGACTGAAAATTAGCATTTAATGAGCAAACGACCCAGGTTCCCCTCAAGTGTCAAAGGCAATGTCGAAGCTGACTGCAGAAACAACGCCAGTGCTTCTAATGCTGGTGGCAGAGGAACATTTTACTCCTCTGTCCTTTCTACCACATTCTGGCTGAGGGCAATGGGGGAGAAGAAGCGTGTTGGATAAAGGGCTCCATCTCTACTCTGGGCACTTGAACTTCCCAGCAATGACTGGATCATTGGAAGTCAGGAGTATAGAAGAGGACAGCCCACATGGCCTAGTGACTAGAACGTAGGCCTGGAAGTTAGAGTCATTCAGTGAGTCAATCATATTTATTGAGTGCTTTCTGTGTGCAGAATCTGGGAGTCAGAAGGATCTGGGTTCTAATCCCAGCTCTGCTACTTGTCTGTTGTGTGACCTTGGGCAGAGTGAACTCACTTCTCAATGCCTCAATTTCCTCATGTGTAAAATGGGGATAAAGACTGAAAGCACCATGTGGGATGGGGCTGTGCCCAACCCCATTAACTTGTATCTGTCCCAACACTTAGAATGGTGCCTGTCACATAGTAAGTGCTTAACAAATGCCATCATTATTATTATTGTTGTTGTTATTGTTGCCCATAATGGTCTAACAGTCTAGAGGGGACCTGGCTTCCAATGCTGGCTCCACCACTTGGCCCCTGGGTGACCTTGGGCAAGTCACCTAACTTCTCTGTACCTCAGGGTCATCATCTGTAAAATGGGTATTCAAAACCTATTTTCTTCCTCAACCCCACAATTTGGGAGCCCTATATGGGACAGAGACTGTGTCTGACCTGATTACTTTATATCCACCTCAGTGTTCGGCATGAGTCTTGGCCCATAGAATAAATACCACATTTCTTCTTCTTAGACCATTTAATGACATAGTCAAGCCATGGGATGAACCAGTGGGCTGCTAGCAGGCCATCCATCCCGCATGGCAGCTGTAGGGATGGAGGTAGTTGTCACTGATCAAAGTCTTCAGAGGTCGGTATGTGGGACGCAGGATGCAGGAGGTAGGATGCAGGATTGCCTGCAAATAGAGGCAGGTCCTACATGGGACAAACCCATCAGTGGAGCAAGCATTGACCATGATATGCGGCGTTGGAGAGAATCTCACCATTGCTGTCATCTTCCAACGAAAGAACAGTGTTCTCCCTTTCTCTCACCCTCTTCTCTCGCTTCTATTCACCTCATACTCCCTCTCCCTTCCCCCTCTCTTCCTCTGTCTTCCTGCTCTCCCTCTCTCCTATCTTTCCCACCCTCTCTTCATCTGCTTTCCTCTTCTTCTCTCACTGCTCCCATTCTTTTTCCTCTCCTCTCCCACCTCTCTTTTCTCTCCTTTCTCCTTCTCTCTCCCTCATTTTCTTTTCTATCACCCTCTATCTCTTCTGCTTTCTCACTCTATCCCTTCTTCCTTTTCTCCCTTTCTTTGTCCCCTCTCTCTCCTTCACTTTCTTTCTCTTCTGTCCCCTCTCCTCCCCATTCTCTTTTACCTCGCCTCTCTCCCCTACCTCTCTCTCTTCTTCCCCATTTCTCCCTCCCTCTCAGATTCCCTCTATCTCTCTTTCTCTTACCGTTATCCCACTGATGGAAGAGCAATCAATCCGTGGCACTTATTGAGAATTTACCGTGTGCAGAGCCCCACACTAAGCACTCGGGAGAGTAAAATTCAATAGAGTTGGTAGACCCGATCCCTGCCCATAAGGATTTTACAGTTTAGAAAGAGAGACAGACATTAGGATAGATTAGGGATAGGGAAAATGGCATAGGGTAAGGATATGAACATTAGTACTGTGGAGCTGGGGTTGGAGTGAATATCAGACACTTAAAGAGTACAGAGCCAAGTACAGAGGCAACACAGAGGGGAAGGTGCATAGGGGAAATAAGGACTTACTCGGAAGGCCTCTTGAAGGAGATGTGATTTTAGGAGGGTTTTGAAGGTGGGGAGAGTGATGGTCTGTCAGATATGAAGGGAGAGAGAGTTCCGAGCCAGAGGCAGGTTATGGGCAAGGAGTTGGCAGCGAGAGAGACCAAATCGAGGTACGGTGGGTAGGTTGGCGTTAGAGGACCCAAGTGTGCGGGCTGGGTTGGAGTAGGAAATCAGCGAGATAAGGAGGAGTGGGGAGTGCTCAGTGAGTGCCCTAAAGCTGAACGGCAAGATTTAGATATCAGCTCAGTTCTCTTATTAAATCATCACCCCGCCCTTGGAAAAGGACACAATCTGTGTCTGGGCTGAGGTTCTTCTGGAGATCTGGCCTGCTGACTGCATGACTGATGTGGAGATGGGTGAGGGCCTAGCCCCTCAATGAGGGGATTGACTGATGGACAGATGGCTGGATGGCTGGATAACTGATTGATTGGCGAGGGGCTGCTATGGACTAATTGAAGGAATGCAAGGTAAAGTTTTACAAGTTAAGCAAACTTTGTTAACTTTGACTTCAAAGTTCTCTATCACCTTGCCCCTTCCAACTTCACCTCCCTTCTCTCTTTCTACTGCCCACCCCATACACTCCGCTCCTCTGCCGATCACCTTCTCACTGTCACCCGTTCAAGCCTATCTTGCCATCGACCTCTGGCCCAGGTCCTACCGCTATCCTGGAATGCCCTCCCTCCTCACCTCTGCCAAACTATCTTCCCCTCTTCAAAGCCCTACTGAGAGCTCACCTCCCACAAGAGGCCTTCCCAGACTGAGCTACCCCCTTTTCCCTCTGCTCCCTGTGCTCCCCCCCTTCACCTCCCCTCAGCACTGTGCTCATTTGTATATATTTCTCATTTGTATATATTATTACCCTATTTATTTTGTTAATGAGGTGTACATCCCCTTGATTCTATTTATCGTGATAATGTTGTCTTGTTTTTGTTTTGTTCTGTTTTGCTCTGGCACCTGTCTCTCCCGATTAGACTGTGAGCCCGTTTTGGGCAGAGATTGTTTCTATCTGTTGGCGAATTGTACATTCCAAGTGCTTAGTACAGTGCTCTGCACATAGTAAGCGCTCAATAAATACTATTGAATGAATGAATGAACTGAAGGGGAAACTGTCCCTAATTTAGAAAAGAAATCCACAGACGTGTGATAACCAGCTGGGAATTCCAAGATCCCTGCTGGGAAGTCAGTTGGACTAAAGCAGAAGAAGAGCAACTTGTGATCTAATGGCCTGAGTGTAGGGGTGTGCATGCATGTGCACCCACACGTGTGTGTGTGCATGTGTGTGGGTGTAAGAGTGTGGATACATGCATGAGTATGCATTTTTTCATGGGTGTGGGTGTCTGCATGTATGTGCATGCATCCCTAGCCTTGGATGTGGGTGAGTGCAAATGTGTGTGCTTGTGCATGTGCAGAGAAGCAGCACGAAGAGAAGCAGCATGACCTAGTGGATGGACAACAGGCCTGGAAGTCAGAAGGACCTGAGTGAGTCAGAGGACCTGAGTTCTAAACCCTGCTACCCCACTTGTCTGCCATGTGATCTTGGGGAAGTCACTTCACTTCTTTGGATCTCAGTTACCTCATCTTTCAAATGGAGATTAATAATAATGTCGATATTTGTTAAGTACTTACTATGTGCCAAGCACTGTTCTAAGCGCTGGGGGAGATACAGGATCATCAGGTTGTCCCACGTGGGGCTCACGGTCCTCATCCCCATTTTACAGATGAGGTAACTGAGGCACAGGGAAGTTAAGTGACTTGCCCAAAGTCACACAGCTGACAAGTGGTGGAGCAGGGATTAGAACCCATGACCTCTGAGTCCCAAGCCCGGGCTCTTTCCACTGAGCCACACCGCTTCTCCTAAACTGTGAGCCCCATGTGGGACAGGGACTGTATCCAGTTCGATTTGCTCGTATTGATCTCAGCACTTAGCATAGTGTCTAGCACATAGTAAGCCCTTAACCGATACCACCGTTATTACTATTATTTTGTGTATATGCACACATGCATGTGTGGGTGTGTGGGTGTTGGATGGACTGTGTGATGTGGGTAAGTTTGCATGAGAACCAGGGTTCATAGCACACTGAGCTGTTCTGAGCATCCACTGTGTCTTTCAGGTTGACGGATATCCAAAGAAGCACAACTTGTGTACTTTATTTTTGGTAAGCACCATTGACATATGCATTACGAACCAGGGTAATTTTAAAATTGTGTACTACCTGGTCAAAGAAGGTAGAGATGAATGAGCTGGAGGGAAGACCAGAAAAGGAAAGCAGTGAATGAATGACCATGGCATCCATCACTCTCCTGACATATCACAACAATGACCATTATAGACCTTACAGCAACATATGCACTGCTAGTCCACAGCAGACAATGCCGCACAGCTGGTTTCCCCATGCATTAAGGAACCATTCTCTTCATTTCTTTTAAGCTTCTTATCATTGGCTAATTAGAAATGTAGATGGAGGAAGGACCCATCGCTCCCAGGACTGTCACTAGGGAAATGTAACCGTTAGGCAGCTGATCATGAGGCACTGAAAATAATCCATCCATCAATAAATCAATGGTATTTCATTCATTCAGTCATATTTATTGAGCGCTTACTGTGTGCAGAGCACTGTACTAACTACTTGGGAGAGTACAACAACGTGGCTCAGTGGAAAGAGCCCGGGCTTGGGAGTCAGAGGTCATGGGTTCGAATCCCGGCTCTGCCACTTGGCAGCTGGGGGACTGTGGGCAAGTCACTTCACTTCTCTGGGCCTCAGTGACCTCAACTGTAAAATGGAGATGAAGACTGTGAGCCCCACGTGGAACAACCTGATTCCCCTGTGACCAAGCCAGCGCTTAGAACAGTGCTCTGCACATAGTAAGCGCTTAACAAATACCAACATTATTATTACAATACAACAGAGTTAGGAAACATGCTTCCTGACCACAACTGAGCTTGCAGTCTAGAAGGGGAGACAGGTATTAACATAAACAAATCCTTTACAGATATGTACCTAAGTACTGTGGGGTTGAGGGTGGGGAGAAAACCAGATGCAGAAGGGAGAGGGAGTCGGGGAAAAGAGGACTTAATTGATGATGATTTTCAACCAATCATATTTATTGAGTCCTCGCTGAAGGCAGAGCACTATAGTATTTGGGAGAGTATAATACAATATAATTATTAGACACAATCACTGCCCTCAAGGAGCTTATATGCTACTGAGTTCAGGACACTGTCCCAAGCTCTTGGGAGACCACAATAAATAGAATTGATACACTTGAACCCTTGATCCCACAAGGAGCTTCCCATCCAGTGGACTGTAAGCAAATAGGCATCCTCGTGCCTCTCCAACTCGCAGAAGGAAAAAAAAATACGATGACACTTATTAAGCATTTACAATGTGCCAAGCACTGCATTAAATGCTGGAATAGGTACTATATCATGAGGTTGGAAACATCCACTGTCTGACTTGAGGCTCATAGTTTAAGTGAAATGGCCAACGCAAAGCCTTCTGTTCGAGTTCTTCCTTAACCTCTTTCATTAGCACGATCTTTTCTTCTTTAAAATGTCATATGATGCCACTCTCATCTATCTTTCCATTACATTCCCACCGCCCCCAGTTTCCTGGAATGACTCTTACTCTCTTTCCTGTCACATCTGATCATAAACCTAGTAACTGATCAAATCCGTCTTCACTTGGCTTTTCCTTTCCGAAGTCATTTTGGGGTTCTTGAATGCATACTGTCAGAGTTTTTCAGGGCTCATCTTTGCCTAGTGAATAGATGATGATGATGGTATTTGTTAAGTGCTTACTATGTGCCAAACACTGCTCTAAGTGCTGGGGAAGATACAAGGTCATCAGGTTGTCCCAAGTAGGGCTCACGGTCTTCATCCCCATTTTACAGATGAGCTAACTGAGGCACAGAGAAGTTAAGTGACTTGCCCAGAGTCACACAGCTGACAGTAGGCAGAGCCAGGATTAAAACCCATGACCTCTGACTCCCAAGCCTGTGCTCTTTCCACTAAGCCATGCTGCTCCTCACGGGCCTGGTAGTCAGAAGGACCTAAGTTCGAATCCCAGCTCTGCCATTTGTCTGAGGTGTGACCTTGGGAAAGTCTCTTCAATTCCCTGGGCTTCAGTTACCTCATCTGTAGAATGGGGATTGAGACTGCGAGCCCCATGAGGGACAGGGACTGTGTCCAACCCAATTAACTTGTATTTACCCCAGTGCTTAGAGCGATGTTTTTTATATAGTAAATGCTCAACAAATACTCATCCCCCAGATGCATGTCACATGGACAACCACTATCAATGACTGTTCTCCTCATCCTCGGCTTTTCCTTCTCCAAAATATGATAGCTTCCATCACTTCCATCATCATGTGCTTGCCCATGTCATCCTGGAATGGATGCATGTACTCAAACACACAATTCTGAAATTGGGGATTGTGTTCACCCATGTGATTCTAGAAGTGGGGCATGTGCTTACTCCTGTGATTCTGGAATTAGGGCTTGTGTGCACACATGGGATTCTGGGGTTGGGGCATATGCTCACACATGGGATTCTGGATTGTGTATATATGTATGAGCAGGGGATTTTAAAATCGAAGCAAAAGTGCTTGTGGCAAACATAATATGGGATTTTCCAGAGCCCTCAACACCCATTCAGGGACTTTGAATGCTGTGTATCTGAACAGCATTTACCAGAAATAAGAGTATTTACTCTGTGCGAGGCACTGTGCTGGATGAATGGGGACAGTCATAGGAAGAGGGAGATGCCAACCAAAGAAAGAGTCCAGAGATCGAAACTGATGATCCTATAACATAGGGATAAGGGAGAGGATAATTACAAATCATATACCCTATATAACTAGCACCTCAACAAAATAAATACACAAGTGTTAATATGGCTATTGGGCTGGCTTGACCAGGAAGGAAAGGGCCTGAGGGGAAGAGTTAATGAAGGCCAACTGGAGCAGGTGACTTGTAAGGAGGGATATGAAAGAGAAAAGTGGCCCAAGTTGGGAAAGTTGAGGTGGGAGATAGTTCCAAGCAGGGAGAAAGCTATGATGAGAGGTTGGAAGAGGAGGTGTGTGTCAGCTCTATGTGGGCTGGGATGGTCGGTTTATTGTTATATTGTACTCTCCCGAGCACTTATGTTGGTATTTGTTAAGCGCTTACTATGTGACGAGCACTGTTCTAAGCGCTGGGGTAGACACAGGGGAATGAGGTTGTCCCACGTGGGGCTCACAATCTTAATCCCCATTTTACAGATGAGGTAACTGAGGCACCGAGAAGTTAAGTGACTTGCCCAAAGTCACACAGCTGACATGTGGCCGAGCAGGGATTTGAACCCATGACCTCTGACTTCAAAGCCCGTGCTCTTTCCACTGAGCCACGCTGCTTCAGTAAGTGTTCAATAAGTGTGATTGAATTGAATTGAAAATCGAGAGGAGGAACACTGAGGAGCCGAACCCGGGAGGAATAAGGAGCACAAGTTGAAATGGAGAGGAAGGAGGGAGAGAGAGCTGTTGGGTGATGGAGAACCTTGAAGCTGACCACTTGGAGTTTCTGTGGGTTACATGAAGCAGTGGAGAAGCTGACAGAGGCCTTTGTGGTATCTGTGTTGTAGGGACTGAATTTATTAATGACTGACTGTGTGCAGACCACTTTCCTCAGCCCTGGGAAAGAATGCCCAGGTGGGAATTAGACACGGTCCCTGGTCAGCAGGGGGATGCCACTGGAGTAGCCAGAAAAAATGGCAGTGAGGGGTAATAATAATAATGTTGGTATTTGTTAAGCGCTTACTATGTGCAGAGCACTGTTCTAAGCGCTGGGGTAGATAAAGGGTAATCAGGTTGTCCCACATGAGGCTCACAATTATTCCCCATTTTACAGATGAGGTAACTGAGGCACAGAGAAGTGAAGTGACCTGCCCACAGTCACACGGCTGACAAGTGGCAGAGCTGGGATTCGAATCCATGATCTCTGACTCCCAAGCCCGGGCTCTTTCCACTGAGCCACGTTGCCTCTCTAAGCAGCTTCTTGCTTCCTTGGGAGGCACCCCTCTCCCCGCCCCCCGAATCCCATTGTCTCTCTGTCCCTTCTCAGTTAGATTTTCTGGTCGGCTGACAGATAGGGAGATTTTCAGACCATCACTTGATGTCCTGGGACAAAATTAGCATCACGAGCTGGTGGAATTGTGGTTTGTGAGTCACGATAATTCTACCTTTAAGCACAGCTAAAAAGCATCATAGCAATGTGCCGTGATGGTCTAATTATGGTCTTTAGCTGTATATGGTGCTAGTTGTATTGGCCTATTATATGCAAAACTCAGTTTTTTTATGGAATTTGTTAAGCAATTACTATGTGCCGGACCGTACTAAGATACAAGCTAATCGGTTTGGACACTGTCCATTTCCCACGTGGGGCTTGCAGTCTAAGTTTCCATTTTACAAATGAGGGAACCGAAGCACAAGGTGAAGTGACTTCCCCAAGGTCTCACACGAGACAAGTGGTGGAACCGGTATTAGAACCCAAGTCCTCTGACTCCCAAGTCTGTGCTATATCCACCAGATCAAGCTGCTCCTAAAATAGGATATTTGTATTTCCAAGTAGCTTCATCTCAAGATTCAGATGGTGGGCACTCAGTTCACCTTCCTCACATTTGGAAAACACCAAACTACAGTATTTGCTGATATATCATTAGATGAGCCTGCTTAAGGTTTCTTGCAATCCTTTTTTTTTAAGCTATTATGGGAAGATAATTTTCTTCAAAGGGAATGGGGAATGTATGAAGAAACTAAATCTCTCTGGTAAGCTAGCAAAGTTTGGGAGTTGAGATGACTGAAATGATTTCAGTTTTCCAGGACTTGGAGGTGACTCTTTTATTATTATGATTATTAATAATTTGAATAATAGCAATAATATTGATATTTGTTAAGTGCTTACTATGTTCATTCATTCAATTGCATTTATTGAGCACTTACTATCTGCAGAGCACTGTACTAAGCACTTGGGAGAGTACAATACAACAATAAATGGACACATTCCCTGCCCATAACAAGCTTATTGGCTAGATGTGGGGAGACAGACATTGATACAGATAAATAAAGTACAGATCTGTACATGAGTGCTGTGGGGATGGGAGTGGGGAAGAACCAAGGGAGAAAGTCAGGGTGATGCAGAAGGCAGTGGGAGAAGAGGAAAGGAGGGCCATAGTCTGGGAAGTCCTCTTGGACGAGATGTGTCTTCAGTAAGGTTTTGAAGCAGGGAAGAGTGGTTGTCTATAGGATTTGAGGAGGGAGGGCATTCCCGGCCAGAGAAAGGACATGGGCAAGGGGCTGATGGTGAGATAGGAGAGCTCAAGACACAGTGTGAAGGTTAGCAGTAGAAGGGCAAAGTGTGAGAGCAGGGCTGTAGAAGGAGAGAAGTGAGATGGGTTAGGAGGGGGCAAGGTGATGGACTGCCTTAAAGCCAATGGTGAGAAATTTTTACTTGATGTGGAGGTGGTTGGGCAACCACTGGAGTCTTTTGAGGAGTGGAGGGACATGGCTTGCTGTTTTTGTAGAAAAATGATCTGGGCAGCAGAGTGAAGTATGGTCTAGAGTGGGGGAGATAGGAGGCTGGAAGGTCAGCAAGGAGGCTGATGCAGTAATCCAGGTGGGATAGGATGAGCAATTGTATTAATATAGTAGCAGTTTGGATGGAGAGGAGAGAGTGGATTTCAGGATTGTGTGAAGGTGAGACTGACAGGATTTCATGATGGATTAATAATAATAATAATAATAATAATGTTGGTATTTGTTAAGCGCTTACTATGTGCCGAGCACTGTTCTAAGCGCTGGGGTAGACATAGGGGAATCAGGTTGTCCCACGTGGGGCTCACAGTCTTAATCCCCATTTTACAGATGAGGGAACTGAGGCCCAGAGAAGTTAAGTGACTCGCCCACAGTCACATAGCCGACAAGTGGCAGAGCTGGGATTCGAACTCATGAGCCCTGACTCCAAAGCCCGTGCTCTTTCCACTGAGCCACGCTGCTTCTCCAATTGCGTGGGTTCTCCCCCAGTTAGACTGTGAGCCATTCACTGGGCAGGGATTGTCTTTATCTGTTGCTGAACTGTACATTCCAAGCGCTTAGTATAGTGCTCTGCACACAGTAAGCACTCAATAAATACTATTGAATGAATGAATAAACGAGAGAGAGGAGTAAAGCATAACACCTAGGTTGTGGGGTTGCGAGACAGGAAAGATGGTGGTGCCGTCTATAGTGATGGGAAAGTCACGGGGGAGGACAGGGTTTGGGAGAGTAGATAAGGAGCTCTGTTTTGGACATGTTAAGCTTGAGGTGATGGGAGGAAATCCAGGTACTATGTGCCAGGCACTGTCCTAAGCGCTGGGGTGGATACATGCAAATCGGGTTGGAAATTGTCCCTGTCCCGCATGGGCCTCATAGTCTCAATCCCCATTTTACAGATGAAGTAACTGAGGCACAGAGAAATGAAGTGACTTGCCCGAGGCCCCACAGCAGACAAGTGGCAGAGCTGGGATTAGAACTCCTGACCCTCTGACTCCCAGGCCTGTGCTGTATCCGCTATGCCATGGCGTTTTAAATCTATTGCACTCTCCCAAGAGCCGGAATGGAGCCCTTCTTAGCGATGGGCAGATGGAGCAAACTCTGCAAATAGTAGGGGCCCAGCACAATCAAGCAATCAATCAGTCAATTGTTTTTATGGAGCACTTACCATGTGCTGAGCCCTGTACTAGGCACTTTGAAGAGGATGATAGAAAGAATTGATAGCCTAGTTCCCTTCCCACAAGGAGCTTACAATCTAGAGAGAGATACAGATCTAGAGAGGGAAACCGACACTGAAATAAATTATGGATATAATAATGTTGGTATTTGTTAAGCGCTTACTATGTGCAGAGCACTGTTCTAAAAGCTGGGGTAGACACAGGGGAATCAGGTTGTCCCACGTGGGGCTCACAGTCTTCATCCCCATTTTACAGATGAGGGAACTGAGGCACAGAGAAGTTAAGTGACTTGCCCACAGTCACACAGCTGACAAGTGGCAGAGCTGGGATTCGAACTCATGACCCCCGACTCCAAAGCCCGTGCTCTTTCCACTGAGCCACTGAGCCACGCATGTGTGTGAGTGCTGTGGGGTTGAGGGTGGGGTGAATAAAGCGTACAAATCCAAGTTCAAGATTGATGCAGAAGGAAGAGGAAGTGTCTTCAAGGATCTCACAGTGTGCAGAGCACTTGTAGTAAACACCTGGGGGAATACAGTACTACTAGTAGACACGCTTCCTGCCCTCCAGAAACATCTAGTGTACTTTCTGAGTAGAGAAAACTGTACTAAATGTTTGGAAGAGGCAATAGAGTTAAGCATGGCATAGTGGATAGAGCTCGGGCCTGGGGTCAGAAGGTCATGGGTTCTAATTTTGGCTTGGCCACTTGTCTTCTGTGTGACCTTGAGCAAGTCACTTTACTTCTCTGTGCTTCAGTGACCTCATCTGTAAAATAATGCTGGTATTTGTTAAGCACTTACTAGGTGCAGAGCACTGTTCTAAGCGCTGGGGTAGATACAGGGTAATCAGGTTGTCCCACGTGAGGCTCTCAGTTAATCCCCATTTTACAGATGAGGTAACTGAGGCACAGAGAAGTTAAGTGACTTGCCCACAGTCACACAGCTGACAAGTGGCAGAGCTGGGAGTCGAACCCATGACCTCTGACTCCGAAGCCCGGGCTCTTTCCGCTGAGCCATGCTGCTTCTCTGTAAAATGGGGATGGACTGTGAGCCCCATGTGGGACAGGGACTTATCCAACAGGATTTGCTTGTATCCACCCTAGTGCTTAGTACAGAGCCTGGCACACAGTAAGCAATTAACAAATGCCATTATTATTCATAAACGTGATCTTTGCCTTCAAGGAATTTACAACCTAATGGTGGAGATAGACACTATAATAATTTCCAGACCAGAGGATGAAGGAATGTGTTTATGTACAAGTTACAGCTTCAATAGTAGGGCAAGTAGTTCACTCTGCACTATGTGATGGATGTGTATGAGTGTACGCGGGCATCGTTGGTGAGGACATGCAGAGCTGGTAACTGGGGAGATATAATTTGTCGGGGAAGATAAATTAACTGGGGAAGACTTCCTGGAGAAGGAGCACTGTAGTCTTCCATGGCAGAAGGCTGCTTCCATTCCTGCACTCTCAGGGTTCACATGGTCACGAGAAGCAACATGGTCTTGTGGAAAAATCCCTGGCCTGTAAGAAGACCTGGGTTCTAATACTTGTTCTTCCACTTGTCTACTGTGTAACCTTGAGCTAGTCACTTATCTTCTTGGTGTCTCTGTAAAACGGGGATTAAATACCTGTTTTCCCCCCTACTTAGTCTGTGAGCCCCATGAGGGAAAGGGGCTGGGCCCAACCTGCTATCTTGAATCTATTCCAATGCTTAGTAAAGTGCGTGGCATGTAGTAAAGTGCTTAACAAATTTCTACAATTATAATAATAACAATTAACATATTATTATTATGTTCATAGATTCCTGATATTTGTCTCACGGGATCTTGGCTACATCCACGCATTACAATCTAAGGAAAAAAAGGCAGCTAGACAGGAGGGACTGTGATGAGAGTCGCAGTGAGAGGAGGGGGGTAGGAGAAAGGTGGCAGAGGGAATGATATTGACGTGACAAGATTATTCATGTAATCACGCCCCATGCCGAATGCAGAGTTTGGGCGATTTATTTTTAAAACAGATTATCCATTGCGTACACACATACTCACACACACGCAGGCACACACACGTGAGGAAACTGAATGAAGCAAACACCAATCTCCGGATGAGCAGGGCAAGTTGCTGCCTCGGTTCTTGAAATTGGGATTAAAGATTGAGGGAAAAACTGAGTCCCCAGATCAGGTGTCTGCTTGCAGGGCCCGGGTGCTGCTCTCCCACCCTGGATGCTTTTCTCTTTCTAGAGTAAAGCTGGTCGTCCTCCCTCCCCATACCTCAATCAAAACACCCCCGACACCACCAGCGAAAATAAACTCAAAAGACAACTGCCTCCCTGCCCTCCTCCTTCTCCTCCTTCTCTTCTTCATCCCCCTACTCATCCTGTTCCTCCTCTTCCTAATCCTTCTTCTTCTTCTCATCCTCCTAATCCTCTTTCTCCTCTTCCTTCTCATCCTTTTCTTCCTCCTCCTAATTCTCCTTCTCTTTCTCATTTTCCTAATCCTCCTCATCATATTCCTCTTCTATTTCTTTCTCCTCCTCCTTCTTCTCCTCTTTCTCCTCATGGTCCTCTTCCTCTTCTCCCTAATGGTCCTTCTCCTCCTCATCCTCCTTGTCATTCTCCTCCTTTTCCTTCTCCTCCTCCTTCTTCTCTTCCTCTTCCTTGTTCCCCCCATCCCCTCTATCCCGTTCCCTTATCATTATCCTCTCAGAGACCAAGCACAAAGAACCCAACCTGGGCATTGTATGTTCATTTAATAGTATTTATTGAGCACTTACTATGTGCAGAGCACTGTATTAAGCGCTTGGAATGTACAAATCGGTAACCGAGACAGTCCCTGCCCTTTGACGGGCTTATAGTATGTGTGTGTGTTTGTGTTTGTGTGTGTGTGTGTGTTTGTGCATGCATGCAAGCAGCAGACACATCTGTCCTGGGGTCCTCCGTGCTTTCCGGCACCAGCAGTGACCTGTTTCTTGGAGGCCTTTCCCAAAATCTCCTCTTTCTCTTTCTCCCCTGGTGAAGTCTGCCTTGGCAGGTAGGCTGGTGGAGGAGCGAATACCTGCATTGGGCTGGAAAAAACCCAGCTCCCCTCTGCCCCCAGACTATTCTCTATCACCGTCGATGGCACGACCATCCTTCCCGTCTCTCAGGCCCGCAGTCTCGGTGTCATCCTTGACTCGTCTCTCTCGTTCACCCCACACATCCTATCCGTTACCGAGACCTGCCGGTTTCACCTCTACAATATCGTCAAGATCCGCCCTTTCCTCTCCACCCAAATGGCTACCTTACTGTTACGGGCTCTCGTTATATCCCGGCTAGACTACTGTGTCAGCCTTCTCTCTGACCTCCCTTCCTCCTCTCTCGTCCCGCTCCGGTCTATTCTTCACTCCGCTGCCCGGCTCATCTTCCCGCAGAAACGATCTGGGCATGTCACTCCCCTTCTTAAACAACTCCAGTGGTTGCCTATCAACCTCCGCTCCAAACAAAAACTCCTCACTCTAGGCTTCGAGGCTCTCCGTCACCTTGCCCCTTCCTACCTCTCCTCCCTTCTCTCTTTCCACCACCCACCTCGCACGCTCCGCTCCTCCGCCGCCCACCTCCTCACCGTCCCTCGGTCTCGCCCGTCCCGCCGTCGACCCCCGGGCCGCGTCCTCCCGCGGTCCTGGAACGGCCTCCCTCCTCGCCTCCGCCAAACTGATTCTCTTTCCCTCTTCAAAACCCTACTTAAAACTCACCTCCTCCAAGAGGCGCTCCCAGACTGAGCTCCTCTTCTCCCTCTACTCCCTCTGCCACCCCCCCTTTTCCTCTCCGCAGCTAAACCCTCTTTTTCCCCTTTTCCCTCTGCTCCTCCACCTCTCCCTTCCCATCCCCACAGCACTGTACTCGTCTGCTCGACTGTATATATTTTCGTTACCCTATTTATTTTGTTAATGAATTGTACATCGCCTTGATTCTATTTAGTTGCCATCGTTTTTACGAGATGTTCTTCCCCTTGACTCTATTTATTGCCATCGTTCTCGTCTGTCCGTCTCCCCCGATTAGACCGTAAGCCCGTCAAACGGCAGGGACTGTCTCTATCTGTTGCCGACTTGTTCATCCCAAGCGCTTAGTACAGTGCTCTGCACATAGTAAGCGCTCAATAAATACTATTGAATGAATGAATGAATGACTCCCAATGGCCTAAGTCAGAGCCCACCCCACAGCCCCTTTCCCGCCTCTGAAACCACGGCACTGTGCCACAGCTCAGTCCCTCTACATCCCACTTGGAAAAATGCACCCCTCCTTTCCCTTCCAGTGCACCTAAGAGATACCGTTTAATCTGTTTTCCGATCTCATGAGTTCACCACACCCCAACTGATCGTGCCCCAGGTCCTGGCATCGGTGGGAATAAAACTGTGTGGTTGAGTCGACAACCTGGAAGACGGGTCTATTTGGCTTGAAACCACAATGTGATATTTGTGTTTTGCTCATTTCCTTTCTTACAGGAGGTTGTTGCTGCTGCAGCTGCTACCAGAGTGCCCCTGACTGGGAATTAGAAGCAAAAGGGGTCAGGTTCTGAGAAAGACCCACAGTCTGGAAGCTGGTCCCCAACACATCCAAACTCTTGCTGCCACACTAAGGGGAGGAGCTTGTTTGGAAACAGGCTCCTCAGAAATTTCCATTTTTTTCCTGCTTCTAATGTGGCCAGGGATTCCCAACAAGACCAACCAAACGGGCATCGCTTCAATCTGCTTCTTCCCGGAAAAGGTGAGAGGAAATCTCTTCACAATAGGTGCCACAGCCTGAGAAAACAGTTTGGAAGAGGAAGGAGCGTGACTCGGTCTCCCATCTAAGCTGGGCCCTCCACTCCACTGAGTCTCTTCCACTTCTGGCCTAGGGACTACGGCAAATAGCCCTGCCGGGGTTGAACTGATTATCAGTTGAGGTTCAGTGCTAGGTTCAGCAGTCTCAACTGGTCACCTTGGGTCTTCCTCTCCACTGGTCAATTCAGGAGGCAAGAATTCCAAAGGCTCTCAGTCCCTTTTTGTACAAATCTGAGGGATGAGCAGATTGCAGGGTAAATGAATGGAAAACATCATCATCTTAGACCAGGCCGGCTGCATTCTGAGGTGATGGATTTTCTTCACGCACTCGTTATAATTGAGAGATCACCATTCTCCGCATCTTCAAAGGCCTTCTGAAATCCTATCTCCTCCTGGAGACCTTCCCTGGTTCATTTCTCTTCTGTCCACCTCTCTCTAGACTGTAAGCTTGTTGTGGGGAGGGGAACATGTTTATCAACTCACACTGTACTCTCCTAAGTGCTTAGTACAATGCACTGTACAGAGTAAACCCTCAATGAATACCATCGATGGATCGATTGCTCTTATTTCACCCTCAACTACGAGCTCAGCACTTCATCCCTGAATATGCAGTTAATAGCCCTCAGCCCCATGGATAGAATTTCTATGCAGATCAAATTATGCCCACTACAATTTAAGCACTAATTCATCCACAGATCCATCTTTTAAATTTCTCAATCTTCCTACTTATAATTTATCATAATAACAATTACTGTGGTATTCGTTAAATGCTTACTTCATGTTAAGCCCTGTTCTGAGCACTGGGTTAGATACAGATAATCAGGCTGGACCCAGCCCCTGTCCCACATGGGGTTTATGATCTAAGCAGGAGGGAGAGCAGATATTGGATCCCCTTTTTAACGGTTGAGGAAACTAAGGCCCAGAGAAGTTGAGTGACTTGTCCAAAGTCCCTCGGCAAGCAAATGGCAGGGTTGGGATTAGAAAACAGATCCACTGATTCCCACACCCTGGCTTTTTCATCTGGGCCACTAGCCGCTCCTATGCTATGTCTGTCTCCCTCAGCTACATTGTATGTTCCTTGAGGTAAGGATGGCATCTATGTATTCTACTGTACTTTCCCAAGCATTTAGTAAAGAGGGCTGCACACCGGAGATTGTGTTTACCACCTTTATTATACTTTCCCAAATTCTCAGTACAGTTCTCTGTGCACAGTAGACTGCAAGTTCCTTGAGGGCGGGGGCCGTGTCTACTACCTATGTTGTATTCCCAACTGCTTAGTGCAGTATTCTGCTCAGAGACGGGGCTCCATAAATGTGACAGACACCCTTCCTCCTGCCTGGAACTCCCTCCTTCTACATCAATCAATTTTACTTATTGAGTGCTAACTGTATACACAGCACTGCACTAAATGCTTGGGACAGTACATTGTAACAATAGAACAGAGTTGATAGTCACATCCTCTGCCCACAGTGAGCTTACATATCTGACAGACCAGCGCTCTCCCAATCTTCAAAGTTCTACTGAAATCACATCTCCTCCAGGAAGCCTTCCCCAACTAAACTCACATCCCCTACCCTATTTTCCCTTTCTACTGCCTCTCCCAAGCACTTAGTTGGCCTTCTCCACCTCCACATCACTTAATTACATATTCTTAAACTTGGTTTCTTCCCTTAACTGTAATTTATTTTAATGCCTATCTCCCCATTAGACTATAAACTCCTTGAGGTCAGGGGTCATGTCCGTCACCCATATTGTGATCTCCCACATGCTTAATACAGTGCTTGGCACAGAGTGAGTGCCCAATAAGTATTGGTGACTGTTTGTTTTGTTGGATTAGATTTTCAAGTTCAATGTGAAATGTGTAGATCGCCTCAATCAATCAATCAATCAATGGTACGGAGTGTTTACTGTGTGCAGAGCACTATACTACAGACTTGGTAGAATAATAATAATAATGTTGGTATTTGTTAAGCACTTACTATGTGCAGAGCACTGTTCTAAGTGCTGGGGTAGATACAGGGTAATCAGATTGTCCCTCATGAGACTCACAGTCTTAATCCCCATTTTCCAGATGACGGAACTGAGGCACAGAGCAGTTAAGTGACTTGCCCACAGTCACCCAGCTGACAAGTGGCGGATCTGGGATTCGAACCCATGACCTCTGACTCCCAAGTCCGTACTCGTTTCACTGCTTGTCAGCTGTTTGACTTTGGGCAAATCATTTAACTTCTCTGGGCCTGAGTTCCCTCATCTGTAAAATGGGATTAAGACTGTGAGCCCCACGTGGGACAACCTGATCACCCTGTATCCCAACAGCACTTAGAACAGTGCTTTGCACATAGTAAGTGCTTAACAAATGCCATCATTATTATTGTCTTCTGTGTGACCTAGGGCAAGTCACTTTACTTCTCTGTACCCCAGTTCCCTCATCTGTCAAATGGGGATTGTGGCTCTGAGCCCCATGTTGGACATGGACTGTGTCCAACCTGATTAGCTCATATCTATCCGAGGGCTAAATACAGTGCCTGGTACTAGGAGCATCATGCCTAGAAGATAGAGCATGTGCCTGGGAGTCAGAAGGACCTGTTCTAATAATAATAATGTTGGTATTTGTTAAGTGCTTACTATGTGCACAGCACTGTTCTAAGTGCTGGGTTAGATACAGGCTAATCAGGTTGTCCTACGTGAGGTTCACAGTCTTCATCCCCATTTTACAGATGAGGTAACTGAGGGACAGAGAAGTTAAGTGACTATCCCAGCTCTGCCACTTGTTTATTGAGTGACCTTGGATCAGTCACTTCACTTCTCCATGGCTCAGTTACCTCATCTGTAAAACGTGGATTAAGACTGGGAGCCCTATGCAGCACTGTGTCCAATCTGATTTGCTTGTATCCACCCCAACGCTTAGTATAGTGCTTAGAAGTCAGCACTTAACAAATACCACAATTCTTATCATTAATTATTAAATACCATTTAAAGGAAAATACTATTAAAGGTAAAATAAAAGTAGTTTTGGGTGGGAGCTGCCAGCCCACCCAGGAGCTTTGGGCATACTGATCAACAAGAGGGGCAGGTAGAGGTGGGCACATCCTTGCAGATGCCCAGGCAGCCCACGGAAGTGAGACCAAAGGCAAGAAATCAAAAGGCACCAGATGCTGATGAGCACAGCGGGTTTATTTTGAGGAAGGTTCCCTGCGGTCCACTCCAGGGCTACCGGTTCCACTTACGTAAACCAGAAAGCTCCAGAGAAATTCCACTCCACAGTAAAGGTGAATGAGGCCACGTGTCTCTTAGGTGAAAGATAGGTTGAAATCTGATGCCTGTCCATCCTTTCTCATGAGCATCCCGAAAACTGAGAGGGCGTAAGGATATGATCAATAGTGTCTTTTTGTATCACAGCTTTAATTCTGCTTACACAGAAAGAGTTCTCTTTCTTATCTCTTTAAAAGGTAACAAAGTGGACCCATAAAGGAGATAGTCAAATTCCATTTTAAATCCTTCCTAAAATATTGTGAGTACAGACAATTTGAAAGAAGGCCACCCAGGATAGGAGACAACAGTAAGATCAATGACAGATATCTTCTTCATCTTTGTCACCGGTAAGATCTCTGACAAATGAACACCTTTTTCATCACTGTCATTGTAGTGAGCCCATGGGAAGCCATTTTGTTGGCCAAGAAGCCATTTCACGAGTGACTATTTTTGAACCCATGAACAACATCGAACAAGGAATTTGAGAAGGAACTATCTTGTTTTACTGCAGGGCAGACTTCTAACAAAAAAACCCAGTTCGTGGGGTGGGCATGGAGGAAGAAGCAGCCTGCCCTCCCTACTTTACCCAGTAACGGGCTTGGAGCATCAAGCAATCGCTGCGACTCCCAAGGCAGCAACTAAGCAACTGCCGCAATGCTCGAGGCAAAAGCAGATACAAGGCGGCCGCCTCGAGTCGCGGCATGGCCGAGATGAGAGAGCGGTTGCCACGAGCTAAGAACCGGACCATGACACAAGGCAGAACCATCTAGGACTTGTAGCACAGTGCGATTAAAAAAAACACCCTGCAACCACACCACCTAAGCTCTGGGATGCCTACAGGGCAGTTGCTATAAACTAAGGAATAGTAATTAATAACGCAGTGGCAGTCGAGACAGTGTGGTCCCCATAAACAGTGAATTGACTGAGACTTGCACTGAGTGTTTGTGATGCCACACAAGGCCAGTGAGACAGTGTGGCTGCCACGAACTGGCTGAAACTTGCACAAAGACCCTCACGGCCACCATGAACCAGCTAAATCTTGTGTTGGGAGTCCATACTGATGCTTGCAGCCATTATTCATTTATTCATTCATTCATTCAATAGTATTTATTGAGCACTTACTATGTGCAGAGCACTGTACTAAGTGCTTGGAATGGACAAATGGGCAACAGATAGAGACAGTCCCTGCCCTTTGATGGGCTTACAGTCTAATCGGGGGAGATGGGCAGACAAGAACAATG
Source organism: Ornithorhynchus anatinus (assembly GCF_004115215.2). Taxonomy (NCBI): domain Eukaryota; kingdom Metazoa; phylum Chordata; class Mammalia; order Monotremata; family Ornithorhynchidae; genus Ornithorhynchus; species Ornithorhynchus anatinus. The sequence goes on along the minus strand of NC_041732.1, from coordinate 108,337,994 downwards.
GCAATAATTAGAGTCAAGGAGAAGAACATCTCATAAAAACAATGGCAAATAAATAGAATAGGGTGATGAAGATATATACAGTTGAGCGGACGAGTACAGTGCTGAGGGGGTGGGACGGGAGAGGGGGAGGAGGAGAGGGACCCGGATACCACGAGCCAGCCGGACCCCTCGAACTCCGGCGTAGGACCATCTCCACCAACATGGGGTGAACCGTCGGACAGGTAGCTATATGTGTTGCTGTTGTGTGTGTGTGAGAGAGAGTTAGTGTTGTGTGTGTATATGTGTTTCCCCCTTCATTTAGACTCAGAATTGAGTCTAAATTCAATATTATTATTAATGTTAAAGGCCCAGAAGTAGAACAAAGTAGGACATTTAGGTAATCAACACTTCTCCATATTTCTTCTTTGAAAAACTAGACATTCAATGCTCTTCTGAGTGACTTCTCATAGCAAACATACAAATGGCTTTGGCCAATTCTATGATGCCTGAGGTTAAATGTTTGACCTTGGAATCTGGACTTTGGGAATAAGTGAATGACTAAGAAGAATGCAAATTAAGCTACTTTTACTTCAGATCTTTGCTATGAAATATAGGAAAGAGAGCTCTGACTATTAAGAAACTTTCCTGCAGTCTTTTATTTTATTTTCTATTGATGATGATGATGATGATGGTGGAAGCAGTGTGGTCTAGTTGAAAGAACGGGGGCCTGTGAGGCAGAGGACCTGTGTTCTTATTCTGTTTCTGCCACCCATCTACTGTGTGACCTTGGAAAAGTCATCTAACTTCCCTGTGCCATTTATTCATTCATTCATTCTTCCATTCAGTCATATTTAATAATAATAATAATAATGTTGGTATTTGTTAAGCGCTTACTATGTGCCGAGCACTGTTCTAAGCGCTGGGGTAGACACAGGGGAATCAGGTTGTCCCACGTGGGGCTCACAGTCTTAATCCCCATTTTACAGATGAGGGAACTGAGGCACAGAGAAGTTAAGTGACTTGCCCACAGTCACACAGCTGACAAGTGGCAGAGCTGGGATTTGAACCCATGACCTCTGACTCCAAAGTCCGTGCTCTTTCCACTGAGCCACGCTGCTTCTACAGTATTGAGTCCTTACTGTTTGCAGAGCACTGTACTAAGCGCTTGGGAGAGTACAATGTAACAATAGGCAGACACATTCCCTGCCCACAATGAGTGTACAGTCCAAAGGGGAAGGCAGAGGGGGAGTTTCCTTATCTGTAAAAAAGTAATTTAGTACCTGATCTCCCTCCCTGTTAGATTGTAAGCACCCAATGGGAAAGTGACTTTAATCCATCTGATTATCTGGAATCTGTCCCAGGGTTTACTACAGTGTTTGGCACATAGTGAGGCTTAAAAAAGGCCAAAATTATGGTGATGAAGAAGATGGATTCTCCAGTCAGCAATTATGGAGGGGCTTCGGTGCTGAGCCTTTAGGACAGAGACCCCCTCGTGGAGGAGTTTATGCTAGTGCTATTGGCTGACTCAGTGCCATTCCCATTTTCTTGTCACCCCCCCCCAACTTCATGTACTCGCTAGACCATGGAGCTCATTGAATAACTAGGTGGGCAGGGTTGCCACACGTGGCACCCGTTTGGTCTTTCCCCCACCTCTGCCAGCTCCAAGCAGAACTGGGACCGGAACCCAGGGCTCCAGATTCCCAAAGCTGGGCTCCTTCCCCTGGACCCAAGCAGGGCAACTTACTGTGTACTGCAGCCATGACAAAGTCAGTGCCAAAACCGCAAAAGCTAACAGCCTTTGAAACCTTCAGTTCTAAACATGCTCAAGCTAAAACAGATGGTTTCATTTTACTCCTTTGATGGATGTGAAAAAAACTAAATGAAAATAAATAGAAACAAAGAAGTAATGAAGAAATCAACTACAAAAAGATGAAAAAGAGCAGAAAAATCTAGCCAAATGTTGTGTTTATTTTCAAAACTTTGGCTAATGCATCTGCATTCTAGATACGGGAGAGATATGAAATGAGAGATAAACAGTCTTCCTGACCGTCTTCTAGATAAGCAGCGGTTGATCGTAACAGGTTAGAAAAACTGATAGGGGGCTTTAAAATGACGTCCTCCCTCCTGCTGAGAAGCAGCATGGCCTAGAGAAAAGAGTCCCGGTCCTGGGAGTCAGGAGACTTGGGTTCTAATCTAAGCTCTGCCACTTCCCTGCTTTGTGACTTTGGTGAGTCACTTCTCTTCTTTGTCCCTAAATTTCCTCATTTATAAAATGGGGATTAAACACCTGTTTTTCTTTCCCTTTAGACTGTGGGCTCCATGTGGGACAGGGATTATTTCTGAACTGATTATATTTATGCCACTGTATAGCACAGTGCTCGGCATAGAGTGAGGGCATAGCAAAGACCACAATTATTTAATAATGTTGGTATCTGTTAAGTGCTTACTATATGCCGAGCACTGTTCTAAGCCCTGGGGTAGACACAGGGGAATCAGGTGGTCCCACGTGGGGCTCACAGTCTTAATCCCCATTTTACAGATGAGGTGACTGAGGCACCGAGAAGTTAAGTGACTTGCCCAAAATCACACAGCTGACCAGTGGCCGAGCCGGGATTCGAACCCATGACCTCTAACTCCAAAGCCCGTGCTCTTTCCACTGAGCCACGCCGAATCTCTTTTCCACAGCTCCTTCCAGTTATTGCCCCATCTCCCTCCTACTATTCCTATCCAAACTCTTTGAGTAACTCTTTGTCTACATCCACTGCCTCCATTTCCTCTCCTCCGATTCTCTCCTTGACTCCCTCCAGTCTGACTCCTGCCCCTTTCTGTCCTCTGAAACTGTGCTCTCTAAGGCCACCAATGGTCTTCTTGCCAAATCCATCGACCTTTACTTCATCCTAATCCCTTTCAACCTCGGCCTTTGACGCTATTTACCACCCTATTTCTCCGGGAAACATTATCCAATCTTGTCTCTACTCGTGCTGTCCTCTCCTGATTCTCCTCCTATCTCTCTGGCCACCTCTTCTCAGTCTCTTTCATGGGCTGCTCATCATTGAAGCAGCATGGCTTTGGAGTCAGGGGTCATGAGTTCGAATCCCAGCTCTGCCACTCGTCAGCTGTGTGACTGTGGGCAAGTCACATCACTTCTCGGTGCCTCAGTTACCTCATCTGTCAAATGGGGATTAAGACTGTGAGCCCCACGTGGGACAACTTGATTCCCCTGTGTCTACCCCAGCGCTTAGAACAGTGCTCTGCACATAGTAAGCGCTTAACAAATACCAACATTATTATTATTATTATCTGTCTCCCACCTCCTAACTGTGGGAGTCCCTCAAAGATCAGTTCTGGGGCCCTTTCTATTCTCCACCCCCTCTCCTCTCTTGGAAAACTCACTATATGACTTCAACTATCATTATAGTCTGCCATTTCACCTATTTGAAATTGATTTTAGTATGTGTCCCCCTTAAGACTGTAAGCTCATTGTGGGTAGAGACTGTATCTACCACCTCTAATGTACTGTACACTCCATGTGCTTAGTTCAGTGCTCTTCACAAGGTAAGTGCTCAGTAAATACCATTAGTTGACTAATTCCCAAAATAGGGAATAAGAATCCCAAAATGAAAGACCCAGAGGCCTGCTTCTGTATCTGTCAGTCAGTCAATCATATTAAGAGCCTACCTTGTGCAGAGCAATGTACTAAGAGTACAGAATAACGACACAGACACGTGGCTCAGTGGAAAGAGCACGGGCTTTGGAGTCAGAGGTCATGGGTTCAAATCCCAGCTCTGCCACTTGTCAGCTGTGTGACTGTGGGCAAGTCACTTAACTTCTCTGTGCCTCAGTTCCCTCATCTGTAAAATGGGGATTAAGACTGTGAGCCCCACGTGGGACAACCTGATTCCCCTGTGTCTACCCCAGAGCTTAGAACAGTGCTCTGCACATAGCAAGCGCTTAACAAATACCAACTACATACATCCCCGCTCACAGTAAGCTTTGAGTTTCTAACCCACCCAGAGGGTAAATAATTCACAGAGAAACAGGTTGTCCTAGTGGAAAGACCACAGGCCTAGGAATCCAAGGACCTGAGTTCTAATCCAAGCTCTGTTATGTATCTGCAAGACACAACGTCTCTGTGCCTCAGTTTTCTCATCTGTAAAATGGGAATTCAATACCTGTTCACCCTCCCACTTAGACTGTGAGCCCTGTGTAGGACAGGGGCTGTGTATCTCCTGATTAACTTGCATCTACCTCAACATTTATTCCCACATTTGTCACAGTAATGCTTAACAAATGTTACAATTATTATTACTCTTGCCCTAGTGTTGTTTCCCACTAATTACACTATAGGAATCTTTTATTTTGCATAACTTTGTGAGCACTCAAGTTTCCTCAGGACTGAATTCTCACCCTGGCAGCAATAAGACGACTGCATGAGGAGGCAGAATAGCTCTTTCCCAATAGCAATCAGTCAGTAGTATTTAGTAATAATGTTGGTATTTGTTAAGCGCTTACTATGTGCAGAGCACTCTACTAAGTGCTTGGAATGAACAAGTCGGCAACAGATAGAGACGGTCCCTGCCGTTTGACGGGCTTACGGTCTGATCGGGGGAGACGGACAGACGAGAACAGTGGCAATCAATAGAGTAGAGGGGAAGAACATCTCGTAAAAATAATGGCAATTAAATAGAATCGAGGCGATGTACATTTCATTAACAAAATAAATAGGGTAATGAAAATATATACAGTTGAGCAGACGAGTACAGTGCCGAGGGGAGGGGAAGGGAGAGGGGGAGGAGCGGAGGGAGAGGGGGGGAAAAGAGGGTTAAGCTGCGGAGAGGTGAAGGGGGGCGGTAGAAGGAGTAGAGGGAGAAGGGGAGCTCAGTCTGGGAAGGCCTCTCGGAGGAGGTGAATTTTAAGTAGGGTTTTGAAGAGGGGAAGAGAATCAGTTTGGCGGAGGTGAGGAGGGAGGGCGTTCCGGGACCGCGGGAGGACGTGGCCCAGGGGTCGACGGCGGGATGGGCGAGACCGAGGGACGGCGAGGAGGTGGGCGGCGGAGGAGCGGAGCGTTCGGGGTGGGCGGTGGAAAGAGAGAAGGGAGGAGAGGTAGGAAGGTGCAAGGTGCTGTAGAGCCTCGAAGCCTAGAGTGAGGAGTTTTGGTTTGGAGCGGAGGTCGATAGGCAACCACTGGAGTTGTTTAAGAAGGGGAGTGACATGCCCAGATCATTTCTGCGGGAAGATGAGCCGGGCAGCGGAGTGAAGAATAGACCGGAGCGGGGAGAGAGAGGAGGAAGGGAGGTCGGAGAGAAGGCCGACACAGTAGTCTAGCCGGGATATAACAAGAGCCCGTAGTGGTAAGGTAGCCGTTTGGGTGGAGAGGAAAGGGCGGATCTTGGCGATATTGTAGAGGTGAAACCGGCAGGTCTCTGTAACAGATAGGATGTGTGGGGTGAACGAGAGAGACGAGTCAAGGATGACACACAGATGAGGGAACTGAGGCATAGAGAAGTTAAATGACTTGCCCACAGTCGCATAGCTGACAAGTGGCAGAGCAGGGATTTGAACCCATGACCTCTGAATCCCAAGCCCGGGCTCTTTCCACTGAGCGACGCTACTTCTCAAAGTGCTTACTGTGTGCACAGCACTGTGCTAAGCACTTGGGTGAATAGGACCTTGGCCCCCAAGGAGCTTGCAGTCCACTATGGGCAAAGCACTGTACTAAATGCTTGGGAGATAACAATATCGTGAGTAGAGGAGTTTACAATCAGGAAGACCTCAGTATAAAGGAGTTTACAGTATAGAAGACCTTATCTGGATTCATTTACAGTGTAGAAGATCTTACACTCTGGAGGAGTTTACAATATGAAAGACGTTACGACCATGAGGAGCTTCCAAGCTAGCAGTAACGATAGTAACAATATTTACTGAACGCCCAGTGCTTACAATGTTTAACACTAAGGTTTAGGGAAAGTACGTCAGAAGCACCAGATACTTTCCCTGCCCACAAGGAGTTTACATTCTAACTGGGAGACAGACATAGAAGGGCTCTGTGTGTTCTATGGACTCTGTAGACTGTAAGCTTGTTTGGGCAGAGAATGTCATTGTTCATTATTGATCGTACTTTCCCAAGCCCTTAGTACAGTGCTCTGCACACAGTAAGAGCTCAATAAATATGACTGAATGATTTACTAACACAGTATGTGGACTAGTAGACTGTAATAGCAGTCGTATTAGTAGTAGGCAGTACAGAAGCAGAGTGACCTAGTGGATAGAGTACAAGCCTGGGAATCAGAAGGCCCTAGTTTCTAGTCCTGGCTTCGCCACTTGTCTGCTGTGTGACTTTGGGCAAGTCACTTAACTTCTCTGTGCCTCCATTACTTCACCTGCAAAATGAAGATTAACACTGTGAGCCCCACATGGGACAGGGACTGTGTTCAACCCCATTTGCTTGTATTCCCCCCAGCGCTTAGAACAGTGACTGGCACGTCGTAAGTGCTTAACCAATACCACGGTTATCATTATCATTAGTAGTAAAAGTAGTAGCAGTTTTAATAGTAACAGGAGTAGTAGAAGCATTTATTGAGCACCCACTTGGTGTGGGGAAGGCACTTGGGAATTGCAGAGTAATGAAGTGATCTGTTCCCTGCCTTGATTCTATTTATCTTGATTCTATTTACTGCTATTGTTTTTGTTTTCGTCTGTCTCCCCCTATTAGACTGTAAGCCCGTCAAAGGGCAGGGACCGTCTCTGTTACCGATTTGTACATTCCAAGCGCTTAGTACAGTGCTCTGCACATAGTGAGCGCTCAATAAATACTATTGAATGAATGAATGAATACCAGGAACTTGTACTTTGATTAATGGGGGAGAAAAACAGAAAAATATTTACAATCAGATGGGTCACAAAAATTAAATCAGGGATACACATACACACACACACACACACACGCAAGCTAGTCTCTAGACTATATGCTCACCTCTGGACTGTAAAGTCATTAAAGCCAGACTGTAAGCTTGTTATTGCCAGGGACCGTGTCTGTTAATTCTGTTGTACTCTACTCTGCCAAGCCCTTAGAACAGTGCTCTGCAATACGAAACCCTCTATCAATACCATTGCTTGAAATATACATGTGTGCACGAGTAGTAAGAGACAAGTTCCTTGTGGTAGAGAATATGTCTACAACGTTTATGGCACCGTACTCTCCCAAGTGTTTAGTACAGAGCTCTGCACATAGTAAATGCTCAGTAATTACCCCTGATTGAGTGATTCAGGACAGTGGAAAAAGAAGGATTATGCTTATATGGAAAAATGTGTCTGAGAAAGGATCTGATAAAAGGAAATGTGCTAAACGGAGATGGCTGGTTGGTTGTTGTGGTGCAGAATCTTGTGAGTTTGAGCATATTTTGCCAACCAGTCCAGACAATGTCAGTCCAAACGCCCTTCTTCCTCCACAGCAAGAGGCTTGGTACAACAGCTGACTTCTAAAATGGATTTGGACTTGTCTGGAAGAGTTAGTGTGCCTTCTGGAACACCAGATTTTCTAACCCCGAGGAGACGGCTCCACTCCTGTGGAGGCCCTGGATCACCAGATATTAAAGAAAAAACAGTACCGAGCATCAGCAGGTTGAATGACTCACACCCACTTGGGAGAGAGAGAGGGATAAAGAGAGACAGAGAGCGAGAGAGACTGTACTGACACTTATTGCTAGGCAGAGTTCAGTCTTGTCTTTCACTCAAGGTAATACTATTTCTGGTATGTTGTCAATGTTCTAAAGCTGGACAGTAAAAGAACAGGTTAGAAAGAGCCTCGATTATTTTGAAATGTGGTGTTGGAGAGGCTTTTGTGAATACCAAGGACTGCCCCAAAAATTAACAAATGGGTTTTGAAGCAAATTAAGCCAGTGTGGTCTTTGGAAGGCCAAGTGACTCAACTTAGATTAGCATATTTTGGTCACATCATCAGGAAGATAATTCTCTGGAGAAGACATTAATGCTAGGAAAAGTCCAGGGAAAATGTGGAAGAGGCAGACCGGCAGCTTAGATGGATAGAAACCATAACAACGGTAATGGAAGAACTGTTAACAATATTACAGATTATGGCAGAAGATAGGACATTCTGGAGAAAATATATCTAGAGAGTCACTATGGATAGGAAATGACTTGATGGCATTTGATAATAATAATATAATTTATCAAACCTGTTCCTCATTATTGATGAGCTACTCAGTTTTTAAAAGTCTAGCTTCACTGGAGCACACTGACTCGTTTTTTTATTGATTAGCAGCATTTCAGACAGACCTCAGCGTTATCAATCATTCAGTCAATCATATTTACTGAGTGTTTACTGGGTGCAGAGCACTGTATTAAGCATTGGGAGAGTATAATACGAGAGAATCAGTAGAAAAGTTCCCTGCCCACAAGGAGTTTACAGTCTAGATCATTATGGATTTATGGAGAATTGGTAATGTGTTGGGGAAGAGTTTTCAACCAGAGGGCAAGAAAGTTGCCACCTGTGTCTTAAGACTGCAAACTCCTTGAAAACAGGTGCTAAGTTCTTTATGTTCATGGTACTCTCCCAAGGACCACTATAGCCCTGGCTATGTAGTAGGTGCCCAACCTACCCTGCTTAGTGAAACATTTTAGGTATTTGTTTCTCCATTTGTTGATGGTGACATTTATTCTACTCTTTTTGTGTCCATTTAATAGTTCTGATTTCTGCTTACCCACCAATTGTTCATGGATAATAAATGCCTGCACTATCATTCAAGTGGGAAGCAGGGTGGCATTGTGGATAGGGCATAGGGCTGGGAGTCACAAGGTCCTGGGTTCTAATCTCGACTCTGCTACCTGTTCATTCACTCATTCATGCAATCATATTTATTGAGCACTTACTGTGCATAGAGCACTGTACTAAACACTTGGAATGTACAATCCGGCAACAGAGCGAGGCAATCCCTGCCCAACAGTGGACTCACAGTCTAAAAGGGGGAGGCAGACAGCAAAACAAAACAAGTAGTCAGGCATCAATATCATCAAAATAAATAGAATCATAGATATATAAACTTCATTAATAAAATAGAGTAATAAATGATATATACAAATATTCACAAGTGCTGTGGGGAGGGGAAAGGGGTAGAGCAGAGGGAGGGAGTAGGGAGAATGGGGAGGGGAGAAAGGGCAGAGGGGAAGGGAGGCCTCAGCCTGGGAAGGCCTTCTGGAGGAGGTGAGCTTTCAGTAGGGCTTTGAAGAGGGGAAGAGAGTTTGGCGATGTGAGGAGGGCGGACATTCCAGGTCAGTGGTAGGACATGGGCCAGGAGTCGACAGCGGGACAGGCGAGAACGAGGGACCGTGAGGAGCTTAGCGGCAGCAGAGGAACGGAGTGTGTGGGGTGGGCTGTAGAAGGGGAGAAGGGAGGTGAGGTAGGAGGGGGCAAGGGGATGGACAGCTTGAAGCCAAGAGGGAGGAGGTTTTGTTTGATGCGAAGGTTGCTAGACAACCCCTGGAGTTTTTTGAGGAGGGGAGTGACATGCCCACAGCGTTTCTGTAGAAAGATGATCTAGGCAGCAGATCGAAGAATAGACCGGAGTGGGGAGAAACAGGAGGATGGGAGATCGGAGAGGAGACTGATGCAGTAATCCAGTCGGGATATTATGAGAGCTTGCACCAGCAAGGTAGCAGTTTGGATGGAGAGGAAAGGGCAGATCTTGGCGATGTTGTGAAGGTGAGACCGGCAGGTTTTGGTGGCAGATTGGATGTGTGGGGTGAATGAGAGAGCAGGGTCTCTTCCACCTGCCTGCCTTATGACCTTGAGCAAATAACTTCACTTCTTAGTGCCTCAGTTTCCTCATCTGTAAAATAGGGAATCCAAACCTCCCCGTCAGACTGTGAGCTGGAATTGGGAGGTCGGTTTTTAATTGTGCGCACATTTACCTTCTTGATGTACATGTAGGGCAAAATTCTCCATCATGTTAGGCCATGAAGTGTAATATAGATAAAGAATCCTAAAGATAGCCCACAAAAAAATACCAACCCCAAAGAAGCAAATTTATAATGGTATTTGTTAAGCAGTTACTATGTGCCAGGCACTGTATGAAGCACTGGGGTAGATTCAAATTAAGCAGGTTGGACACACTCCCTGTCCCACAAGGGAGTCACAGTCTTAACCTCATTTTACAGATGAGGTAACTGAGGCACAGAGAAGTTAAGTGACTTGCCCAGCATCACCCAACAGCCAAGTGTCAGAGCCAGGATTAGAATTACTAATTTTGGAGTGAACTAAATTCTATTGTCTTGAATAATAATAACTGTGGTATTTGTTAAGCGCTACGTGCCAGTCACTGTACTAAGTGCTGGGGTGGATACAAGCAAGTTGGGTTTGTCACCGTCCCAGTCCCACATGGGGCTCACAGTCTCAATCCCCATTTTACAAATGAGGTAACCGAGGCACAGAGGAAGTGAAATGACTTGCCCAAGGTCACACATTGGACAAGTGGTAGAGCCAGGATTAGAACCCATGACCTCTGACTCCCGAGCCCGTCCTCTTTCCACTGAGCCATGCTGTTTACAATCTTGGAGTTGATCCGTAGCTTAATCCAAATGAAGGCCTTTCATTTGAGATAGGGACCTAATGCTCAAGGCAGAGATTTTTGCTCTTGAGAGAATAATAATAATAATAGTAATAATCATGATAATGGTATTTGTTAGGTGCTTACTATGTGCCGAGCACTGTTCCAAGCACTGGGGCAGATATAAGGTAACCAGGTTGTTCCACATGGGGCTCATCGTTTTAATTCCCATTTTACAGATGAGGTAACTGAGACACAGAGAAGTTAAGTGGTTTGCCCAAGTCACACAGCGGACAAGTGGCAGAGCCTGAATTAGAACCCATGTCACCTGACTCTCAAGCCTGTGATCTTTCCAGGAAGCCACACCATTTCCCCAAGAGAGGCTTTTCATGCGAGAAAGAGATGTCTTCCACTCTAGAGAGGCACTAAGATATCCAGAGACAAGACAAAGGGCAGCAAGTAGGGGAGCAATTCGTGGTGATGGCCAGTTCACTCCCATCTCATCTCATTTCATCTTATCTCAATCACCTTGCACCTTTTACCTCACCTCACTATGCTCCTACTACGGGAGTCAGAGGTCATGGGTTCGAATCCCCGCTCTGCACTTGTCAGCTGTGTGACTGTGGGCAAGTCACTTAACTTCTCTGTGCCTCAGTCACCTCATCTGTATAATGGGGTTGAAGACTGTGAGCCTCATGTGGAACAACCTGATTATTCTGTAACTACCCCAGCACTTAGAACAGTGCTCTGCACATACTAAGCGCTTAACAAATACCAACATTTAGAGAAGCAGCGTGGCTCAGTGGAAAGAGCCCGGGCTTGGGAGTCAGAGGTCATGGGTTCGATTTCCGGCTCTGCCACTTGTCAGCTGTGTGACTGTGGGCAAGTCACTTAACTTCTCTGGGCCTCAGTTCCCTCATCTGTAAAATGGGGATTAAGACTGTGAGCCTCACGTGGGACAAGCTGATGACCCTGCATCTACCCCAGCGCTTAGAACAGTGCTCTGCACATAATAAGTGCTTAAAAAATACCAACATTATTATTATAGCCTAGCCCACACACTTCAGTCCTCTAGTGCCAACCTACTCACTCACTGAACTTCGATCTTGTCTAGCCCACAGTCAGCCTCTCGCCCTAATCCTGCCTCTTGTTTGGAATGGCCTCCCTCTTCATATCTGACAGATGATCACTCTCCCCATCTTCCAAGCCTTATTACAAGCACATCTCCTCTGAGAGGCCTTCCCTGACTAAGCCCTCATTTCCTCTTCTACTCCCTTCTGTGTTGCCCTTGCAGTTGGATTTGAGCCCTTTATTCACCCCCCTCCCCCACCCTCAGCCCTACAGCATTTCTGTACAGCTCTTTAATTTATTTATCTAGATCAATGTCTGTTTCCTCCTTTAGACTGTAAGCTCATCGTGGGCAGGGAACATATCCAGCAGTTCTCTTATAATGTACTCTCCCAAGTGCTTAGTAAGGTGTTCTGCACACAGTAAGCACTCAGTAAAGGCAATTGACTGATTTATCTGAGGACTAAAACTGGGCAGAAGCTATGGTAAATGCTATTATTACAACTGCTTCAGACTGGTACAGAAACCTCTTTCCTGCCAAGATCAACACTGGACTGGTGGGACTTGGGTCCAAACTGGACTGGACTCATTTATTGCCACTGTTCTTGTCTGTCTGTCTCCCCCGATTAGACTGTAAGCCCGTCAAACGGCAGGGACTGTCTCTATCTGTTGCTGACTTGTTCATCCCAAGCGCTTAGTACAGTGCTCTGCACATAGTAAGCGCTCAATAAATACTATTGAATGAATGAATGACTGAGGTGGAGGGAAAAGCCCAATTAACCTGGTTATTTGTCCCAGGGCATTCAGCACTCTGCCAGTCTATGCCTACTTTTAGGTTGGCTTAGGCACAGAAATAATAATTATAATAATAACAACTGTATTTGTTAAGCTCTCACTATATGCCAGGCACTTCTCTAAACGTCTGGATAGACAAGGTAATTGTAATTGTAATTGTAACAAGGTAATTGGATTGGATACAGTCCCTGTCTCATATAGGGCTAACAGTCTCAATTCCCATTGTACAGATGAGGGAAGTGAGGCACGGAGATGTTAATGACTTGCCCAAGGTCACCCAGCAGACAAGTAGCGGAGCTGGGCTATTACAACCCAGACTTCTCCAGAACCTGAATGGTCAAGGTCCTTTGCGATTCAATTCAATTCAGTAGCACTGTGCTGGATGCCTATTCAGTGCGGAGCACTGTAATTGGCATCTTTGTGCCAGAACTGTGTACTGGGTATTAGACCCCTGCTGAAAGGGTATGTTACAAGTAGAGTACATGATTCCTGCCCTCGAGGAATTTACAGTCTAATAGTATTGCTTCCAGTCTTGCGCCTTTATGTATTTAATATTAATTTCATCAAAAATACCAGGGGAGGAAGATACAGGAGAAATTATTTCAAAAATGTTGGTATTTGTTAAGCGCTTACTATGTGCCGAGCACTGTTCTAAGCGCTGGGGTAGACATAGGGGAATCAGGTTGTCCCACGTGGGGCTCACAGTCTTAATCCCCATTTTACAGATGAGGGAACTGAGGCACGGAGAAGTTAAGTGACTCGCCCACAGTCACACAGCCGACAAGTGGCAGAGCTGGGATTCGAACTCATGAGCCCTGACTCCAAAGCCCGTGCTCTTTCCACTGAGCCACGCTGCTTCAAGAAAATGGTTTCACAGTTGAAAATGATCTGAATGTAGTCTGAGATAGTAATTGTGATATTTATTAAACTCTCACTAACTGCCAAAGCACTTGCTAGGATGGTCACATGGGACACAGTCCCTGCCCAACATAGGGCTCGCAGTCCAAAGGATGAGGAGAAGTAGGCATCTTGTCCTCATTTTACAGATGAAGAAATTGAGGCACCAGGAGGCTCAATGATTGGTCTCAGGTCAACACAGTTGACCAATTCATTCATTCATTCAATAGTATTTATTGAGCGCTTACTATGTGCAGAGCACTGTACTAAGTGCTTGGAATGTACCATTCGGCAACAGATAGAGACAATCGCACCAATGGCAGGGCCAGGCCTAGAACCCTGATTTCCTGACTCCCAACCCTGTGTTCTTTTCCTCTAGGCTAAGAGCTGGAAGAATTTTTATTTATTTCACACCAGCTGCACTCTTCCATGAAGTGCAAGGGCAAATTCTATTTCTTTGTCCTGAACTTGCCCATTTCTGTTTTACAGACAAGCAGCATGACCTCAAGGAAAGAGCAAAGGGCTGGGAGTCTGAGCACCTGGGTTCTAATCCCACCTCCCTCACTTATCTTCTGCATGACCTTGGACAAATCACTTATCTTCTCAGTGCCTCAGTTTCCTCATCTGCAAATGAGGAGTCAATACCTGTTCTCCCTTCTACTTAGACTGTGAGCCCTTGCAGGACCTGGTTATCTTGTAATAATAATAATAATAATGTTGGTATTTGTTAAGCGCTTACTATGTGCCGAGCACTGTTCTAAGCGCTGGGGTAGACACAGGGGAATCAGGTTGTCCCACGTGGGGCTCACAGTCTTAATCCCCATTTTACAGATGAGGGAACTGAGGCACAGAGAAGTTAAGTGACTCGCCCACAGTCACACAGCCGACAAGTGGCAGAGCTGGGATTCGAACTCATGAGCCCTGACTCCAAAGCCCGTGCTCTTTCCACTGAGCCACGTTGTATCTACCCCAGCACTCAGTACTGGGAGAAGCAGCGTGGCTTAGTGGAAAGAGCATGACATTGGAGTCAGAGGTCATAGGTTCTAATCCCACCTCCGCCTCTTGTCTACTGTATGACTTTGGGCAAGTCACTTAACTTCTCTGAGCGGCAGTTACCTCATCTGTACAATGGGGATTAAGACTGTGAGCCCCACCTGGGACAACCTGATAAGATTGGATCTCCCCCAGCACTTAAAACAGTGCTTGGTACATAGTAAGCGCTTAACAAACACCATCATTATTATTATCATTATTATTATCATAGTGCTTGGCACATAGCAAACACTTAACAAATAGCCCAATTATTATTTATACTGAAAACACCTCTAAGCAATTTTCTTCTGGAATCATCCTCGCCACCCGGAAAGCAGCATTAGTGCCGTTCTAATCAATCTGTTGGTAGGATCGAATGAATGCTCCTGTGATCAGAACACTGTACTAAGAGCTCGGCAATAGAATCGGTACAAATGATCCCTGCCATGGAGGATCTTATAATCTAGAAGAGGTTGCAATCTGTTTTGTTCACTCTTCGCTGGGCACACTAATTAGTAATGACATTCTAAAAACTTAACGAGCTACAGTTGCCATGTTTGGAGGAGCCAAGCACAACTTACATAAAATTTCACAATAATCATTAGTCAGTGATCCAAGAGTACCAAATGCAAATGAGGAGGGAGTTTAGGACATTCACAGAATCCTATCAATCACCATGATTGTTTTTCAAATTGAGTTTGACAAAAGAAAGAATTTAAGAAAAAAAAATAAATGCAGCAGATTGGCAAGATAATAACAACCTTTGAAGACATCTTCTCAGAAGGCACAACTGACAAGTTTTGGGTCTTTGTGGCTCACCTTAGAAAGGAAAAATCAAATATTACTTTTCAAAATTTCTTAATCATTGTATTTGGTTCTTTCAGTGACTTTTGTTAAAGCTTCAGAGGGATTTTTTAAATAAATTTGATTCTCATCTTGTCCACTTAGGGATTTCTGTACTGGAGGATAAGTGGGCTCATTTAGAGAAGCAGCAGGGCTCAGTGGAAAGAGCACGGGCTTGGGAGTCAGAGGTCATGGGTTCAAATCCCAGCTCTGCCACTTGTCAGCTGTGTGACTTTGGGCAAGTCACTTAACTTCCCTGTGCCTCAGTTACCTCATCTGTAAAATGGGGATTGACTGTGAGCCCCATGTGGGACAATCTGATTACCCTGTATCTACCCCAGTGCTTAGAACAGTGCTCTGCACATAGTAAGCACTTAACAAATACCAACATTATTATTATTAAAGTGTGTGTGGAGTGGGAGGGGGAAGGAGGAGAGAGAGAGAGAGAGAGAGAGAGATGGAGAGTAAGCAAGTGAGTGAAGAAATGCTCTTCTTTCCCCCTTCAGGAGTGGCCATATCTCAGTGTCAGAGCTTAGGCAAAGGCAGGGCCAGTGGCTGTTTGGATCTGGGATTTCCCTCAGTCCCACTGCCACTGCATCTCTTTGATGGCATCCAGGAAACATTCTCTACCTGTAGCACTCTGCTACCTGAAGGAAGAGATGGAAGTCATCTCTCTTCTTGCTCAGACAACAGAAGACTGACAAAGTAGAAGTGTCCCGTTATAGTTAGCCTGGTCATGGCTCGTCTGAAGAAATGCGTTCCTTCCGTGGATGCGCTAAGAAAGCTGAGTGCAAGCTGACTCTGGCCTGGGCAGCTGGGCAGTCTCTCCCTTGGCTAACTGACCAGGCTGTTGGAAAAGAATATGAAAAAACAAAATATGAAAATGACTTCCACAGAGAGGAATAGTGAACCATTATAATTGTTGAAATAGTAGCTTCAGTGGAGAGGAATACCGAATCAATGAAAATGTTGAAATGGTAGCTTCCATAGAGAGGCAGTCAGTCACTCAATCGTATTTATTGAACACTTACTGTCTGCAGAACACTGTACTAAGCACTTGGGAGGGTACGGTATAACAGACACATTCCCTGCCCACAACAAGCTTATTTACAGTCTCGAGGGAAAGACAGGCATTAATGTAAATAAATAAATTATATGTACATAAATGCAGTGGGGCTGGAGGAAGGATAAATAAAGGGAGCAAGTCAGGGAGATGCAGAAGGGAATGGAAGAAAAAGAAAAAAGGCTTAGTTAGGGAATGCCTCTTGGCGGAGATATGTTTTCAATTAGACTTTGAAGGCGGGGAAAGTAACTGTCAGATGTGAAGAGGGAGAGCATTAGTGGCCAGAGACAGGACATGAGTGAGAGGTGAGCAGTGAAATAGACGAGATCAAGGCACAGTGAGAAGGTTAGCATTAGAGGAGCAAAGTGTGAGGGCTGGGTTGTAGTAGGAGAGTAGTGAGGTGAGGTAGGAGGGGGCAAGGAGATTGACTGCTTTAGTGAACTACTGACAGTGTTGAAATCAGAGCTTCCATGGAGAGCTTCCTTCTCCAAATCCTGCTGGTCTCACCCGCTCAACATCTCCAAGATCTGCCTTTTCCTCTCCATCCAAACCCCTACCATGTTAATACAATCACTCATCCTATCCCGACTGGATTACTGCAGCAGCCTCCTTTCTGACCTCCCCACCTCCTGCCTCTCCCCACTTCAGTCCATACTTCACTCCCCTGCATGGATTATCATTCTACAGAAACGTTCAGGGCATGTCACCCCTACCCCCCCCCCCCAAAATCTCCAGTAGTTGCCTATCGACCTCCATATCGAACAAAAACTCCTCACTATTGCCTTTAACCCTCTCCCGTCACCTTGCCCTTTCTTACCTCACCTCCCTTCTCCCCTTCTACATCCCAGAAGGGGTGCTAACCTTCTCACTGTGCCTCATTCTCGCCTGTTCCATCACCGACCCCTGTCCATTGTCCTTCCTCAGGTCTGGAATGCCCTCCCTTCTCAAATCCACCAAACTATCACTCTTCCCCACTTCAAAGCCCTATTGAAAGTTCACCTTGTCCAAGAGGCCTTCCCAGACTAAGCCCCCTTTTCCTCAGCTCCCCTCCCTTCCATGTCACCTTGACTCACTCCATTTGCTCTTCCCCCCTCTCCCCAACCCACAGCACTTATGAGTATATCATATATCTATAATTCTACTTATATTGATGCCTGTTTACTTATTTTGCAGTCCATCACCTCCTCCCCCACCAGACAGAAGCCCCTTGTGGGCAGGGATTGCCTCTCTTTATTGCTGTATTGTACTTTTGTACTATTGTGGGGCTGTGTGGGGGGATGAATGAAAGGAGTAAGTCAGAGTGATGCAGAAGGGAGTTGAAGAGAAGGAGAAGAGGGCTTAGTCAGGGAGGGGGGCAACAAACCCCACTACTATTTTCCTCTAAGGTTAACCTTCAACTGTTCCTTGATCTCGCTTATAATAATAATAATGTTGGTATTTGTTAAGCGCTTACTATGTGCCGAGCACTGTTCTAAGCGCTGGGGTAGACATAGGGGAATCAGGTTGTCCCACGTGGGGCTCACAGTCTTAATCCCCATTTTACAGATGAGGGAACTGAGGCACAGAGAAGTTAAGTGACTTGCTCACAGTCACACAGCCGACAAGTGGCAGAGCTGGGATTCGAACTCATGAGCCCTGACTCCAAAGCCCATGCTCTTTCCACTGAGCCACGCTGCTTCTCTGCTTATCTCACCGCCAACCTCTCACCCACATCCTACCTCTTCCCTGGAGCGCCTTGCTTCCTCATATCAGACAAATTATTGCTCTCCCCCACTTCAAAGCTTTATTGAGGGCCCATCTCCACCAAGAAGCCTTCCCTGACTAAGCCCCCCTCTACTCTTCTGCCAATCCCTTCTGCGCCCCTCTTACTTGCTCCTTCATTCATCCTCCCTTCGTATATATCGGTATGTATCTGTAATTTATTTATCTATGAATTTACGTATATTAATGTCTGTACCTGCCTCTAGATTGTGAGCTTATTGTGGGGAGGAATATGTCTGTTGTTATAGTGTACTATCCCAAGCGCTTAGCACAGTGCTTTTGCATGCAGAATGATTGAGTGAATGAATGAATGAGCTAATTTCCACAGGGTAGAAACAGAAGAAATCAGGCTTCAAAGGTGGGGAGTGTGATTGTCTGTCAGATACGCAGCATGGCTCAGTGGAAAGAGCGTGGGCTTGGGAGTCAGAGGTTATGGGTTCTAATCCCCTGTCCTCTCCCCCTCCCTTCAGGCTCGCATCTCCTCCTGCCTCCGGGACGTCTCCACCTGGATGTCGGCCCGCCACCTAAAACTCAACATGAGCAAGACTGAGCTCCTCATCTTCCCTCCCAAGCCCGGTCCGCTCCCAGACTTCTCCATCACCGTGGATGGCACGACCATCCTTCCCGTCCCGCAGGCCCGCAATCTCGGTGTCATCCTTGACTCGTCCCTCTCGTTCACCCCACACATCCTATCCGTTACCGAGACCTGCCGGTTTCACCTCTACAATATCGCCAAGATCCGCCCTTTCCTCTCCACCCAAACGGCTACCTTACTATTACGGGCTCTCGTTATATCCCGGCTAGACTACTGTGTCAGCCTTCTCTCTGACCTCCCTTCCTCCTCTCTCGCCCCGCTCCGGTCTATTCTTCACTCTGCCGCCCGGCTCATCTTCCCGCAGAAACGATCTGGGCCTGTCACTCCCCTTCTTAAACAACTCCGGTGGTTGCCTATCGACCTCCGCTCCAAACAAAAACTCCTCACTCTAGGCTTCGAGGCTCTCCATCACCTTGCCCCTTCCTACCTCTCCTCCCTTCTCTCTTTCTACCGCCCACCCCGCACGCTCCGCTCCTCTGCCGCCCACCTCCCCGCCGTCCCTCGGTCTCGCCTATCCCGCCGTCGACCCCTGGGTCACGTCCTCCCGCGGTCCTGGAACGCCCTCCCTCCTCACCTCCGCCAAACTGATTCTCTTTCCCTCTTCAAAACCTTACTTAAAAATCACCTCCTCCAAGAGGCCTTCCCAGACTGAGCTCCCCTTCCCCCTCTACTCCCTCTGCCATCCCCCCTTTACCTCTCCGCAGCTAAAGCCTCATTTTCCCCTTTTCCCTCTGCTCCTCCACCTCTCCCTTCCCATCCCCACAGCACTGTACTCGTCCGCTCGACTGTATATATTTTCGTTACCCTATTTATTTTGTTAATGAATTGTACATCGCCTTGATTCTATTTAGTTGCCATCGGTTTTTACGAGATGTTCTTCCCCTTGACGCTGTTTAGTGCCATTGTTCTTGTCTGTCCGTCTCCCCCGATTAGACTGTAAGCCCGTCAAACGGCAGGGACTGTCTCTATCTGTTGCCGACTTGTTCATCCCAAGCGCTTAGTACAGTGCTCTGCACATAGTAAGTGCTCAATAAATACTATTGAATGAATGAATGAATGAATCCCAGATCTGCCTCTTGTCAGGTGTGTGACTTTTGGCAAGTCACCTTACTCCTCTGTGCCTCACTTACCTCATCTGTAAAATGGGGATTAAGACTGTGAGCCCCACGTGGGACAACCTGATCACCTTGCATCCCCCCCACCCAGCGCTTAGAATGGTGCTTTGCACATATTAAGCACTTAGCAAATACCATCATCATTATTATTATATGAAGAGGGAGGGTATTCAGGCCTAAGGCAGGATGTGGGCAAGGGGTTGGAGAAATAGAGGAGATAGAGGTAAAGTGAGTAGGTTGGAGGTCAAAGAGCAAAGTGAGGGGACTGGGTTGCATTAGTAGGTCAGCAAGGTGAGGTAGGAGGGGGTAAGGTGACTGAGTGCTTTAATGCTGATGGTAAGGGGTTTTTATCTGATGCAAACATGGATGAGCAATGATGAGTTTTTTGAGCAGTGGGGAGATATGAACTGAAAAGTTTTGTAGAAAAGTGACCAGGGCAGTATGGACTGGAGGGGGGAGATACAGGAAGCGAGGAGGTCAGAGAGGAGACAAATTCAGTAATCGTGGTGGGATATGAAAAGTGCTTGGATCAGCATAGTTGTAATTTTGATGGAGAGGAAAGGGTGGATTCTAGAGCTATTGTGAAGGTAGAACTGACAGGATTTTACAAGACTGAATGTGGAGGTTGCATGTCAGATATGAGTCAGAGATAACGTCGAGGGTACGTGCTTGTGAGACAGGGAAGATGGTGATGTTGCCTACTGTGACAAGAAAGTCAAAGAAAGTTCAGGGTTTGAGGAGTTCTGTTGTGGACATGTTAAATTTGAAGTGTCGGCAGAACATTCAACCTAGATTCCTTCATTCCCAGACCCGTGCTATTTCAATCAATCAATCTATCAGTGGCATTTATTGAACGTTTACAGGGCATAGAGAACTGTACTAAGTGCCTCAGAGAGTATAATACAACAGAGTAGGTAGACGTTACTTGCCCACAAGGAGTCTTCCCACTAGGCAGCACTGTTTCTCCCCCTCTTGGAAATTCCAATATACCCAATTCTTCCTAAGAGAGGTCCCCTTCTGTTCAAGGTCTAGAGCTTTACTTTTCATTTTTGTTCCCGCGGGTGGACGCTTAGGACAAAATCTAGCCCACACTTTGTTAAAAGTCTCTTAACAGTGGACACATTGAAGTTCCAACTCTAGCAAAAAAAAAAAAAAGAAAAAAACAAAAGAAAAGGAACTCTCTGAGCGATGTAGAATTGATTGGAAAATTTTCCTGAGGAGAGAGGGTTTGTGCCTGGAATATTGAGGTGTATGCCTTTGTTTTCTCTTCTTCCAAGGCACAATGAAAATGCCTTTGCTGGCAGGGAGATTCCTTTTTTCCATTCGGCATTAATTACTTCCCCATGGGGAACTGAAAAATCTTAATCTTTTCCCAGAATTGGTGATGGGATTAGAAAAACTACTCAGACCCGTGTGGTGTAAGAGAGCTAATTATAGAGCAATGACTCTCTCAGAATGTCCTTCATTGAATATTTATATGCCTTGGATTTTGCTGATAGTTCTGTATCATTTGGTTTGATATGACAACCAAATGTATCATTTAACAGAGACATTTCTATTATGATAATGTTTGGCAACTAATATATTTCATTATTGCACTGTTCTTTGGGGAAAATAATAAGACAGAAGGCATCATCTTTCTTCCCAGGACAGATGATTACATGGAGAAAAACCTCATTGTGGTGTCAAAGCTCATTCTGCTATTACTTCGCTGGGTATTTTTTGCCCACTGCTTTCTTGGTCCAGAGTAGGTGTTTAAGAAACACCACTGCTACTGTGTCCAAGAAGCGATGACTTTAGAGAAAGTCCGGGGCAATAGCGAACGGGATCTCTTTGGAGAGATCATTTTGGGCTAAAACCTGAGGTTGGAAAACTGGGAGATCTGAATTCTGACTGTCTCCACCAGAGAGGGTAAGGAATTTAGCTGTCTCACTTTCTCTTGTCTCTGCAAATCAATGATAATAATAATAACTGTGGTATTTGTTAAGTGGTTCTGATGTGCAAAGCACCGTTCTAAGCACTGGGATACATACAAGATATTCAGGTGAGGCACAGTTCCTCTACCAGTTAGGGCTCAGTCTAAGTAGGATGGAGAAGTGTTGTTGAATTACCACCTGCCAGATGAGGAAACTGAAGCCCAGAGAAGTGAAGTGACTTGCCCAAGGTCACACCACAGACAAGTGGCGGAGCTGGGATTAGAACTCAGGGCTGTGCTCTCTCCATTTGGCTGCACTGCTTCTCGACCGAGAGTGTTTATTGAGCACGTCATTAGCTGGAGTGGAAACTGACCTGTTAGTCTTGGAATTGGAATTTAGAAGGGAGGCTCAATTGTTGGGATTCATGGACCAGAATCATCCACAAACATCACTCCTCTCCATGACACCCCAGGTTTGGGGATCCATAATAATTGAAGGGGTTCTCCATTCTGAATGGGGAAGCAGCACGGCGTAATGGATAGGGCACAGGTCTGGGAGTCAGAAGGTCGTGGTTTCTAATCCCGGCTCTGACACTTGTCTGCTGTGTGACCTTGGGCAAATCACTTTGCTTTTCTGTGCCTCGGTTACCCCAACCGTACAATAGGGATTGAGATTGTGAGCCCCATGTGCCCAATCCAATTTGCTTATATAAACCCCAGCACTTAGTACAGTGGCTGGCACAGAGTAAGCACTTAACAAACGCCATAATTATTATTATTATTATTATTATTCTCCCTCAAGGGGGATGGATGAAGGGGAGGGAAGGAAGGAGGAAGGCAGGAAGAGAGGGAAATATAAAGGACCTATGAAATCCTACTTTGAGAAGAAAATGAGTGACAATGACAATAATAATAATAGTAGTATTTACTAAGCACTGTGTTGCCAAAAGATGTACTAGAGGTACCGTGACTAGAGGATGCTTGGTAACACCATTCCTTTTCAACGGCTTGAGAAGCAGCATGACCTAATAATAATAATGTTGGTATTTGTTAAGCGCTTACTATGTGCAGAGCACTGTTCTAAGCGCTGGGATAGACACAGGGTAATCAGGTTGTCCCACATGAGGCTCACAGTCTTAATCCCCATTTTACCGATGAGGTTACTGAGGCACAGAGAAGTTAAGTGACTTGCCCACAGTCACACAGCTGACAAGCGGCGGAGCCGGGATTCGAACCCGTGCCCTCTGACTCCCAACCCTTGCTCTTTCCACTGAGCCGGACCTGGGTTCTAATCCTAGCTCTGCCACTTGTCTATGTGACCTTAGATAAGTCACTTCTCTGCGCCTCAGTTACCTCATCTGAAAAATGGGGATTAACTACTGTAGGCCCCATATAGGACAGGGACCACATCCAAACTTAGTTTTTATCTTCCCTAGCAGTTAGTATAGTGCCTGGATAATAGTAAGAGCTTAACAAATACCATAAACAAACAACTAACAACAACCAAAGGTTAAATAATGAGGTCTGTCAGGAAAGAACAAGGTCTTGGGAGTCAGAGGACGTGTGTTCTAATCCCTGCTTTGCCACTTTTCTGCTGTGTGACCTTGGGCAAACCCCTTAAATTATCTGGTCCTCCATTACCTCATCTGTAAAATGAGGATTAAGACTGTAAGCCCCAGGTGGGACAACCTGATTAGCTTGTAACTACCCCAGTGCTTAGAACAGTGTTTGGCACATAGTAAGTGCTTAACAAATACCATTATTATTATTATTATTATGATTTAGGAGGTAACTTGAAAGATCTTAGTTTCCTCTGAATAATTCTTGTGCAAAATCTCTTGGTGGAATGATATGCAGTAGGGGTGAAAGTTGAATTTTAAACCGTTAGAATTTGGAAGAGGTGCTCAGTGTGTGTGTGTGTGTATGTGCATGTAAAAGCATGTGCTATTTATATGTGTGAATTAATGTATAAATGCATATAAGTGTGTGTGCATGCATACTTATAGGTGCACACTCATGTATGTGAATGTGGAATGTGTGTGTGTGTGTTTGTTTGTGTGCACTGACACACAAGCCAATTTCTCCTGGCTCTGCCAAATGCTTACTGTGTGACCTTGAGTAAGCCACTTAACTTCTCTGGGCCTCAGTTTCCTCATCTGTATAATAGGGTTAAAATACCTGTTCTTCTTTGCTGTGAACCCCATGTGGGACAGGGCCTGTGTCCAGTCCGATTATATTGCACAGTTCATTCAGTGCTTTGCACAGAGTGCAAGCTTAACAAATCCTATAATTATTACTGTTATTATTATTGTTAATTTTTTCCCAGATGTGGTTTCTGCTCGTGTAAACTGGCTCTGCCTCGCCTGCCAAATCTCCTGGAGTCTTTCCCCTCACATTGGGTGTCTCTTCTATTGTACTTTCCCAAGTGCTTAGTACAGTACTCTGCACATAGTCCGTGTTCAATAGATAGGAGTGATTGACTGATTGATTATTTCCCTAGTGGCCCACAGTGTACAGAACTGGGCCCAACCTGCAGACTACCCTCCCTCAAAGCTTTTCTAACACTCATTCTATCAACCAATAAATTAATCAATGCACTTACTGTATGCAGAGCACTGTACTAAACACTTGGGAGGGTCCAATATTACAGAGTGGGTAGACAGGTTCCCTGCCCATAGTGAGCTTCCGTCTAGAGGGGAAGGCTTCCTGGCTCCAGAAGTTTTCAAAGAAACAGAAAGATGTGATGAGGCAGAAGCTAAAAATCCTGAACTTCCCACGTCAGGGTTTTAGTAATTAAACCCGCTCATCTGAATAATAAAAGGACACATTGCATTTTTGAGATAAAAGCGATTTCAAGGAAGGCTGACTGAGGGAGCAACAGAGGATTGTACAAGCTTGATTCAGATAGTCCCTTAAATTCTGCATTTTTGTATCCATCCTTAGCCATTTCCAAATTTGAATGGTTGGGTCAACTTGCTACTCCTAAAGAGAGGCAGCCTGGGCCCTTTCAGTGGCTTGGGGCTTTACAAATAGAATGGAGACAAGGCCATTTTGGCTGTTGGGGCTATTTATCAATCAGCCTATCAATCATATTTATTGAGAACTTACTGTCTGCAGAGCACAGTACTAAGCACTTAGCAGAGAACAATATAACAGAGTTGAGAGACATTTATGTTTCCTGCCCACAACGAGCTTACAGTCTAAAGGGGGAGACAAACATTAATATAAATAAACTTTGGATAAGTGCTGTGGGACTGAGGGAAGGGTGAGTAAAGGTTGCAAATAATAATAATGTTGGTATTTGTTAAGCGCTTACTAGAGTGGGCAAAGAGGAAATGAGAGCCTAGTCAGGGAAGGTCTTTTGGAGGAGATGTACTTTGAAGGTGGGGAGAGTGATTGTCAGATATAAAGAGAGAGGGTGTACTTTCCCCAGTGCTTAGTACGGTGCTCTGCACATAGTAAATGCTCAATAAGTATGACCGATCGATTGATTCCAGGCCAGAGACTGGTCATGGGTGATAGGTCACTGACCAGATAGACAAGATAGAGGTACAGTGGGAAGGTTGGCATTAGAAGAGCGGAGTGTATGGGCTGGTTTGTAATATGAAAGCGGCAAGATAAGATAAAAGGGGGCAGAGTGAGGGAGGGAGCTACAAGAACTTCAGTTTGAAGGTCTGGCTGGAGAGCCCCCCTCCTCAGTAAGATGCCCATTCATTCATTCATTCATTTATTCATTCAGTAGTATTTATTGAGCACTTACTATGTGCAGAGCACTGTACTAAGTGCTTGGAATGTACAATTTGGCAACAGAAAGAGACAATCCCTGCCCAATGACGGGCTCACAGTCTAATTGGGGGAGACAGATGGCAGAGCAAAACAGAACGAAGCAAAAACAAGACAACATTATCACGATAAATAGAATCAAGGGGATGTACACCTCATTAACAAAATAAATAGGGTAATAAGTTATATATACAAATGAGCACAGTGCTGAGTGGAGGGGAAGGGGGAGAGGGAGGACAAGAGGGTGGAGAGGGAGCAGAGAGAAAAGGGGGTAGCTCAGTCTGGGAAGGTCTCTTGGAGGAGGTGAGCTCCCAGTAGGACTTTGAAGAGGGGAAGAGAGTTAGTTTGGCGGAGGTGAGGAGGGAGGGCATTCCAGGACAGCGGTAGGACGGGGGCCAGAGGTCGACGGCGGGATAGGCGTGAATGGGGGACGGTGAGGAGGTGAGCGGCAGAGGAGGAGACCGTACGGGGTGGGCAGTAGAAAGAGAGGAGGGAGGTGAGGTAGGAGGGGACAAGGTGAAGGAGAGCTTTGAAGCCAAGAGTGAGGAGTTTTTGTTTTGTGCAGAGGTTGATAGGAAACAACTGGAGGTTTCTAAGGAGGGGAGTGACATGTCCTGCCTTTCATGTTATTTCCCAGGTCAGCCACTTGGCAATCATTTGTCATCAAACTGTGGATCATTTAGAGTGAGGAATGGAATAATGATAATAATGAAAATAACAAAAACAAAAACAAAATAATAATAATAATAATGGCATTTACAAAGAGTATGCTATGCTCCAAGCAATGTGTTGAGCACTGGGTTAGGTACAAGATAATTGGATCAGACACAGTTCCTGTCTTACATGATGCTCAAAGTTTGAAGGAAGAAGAACAGGCATTTTATCTCCATTTCACAAACAAAGAAACTGAGGCAAGAAAGAGGTAAAGAGACTTGTCCACGGTCCCATAGTTGACCAGTGACTGTATTAGGAATAGAATCCATTCTTCTTTCTTTGTTTAATGAAATAATGAAGTCCCGGTGGTCAGAACATCAGGGTTCTAATCCCGGCTCTGTCACTGTCTTGCTGTTTGACCTTGGGCAAGTCATTTAACTTCTCTGTGTTCACAATTTGAAGGAGGAAGGCAGTATCTTATCCCCACTTTACAGACTGTAAGCTCATTGTGGGCAGGGACTGTGTCTGTTTATTGTGGTACTGAACTCTCCCAAGCACTTAGGTTACAGGCACAGAGAAGTTCAGTGACTTACTTGAGGTCACATGGCAGTCAAGTGACAGAGACAGGATTAGAACCCAACTCCTCTGAGTCCCAGGCCAGCATTCTTTCCACTAGGCCTTACCATTTCTCCACATCCCTTCCTTGAGCTTCCATCCACATTTGCCAGGTAGGGAGAGCCCAAAGGCATTTTGACAGTCACCTTTCTTACCCCTGAAAGTCACAATGATTTTTGGATTGACATTGTTGTGCAAGTTGCAGTTCTCCCGCTTTAAATTCTAAAATCCACGCATCACCGATCGTTCGATCTTATCTTTTCCCCTCTATTGATTGCACTTTGCCTGGTGAGGACAGAAGCAAATCTCTCCATTCTATCAGCACTGTAGAACTCTCATTCTGGGTTTAATCATATTATCTTCCTTGTGAGCACGCAACATGTTTGTTTTGTACAGTACTTTCCCTAGTGCTTAACACAGAGTTCTGCATATCATAAGTGCTCAATCAATCGATCAATCGTAATAATAATGTTGGTATTTGTTAAGCGCTTACTATGTGCAGAGCACTGTTCTAAGCGCTGGGGTAGATACAGGGTCATGAGCACTTACTAAGTGCAAAGCACTTTGTTAAGCACTTGGGAGAATACAACAGAATTAACAGAAACGCTGCCTGTCCATAATATTTATATTAATGTCTGTCTCACCATCTAGACTCATTGTGGGCAGGGAACTTGTCTGTTTATTGTTCTACTGGAGTCTTCCAAATACTTAGTACAGTGCTCTGCACACAGTAAGTGTTCAATAAATACAATTGAATAATAATAATAATAATTGTGGTATTTGTTAAGTGCTTACTATGTGCAGAGCATTGTTCTAAGCGCTGGAGTAGATACAGAATACTCAGATTGTCCCACGTGGGCTCACATTTTTTAATCCCCATTTTTGCAGATGAGGGAACTGAGGCCCAGAGGAAGTGAAGTGACTTGCCCAAGGTCACACAGCAGACAAGTGTGGAGCCGGGATTAGAACCCACGACCTCTGACTCCCCAGCCGGGGCTCTTTCCACCGAGCCACGCTGCTTCTCCAATTGAATGAGCTTACACTTTATAGGAGGAGATAGACTGATGGATATATTGAACAGACAAACCTCAGGCTGAAGGCTCAGTAACAGGTCTTCGTTGAGTTTTGTGGGAATTTCTAGTTTAAGGCTCCTTTTGTCTTTATATAGTAACACATCCACAGCATAACTGACAGTTGATCCACCAAAATTTGTATCCGTTAGTTTGAACAGGAAAAGACTTTCCTTCTTGTTTATTGTGCAGAGCAGTGCGCTTCCAGAATGCCTGGAATGTTCAAAGAATAATGGAGTAATTGTGTTGCTTATATTCCCACTTGCAGTGGTGTCTTGGCAGTATCAGAAAAGAGTTCAAGGCGGGAACATTTGTGGTTTGAAACACTCAATAAATAATCCCGCTCACGACGACAACACCGCCTTTTCAATCCCCGACAACTTTTTGAAAGCAGTTTTGTAAGCTCTGTCCATGGACTGAAAAGGCAAACTTTCCTCAAAACAAACTTTCCGTTTGAATCAACGCCAGCTACAAAGCCAATGGAGTTCATGCTTATTTTCCAGGTTCGGTGACGGAAATTTAACAATGGCAAGTCTGTGGATCGGATGGGGCGGGGGGATATTTTGAGATTTCTGAAGTGGCAGTGGTAGCATTTATTGAGCACCCACTGGGTGCAGGCACTGGACTCAGTGTTTGGGAAGGACAGAACAAAGAATTGATCTGTTCTCTGCCCACGGGGAGCTTCCGCTTTAGCACGGCAGGAGTGTAGGGGGTGCAGTGTGGTTACGAGGGGTGCGGTGTGGTTACGACAGGATGGCTATGCTTTCCATTTTTCTAGTTTCACTCGTTAGAATGCATATAATTCCATTTCCAGGCTTAAACACTTGTCCAAACAGTACAGAACTCCAGATCAGCAGGACTCTAGGGAAACTGTGTTTTGATTCAGTTTGTCCTAATACAAATAACTGTGATATTTGTAAAGCACTTACTCTGTGTCAAACATTGTACTAAGCGTTGGGTAGATAAAAGAGAAACAAGTAAGTCACTGTCTCTATCTCACAGTTGTTGGAGGAGGGAGAACAGGTATTTAATCATCATTTTGCACATGAAGAAACAGGTCTAGAGAAGGAAAGTAACTTGCCCAAGGTTTCCCAGCAGGCAAGTGGCAGAGATGGGATTCTGTGACTGACTCACAGCTCAGTCCTCTGACTCCCAGGCCTGAGCTCTTTCCAGTAGACACACTACTTCTCCAAGTTCTACATCTCCAAATTTCTCTCTCTCTCACATTTCTGTCCTCTATGAATTCATCCCACCATGGCTTGATTCATCAGATAATAATAATAATAATAATAATGTTGGTATTTGTTAAGTGCTTACCACGTGCAGAGCACTGTTCTTAGAGCTGGGGTAGATACAGGGGAATGAGGTTGTCCCACGTGAGGTTCACAGTCTTCATCCCGATTTTACAGATGAGGGAACTGAAGCAAAGAGAAGTGAAGTGACTTGCCCACAGTCATACAGCTGACAAGGGGCAGAGTCAGATGTCTTCAGTCTAGCTGCCTTCCCTCTGTCAGACCCAAATCTGTGAATCTTCCACTTCTGGTGAAGATGGGGTGGAGGTGGGGCCCATTTTTGCCCACCTGGAATACCGAACCTTCAGCTTTTGCCCCCTGTTGTTTGGAAATGGCAAAGGGAGATGGCGCGCTTGCCTTGTGGTGGGGTAGAGGGGAAAGGCCCCGGAGAAGCCTCTCCGGTTTCGTTGACTTCAGTCAATCACAACACCTATCATTCAGGCTCATCTCTGACCTCCAATTTTCTTGCTTGGATTTTCTGTTCTACTGACCCTTCCCGCTAAGCCTGCGATCCCTTTATCTTCTCAAAGGCCTCCGCTGAGGGATTGGGTCTGAAGTTGTTGAAACACCAAAACATTCTGTATCCATTGGTTCCCCTCCAGCCACATGCTCACTGACCCCTTAAAGAATTACATCAGGGCCCCGGCCCACCCCCTCCCACCTCGCCCTCAGCTCCCAGACCCTAAGGCTGCTTTAGTACCAGAGGCACTTCCTTTTCCCTGCCCCAGCTACCCAGACGTTCCTCCACCAGCACAATCCTCTCCACATCAGATGCTTTAAAGCCCTCAATCACCTCTCCCTCTCTTACCTCATCTTGCTACTCTCCCACTACAAGCCAACCAGCATACTTCGCTCCTCTAATGCCAAACTATTCATTGTTCCTCAGTCTTAACTCTCTGCCAATCTCTCACCCACATCCTGCCTCCGGCCTGGAATGCTCACCCTCTTCATATCCAAGAGACAATTACTTTCCCCACCTTCAAAGACTTATTGAAGGCATATCTTCTCCAAGAAGCCTTCCCTGACTAAGCCCTCCTGTTCTCTTCTCTCACTCCCTTTGTGCCGTCCTGACTTCTTTCCTTTATTCAACCTCCTTCCCAGCCCCACAGCACTTATGTACATATGTGTAAGTTTATTATATTAATGTCTGTCTCCCCCTCTAGACTGTAAACTCCTTGTGGGCAGGAAACGTGTTTGTTATACTACTATATCGTACTCTCCCAAGTGCTTAGTGTAGGACTCTGTACACAGTAAGCTGTGAGTCTGTTGTGGGCAGGGATTATCTCTGTTGCTGAATTGTACTTTCCAACCTCTTAGTACAGTGCTCTGCACACAATAAGCGCTCAGGATATGTGATTGACTGACTGACTGGGGGATGAGTTTGGGGCTGGACATGGGACAGAGCAGGGGCTGGGGTTGGGCCGGGGCTGTGTTTTGCTGTACTGTGACTGAATAGAACCGGGCTAGACTGGATCTCTCATTCGCCCCACACATCCAATCCGTCACCAACACCTGCCGGTCTCACCTTCACAGTATTGCCAAGATCCGCCCTTTCCTCTCCATCCAAATGGCTATCGTGTTGGTACAAGCTGTCATAATATCCCGACTGGATTATTGTATCAGCCTTCTCTTGGTTCTCCCTTCCTCCTGTCTCTCCCCACTCCAGTCTGTTCTTCATTCTGCTGCCCGGATCATCTTCCTACAGAAATGGTCTGGGCCTGTCATTCACCTCTTCAAAAACCTCCAGTGGTTGCCTATCAACCTTTGCACAAAACAAAAACTCCTCACCCTTGGTTTCAAAGCTCTCCATCACCTCATCCCCTCCTACCTCACCTCCCTTCTCTCTTTCTACTGCCCACTCCGTACTCTCTGTTCCTCTGCTGCTCACCTCCTCATGGTCGCCTGTTCACGTCTGTCCCGCCGTTGATCCTTGGCCCACGTCTTAATGCTGTCACAGAATGTCCTCCCTCATCACATCTGCCAAACCAACTCTCTTCCCCTCTTTCAAGCCCTACTGAGAGCTCACCTCCTCCAGGAGGCCTTCCCAGACTGAACCCCCTTTTCCCTCTGCTCCCCCTCCCCTCCTCTCCCCCAACCTCTGCTCTTCCCCCTTCCCCTCCCCTCAACACTGTGCTCGTTTGTAAATATTATTTATTACCCTATTTATTTCATTAATGAGGTGTATATCTCCTTGATTCTATTTATCTTGATGATGTTGTCTTGTTTTTGTTTTGTTCTCTTTTGCTTTGCTGTCTGTCACCCCCGTTTAGACTCTGAGCCCGCTAGTGGGCAGGGATTGTCTCTATCTGTTGCCGAATTGTACATTCCAAGTGCTTAGTACAGTGCTCTGCACATAGTAAGTGCTCAATAAATACTATTGAATAAATGAATGGATCTAGTTGTGTTAGTATTTCTGAGGCACACAAGGGTCCAACATAGCCCTCCCCTTACCCGAACCTGGCCCGATCGAAGCCTGCCCTTCCACCTGGAAGGTAATAATTAATAATTATAGCATTTGTTAAGCGCTTATTATGTGCAAAGCACTGTTCTAAGCGCTGGAGAGGATGCAAGGCAATCAGGTTGTCCCTCGTGGGGCTCACAGTCTTAATCCCCATTTTACAGATGAGGTAACTGAGGCACAGAGAAGTGAAGTGACTTGCCCAAAGTCACACAGCTGACAAGTGGCAGAGCTGAGATTAGAACCCATGACCTCTGATTCCCAAGCCCCGGGCTCTTTCCACTGAGCCACGCTGCTTCTCTAGGTTGGAGCTGTCCAGCTTTGGGAGAGCAGTGAGCCACTGCCCCCTCCTATCCCCCCTCCCCAGCCCCCTCTCGGCACTGACTGCCATTCTCCACCTTCAATCTCAGATGCTGCCCTTCAGTCAATCAATCCACGATCAATAGTATTTATTGAGCAGTTACTATGTGCAGAGCACCGTATTAAGTTTTTGGGAGAGGACAGTAAAACAGTCACTTTCTCTCCCTCCCTCTCACCCTCCACCCCTAACATCGTGTCTTCCCACTGTGAGCCTTGTGACTCTGAGAAGCAGCCATTTCTGCAACAAGCTCTGGAGAAACCCAGCTAACCTGAGCTTTGCCCCCTGAGGATTGCTGGAGCCTCAGTGGCATCAGGGAGTATTGAGTCCCACCCGTGGGCAGAGCACTGTACCAGCATTCGGGTAGATTTATGAGTAATAATAATAATGATGATATTTGTTAAGCACTACATGCAAAGCACTGTTCTAAGCGCTGGGGGTATACAAGTTGATCAGGTTGTCCCACATGGGGCTCACAGTTTTCATCCCCATTTTACAGATGAGGTAACTGAGCCACAGAGAAGTGATTTGCCCAAAGTCACACAACTGGCAAGCGGCGGAGCTGGGATTAGAACCCATGACCTCTGACTCCCAAGCCCGGGCTCTTTCCACTGAGCCACACTGTGGCCATTGGGCAAGGACTGGGATTGGAAATGAGTCCACCCAGATGGGCAAATTGGGATGGCACAGAAGCAGCAATGGGCACAGGTGGGCTTTAGGCTTCTGCCTGGCTGCCAGCTCTGCCTTATTAAGTAGGCTCGTTAAGCACGGAGTTGGAAAAACTGTTCATTCATTTCCCTGCAGTGACAAGGATCCAAACAGGGCTGGTTCCAGGTAATAGTAATAATAATGATGGTATTTGTTAAGGGCTTAATATGTACCAAGCACTGTTCTAAGGGCTGGGATAGATAACAAGGTAATCAGGTTGTCCCATGTGGGTCTCACAGACTTAATCCCTATTTTACAGATGAGGGAACGGAGGCACAGAGAAGTGAAGTGACTTGCCCAAAGTCACCCAGCTGATAAGTGGTGGAGGTGGGATTAGAACCCACGACCTCTGACATCCAAGCCCAGGCTCTTTCCACTAAGCCACACTGTTTCTCTATTGGTGTATTGGTATGAAGAAGAAGGTGGCTTCGTGCGGGCCTGGGCGGGGAAGGAAGCTCTCTTATCCAACACCGGCTCTAGCGCTACAGGCCCGGGCAGCCGGAATCAAGCCCTGGAGCATAATAGGGATGGACTAACTGCTACTGGCATCGCATTAATACTAATTACATTTTCTACTACTAAGAGAG
Source organism: Ornithorhynchus anatinus (assembly GCF_004115215.2). Lineage (NCBI taxonomy): Eukaryota > Metazoa > Chordata > Mammalia > Monotremata > Ornithorhynchidae > Ornithorhynchus > Ornithorhynchus anatinus. The sequence continues at coordinate 108,304,844 of NC_041732.1, read as the reverse complement.
AAGCAGTGTGGCCTAGAGGAGGGAGCACAGGCTTGGGAGTCAGAAGGCCCTGCGTATCTAATCTCAACTCCGCCACTTGTCTGCTGGGTGAACTCGGCTAAGTCACTTGACTTCTCTGTCCCTCACTTACTTCATCTGTAAAATGGGCATTAAGACTGTGGGCGTTATATGGGGCACGGACTGTGTCCAACCCAATTATCTTGTATCTTAGAACAGGGCTAGTATGTAGTAAGCGCTTAACATATTCCACAATCATTATTTATTAAGCACTTACTGTGTGCAGAGAACTGTATTAAGCGCTGGAAAAGAGTACATGGGTGGGAATGAGACATGGACCCTGTCCCTCAGGGGGTTCACAATCTATGAATGTAGTGGGGTGGGTGGGGGAGGACTGGAAACAGACATATCGGAAGCAATGACATAATCAAACACAGAAACAGCATAAGAGACAAGGACAAATACACAAGAGATAAAGTAAAAACGAGAGTCAGTAGGGAGCTGTGGCTAGAGAAGCAGCGTGACTCTGGAAAGAGCCTGAGCTTGGGAGTCAGAGGTCACTGGTTCTAATCCCGGCTCCGCCACTTGTCAGCTGAGTGACTTTGGACAAATCACTTAACTTCTCTGTGCCTCAGTTACCTCATCTGTAAAATGGGGGTTAAGACTGTGAGCCCCACGTGGGATAACCTGATCACCTTGTATCCGCCCCCCAGGGTTTAGAACAGTGCTTTGCACATAGTAAGCGCTTAACAAATACCATCATTATCATTATTAATACTATTTGAGGAGCAGAATGTCAGGATCCTCGGGGCTCAGAGTCCAGGGCCCAGCCACAGCCACAGTGTTTCTGGGGTTTTGTGGAGGCGTTGGTCTGTGGCTTCCGTTCTCTGTCCCCCCACCCCTGGAGTCCGGGCTATGGTTGCCATTCCCATTCCAGTCAGAGGGATGGAAAGCAGGATGGGATGGGGTCACCTTAATAGTGCCGAGGGGAGTGGGGCCGGTTTCAGGGGAGGCAGCGAGGCTGGCACATAGACCAGGCAGGGGGCGGGGGCCCTGAGGGCCGGGAAAGGCCCTGGGGGGCCGGGAGGGTCTGAGAGCGCACGGGAGACGAGGCTGCAGTTGTCAGACATTTTGTTCAGCTGTGGTGAAGAGGGCCACAGATTTGGAGGCTATGGCTGTGGATTAGGAAGATGGAGGCCCCCAAATGAGGTAATTAACATTCTCCACGGTTTCTACCCACTGGGCAAGGCCCATCACACTACTAGGCAGGAAGAAGGTTTGATTGCAGCTGGAGACACAGTTTGATCTATGTGGACCGCAGCTGGGGAGCCCCCCCCCTCCCCCCCCCCCCCCCCCCCCCCCGTGATCGGAGCCCCGTCACAAGGCTTGACAAAGGTACCCAACAGGTCATCTTGAGGGCTCCCGCCCCTGAACAGTGGCTGTGGGCGTTCTCGGTTCCTTCAACCCTTGGGGCCTCCAGCTATCAGGAGCCAGAGAGACCCGGCCCCACCTCAGAAATGCCCTGTGACAGGGTGTTCCAAGACGTGGGAAGAAAAGGCCACTGGAAGTTTCTCCCTGTGACTCTTGCAGGGGTAAGGGTTGGGAAGGGGCTCCTTCAGGCAGACACTCCTGTGTGGATGAGAGCTCCTTAGGCTAGTAAGGTCAACCCCAACCCTAGAGGGAGACATACTGGTTTTTCTGGGAAGACAGGAAGAGATGTGAGATCGAACAAATGACTCAAAGTTCCTGGCAAGCGACAGATGAGAGTGAGGGGAGGAGGGTGATCTCTCTTTCTCTCTGCAGTCTCACATTTCCTCCTGCCTTAAAGATATTTCTACTTGAATGTCCTCCTGTCACCTTAAGCTTAACATGTTCAAAACAGAGCTCCTTATCTTCCCACCCAAACACTGTCCTCCCCCTGACTTTCCCATCACTGTAGATGACACCACCATCCTCCCTGTCTCACAAGCCCATAACCTTGGCATTATCCTTGACTTCTCCTTCTCATTCAACCCACATATTCAATCAATCACAAAATCCTGTCGGTTCCACCTTCTCAGCATCACTAAAATCCACCCTTTCCTCATCCAAACTGCTACCACTCCCTACAATCACTCATGCTGTCCTGCCTGGATTACTGCATCAGCCTCCTTGCTGATCTCCCAGCCTCCCGTCTCTCCCCACTCTAGTCCATACTTCACTCTGCTGCCCAGATCTTTTTTTTTCGGCAGAAATGTTCAGTTCATGTTTCCCCACTCCTCAAGAAACTCCCAAGGGTGCCCATCCACCTCCACATCTAACAAAAACTCGTCACCATTGGCTTTAAAGCAGTCAATCACCTTGCCTCCTCCTACCTCACCTCGTTACTCTCCTACTACAACCCAGCCTGCACACTTGGTTCCTCTAATGCTAACCTTCACACTGTGCCTCGATCTCGTCTAACTCACCACCGACTCCTCGCCCATGTCCTGCCTCCGGCCTATAACGCCCTCCCTCCTCGGATCCGACAGACAATGACTCTCCCCTCCTTCAAAACCTTCCTAAAGGCACATCTCCTCTGAGAGACCTTCTCTGACTAAGCCCCCCTTCCCTCTTCTCCCACTCCATTCTACATTACCCTGACCAGCTCCCTTTGCTCTTCCCCCCTCCCAGCCCCACAGTAATAATAATGTTGGTATTTGTTAATCGCTCACTATGTGCAGAGCACTGTTCTAAGTGCTGGGGTGGATACAGGGTAATCAGTTTGTCCCACGTGAGGCTTGCAGTTAGTCTCCATTTTACAGATGAGGTAACTGAGGCACAGAGAAGTGAAGTGACTCGCCCACAGTCGCAGAGCTGACAAGTGGCAGATCCGGGAGTCTAACCCATGACCTCTGAGTCCGAAGTCCAGGCTCTTTCCACTGAGCCACGCCGCTTCTTATGTGCATATCTGGAATTTACTTATTTATATTTATATTAATATTTGTCTCCCCACCCTAAACTGTAAACTCATTGTGGGCAGGGAATGTGTCTCTTTATTGTTGTAATGTACTCTACTAAGCGCTTAGTATAGTGTTCTGCACAAAGAAAGTGCTCAATAATTACGAATGAATGAATGAATGAGACAGTACAAGAGGATGATGGGCAGGGCCTGCACTGAAGAAGCTCTAGAGCCACAGACTCCAGAAGAGTGAGGTAATTGCCTTCTTCAACCACCAATTGCCATGGGCAGAGAAAGCAGGGGAGAAGCAGCGTGGCTTAGTGGAAAGAACCCAGGCTTGGGAGTCAGAGTGTCATGGGTTCTAATGCCGGCTCTGCCGCTCATCAGCTGTGTTACCTTGTGCAGGTCACTTAACTTCTCTGTGCCTCCTTTACCTCATCTGTAAAAGGGGGATTAAGACTGTAAGCCCTGTGTGGGACAACCTGATTCCCTTGTACCTACCCCAGCGCTTAGAACAGTGCTTGGCACATAGTAAGCGCTTAACAAATATCAACATTATTATGATTGGCAGGGCCTGGACTGGAGAAACTCTATTTCCAGAGGATTCCAGGTGTATCAATAGATTGCCTACATATTTTGACAATCACCCACTGTCCTGGAGATTGAACATTTGGACTATACCTCACTAAGCCACCACCGCACAGAAAACTCAAGTATTATGGAATCTTCCTTTCTCTCTTTTGTCTGCTTTTAACATCTGGATTAAAGTTCTCTTTGCCTTCACTATAAACATTATAATTAAGAACAAAATGAACCATTAGGAACCAAAATCCTTTGAGCCTCAGTTTACAAGTGGCAGGTATTTTTTCAAAACTCAACAACCATATTTTTTCAAAACTCAACAACCACAAGTGACGTTTTTTATTATTATTATTTTTTGCAGTTGGTATTTGATTGGAGACATTAATCTCTGAGTCTGGCAGTTGACAAGGGACATTTTTATGGTGACTTAAATTTCACAGTTTCAAAAATATAACTGGGTATGTTATTTTGTTCTCCTCTGCAAAAATTTCTTAAACTATTATACTCCCTGGCCTTCAGTGCAAGAAACATCTTAAAGTTCAAAATTCTTCTTAAGACTCATACCAATTTTCCTCCTGTTTATCAATTAATCAATCATATTCATTGAGTTCTTACTGTGTGCAGAGCACTGTACTAAGCATTTGGGAGAGTACAAACGTTCTCTGCCCACTAAGAGTTTACAGTCTAGAGGGGGAGGCAGATGCTAATATAATTAAATTACAGATATGTACAAATGTACTGTGACACTGAGGGTGGGGGAATAAAGGGTACAAATCCAAGTTCAAGAGTGATGCGGAATGGAGTGGAACAAGGAGAAATGAGGGCTTAGGGAAGGCCTCTTGGAGCTTATAACCCCTACTACTGTTTCAGCATATCTGCACCAACTATAATAATAACTGTGGCATTTTTTTAGGAGGAAATCAACTTAACAAAGAAGTTAAGTGACTTGCCCACGGTTGTGCAACAGGCAAGTGACAGTCGGTATTAGGACCCTGATCCTCTCACTCCCAGGCCTAGGCTCTTTCCGCTCGGCCGCACCGCTCACACAACACTTGTATTCATTTTAGCTTATGTATCATCATCTTCACCATCGTCATCATCATCATCAATCATATTTATTGAGCACCCAAGAGGACAGAGCAGTGTTTTAAGTGCTCGGGAGAGCACACTAATGTTAGCTGCTCTTACCCTGTTATTTAAGCACTAACCTGTGGACATTTCTCTTTTCCTTTCTTTCTCCTGGCTGCAAGTTATTTCACTTGACTGTCTCCCCCATTAGATTGTAACCTCTTCAAGGGCAGGAATTATGTCTAACTGAATCTCTCATACTCTTCCAAGCGCTTAGTACAGTGCTCTGCACCCAGTAGGTGCTCAGTGAATACTACTGATTGACTGAACCTCAATCTCACTTTCCAGTTTTCTTGGGAAGATTCAATGTATGAGGCAGACTTTGAAGCTGCCTTTCAGTCAAACTTTAGGTGAATGAAGCAAATGCTTCCTGTGATTCAAACACTAGTGGAAAAAGGACCTGCACTTGTTCCTACCAGTGTGGGAGGATCCTCTTTTCTACTTTGTCTTTCAGTGGATGGCGGGCTAATTAGCAAGTTAAGTTCACTTTAGTATTAAGTTCTAAATTGTCATTGAAAGTCTTTCATTTCAAGGTTGCCTGGGTTTAGGTAAACAATTAACCTCCATTTCTTCATTCTTTGCTTTACAAATCTTGGTTTCGTTTTTTAATTGAATGAAATCATGACTGCCTTAGGGATAACAAACAATTGAGTCTATTTATGAAGTGTCACCTAAGAGAACCCCTAAGTGGAAAAAAAAGAACCTCCAAGAGCTCAGGTAATTGAAAATTAAGAATGTAGCAGTTAGGTTCCTCTAGACTCATCCTCAGCACTTACATATGTGTGTGTACATATATATATATAATGTATATGTAATGTATATGTAATGTTATATATGTAATATATAATGATATATATCTAATGATGGCATTTGTTAAGTGCTTACTATGTGCCAAGCCCTGTTCTAAGCGCTGGGTTAGATACAAGGTAATTAGGTTGTCCCATGTGGGGCTCACAGTCTTCATCCCTATTTTACAGGTGAGGTAACTGAGGCATAGAGAAGTAAGTGACTTGCCCAAAGTCACACAGCTGACAAGTGGCGGAGCTGGGATTTGAACCCATGACCTCTGACTCCACTGAGCCATGCTGCAATAATTTTGGTATTTGTTAAGCACTTACTATGTGCCCAGCACTGTTCTAAGCACTGGGTAGATACAAGGTAATTAGGATGTCCCATGTGGGGCTCACAGTCTTAATCCCCATTTTACAGATGAGGAAACTGAGGCACAAAGAAGTGAAGTGACTTGTCCAAAGTCACACAGCAGGCAAGTAGTGGAGCCAGGATGAGAACCCACATCCTCTGACTCTCAAGCCAGGCTCTTTCCACTGAGCCACGTTGCTTTTTACTGGCTTAGTGGATAGAGCATGGGCCTGGGAGTCAGAAGGACTTGGGTTCCAATCTCGGTTCCACCACTTGTCTTCTGTGTGACCTTGGGAAAGTAATTTCACTTCTGTAGTGGATAAAACCCGGGCCTGGGAGTCAGAAGTTCATGGGTTCTAATCCTGGTACCACCACTTGTCTGCTGTGTGACCTTGGGCACTCTCTCCCTTTGCTCTAACCTCCCTCCCCGCCCCACAGTACTTGAATTATATATGCACATATCTATAATTCTATTTATTTAAATTAATGCCTGTTTACTTGTTTTGAGGTGCATATATCTATAACTCTATTGATTCGTATTGATGCTCTTGATGCCTGTTTATTTGTTTTGATGTCTGTCTCCCCCCTTCTAGACTGTGAGCCTGTTGTGGGCAGGGATTGTCTCTCTTTATTGCTGAATTGTACTTTCCAAGCGCTTAGTACAGTGCTCTACACACAGTAAGCGCTCAATAAATATGATTGAATGAATGAATGAATGAAAGTCACCACTTCTCTGTGCCTCACTTACGATTGAGACTGTGAGCCCCACGTGGGACAGAGACTGTAAGCCCATCAATGGGCAGGGATTGTCTCTATCTGTTGCCGAATTGTACATTTCAAGCGCTTAGTACAGTGCTCTGCACATAGTAGGCTCTCAGTAATGAACTGTGACCAACTCAATTTGCTTGTATCTAGCCCAGTGCTTAGTAATAAAAAATAATAATAATGTTGGTATTTGTTAAGTGCTTACTATGTGCAGATCACTGTTCTGAGCACTGGGGTAGATACAGGGTAATCAGGTTGTCCCATGGGAGGCTCACAGTCTTAATCCCCATTTTACAGATGATGTCACTGAGGCACAGACAAGTGAAGTGACTTGCCCACAGTCACACAGCTGCCAAGTGGCCGAACCAGGATTCAAACCCATGATCTCTGACTCCCAAGCCCATGCTCTCTCCACTGAGCTACACTGCTTCTCTACAGTGTCATTTAGACTTTGAGCCCGTTGGGCAGGGATTGTCTCTGGCAGTTGCCAAATTGTACATTCCAAGCGCAAGCGCTTAGAACAGTGCTCTGCACATAGTAAACACTCAATAGATCTGATTGAATAAATGAAGGGTACGCTGCTTGAGAAGCAGTGTGGCTCAGTGGAGAGAGCAAGGACTTGGGAGTCAGAGGTCATGGGTTCGAATCTCTGCTCTGTCACTTGGCAGCTGAGTGACTGTGGGCAAGTCACTTCACTTCTCTGTACCTCATTGACCTCATCTGTAAAATGGGGATTAAGACTGTGAGCCCCACGTGGGACAACCTGATTCCCCTGTGTCTACCCCAGCGCTTAGAACAGTGCTCGGCACATAGTAAGCACTTAACAAAATACCATTACATAGTAAGCGCTTAACAAATACCATTATTATTATTATTATTCTCGTTTGTAAAATGGGGATTAAGAGTGTGAGCCCCATGTGGGACAGTGACTACGTCCAACCTGATTAACTTTTATCTAGGCCAGTGCTTAACACAGTGCTTGGCATGTAGTAAGCATTTACCAAGTACCATAATGACAATAATAATAATAATAGCAACAATAATTACTACTACTACTTCAATTACTATTACTTCAACTACTACTATTACTGCTACTATTAATGATGGCATCTTGTTAAGCGCTTACTATGTGCAAAACACTGTTCTAAGCGCTGGGGAGGATACAAGGTGACCAGGTTGCCCCACATGGGGCTCATAGTCTTAATGATCATTTTATAGATGAGGCACTATCTGAGGCACAGAGAAGTTAAGCGATTAATAGTGCTTCTAGTAGTTTGTCACTTACTGTGTGCAGAGCACTGTACTAAGAGCTTGGGAGAATACAATATAACAGAGTTGGTAGTCACATTCCCTTCCCACAGGGATATCACTGTTTGAGAAGCAGTGTGGCTCAGTGGAAAGAGCCCGGGCTTGGGAGTCAGAGGTCTTGGGTTCTAATCCCGGCTCTGCCACTTGTCAGCTGTGTGACTGTGGGCAAATCACTTAACTTCTCTGGGCCTCAGTTAGCTCATCTGCAAAATGGGGATTAAGACTGTGAGCCTCATGTGGGACAACCTGATTACCCTGTAACCACCCCAGGGCTTAGAACAGTACTGTGCACGTAGTAAGCACTTAACAAATACCAACATTATTATTATTATTAGAGAAGGAGCTACTTTCAAGTGTGGCCTCTGGAACCCCCGCTCTATTACAGGCAAGCTACCTTTCATCCATGACCTTTTCCTCTCCCGCTCTCTCCTCCTCCTCGCCCTTTCGGAAACGTGGCTCTCTCCCGAAGACACGGTCTCCGCCGCCGCTCTCTCCGGCGGAGGCCTCTCCTTCTCCCACTCCTCCAGACTCACCGGTAAGGGAGGGGCGTCGGCTTCCTCCTCTCGCCCCGTTGCCGCTTCCGCACTATCCCTCCTCCCCCCTCCCTCTCCTTCCCCTCCTTCGAAGCCCTTATCGTTCGCCTCTACCACCCACTCCGGTTACTTGTCGCCGTCATCTACCGCCCTCCCGGTCCCACCTCCGACTTCTTCAACCACCTTGACCCCTTTCTCACCTTCCTTCTCTCCTTCTCTCTGCCCACTCTGATCCTCGGAGACTTCGACATCCATACGGATGTACCCGACGACTCCTCTGCCGCCCGCCCGCTATCCCTCCTCGACTCTGCCGACCTCCTCCTCCACCATACCGCGCCCACTCACCGACTCGGTCACACCCTCGATCTCGTCATCTCCTACCGCTGCACTATCTCCTCCCTCACCGACTCTGAAATCCCTCTCTCTGACCATAACCTTCTCACCTGCCTCATCTCTCACACTCCCTCCCCCTGCAAATCTTCGCTACTGCCCCACAGAGACCTCCGCTCTCTCGATCCCATCCGTCTTTCCATAGCATCTCTCCTCACCTTGCCGCCCTGTCCTCTCTTCCCACTCTCGACGATCAGGTCTCCGCTCTCAACTCCACCCTCTCTACTCATCTCGACTCTCTTGCCCCCCTTTCCCTCCGCCGCTCTCGCTCCACTAACCCACAGCCCTGGATCACCTCCTCCGTCCGCCTCCTACGCTCCTATGCTCGAGCTGCTGAGCGCTGCTGGCGAAAGTCCAAGCACCGAGCCGACCTCACACACTTCAAATTTATCCTTTCCTGCCTTAACTCTGCCCTCTCCTCCGCCAGGCAAAGCTTCTTCTCCTCCCTCATCGACACCCATGCCCGTCACCCCCGCCGATTGTTCCGGACCTTTAACTCTCTCCTTAGGCCCCCTGTTCCTCCCCCTCCCCCATCTCTCACCCCCAATGATCTGGCCACCTATTTCCTCACGAAAATCAACACGATCAGGTCTGAGCTCCCCAAAGTCACCCCTCCGCCTCTCCCCTCCCCCCCACCGACCCCCTCCCCTACTTTCCCATCCTTCCCTGCAGTATCCTCAGAGGAGATCTCCTCCCTCCTCGCAAGTGCCACCCTCTCCACCTGCGCCTCAGACCCCATTCCCTCTCACCTTCTTAAAACCATCGCCCCTGCCCTCCTATCTTCCTTAACTTCTATTTTTAACCACTCAATCTCCAAGGGCTCCTTCCCCTCTGCCTTCAAACATGCCCACATCTCCCCCATCCTAAAAAAACCCGCTCTCGACCCCACTTCCCCCTCCAGTTATCGTCCTATCTCCCTACTACCCTTCCTTTCCAAAATCCTAGAACGGGTCGTCTACAATCGATGCCTAGAATTCCTTAACTCCCATTCTCTCCTAGACCCCCTCCAATCTGGCTTCCGTCCCCTCCACTCTACCGAGACTGCTCTCTCTAAGGTCACCCGTGACCTCCTTCTTGCCAAATCCAATGGCTCCTACTCCATTCTGATCCTCCTCGACCTCTCTGCTGCCTTTGACACCGTCGACCATCCCCTCCTCCTCCATACCTTATCTCACCTTGGCTTCACGGACTCTGTCCTCTCCCGGTTCTCCTCTTACCTCTCTGGCCGATCATTCTCGGTCTCCTTCGCTGGAGCCTCCTCCCCCTCCCATCCTTTAACTGTTGGAGTTCCTCAAGGGTCAGTTCTCGGCCCTCTTCTGTTCTCCATTTACACTCACTCCCTCGGTGAACTCATTCGCTCTCACGGCTTTGACTACCATCTCTACGCAGATGACACGCAGATCTACATCTCCGCCCCTGTCCTCTCCCCCTCCCTTCGGGCTCGCATCTCCTCCCGCCTCCGGGACATCTCCACCTGGATGTCGGCCCGCCACCTAAAACTCAACATGAGCGAGACTGAGCTCCTCATCTTCCCTCCCAAACCCGGTCCTCTCCCAGACTTCTCTATCACCGTGGATGGCACGACCATCCTTCCCGTCTCTCAGGCCCGCAATCTCGGTGTCATCCTTGACTCGTCCCTCTCATTCACCCCACACATCCTATCCGTTACCAGGACCTGCCGGTTTCACCTCTACAATATCGCCAAGATCCGCCCTTTCCTCTCCACCCAAACGGCTACCTTACTATTACGGGCTCTCGTTATATCCCGGCTAGACTACTGTGTCGGCCTTCTCTCCGACCTCCCTTCCTCCTCTCTCGCCCCGCTCCGGTCTATTCTTCACTCCGCTGCCCGGCTCATCTTCCCGCAGAAACGATCTGGGCATGTCAGTCCCCTTCTTAAACAACTCCAGTGGTTGCCTATCGACCTCCGCTCCAAACAAAAACTCCTCACTCTAGGCTTCGAGGCTCTCCATCACCTTGCCCCTTCCTACCTCTCCTCCCTTCTCTCTTTCCACCGCCCACCCCGCACGCTCCGCTCCTCCGCCGCCCACCTCCTCACCGTCCCTCGGTCTCGCCTATCCCGCCGTCGACCCCTGGGTCACGTCCTCCCGCAGTCTCGGAACGCCCTCCCTCCTCACCTCCGCCAAACTGATTCTCTTTCCCTCTTCAAAACCCTACTTAAAAATCACCTCCTCCAAGAGGCGTTCCCAGACTGAGCTCCTCTTCCCCCTCTACTCCCTCTGCCATCCCCCCTTTACCTCTCCGCAGCTAAAGCCTCATTTTCCCCTTTTCCCTCTGCTCCTCCACCTCTCCCTTCCCATCCCCACAGCACTGTACCCGTCCGCTCAACTGTATATATTTTCGTTACCCTATTTATTTTGTTAATGAATTGTACATCGCCTTGATTCTATTTAGTTGCCATTGTTTTTATGAGATGTTCTTCCCCTTGATGCTGTTTATTGCCATTGTTCTTGTCTGTCCGTCTCCTCCGATTAGACTGTAAGCCCCTCAAACGGCAGGGACTGTCTCTATCTGTTGCCAACTTGTTCATCCCAAGCGCTTAGTACAGTGCCTAGCACATAGTAAGCGCTCAATAAATACTATTGAATGAATGAATAATATAAATAGATAAATTACAGGTATGTATCTAAGTGCTGCGGGGCTGATGGGAGTGAAATAAAGGTAGAAATCCAAGTGTAAGGGCGATGAAGAAGGAAGTGGGAGAAGAGGAAATAAGGGTTTAGTGGGGGAAGGCCTCTTGGAGGAGATATGCTTTTAATAAGAATTTGAAGGTGGGGAGAGAGATCCGTCTGGTAGATTTGAAGAGAGAGGGTGTTCACTTCTCTGTGCCTCACTTACCTCATCTATACTTGCTTGTATCTACCCCATTGCAGAGGCAGGACATGGGAGAGAGGTCGGCAGCAAGATAGACAAGATTGTGGTACAGTGAGGTCGTTGGCATTAGAGGAGCAAGGTGAGTGGGCTGGGTTTTAGTAGAGAATTGGCGAGGTAAGGTAAGAGGGGGCAAGGCAACTGAGTGCTTTAAAGTCGATGGTAAGGAGTTTCCGTTTAACGTGGAGGTGGATGGGCAGCCACTGTATATTCTTGAGGAGTGGGGAAACACTGACTGAAGGATTTTGTAGCAAAAATGATCTGGGCAGCAGAGTGAAGTATGGACTGGAGTGGAGGGAGACAGTAGGCAGGGAGGACAGCAAGGGGGCTGATGCAGTCATCAGGGAGGGGTATGATAAATGCTTGGATTAATATGGTGGCAGTTTGGATGGAGAGGGCAGAAAGGATTTTGGTAATGTTAATGTTGAACCCACAGGATTTGCTGACATATTCATTCATTCATTCATTCATTCATTCAATTGTATTTATTAAGCACTTACGGTGTGTGGAGCACCGTACTAAGCTCTTGGAAAGTCCAATTCAGCAACAGAGACAATTCCTACCCAACATCGGGTTCACGGTCCAGAAGACATATTGAACATGAGGGTTGAATTAGAGAGATGAGTTGAAGATAATGCCAACTTTATGGGCCTGTGGGACCAGAGAGGATGGTGGTGCTGTCTACAGTGAGAGCAAAGTCAGGAGGAGGAGCTTGTTTGGGTGAGAAGATAAGGAGTTCTGTTTTGAACATGTTAAGTTTGCGGTCTCCATGGCAAATCCGTGTAGTGACGCCTTGAAGGCAGAAGGGAATGTGAGACTGCAGAGAGGGAGAGAGATCAGGGCTGGAGATAAAGGTTTGGGAATCTTCCCCTTAGAGATGGTAGTTTAAGCCAAGGGAGCGAATTAGTTCTCCAGAGGAGTGGGTGTAGATGGAGAATAGGAGGGGACCCAGGACTGTGCCTTGAGGGAGTCCCACATTTATGGGGTGGGAGGTAGAGGAGGAGCCCACGAAAGACTGAGGAGGTACGGCCAGAGAGACAGGAGGAAAACCAGGAGGGGACAGAGTCGGTGAAGCTAAGCTTGGATAATGTTTCCAGGAGAAGGGGGTGGTCGATAGCGTCGAAGACAGCAGAGAGGTTGAGGGGAGTTAGGATAAAGCGGGGGCCATTGGATTTAGCAAAAGGAGATCATTGGTAACATTTGAGAGGGCAATTTCTGTGGAGTAAAAGGGACAGAAGCCAGATAAGAGGGGTCCAAGGAAAGAATCGGGATGCTAATACTACTAGAGTTACTACCTAATACTGCTACTACTCTTTTTACTGCTATTACTACTACTGATTATGCTACTAGGGAAGCAGCGTGGCTCGGTGGAAAGATCCTGAGCTTGGGAGTCAGAGGTCATGGGTTCGAATTCAGGCTCTGCCACTTGTCAGCTGTGTGACTGTGGGCGAGTCACTTGACTTCTCTGTGCCTCAGTTACCTCATCTGGAAAATGGGGGTGGAGACTGTGAGCCTCACATGGGACAACCTGATTACCCTCTATCTACTCCAGTGCTTAGAACAATGCTCTGCACATAGTAAGCGCTTAACAAATACCAACATTATTATTATTACTATTACTGTTCCTATAATTCTATTTATTTATATCGATGCTATTGAGGCCTGTTTACTTGCGTGGTTTTGTTTTGTTGTCTGCCTCCCGCCTTGTAAAATGTGAGCCTGTTGCTGGGCAGGGATTGTCTCTATTCGTTGCCGAATTGTACTTTAATAATAATAATAATAATGTTGGTATTTGTTAAGCGCTTACTATGTGCTGAGCATTGTTCTAAGCGTTGGGGTAGATACAGGGTAATCAGGTTGTCCCACGTGAGGCTCACAGTCTCCACCCCCATTTTCCAGATGAGGTAACTGAGGCACTGAGAAGTGAAGTGACTTGTCAAAAGTCACACAGCAGATAAGTGGCAAAGCCAGGATTGGAACCCATGACTTCTGATTCCCAAACCACTGAGCCATGCTGCTTCCCGCAACAAATTTACAGTCTAGAGGGGCATAGGGACATTATTGTATGTAAGTAAATTATGGATATGTACATAAGTACTGTGGGGCTGAGGGAGGGGTGAATAAATGGTGCAGATCCAGGTGCAAGGGTGGAGAAGGAAGGGCTGATTTGAACAATGTTTTGAATGTTGAAAATGACAGGATTTGGTGACAGATTGAATTTGTGGGTTGAATGAGAGAGAGGAATTGAGGATCATTAAATGATTTGCCCTAGGTCACACAGCAGACGAGAGACGGAGCTGGCATTAAAACTCAGGTCCTTTCATTCATTCATTCATTCAAACATATTTATTGAGCCCTTACTCTGTGCAGAGCACTGTACTAAGTGCTTGGAAAGTACAATTCAGCAATACAGAGGGACAATCCCTGCCCACCCCAGGCTTACAGTCTCTGACTCCCAGGCCCATGCTTTTCCCACTCGCCCACTTTTACTTTTGCTCCTGCTTCTATTACTACTACAAGTGTTATTACTACTATTAATAATACTAACTCATTCTACTACTTGATGATGATGGCATTTTGATAAGTGCCTTACTATGTGTCAAGCACTGTTCTAAGCACTGGGAGGGATACAAGACAATCAGGTTGTCCCACAAAATGGGGTTCACAGTCATCACCCTCATTTTACAGATGAGGTTACTGAGGCACCGAGAAGTGACGAGACTTGCCCCAAGTGACACAGCTGACAAATGGCAGAGGTGGAATTTGAACCTGTGACCTCTTACTCCCAAGCCCGGGCTCATTCCACTGAGCCATACTGCTTCCCTACTTAATAATGATAAGGATGATGATGGTATTTGTTAAGCACTTACTGTGTGCAAAGCACTGTTCCAAGTGCTGGGGGGATACAAGGTGATCAGGTTGTCCCACGTGGGGCTCACAATCTTAGTCCCCATTTTACAGATGAGATAACTGAGGCACAGAGAAGTTAAGTAAGTTAGTTAAGTTAGAGAAGCAGCGTGGCTCAGTGGAAAGAGCCCGGGCTTGGTAGTCAGAGGTCAGGGGTTCGAGTTTGAGTTCGAGTCCCGGCTCTGCCGCTTGTCAGCTGTGTGCCTGTGGGCAAGTCACTTAACTTCACTGTGCCTCAGTTACCTCATCTGTAAAATGGGGATTAAGACTGTGAGCCCCATGTGGGACAACCTGATTACCTTGTATCTCCCCCAGCGCTTAGAACAGTGCTCTGCACATAGTAAGTGCTTAACAAATACCAACATTATTATTATTAAGTAACTTGCCCAAAGTCACACAGCTGACAAGTGGCAGAGTGGGGATTAGAACCCATGACCTCTGACTACCAAAACTGTGCTCTTTCCACTGAGCCATGCTGCTTCTCAGTACTACTTACCACTACTAACTCCATGACTACTCCTAAGAGAAGCAGCGTGACTCAGTGGCAAGAGCACAGGCTTGGAAGTCAGAGGCCGTGGATTCTCATCCCGACTCCGCCGCTTGCCTGCTGCGTGACTTTGTGCAAGTCACTTTACTTCTCTGGGCCTCAGTTCCCTCATCTAGAAAATGGGGATGAAGACTGTGAGCCCCACGTGGGACAAACTGATGACCTTGTATCTACCCCAGTGCTTAGAATGAGGCTTGGCACAGAGTAAGCGCTGATACCAACATTATTATTATTATTATCACTACTCCTATGAGAAGCAGGGTGAATCAGTGGAAAGTGTCAGAGGATGTGGGTTGCCTACTGGCACTTGCCCACTGTGTGACTTTCGGAAAGTCACTTCACTTCTCTGTGCCTTATTTACCTCATCTGTAAAATGGGGATTGAGACTGTGAGCCCCATATGGTACAGCCTGATTATCCTATACCTACCCCAGCGCTTAGAATAGTACTCGGCACATATAAGCACTTACCAAATACCATCATTATTATTATTATTATTATTATTATTACTACTTCTACCACCACCAGGATTATTACTACTGCTACTATTACCACAAAAATTACTACTTCTACCACTCTAGTAGCTGCTGTGCCTCTTTAGTGGGGCTTTATTGGAAATATCGCCTGTTGTGTGACTTTGGGCAAGTCACTTCACTTCTCTGTGCCTCATTTACCTCATCTGTAAAATTCAGATTAAGACTGTGAGCCCCAAGTGGGACAAGCTGATCACCTTGTACCACCCCCAGGGCTTAGAACAGTGATTGGCACATAGTAAGTGCTTAACAAATGCCACCATTATCATTATTATTATTAAATGAACTGCACCTCATAATTCACTAGCCCAACACTCATTTTAGGGTGGGGCAATCTCCTAAGCAAAGAACGTGTACCTTCTCCTCAGTGACTGAAATAATCTGAAGTATAATAAATATGGGGTAAATGCAAGGTAATCAAGTTGTCCTGTGTGGGGCTTACAGTCTTACTCCCCATTTTACAGATGAGGTAACCGAGGCACCGAGAAGTTAAGTGGCTTGCCCAAGGTCACACAGCAGACGAGTGGCGGAGCCAGGACTAGAACCCACGACCTCTGACTCCTAAATCCATGCTCTTTCTACTAAACCGTGCTACTTCTATGCCCTCAATAATATTTCCTTAAGGATCAGAGCGGGATTCTTCCACATATGACTATGTATCCCAACTCTTAAGCTTAAATCAGACTCATCTTTGTTTGTGTTTCCATGATTTCCCACAAGGATCCCCCCATTCTGCTCTATCTCTGGCTCAGTGTAGGTGTCAGAGACATGTGTGCTGTATACAAACAAGACAAAGAAGAAGGGAATCATTTAGTTTCATGCCGAGTCCCAGGTGACCTCCCTCTTCCCTCCACCAACTGACTGTTTGGTAAGGTAGGAACAGACAATTACCCTCCCCAACTTCAAAACCTTATTGAAGGCCCATCTCCTCCAAGAGGCTTTACCTGACTAAGCCCTCACTTCCTCTTTTCCCACTCCCTTCTGTGTCGCCCTGATTTGTTCCCTTTATTCCTCCTTCCTCCCAGCCCCATAGCATTTATATACAGATCTGTAATTTTTCATTTATATTAATGTCTGTCTCCCCCTCTAGACTGTAAACTTGTCATAGGTGGGGAATGTGTCTATCATATTGTACTCCCCCAAGTGCTTAGGAAGTGCTCTGTAAACAGGAAGTGCTCAGCACAGTGCTCTGCACATAGTAAGCTCTCAATAAATACGACTCAACAGTTCAAACACAACAATTCAAAAATGCCCAGGCAGAAACCCAATCCCATTCTGGACAGGATCCCAAGAGAAAACACTTTTGGGAAGACTCTTCTCTGAAGGCTTCCACTGAAATGTGGAAGGTGACTCACATAATGAATATGATGAGCTCAGAGAAAAGTTGAGATTAGTGGCAGAAATCACTGTGGGCTGGAAGAGAGAGTCGAAAGAGACCTGTGGTTGAAACCAAATATCCCGAAGCTTGGAGAGACAAGAATGGAGAGAGGAAGAGAGAGATGGGCAGAACGAGATGGATGGGATCTGACAGGTTCTCACTCATCTAAAGTCAGAGCCCGGGGGATCTTGAAGAACAGGTCATTGGAGAGGAAGGTGAATACTCTGTTCATCAGGATCAAGTAGAAATGACCGTTCAGTGGTTTCAAGGCAGTCCACCCCTTCTCTGCCTTAGCTGCAGCTTGTCTCCCACTACAGTTCCTCTCTCACTCTCCAGTCTTTCTACCAATTCGGTTGGATTGTACTCTCCCAAGAATTCAGTACAGTGCCCTGACACAGTAAGCCTTCAATAAATTCCATGGATAGATTGCTTACCTCACTGTTCCCTGCTTGTACCAACCTACCACAGTGCCAATGCTTAGCCCAATGCCTGGCACATAGAAAGCACTCAAAAAGTACCACAATTATTATTATCTTTCCCCTAGACTGTAAGCTTGCTGTGGGCAGGAAACATGTCTACCAACCTCCTGTCTCTCCCCACTTCAGACTATACTTCATTCTGCTGCCTGGATTATTTTCTATAGAAAGGCTCTGGGCATGGCACCCCCCACCCCCCCGGACCCTCAAAAATCTTCAGTAGTTGTCTATTAAACTTCATATCAAGTAAAAACTCCTCACTATTGGCTTCAAAGCTGTCCATCACCTTACCCCCTCTTACCTCACCTCCCTTCTCTCCTTCTCCAACCCAGCCGGCACACTTTGCTCCTCTGGTACCCCTAACCTCCTCACTGTGCCTCATTCTCGCCTGTCCCACCATCGAACCCTGGCCCACGTCTGGCCTGGAATGCCCTCCTTCCTCACATCTGCCAAACTAGCACACTTCCCCCCTTCAAAGCCCCACTGAATTGAATCGCCATTTTACATATGAGGAAACAGAAGCTCAGGGACGTGAAGTGATTTGCCCAAAATCACACAGCAGGAAAGTGGCACACCAAAATTAGAACACAGGATCTCTGAGTCTCAGGTCTACGTTCTTTCCATTAGGCAACACTGCTTCTTTGAAAACTCCTTGAGCACAGAGTCCTGATTTTCTTGTTCTTGAACTTATTATACCACTTCTCTTTTACTCTCCCACTTAGTGCACTAAAGTTGCACTTAGAAAGCGTTCAAATACTATCGATCGGAGAAGCAGCGTGACGTAGAGAATAGAATAGGGGTCTGGAAGTCAGATGTTCACGTGTTCTAATCCCAGCTTGCCTCTTGTCTGCTGTGTGACCTTGAGCAAGTCACTTAACTTTTCTGTGCCTCAGTTACCTCATCTGTAATATGGGGATCAAGACTTGACCCCCATGTGGGCCAGGTACTGTGTCCAGACCGATTTGCTTGTATCCATCACAGTGCTTAATACAGTGCCTGTCACGTAGTAGGAGCTAAACAGATACCATAATTATTATTATTTTCAGTCAATCAGTCAATGGGTTTTTTTTGAGTGCTCACTGATGGCTTTAGGAGGAAAATATGTTAAGTAGAAATATCATATTGATAAAATATCTCAGATGATCTCTGCCTTCCAAAGCTTACAGTCCTTGGAAGGAGGGAGATGTCAGCACAAATTACACATACAAGGAAGAAATGTAATGAATAACATATTTACAGAGGTGCTATTGTGGGCTATAAGTACTGCAAAAGTGAAATGACAGTTGAGGAACCAAAGAGCAGAGGGAGATTAAAAATGAATCAGGGAAGGTCTCCTGGAGGAGATTTTATTTCAGAAGGGTTTTGGAGATAATGAGAGTTGGGGTCTGTTGGATGTAAAGGGGGAGGGAGTTCCAGGCAAAAGGGAGGCCAGGAGCCTCGCTGACAAGAAGTCAGTGTTAGGAGAGCTGAGAAAAAGGCAGAGTACATCGGTTACCTTGAGAAGAATGAAGATTGCAAGGTGGCCATCGTAGGAGAAGAGAATGTCAGAGCAGGAGGAAGAGAGTTGTTGGAGGGCCTTTAAACCAACAAAGGTCAGAGGTTTCTGCTTGAGAGGGATATGGATGGCAACCACTGGAGGTTTTTGAGGAATTGGGTGCGTACAACACAATGATGTTTTAGAAAAGTGATAGAGGATTGAAGCGTGGACTGCAGAGGGGAAAGGCAGGAGGCAAGGAAGTTAGCCAGGAGGCTGATGCAGTCCTAGAGGTGGGATGTGAAAGGTTCTTAGGCAGTTTGGGTGGAGAAGAAGAAGCAGATTCTGGACTTGTTTTGAAGGAAGATTGACATCAAACAGTAGATAAGAAGCAGATTCTGCTCTGGAAACTCAATTTTTCAACCCACCTGCTTCCTAAATGTTGCGACGAAAACATGCCAACATTTTGAAATCCCAGTAGCTCCATATCTGCTGATTTAGGCCTTCCCCTACTAAGCCCTCATTTCCTCTTCTTCCATTCATGCATTGCTCTTGCACTTGGATTTGCATCCTTTATTTACTCCTCCTTCAGTCCCACAGCACTTATGTTCTTATCGATTATTTATTTATGTATATTAATGTCTGTCTCCCTCTCTAGACTGTGAGCTCATTGTGGACAGGGATCATCCCTCTTTTTGCTGTATTGTACTTTCCCAAATGCTTAGTACAGTGTCTGCACGCAGTAAGTGCTCAATAAATACGATTGAATTATTAGTACTGTGTTGTGCATGCAGTAAGCACTCAATAAATACAATTGATTGATTAGTAAAAAATTTGAGAGGGAACGTGATTGGAATGACCTTGATTTACAAGTCATGTGAAATTGAAGTCGTGATTATTTTAAGTGCTTTCTGTGTGCCAAGCGCTGTACTAAATGCTGAGGTAGACACAAGATAATTAAGTCCCTCATAGGTCTCACAGTCAAAGTAGGAAGGAGAAGAGATGTTGAATCTTTATTTTGCAGACGAGGCACAGAGAAATTAAGTAAAGAAGTTGTGACTTAAGTGACTTGCCTAAATTCACACAGCAGAAAAGAGGTGAGGTCAGGATTAGAACCCAGGTCCTCTGACTCCCTGGCTTATGTTCTTTCCCTTAAGCCACACTGCTCCACAATGTGCAGTTTTAGAATGGTAAAGTTTTCGGAAAGAGCATGGCTCAATGGAAAGAGCCCGGGCCCGGGCTTGGGAGTCAGAGGACATGGATTCTAATCCCCACTCTGCCACATGTCAGCTGTGTGACCTTGGGCAAGTCACTTAACTTCTCTGTGCCTCAGTTACCTCATTTGGAAAATGGGGATTAAGACTGTGAGCCTCACGTGGGACAATTTGATTACCCTGTATCTACCCCACAGCTTAGAAGAGTGCTCTGCACATAGTAAGTGCTTAACAAATACCAACATTATTATGGGGATTAAGACTCTGAGCCCACGTGGGACAACCTCATCACCTTGTATCCCCCCTCAGCGCTTAGAACAGTGCTTTGCACATAGTAAGCACTTGACAAAAACCATTACTATTATTATTATTATTATTATTATTTCATCCTGTGAGGTCTCAGTGTAAACCTTGCCCCCTGCTACCTTTCCTCCCTTCTCTTTTTCTACCGCCCACCCTGCACGCTCCGCTCCTCTGCCGCCTACCTCCTCGCCGTCCCCCGTTCTCGCCTGTCCCGCCGTCGACCCCTGGCCCACGTCCTCCCGCGGTCCCGGAACGCCCTCCCTCCTCACCTCCGCCAAACTCATTCTCTTCCCCTCTTCATAACCCTACTTAGAGCTCACCTCCTCCGAGAGGCCTTCCCAGACTGAGCTCCCCCCTTTTTCCCTCTGCTCCCTCTACCCCCCCTTCACCTCTCTGCAGCTAAGCCCTCTTTCCCCCCCTTTCCCTCTGCTCCTCCCCTTCTCCCTTCCCCTCCCCTCAGCACTGTACTCGTCCGCTCAACTGTATATATCTTCATTACCCTATTTAGAAAGAGCCCGGGCTTGGGAGTCAGAGGTCATGGGTTCAAATCCCGGCTCTACCACTTGTCAGCTGTGTGACTGTGGGCAAGTCACTTCACTTCTCTGTGCCTCAGTTACCTCATCTGTAAAATGGGGATTAAGACTGTGAGCCTCACGCGGGTCAACCTGATTACCCTGTATCTCCCCCAGCGCTTAGAACAGTGATCTGCACATAGTAAGCGCTTAACAAATACCAATTTATTATTTTGGTAATGAGATGTACATCACCTTGATTCTATTTATTTGCTATTGTTTTAATGGGATGTTCATCTCCTTGATTCTATTTATTGCTATGGTATTGCTATGGTTCTTGTCTGTCCGTCTCCCCCCATCAGACTGTGAGCCCGTCAAAGGGCAGGGACTGTCTCTATCTGTTATAGATTTGTCCATTCCAAGCGCTTAGTACAGTGTTCTGCACCTAGTAAGTGCTCAATAAATACTACTGAATGAACGAATGAAACCTCCCCAGTTCCTTTTCTCCTGATTTTTCCCCATAATCGCAGGGCCCGGGACAGTTCTGGGCGCTTTCATTGACAGACCAGCAGGGGGCGAAGGGTGAGATGGCTGATACGTGCCTGAAATCATGAAGCTGCTAAATTAATAAGGTTGGTATTTGTTAAGCGCTTACTATGTGCAGAGCACTGTTCTAAGCGCTGGGGTAGATACAGGTTAATCAGGTTGTCCCACGTGAGGCTCACGGTTAATCCCCATTTTACAGATGAGGTAACTGAGGCCCAGAGAAGTGAAGTGACTCGCCCACAGCCACACAGCTGACAAGTGGCAGAGCCGGGAGTCGAACCCATGACCTCTGACTCCGAAGCCCAGGCTCTTTCCACTGAGCCACTGGTGAAATCCAAGCTCCACAATGGCTGGAATTGTTTTTAGGAAGCCTTTCTCCCAGGTGGAAGAGGATGAGTAGCTAGATAGCTATCAATACAAGTCTTTGATTTTTGCTTACTGTGTGCAGAGCACTGTACTAAGTGTACTCGAAAAGGGAAATGGAACTAAAAGGCAGTGAGGATTCGAACCCGAGGTGGTGATGCAAGCAAGGAAAAGCAACACTCAGAGACAGTGTTGACTAGATCAGAAAAGGGAGGAAGGTGACCGAGTGCCCGTTCACCTCCGGAGAGGTACGGGTGACACAACGGCCCCCCTCTCCTGTTTGGCTGTGCCTTTATTTGTAACATATAGGAGAAGTAGCCAATCACAAAAGACAAGTGTGTTTTCTTCAATGACAAAAGAGACTCTTCAAGCAGGCCTTATCTGTTTTGGGTAAGAAGCAATCTCCTGTCCAAGCAGGCCTTATCTATTTTGGGAAAGAAACAATCTCCTGTCCCCCCAATTTGGAATTTGCGGATGTGATATACATCCCACCTGAAATGGGAGACTTCCTGAGACAAAAACAGAGTCATTTGGATCAAGAGCTGCTATGCTCAGAATGCTTTTTTAACACCAAGGTCTTGGGAGAGTACAATATGACAAGAAGCAGACACATTCACTGCCTACAACAAGCTTACAGTCTAGAGGACAGGGGCTGTGTCCAACTTAATTTACTTGAATCTACTCCAGCTCTTAGAACAGTGTTTGACACATAGGAAGCATTTAACAAAAAGAAAAAACCCCCAACAATTTGACATCCTGTATCTTGGCTCTCTCTTTTCTTCTGACATGAGTTCTGTAAGAAAGTGAGACCAATTAATATCTAAGGACTCACCACTTGCTCTATGCAGAACTGTTTGTTAAGTGGAAACTACTTAATGGAGAAGCAGAGAAACCTGGCGGAGGGAGTCAGAGTACCTGGGTTCTAATCCAAGTTCCACCACTTATCTGCTGTGAGGCCCAGGGCAAGTCACCTAACTCTCAGGGTCTCAGTTACCTCATCTGTAAAATGCGGATTAAGTCTGTGAGCCCCGTGTGGGACTTTGACTGTGTCTACCCTGATTAGCTTATATCTTTCTAGCACAGAGCATAGTGCATCGTAACCGCTTAATGATTACCATGAAAAAACAAAAAAGCAAAAAACCTCTTAATAAAGTTTAATGGATTGAGTCACGGCCGGGGGTTATGCCTTTCCAGGTACCAAATTTTCATGGCAGAATATTTGTAGTTTACTCGTTTCGAAGATCAGACAGACTCTGTGTGTGTGTTAAACATAGATTTTCAGGGAACTCAGCCAAGCAACCGCGTTCGATTTCAGGCACCTGAAGGCACAGTTCCTACTTTCATGTGGGTTTGAGATGGCTTTAAATCAGCTCCGATAATGGCCCCACTGCACAGTTTTTCCTCCAAATATGGCTTCCTTACCGATCGACCTATCGACCGGTGAGCTTCACAGTCCCCTCTGTAAATGAGCACCGTAATTGCCACAGTTAAAGAGGCTTCACAGTTGTGGTGGTTAACTAGAAGAAAGATGTGTGCTGACCTGCCTTCCCAGTGTTTGACCTCTCTGACGATGGACAAATCACTGGGCTGCTTTGTCCCTCGGTTTCCTCAATGATAATGGCATTTTTACAGCACTCACCACGCACCCAGCCCGGGCAAGATTACGAGCGATCAGATCAGAAGCTATTGCCTGTCCCATCTGTATCCACCTTCTTTCTTATTCCCGTTTTACAGATGAGGAAACTGAAGCTACATACTCAGTTCCTTGCAGGTAGGGAATATGTCTACCCGCTCTATTATTCTCTCCCAAGTGCTTGGTACAGTGCTCTGAACCCAGTAAGTTCTCAATAAATACCACTGATTGACTGATCGATTGACGGAGGCCCGGGAGGTGAAATGGCTTATTCAAGGTCACACAGCAGACCGGGGCAGAGCTGGGATTAGAACCTAGGTCTCTTGATTCCCAGCCCTGGGCTTTTAATAATAATAACGATAATAATGTTGGTATTTGTTAAGCGCTTACTATGTGCAGAGCACTGTTCTAAGCGCTGGGGTAGATACAGGGTAATCAGGTTGTCCCACGTGAGTGTCACAGTCTTCACCCCCCTTTTACAGATGAGGTAACTGAGGCACAGAGAAGTTAAGTGACTTGCCCACAGTCACACAGCTGACAAACGGCAAAGCGGGGATTCAAACCCATGACCTCTGACTCCCAAACGTGTGCTCTTTCCACTGAGCCACTAATTTCCTTGTGTGTGAAGCACGGGTAATACTTTCTAATGGAACACTGTCACATCCTAAGTTATTCTAAGGGGAGATATTTTGGATCTGTTATTGGAAGAATGTGGCTTTAGAAGAAAGTTCCTTCTGAAGGAGTCTTTAGCCTTACTGCCTCTCTCCTCTGGAGACTCCAGGCCTGCTACCCCTCCTTCCATTTGCCTCCTGGTCCCGGGGACCCCTTTTTGCTGCTTAGTCACAAGACAAAGCCCCTTGGTGCTAGGCCTGGCGATGAGGCTCCCTGGATGCCATTCATTCCTTCAATAGTATTTATTGAGTGCTTACTATGTGCAAAGCACTGTACTAAGCGCTTGGAATGTACAATTCGGCGATGTACATGCCAGCGATGGAAGGGTGGAGCTGGAATATTTATGATAATAATTGTGGTATACGTTAGGCACTCTGTGCCAAGCACTGTACAACGTGCTGGGACACGTACAAAATATTCAGGTCCCACATGGGCTTCAAGGTCTAAGAAGGAGGAAGAACTCATATTGAATCCCCATTTTGCAGATCAGGGAACTGAGGCCCAGAGAAATAAAGTGACTTGCCCGAGATCACAGAGCAGACAAGTGGCCGAGCCAGGATTAGAACGGAGGTCCTCTGATACCCGTGCCTGGATTCTTTCAGTGAGGCTTAGTGGATAAAGCATGGGCCTGGGAGTCCAAAGGACTTGAGTTCTAATCCCTGCTCTGCCACTAGTCTGCTGTGTGACCTTGGGCAAGTCACTTCACTTCTCTGGGCCTCAGTTACCTCATCTGGAAAATGGGGATTAAGACTGTGAGTCCTAATATAGGACAGGGACTGTGGCATTCATTTATCCAGTGGTATTCATTGAGAGCTTACTGTGTGAAGAGCACTGTATTAAGTGCTTGGAAAAGTACAATACAACAATAAACAGTGACATTCCCTACCCACAATGTCCAACCCGATGATCTTGTTTATACTCCAGTACTTTGTACGGAACTAAGCAGCGTGGCCTAGTGGACATAGGCCTGGGAGTCAGAGGACGTTGGTTCTAATCCTAGTTCTGCTACTTGTCTGCTGTGTGACCTTGGGCAAATCACTTTACTTCTCTGAGCTTCAGTTACCTCATCTGTAAAATGGAGGTTAAGACTGTGAGTCCATGGACTGTGTTTAACCTGATTGCCTTGTATCCAACCTAATGCTTAGAACAGCTCTTGGCATGAAGTAAGCACTAAACAAATACCACAGTTATTATTATTATTATTATTATTATTATTATTATTCAAAGGCTTATTGAAGGCACATCCCCTCCAAAAGACCCTCCCTGACTAAGCCCTCTTTTCCTTTTCTTCAACTCCCTCCTGTGGAGAAGCAGCATGGCTCAGTGGAAAGAGCCTGGGCTTGGGAGTCAGAGGTCATGGGTTCGAATCCCGGCTCTGCCATTTGTCAGCTGTGTGACTGTGGGCAAGTCACTTAACTTCTCTGTGCCTCAGTTACCTCTTCTGTAAAATGGGGATTAACTGTGAGCTTCAGGTGGGACGACCTGATGACCCTATATCCACCCCAGCGCTTAGAACAGTAAGCGCTTAACAAATACCAATGTTATTATTATTATTATTGTTCTGGGTCACCCTGACTGCTCCCTTTATTCATCCTCCCTCCCAGCCCCGCAGCACTTATGTACATATCTGTCATTTATCTATTTATTTTAATGTCTGTCTCACTCTCTAGACTGTAAGCTCAATAATGGCTCTGCCACTTGTCAGCTGTGTGACTGTGGGCAAGTCACTTAACTTCTCTGTGCCTCAGTTCCCTCATCTGTAAAATGGGGATTAAAAGTGTGTGAGCCCCACGTGGGACAACCTGATTACCCTGTATCTCCCCCAGCGCTTAGAACAGTGCTCGGCACCTAGTAAGCGCTTAACAAATACCAACATTATTATTATTATTAATGGGCAGAGAATGTGTGTGTTATATTGTTATATTGTTCTCTCCCAAGCATTTTGTACAGTGCTCTGCACACTGTAAGCACTCAGTCGATCCTATTTATTAAGCACTTTACTATGTGCAGACCACTGTGGTAAGCGCTTGGGAGAGTACAATATAACAATATACAGACACGTTCCCTGCCCACAGTGGATACGATTGACTGACTGGCACATAGTAATTGCTTAAGAAATAAGACCATTGTTATTTTTTAGGCCACACTCCTTCTCAACGAGCAAGTCTCAGATGCCCTCTATGCAGAGGAAGATGGACCAATCGCCAGGTCCCTGCTGTCACCCTAAGCCGACCCTCACGACAGGGCTTCAGAAACCCTAATGTGGAGGTGTGGGCACTCACCCTTGGCGTCCGGCCTCTTCAGCCGGCTTGGCCTTGGGAAGAGGTGTGTCCGACGAGGGCTGGTCTTCGAGGAAGAGTTCTTCGAAACCACAGGCCGAAACACGAAAACGGACCCACCCTGGCCCGTGCCCATGTGGCTGTCAGTCAGGCCGTCTCTCTCTCTCCCTCTCGGAAATCTTCGTTTTCCAGTTCTCTCTGGATTGATTTCCTAATCAAGTCCATCCTTCCCTCTGCCTCGGCAGCAGGCCTCTCTGCGCCTCCTCTCTCATTCTGCCTGTTTGCTGCAGTGATTGATTTGGGATCCAAGGGGGAGCAGAAGTTTGTTGGGTTAGCGATAAGCCAGGAGACATAGCTTCCCTATTTCCCAGTGGCTGATTTTTGCTCATCGCTCCCCTCATTGCCAAGAAGCTTTGGGGTGTGCGCGGGTGTGTGCTTTTGCATATGTGTGACAGTCTATGACTACTAAGTAGTTGGAAGGACAGGTAGAAGTCACAAAATGCTTATTAATAATAATGGCATTTGTTAAGCCTTTAACTATGAGCCAGGCACTGCTTATTGACAGATAAAGGGGCAAAGGGGAAATTAGCTATTGATTGCAGGATCAGCTTTGGGCTTGGTAGGTTTCCAAACAATCAGTCAATCAATCGTTGGTATTTATTGAGTGCTTACTGTGTACTGTTCTAAGCACTTGGGAGAGAACAATACAATAGCACTGGTAGACACGTTCCCTGACCACAAGGAACTGATATTCTAAAGGGAGAGATTGATTTTAAGATAAACTCTGGATATATACAAAAGGGCTGAAAGTGGGATGACTTTCAAGGACTTAAAGGGAACAGATTTAAGTGTGTGGGTGAAACGAAAGGGAGAGGGAGGAGAGGAAATGAGGGTTCAGTTGGGGAAGAACTTTTGGAGGAGGTGGGATTTTAATTATGCTTCAGAGGTGGGGGGAGAGGTGGACTGTCATATATGAAGGGAGAGAGAGGAGTTCCAGGCCAGAGGGAGGACATGGGAAAGGGTCAGCAGTGAGACAGATGAGATCGAGGTAGAGTGAATAGGTTGGCATTAGAAGAGTGGAGTATTTTGGCTGGATTGTGGCGGAGAGGTGATGTAGGAAGGCGGAGAGGTGATGTAGGAAGAATAAGTGATTCCTTATGGGTGTGGGCAGTCTTTCTGGAGAACAATTTTGAGGAAAGGACGAGAAGAGGGAGCAATGGGACTTTGGCTTCTATGGGGGGCAAGCAGTGTGGCCTAATGGTAAAAGCATAAGTCTGGTAACCAGAGGACCTGAGTTGTAAGCCCAGTTTTTCCACTTGTCTTCTGTGTGATCTTGGGCATAACTTTCTTTTTAATTTTTTTAAATTGTATTTGTTAAGCACTTATGTGCCAAGCTCTGTAATGGGCCCTGGGGTAGGAACAAGATAATCAGGTTGGATGCAGTCCTTGCCCTGCATGGGGCTCACAGTATTAAGCCCCATTTTACAGGTGAGGTAACTGAGGCACAGAGAAGTGAATGACTTGCCCAAGGTCACACAGCAGACAAGTTGCAGAGCTTGAGATTAGAACCCATGCCCTTCTGACTCCCAGGCCTGTACTCTATCTACTATGCCATGCTGCTTCTCCATAGATGAGGTAACTGTGACACAGAGAAGTGAAGTGACTTCCTCAAGGTCACAAAGCAGACAAGTGGCGGAGTTGGGATTAGAACGCAGAGATTCTGACTCCCAGGCTTGTGCTCTGTGTGCCTTAGTTTCCCCATAGACAAATCAGGGATTAAATACCTGTTCTCCCTTCCCCTTAGAATATGAGCCCCTTGTGGGGCAGGGATTGTGTCTGATCTGATTGAATTTCATCTACAGTGGTGCTTAACACAGTGCTTTGCACATAGTAAGTGCTGAACAAATCATACATTTAAAGTGAATTCCTGGGATTTCTTTTCCCATGGAAGAGCTTTCAAGATTTTCCTTGGTTACAGGAGGAAAAAAATGAAGATTGAAAGAAAATTTAGACTAAAAGTCACAGGCAGCCATGATCAGTTTCTCCCGTGCCCTCATCTCATCCCGCTCCCTACTTAACCCCTTTCCTCTTCCAGAGGTTGAGGGCTCCTGGAACTAACAGGGGACTGATGTGAAAATTGACTAGAAGCTAGCAGGGGGCTGGGGAGGGTGGGTGCAGGGCAGGATGTCAATTCCCAGAGACACTTGTCTGACATCCTCTGCTTGCAAATACAGAAGAATCTTTTTGTCGTTTGAAACCTGGTGCATTTAGCCAGGGTCAACTTTGATTCCAACATCTCCTTAATGAGGCTCACGGATGTCAGATTACGCCCCTTAGGAGAGGCCAGTCTGTATCTGGAAAGAAAGATCGGGGCTGAAGTTGCTTGCCGGGGAAAAACAAGCCAAAAAGCACAAATAATGGGACCAATCATCGACACAAACAACAGAGAAAAGGACCGAAAACTGGTGACCTGTCTAATTCCCACTCTAATGTTCTTTCCTCATGTTTAGTACAGTGCTCTGCATCCAGTGGGCACTTAGTAAATCCTAGGACTACTGCTACCATGTTAATCCAGGCACTCAATTTATCACGCCTTGATTTCTGTATCAGTCTCCTTGCTGACCCGCTTGCCTCCTGTCTCTCCCCACTTCAGTCCATACTTCACCGTGCTGCCCGGATCATTTTTCTACAGAAGTATTCAGGACGTGTTTCCTGACTCCTCACGAACTCCCAGTGGTTTTCCATCCAACCCCACATCGAATAGAAACTCCTCACCACTGGCTTTAAAACACTCAATCACCTTGCCCCTTGCTACCTCACCTTGCTACTCCCCTACTACAACCCAGCCAGTACACGTCACTCCTGTAATGTAAACTTACTCACTATACCTTGATCGCGTCTATCTCGCTGCCAACCTCTCACTCATGTTCTCCCTCCGATCTGAGATGCCCTCCCTTTCATACCTAACAGAAAATTACTCTCTCCCCCTGAAAAGCCTTATCGAAGGTTTATCTTCTCCAAGAACCTTCCCCTAAGGCCTCTTTTCCTCTTCTCCCACTCCTTTCTGCACCACTCTGTCTTGCTCCCTTTATTCACCCCCCCTTCCAGCCACACCACTTATGTCCATATCTGTCATTTATTTATTTTTTATTAATGACTGTCTCCCCATCTAGACTTTAAGCTCGTTGTGAGTGGTGAATGTGTCTGTTCATTATTATATTGTACTCTCCCGAGTGCTTAGTACAGAGATAGCACACAGTCAGCTCTCAATAAATCCGATTGACTGACTCCCACTCACACCCACACCCCACCACACGCTCACAATAAAGCACACTGTCACCCGTCGCCGGGGACAAGTTCTTTCGGAATCGGCACGACGAGAGAGAGAGAGAGAGGCCGGGGATGGAAAACCTGAGTTTTGTATAGAATTTATTCCGCGGGGCGAATTGAATTAATTAATTATTTAGACGCGACAATCGGCCTTCCCTTTTGGGGGAAACATGGTGTTAAAGCTTCCCCTTTGGGAGGAATATGGTGTTAGAGCTTCCCTAATGGGAGGAATACACTGATATGTTACTTGCCTGTGGCCGGACACCAGAGCCCACTTGGGATTTTCTCACAACGTGGTGAGGCGGCTGGCTCCCACCATGTGCTCGCCCCACCCAGGAGGAATCCACCTTTGCATTAAATACACTTATGCGTTAAACACTAATAAGTTACATACACTTATGAGTCACATACACTTATGAGTTACACACACTTATGCGTTACACACACTTATGCGTTACACCCAGTTATGCGTTACCCACTTACGGTTACTCGCGCTTGGTGAGGCGGCTAGCTCCCACCCTGTTCACGTCCCACTCGGGAGGCATCAAATCCATTTTTAACGTTACATACCCATGGTGAAGCATCTAGCTTCCATCGCCATGAGCTCTCAGCAGGACAGGACACTCACCCATCCCACGGCTCCTCACATGGTGCAGGCAGAGCGGCCTTCTCACGCTCTGGACAGAGGCGACCTGTAGCCGGCTGCTGCGAGTCCCATTCCTCTGCACAGAAGGTTAGAGGCGGCAGGTATTTATCACCTGTGCCCTTAGGCCATTCCAGCTTCCGGCCTCAGTTTATCCAATCTCTGGCCTCCCCCCTCCTCCATTCCTAATTTGATTGGCACGGGGGCAAGGGGCACCTTCTGTATTCCCAGCTTGGGCTGTCAATCTGGCAGTTTCGGTTGGGGGGGGCCGTGTCCCACCCTCACTTCCGAGTTCCGCCTGCTGGCTCAAGAGGTCACGAGATAGCATTTGACCTTGAGATGGTCGGTACCCCAGGGTCACCTGGGACACACACTCACACACACACACACTCTCCACACCCAAGCTAACCATTGATAGAGTGTCATAGAAATCCCTACACAAAACCCAACAGGAAGTAAGGCAGAACTCATACGATGGCCCTGATTACTCTCTGCTTCCTCTCAGTTCTGTTTTCTCTGCTCCTTATTCCCCTTTCCAAGTAGACACGAGGAAAGAACCCAAGATGTTTCCTTTGACCCTGGCCCACCAGGCAAGAAGGGGAGGGCACAGCGCTTAGCAAGAACACAGGCAAGCACACCCGCGGGGTGCCACCCCGGGGCCGGAATAGGGGGGAGAGCCCCGACCCCTACCCGAAATCTAAAAGCTCCTTGAGGGCGGGGATTGAGTTGACGGACCTACTCTTTCATCCATTCATTCGTTCATTTAATCATATTTACTGAGTGCTTACTGGGTACACAAAATAAGGTCGAACAGAGTCACGGAGGAGTCCGAGAGCATGCCGGGAACAGCTTTTCCCCCGCTATACCTGGGAAATGTTCCTCACTCCTCATAGAAAGGGCTAGCAACTGAGGAGTCTCACAAGGAGAGATGTTCGGTAGGGATGTCTGCCATTTGTGGGCTGCGGGATTGTTGCCTTTAGCAAGTCGGAAGATGGCAATTACTGCTTTTCACAGTTGTTCTCTGTGTAGCTGACGGTGTAAAGTTCTTGAGGGCAGGGATTGTGTCTATCAACTCTATTTACTCTCTCAAACGCTCTGCACACAGTACGGGCAGAATAAATATGATCGGTTGATTAATTGGTGTAAGTTCTCAGGAGAGTTCTCTGCGTAAGTGCTCAATAAATATCATTGATCGCTGCCTTGTTAATTGCTAAATTGCTTATTCGGAACAGCTCTCACTGGATTTGCCTCTAAATTCTTCTGAAAGGGAATGAAGTAGGTGTGCAGAGGAAGGTAAGTCAAAGAAGTTATTCATTGGGTTATAGGGCCATTGTTGAGCAGTTGGCAGAAGCCGCAGAAATTCCAAGACCACAGGAATTTGCTGAAATTACTGCTGATCTGAACTAATTACATCCTTGATGACTGACCTGATCTTCTCTCAGCATGATAAGGTGCTTGATTTTGACAGCAGATAACTTGAGGAGTTTTACCGTCTGGCTCAGAACAAATGCCCCCAGAGAACCAAGTTTCTGAGCTTTCTGTATTCTGCTCCCTCTAGGAATTACGCTCATTGTGGACTAGGAATGTATCTGTTATATGTTTTCCAGCACATTGTAAGCACTTTGCACATAGTAAGCACTTCACAGGTGCCATTATTATCATTATTATTATACTGTACTCTCCTTAGTAAAGTGCTCTACACAAAGTAAGTGCTCAATAAATATGATTATTTACTGAATGAAGCAGCATGACTTATTGGGAAGAGCACGGACCTGGGAGTCAGAAGGTCAGAGGTTCTAATTCCTGCTCCACCACTTGCCTGCTTTGTGACCTTGGGCAAGTCATTTAACTTCTCCGTGCCTCAGTTACCTCACGTGTAAAATGGTGATTGAGACTGTGAGCCCCATGTGGAACAGGGACTGTGTCAAACCTGATTATCTTGGATCTACCCCAGTGCTTAGTACAGTGTTTGAACCACAGTAAATAACTTATACAATAATGATAATGATATATTACATAGAACTGTGGTATATATTAAAGGTATGATATTCTAGAGAAGCAGCGTGGCTTAGTGGAAAGAGAACGGGCTTGGGAGTCAGAGGTCATGAGTTGGAATCCCGGCTCTGCCACTTGTCAGCTGTGTGACTGTGGGCAAGTCACTTCACTTCTCTGGGCCTCAGTCACCTCAACTGTAAAATGGGGATTAACTGTGAGCCTCATGTGGGACAACCTGACGACCCTGTATCTATGCAGCGCTTAGAACAGTGCTCTGCACATAGTAAGCGCTTAACAAATACCAACACTAATAATAATTATAATAATGATGTGATAATAATAATATTACTACTAAGGAAGGGACAGAAAGTGTCAAGGGGCTGAGTTGCCAATGGAGGGACTGGACAGGCTGTTAGGTATACTCAACCTTGGAAGGCTCCATGGAAGAGGCTGTTTGGGTGAGGCAGCGCAAGTGTTCTGAAGAAGAGGGACGGTAAGCTCCTGCTAGAGTGTAAGGACTAATAGTAATAGCATTTACTAGGTGTTTACTGTGTGCAGAGCACATACTAAGTGCGGGGAAAGAGTACACAGGAGGGAATTAGACATGGTCCCTGTCTTTTGAGGGACTCACCATCAAAACATCTTGTCTTATGCCTTTGAGTCATTTCTGACCCATAGTGACACATCTCTCCCAGAAGTCCCCGCTCTCCATCTGCAATCGTTCTGATAGTGGATCCACAGAGTTTTCTTGGTAAAAATCTGGAAGTTTTTTACTTCCTCCTTCTGCGCAGTAAACTCAAGTCTCCACCCTCGACTCTGTCCCATGCCGGGTCTGCCCAGAATGGGTGAGTTTTGACTTGTAGCGGATGGCCTTCGGCTTGCTAGCCACTGGCCAAGCTGGGAATGGAATGTGTAGGCCTCGGCTTGACTGTCCCTCCCGAAGCCAAGACTGGTACAGGACTGGAAACTCTCCAGGTACGATCCCGAGAGGCATCAAAACATGGCATGGATCATTTCTACTTCCTCTGTTTTCTGATTTCTTGGAGGAGAAAAATTGTTTTCTTTAGATAAAAGGCTTTCAACAGAAGCCTCATGGTCTAGTGGAAAGAACATGGCACCTGGAAGTCAGAGGACCTGGGATCTAATTCCGGCTCTGCCAGGTTTGCTGTGTGACCTTGGGCAAGATAGAGCATGGGCCCGGGAGTCAGAAGGTCATGGGTTCTAATTCCGGCTCTGCCACTTGTTTTATGTCTTACCTTGGGCAAGTCACTGAACTTCTCTGGGCTTCAGTTATCTCATCTGAAAAATGAGGATTAAAATTGTGAGCCCGTTGTGGGACGTGGACCGGGTCCAACCTGATTATCCAGTAATAATAATAATGTTGGTATTTGTTAAGCGCTTACTGTGTGCCGAGCACTGTTCTAAGCGCTGGGGTAGACATAGGGGAATCAGGTTGTCCCACGTGGGGCTCACAGTCTTAATCCCCATTTTACAGATGAGGGAACTGAGGGAACTGAGGCACAGAGAAGTTAAGTGACTTGCCCACAGTCACACAGCCAAGTGGCAGAGCTGGGATTCGAACTCATGAGCCCTGACTCCAAAGCCCATGCTCTTTCCACCGAGCCACGCTGCTTCTCAGTATCTACCACGATGCTTAGTACAGTGCCTGGCACATAGCAAGTGCTTAAGAAATCCTGTCATTTTTGTTATTTACTTCTCTATGCCTCTTCCCTCATCTGCAGAATGGGGATTCAATAGCTGTTCTCCCTTATACTTAGACCGTGAGCCTCAAATGGGACGAGATTACCTTGTATTTACCAAAGTGCCTATTACAGTGTTTGGCACACTGGGAGCTAAATGACTTGCCCAAGGTCACACAGCAGGCAAGTGGCAGAGCCGGAATTAGAACCCTCGACCTTCTTACTCCCGGGCCTTTAATTCTATTTATTCTCTAATTCTATTTATTTATACTGATGCTGTTGATGCCTGTTTACTTGTTTTGATGTCTGTCTCCCCACGTCTAGACTGTGAGCCCTCTGTGGGCAGGGATTGTCTCTTTTTGTTAGTGAACTGTACTTTCCAAACACTTAGTAGAGTGCTCTGCACACAGTAAACGCGCAATAAATATGATTGAACGAATGAATACTTAACAAATACCACAATAATTCAGCATGCTGTTCTAATTAGCTTTCATTATTTCACACAACTGGAGGATTAGTTTCACAATTAGATGATTTCAGTGTAAATTATTCCATAAATCATGCAAATCAATGAACTTCTTTTTAGTCAATAAGCCCTGCTTATTGTGACCATGGCATAATAAAGCCAGTAAGTGTGTCTGCCTCCTCGAAACCGTCCTGGGTAACTAAGAGTGATTCTTGTTTTCTGGCCTGGTTAGCACAGCGGCCTGGATTTAGAGAAATCTGTTTTATGAGGTGGATTATCTTTTGTAAAGGAACATGTGGGATTGTGGGTTAAAATATTGTATCTCGGTAAACTGTAACTTAAGAACAAGTGGAAATGTGGATTAGAATCTTATACCTTGGCAAACTGTAACTTAAAATGACTTTTATTTTATGGTAGAGTATTAAAAAAATGACCAACCACTGCCCATTTTTATTTGGAAAGCTTTCAGGAATTAGAGAGAATCATCAATTCAATTCCGATTAGAGAGTCTCATCATTATGAGCAGAGAACGTCTCTTAATTCTGTTGTATTGTACTCTCCCATGTGCTTAATACAGTGCTCTGCACATAGTAAGTGCTCAGTAAATACGATTGATTTATTAAATATCAGTTTAAAGGAGAAGCAGCATGGTCTATTGAAAAGAGCATGGGCCTGGAAGTCAGAAGGACCTGGGATCTAATAATATCGATTAATGTGGTATTTGTTAAGTGCTTAATGTGTGCCAAGCACTGTTCTCAGAGCTGGGGTAGATTCAAAATAATTGGGTTGGACACAGTTCCTGTCCCACATGGGGCTCACAGTCTTTTTCCTCATTTTACAGATGAGGTAACTGAGGCACAGAAAAGTGAAGTGACTTGCTCAAGATCACATAGCAGACAAGTGGTGCAGCCAGGATTAGAACCCACATCCTCTGACTTCCAGGCCTGTACTCCTTCTACTAGGCCATGCTGCTTCTCCTTTTAATCTGTATTCAATCAATCGGTTGTATTCCAATTCCCCAACTTGCCTGATGTGTGAACTTGGACAGCCACTTCACTTCTCTGTGCCTCAGTTACCTCATCTTAAAATAGGGATTAAGACTGGGAGCCTGCATGGGACAGAGACTGTGTCCCACCTTATTTGCATGCCTCCACCCCAGCTCTTAGAACAGTGTCTGGCATATAGTAAGCACTTAAAGAATACCACCACTATTATAATTGTTATTATTATTCTTGTTAGAAGGTTAGATGTGGCATAGCTCACGGTCACTTCATCCCCTGGAAGGAGAGGAGGAGGAAAAAGCGAGATAAACACAAAGGTCCATACTTCAGCGAGACC
Source organism: Ornithorhynchus anatinus (assembly GCF_004115215.2). Lineage (NCBI taxonomy): Eukaryota > Metazoa > Chordata > Mammalia > Monotremata > Ornithorhynchidae > Ornithorhynchus > Ornithorhynchus anatinus. Next base: position 108,268,881 of record NC_041732.1, on the reverse strand, counting down.
CAAGAACTGATATGAAATGCCCTTACTGGGTGAAACCAATGTGCCATCCATCACACCGTTCACTCCACACTCACTTGATTTCTTCACTAATGTAGGTCTCCTGGCAGCTAAAACCTACAGTTAATCAATCAATTAATCATATTCACTGAGTCCCTCTTCCACAGAGAGGTCACAGTCGAAGGGAGAGAGCAAACGGGTACTTAATAATAATAATAATGTTGGTATTTGTTAAGCGCTTACTATGTGCAGAGCACTGTTCTAAGCGCTGGGGTAGACACAGGGGAATCAGGTTGTCCCACGTGGGGCTCACAGTCTTCATCCCCATTTTACAGATGAGGGAACTGAGGCACAGAGAAGTTAAGTGACTTGCCCCCAGTCACACAGCTGACAAGTGGCAGATCCGGGATTCGAACTCATGACCTCTGACTCCCAAGCCCGTCTCTTTCCACTGAGCCACGCTGCTTCTCTACTTAATCCCCACTTTCCAGTTGAAGAACCTGAATCACAGAGCAGTCATATGGGGGATGTGGGATTAGAACTCAGGGCTGTGCTCTTTCCACCAGGTTTATTGCTTCATTATCTTCTCCCCCATTTACAGATGAGAAAAGTGAGCCCCAGAGAGGTCGACTATGTCCAGAATCACACCGTGGGCCAATGGCAGAGGTTTCTTCTCTCACAGGCCTGAACTCTTTCTCAGGAGAGCCCACTGCCTTGTTAGTGTGTAAGTCAAACATGGGCAGGTCATCAAAAAGCAATTGGCCAGTGCATATTAAAATAATTTAGGGGAACTATAGGGCAGCAGTGTGGCCTAGCGAAAAAAGCATGGGGCCGGAAATCAGAGAACCTGAGTTCCAATCCTGGCTCTGCTAAGTATCCACCGTGTGACCTTGGGCAAGTCATTTCACTTCTTTGTGCCTCTGTTATGGCATGTGCAAAGTGGGGATTAAAAACTAGTCCCTCCTACTTAGATCATGTGCTCCATGTGGGGCAAGAATCGTGTCTAACCTGGACACATAGGAAGCGCTTAACAACTACCATAAAAAAAACAAACAACCAACAAAAACCAATTTCTGGAGTTTCATTTTGTTTGCAGTCTTGACGAGTGGGTCAATGAGGCTCAGTACCAGAGAATTCCCTCAAGACTGTAGACTGGAAGCTCCTTAATAATAATGATAATAATTAATATTATGATATTTGTTAAGTGCTTACTGTGTGCCAAGCACTGTTCCAAGTGCTGGGGTAGATACAAGGTAATCAGGTTGGACACAGTCTCTGTCTCATGTGGGGCTCACAGTCTCAATCCCCATTTTACAGATGAGGTAACTGAGGCACAGAGAAGTGAAGTGACTTGCCCAAAGCCACACAGCAGGCAATCATGATAGAGCTGGGATTAGAACCCATGACCCTCTGATTCCCAGGCCTGTGCTCTATCCCCTATGCCATGCTTTTACTATCCCAAGCACTTACTACAGTGCTTCGTACACGATAAGGACTCAATAAATATAATTGATGGGGCAGCCCTAGGTCAGCCCACCGGGCCTGGGGAACCCGTCAACCACTTAGGAGGAATCAGGATGTGCAGGAGATGGAACTGTCATTAAAAAGGACTGTGGGTGTTCCTGCAGATGCCTTCCTCCCCAGGCTCTTGAAGGACTACATTTCCTAGAATCCTCCTGCAGGTTGAGAACCTTCTGGAAGAGACTTGGATGTATCATTAAGTGCTTAGGAGGAACTGAGCCAATCAGTGAGTCAGGTGGAACTTTTAAATTCAAGCAAGGGAGGGCACTTCTTTCAACCTGTGTCGTGAAGGGTGAGTACAGGCTAAGCCCAATGTGCTCAGAATGCCAACTTTGATGTTTGTGATGTTGAAGCTTCCCTAGTTACTGAAATGAAATAATTTGGGTTTAGTTTGTCTCTTCCCCCTCTCTCTTTGGATGAGATAAAAAAAAAAAATCCTATGTCCAAGACTTCTGTGGCAGCTTAAGAATTTTCAGAGTCCCATTCAAGTGTTTCTAGTCTGTCTACCATAAACCTTGGTTGTCTGGCCTCCATAAGTTGTCCCAGAAATATACTTGTGTTTGCCGGTGGGGGAACTTTGTTCTAAGAGAAGCAGTGTTGCCTACTGGAAAGAGCATGAGCCTGGGAGTTGGAGGACCTGGGTTCTAATCCCAGCTCCATCCCTTATCTGCTGAGTGGTGTTTTTGTCTCTATCTGTTGCCAAATTGTATTTTCCAAGGGCTTAGTACAATACTCTGCACACAGTAAGTGCTCAATAAATATGATTGAATGAATGAATTTAATTTATCTGACCCTCTGTTTCCTCATCTGTAAAAGGGGGATCATTCATTCAAATGTATTTATATTTTTTATGGTATTTGTTAAGCACTTACTATGCACCGAGCACTGTTCTAAGTGCTAGGGTAGATACAGGGTAATCAGGTTGTTTCATCTGGGGTTCACAGTCTTAATCTCATTTTACAGATGAGGGAACTGAGGCTGAGAGAAGTGGCTTGCCCAAGGTTACACAGCAGAGAAGTGGTAGAAGCAGAATTAGAACCCATGTCCTCTGACTCGGGCAAATCACTTCACTTCTCTGGGCCTCGGTTATCTCATCTGTAAAATGGGGATTAAGACTGTCTCTGACAGAGATTATATCCAACAGGATTTGATTGTATCCACCCCAGTGCCTAGTACAGTGCCTGGCACTATTCCTATTCTTGTATCTTTCCCACCTTAATAATAATGTTGGTATTTGTTAAGCGCTTACTATGTGCAGAGCACCGTTCTAAGTGCTGGGGTAGATACAGGGGAATCGGGTTGTCCCACGTGGGGCTCACAGTCTTAATCCCCATTTTACAGATGAGGTAACTGAGGCACAGAGAAGTTAAGTGACTTGCCCACAGTCACACAGCTGACAAGCGGCAGATCTGGGAGTCGAACTCATGACCTCTGACTCCGAAGCCCAGGCTCTTTCCTCTGAGCCACGCTGCCTCCCCTTCTGCTCTCCTACCTGAGTCCTCCTTTGAGTATCTGGCAAGGAGGCTTTTTCATCACCCAGGAAGGGGAATTTTTATTCACAGATGGAATGGGGCCATAAAGGAAAGGATAAAGCATATCAACTGCTCAAGCTGAAACCTGGCTGCTGAGGAAAATCTCCAAACAGGAGCATTTAGGGGGAGATAACAGTGGCTTTCAAAAAGCAAGCCAAAAGGGGGCAAAAAAATTATTTGCATTGGAGGGATGATCACAGAATCTAGTTGTTTTTGAGAGAACTGACAAGAGTGAGAGCTGTTATTTCTTAAAGGTAACAAATTCGTTCTCCCTCTTAAGAGTGGAAATAATATTTCTGCTCCCAAATGAACCCTGGTGCAGATGGCTTTCCTCTTTCATCTATTTACTGAAACTGCAAATTGACTCTGAACCCCACTAATGGAGTGTTGTGCACTACTGTTTCCAAGGGTGGGGTGAAAGATAGTTGACCAGTAATGGATGGTTTAGCACTTCAAGGGAACTTTGAACTTTAACAGCTGCTGTAGATCATCCTCTGGATTCTGCCTGGTCTGGGAGAGATGGGCTTCTATTTTTAAGGTTGCCTAACCACTACTGCCTGCATTGTACAGTCCAAGAGCTTAGTACAGTGCTCTGCACACAGTAGTGCTCAATAAATACTACTGAATGAATGAATTTAATCAGCTCCTGACTAGAGTCATAGATCACAATTATTCAGCAAACCTCTCACTGCCGGTTCTTCCTTTAACTGTTACTCAATCCCTTCCACCTGTAGCTTACTGAAAATATTGATAATGATTCTGACATTTGCCAAGTGTTAGTCTGTTCTAAGTGCTGGTGTTGATACCTGGTTACATCAGACACAGTCCCTGTCCCCACGTGGGGATCTCAAACTCTCTTATCCCCATTTTTCAGATGAGGAAATCGAGGCACAGGAAGTTAAGGGACCAATCTGAGATCACTCAGCATGCCGGTGTGAGAACTGGGATTCAGGGCCAGGTCTCTTGACTTCTAATGTGCTTTTTCCAATAGTCTATACTGCCTCCCCTTCACTGATTAGGATTTTAAACAATAAGTTAAGCTAAGAGATCAGTTATTTTAATGCCTATTTTGTACTTTGGGAGAGTTGAATAGTTATTTGTCACAATCCCTGCCGTCAAGGAAGGAGCTTAAAGTCTACAGTGTGCAGAACACTCTTTAAACTCTTGGGAGAGCACAATACAAAAGAGTAGATACAGATGATTGCTTCCCACGGGCAGCTACAGATTAGAGGTGAGACTGGCATTTAAATAAATTACATATGGACAGTCAGCTCTAGTCTGTAAGCTCACTGTGGGCAGGGAATGTGTCTGTTGTACTCTCCCAAGTGCTTAGGACAGTGCTCCGCACACAATAAGCACTCAAAGACGATTGAATGAATGTACCTATGTGTTGAGAGGAGGGGGGATTTAGGGAGGACAGATCCTAGTGCATATAGAGGGGAGGGTAAAGACTGGGAAATGGAAGCTTAGTTGGGAAGCCTTCTTGGAGGAGGTGTGATTTTTAGTAGGACTTGGAAGATGGGGAGCATGGTGGTCTGTGGGATGTGAAGGGGCAGGGAGTCTAAGCCAAAGGGAGGATTTGAGCAAGGGGCAGTGGCGAGATATCTCAGACTAGAGGTACGCTGAGAAGCTGAGAAGCTTGGTGATAAACAAGCCCAGCGTGTGTGCTGGGTTGACCAGCATGGTAAGATAGGAGAGATGAGAGCCTTGAGGCACATGATAAGGAGTTTCTGATGAGGAAGTTGGATGGGCAACCACTGAAGGTTTTGAGGACTGAGGAGAAATGGACTGTGGGATATTTTTGTGTGTGTGTGTGTTTACTCCATTCTGCTGCACCGATCACTTTTCTTGGAAAAAACACTGGGGAAAGAAGAGAGAGGAGTTAGGAAGTCTCCGTGAGGAAGCCGATGCAATAGTCAAGGTGTTATAAGTGCATCGATCATCATGGCAGCAGGTATTGACTGGGGAGGAAGGGGTGGATTCTGGAGATACTGAGAAGGCAGAATAGGGAGGATTTGGTGGCTCGCTAAGTACGGAGGTTCATTCATTCAATCGTATTTAGTAAGAGCTTACTGTGTGCAGAGCACTGTGCTAATTGGTTGGGAAAGTACAATATAACAATAAAGAATAATTATCCCTGCCCACAGTGAGCTCACAGTAGGCCTTCCCAGATTAAGCCCTTGCCTTTTCCTCTGCTCCCCCTCCCCTCCCCTTTGCCACAACTCCCTCCCTTTGCTCTACTCCTCCCTCTCCCCCCCCACGGCAGTTATGTATGTATGTACATATTTATAATTATAATTCTATTTATTTTAATTAATGTTTATCTATAATTCTGTTTATTTATAATGCCACTGCTGTGTGTTTACTTGTTTTGATGTCTGTCTACCCCCTTCTAGATTGTGAGCCCTTTGTGGGCAGGGATCGCCTCTTATTTTTGCTGAATTCTACTTCCCAAGAGCTTAATACAATACTCTGCACACAATAAGCGCTCAATAAATATGATTAAATGAATAAAGGGGGGAGAGAGACATTAATACAAATAAATAAAATGGCATATATATATATATATTTATGCTGTGGGATTGGGAGGGGGGAAGAGCAAAGGGAGTTGCAGGTGAGGAAAGTAGTCTGGGAAGGCCTCTTGGAGGAGATGTGCCTTCAGTAAGACTTCGAAGAGGGGGAGAGTCATTGTCTGGTGGATTTGAGGAGGGACGGTGTTCCAGGCCAGGTTGGAATTGACACAATCTCTGCCCTCCAGGAGTTTACAATCTACTGTATGCAAAGCATTATAGTAAGCATTTGGGAAACTACAGTAATAATTGTGGCATTTGTTGAGCACATGCTATTTGCCAAACACTATACTAAGTACTGGAGTAGATACAAAATGATCAGGTCCCACATAGGACTCACAGTCGCAGTAGGAAGGAGAAGAGGTATTGCATCCCCAATTTTGCAGATGAGGGAACTGAGGTCCAGAGGAGTTATGAGCTGCCCAAGGTCACACAGCAGACAAGTGGTGGAGATGGGACTAGAATCTAGGTCTTCTGACTCCCAGGCCTGGGGTCTTCCCACTGCCCTTAAGGAGTTTCCTGTTTTATGAGGAATTTATGATTTGGGGAATTGGTGAGGCTTTCAACCCAGGTTGTGATTGTAAGGCAGTTGGGGATAAGGGGGGTCTAAATAATAATAATGTTGGTATTTGTTAAGCACTTACTATGTGCAAAGCACCATTCTAAGCGCTGGGGGGGTTACAAGGTGATCAGGTTGTCCCACATGGGGCTCATAGTCTTCATCCCCATTTTACAGATGAGCTAACTGAGGCCCAGAAAGTGAAGTCACTTGCCCAAAGTCACACAGCTGATACATGGTGGAGCCTGGATTAGAATGCAGCGTGGCTCAGTGAAAGAGCCTGGGCTTCGGAGTCAGAGGTCCTGAGTTCGACTCCCGGATCTGCCGCTTGTCAGCTGTGTGACTGTGGGCAAGTCACTTCACTTCTCTGGGCCTCAGTTACCTCATCTGTAAAATGGGGATTAACTGTGAGCCTCACGTGGGACGACCTGATTACCCTGTATCTACCCAGCGCTTAGAACAGTGCTCTGCACATAGTAAGCGCTTAACAAATACCAACATTATTATTAAATTGCTCTAGAGGAAGGATCAGCAGGGTTTGAGGCCAACAGTGTGGGAGGAAAATGACTGAAGAATCCAAAAGGACACCCAGTTTGCTTGCATCTAGGGCAGGAAGGATGGTGGTTGGCTGAATAGTTGGGAAATTTCAGGAGAGGAGATGTGGATGGACCTATTGAGGTCAGGGCTGGGCATACTGATATTTGTGTCTATGGGTCATCCAGGTAGAAATACCTCAGAGGCAGGAAGAGATACAAAGTGTACTGTAGGTGAGAGGCTGAGACTGGAGATGTTTATTTGGGTGATGGTGAGCAGGTGAAAGAAATGAGGGCACGCTGAACTGAGGCTTTTACACCCCTCAAAAAATAATAATTATGGTATTTGTTAAGCGCTTACTATGGGCCGAACACTGTTCTAAGTGCTGGGGTAGATACAAGCGTGGCTTAGTGAAAAGAGCATGGGGTTGGTCTAGGTTTCTAATCCTGACTCCGCCACTTGTCTGTTGTGTGACTTTAAGCAAGTCACTTCACTTTTCTGTGCCTGTTACTTCATCTGTTAAATGGGGATTTAGACTGTGAGCCCCACATGTGAGGACCTGATTACCTTGTATCTACTCCGGCGCTTAGAACAGTATTTGGCACATAGTAAGCACTTAATAAATATCATCATTATTAGGGAAGCAGCGTGACTCAGTGGAAAGAGCTTGGGCTTCGGAGTCAGAGGTCATGGGTTCGACTCCCGGCTCTGCCACTTGTCAGCTGTGTGACTGTGGGCAAGTCACTGAACTTCTCTGTGCCTCAGTTACCTCATCTGTAAAATGGGGATTAACTGTGAGCCTCACGTGGGACGACCCGATTACCCTGTATCTACCCCAGCGCTTAGGACAGTGCTCTGCACATAGTAAGCGCTTAACAAATACCAACATTATTATAGACCATTGGCCTGGAAGTCAGAAGGTCATGGGTTCTAAACCTGGCTCCCAAACTTGTCTGCTGTGTGACCTTGAGCAAGTCACTTCACTGTGCCTCAGTTACCTCATCTGGAAAATGGGAATTGAAACTGTGAGCCCCACGTGGGACAGGGACTGTATCCAACCCTATTTGCTTGTATCCACCCCAGCGCTTAGTACAGTGACTGGCATATAGTAAGCGCTTAACAAATACCAGCATTATTACTCAGTGCTTTGCACATAGTGCCTAACAAATACCATCATCATCATCATTATTACTATTACTGTTACAAGGTAATCAGGTTGTCCTACATGGGGCTCATGGTCTTAATCCCCATGTTACAGATGAGGTAACTGAGGCACAGGGAAATTAAGTGGCTTGCCCAAGGTCACACAGCAGACAAGTGTCGAAACTGGGATTAGTACCCACGTCTCCTGACTCCCAAGCCTGGGCTTTTTCCACTGAGCCGTGCTATTTCCCTATAAAAGGTGAGGACTGGGAGGAGAGCTAGGAAGGGAGACTAAAGCAAGGAAGAGGGTGGAGGATTGTGCTTGACCCTAAAGAAGTGGAGGAGAACATTCATTGTTTGTTCTATTCATTTTTAATGGTATTTAAGCGCTTACATAGTACAGGCACTGTACTGTGCGATGGAGTAGATGCAAAATAATCAGACTGGACACAATTCGTGTCCCAGATGAGGCTCACAGGCTTAATCCCCATTTTACAGATGAGTTAACTGAGGTACAGAGAAGTGAAGTGACTTGCCCAAGGTCTCAGAACAGAGAAGTGGCAGTATTAGAACCCAGGTCCTCTGACTCCCAGGGGTCTTTGCACTAGGCCACGCTGCTTCTCAGTAGCAACAGAGATGAGGGAAATGGACAAACTGAAGCTTTTCTCTTTTAGGAAAGCCAATTCCCTTTAAGCTTCAGAGTAACTAATCCTGTTTACAAGCCAAGTTAATTCAAATGGAATTAATTTCCATAGCTAATGTAGCGGTATCTCCAAAGTTCATCAGACCTGTTTACTCGAGCACAGCTCATTCTACAAGAGCATGTCTGCTTAATTTCAGATAGAGAAGAGGGCAGAAGTTTCCCCTAATTGCCTGTATAAATAATTCCCAACTCTTATCTTCCTTCAGGAAAGTCAGATCTGTATTATTGCTCACAGAGGCAGCCATTTCTAGGCCTTAAGTGGTTTAATAGAATCAAGAAGTCAACATCTTGTTCATCTAAAGGGCCAGAAATACAGAAGGGGCCCCCAAACCCACAGACTGCAGGGAGAAGTACAAGAAGGGAAATTGCAGAGGAATGCGGTGCTCTAAAGTAAATGGCCAGAAGATGGAAAAACCGAGGCTGAAATGGCAGCGGAAATGATCAGGGTGAGGGATCTGAAACTTGTTGTCCAAGAATAGAGGGTTTCGTGCCCATGCCCACGCGTGATCAGAAAATCAGCATGGTACCAGAACATCTGAGCTCCATGTCGTAGGCCCGAAGGCAGAGAGGAGGTTGGCCAACTCTCATTCTCAGCCTCCATGAAAGGTTCTAGCATCGCCCTTTTCCATTCAGAGAATTTGGAAGCCCCGTGACACCCTTGGCTTAACCCAGGTCTCCATGCTGCTGCGTTGGGATCTAGTGAAGAGCGTGGCTCAGTGGAAAGAGCACGGGCTTTGGAGTCAGAGGTCATGGGTTCGAATCCTGGCTCGGCCACTTGGCAGCTGTGTGACTTTGGGCAAGGCACTTGACTTCTCGTTGCCTCAGTTACCTCATCTGTAAAATGGGGATTAAGACTGTGAGCCCCACGTGGGACAACCTGATTCCCCTGTGTCTACCCCAGCGCTTAGAACAGTGCTCGGCACATAGTAAGCGCTTAACAAATACCGACATTATTATTATTATTATTATTGTTAGTGGCAGCTCTTCCATGGGCCCCCGTCTGGGTGGGTACCATACCGGGAAGTTACCCGGACCCAAACCCGACCCTCCTCAAATCTGACAGGCAATGACTCTCCCCCAACTTCAAAGCCTTATTGAAGGTACATCTCCTCCAAAGAGGTCTTCCCAGACTAAGCTCCCATTTCCTCATCTCCCATTCCCTTCCGCATGGACTGGATTTGCTCCCGTTGTGTGCAAAGCCGTGTACTAAGGGATTGGGAGAGTACAATATAACAACAGACACATTCCCTCACAGTCTAGTGGGGGAGACAGACATTAATTTAATAATAATGTTGGTATTTGTTAAGCGCTCACTTTGTGCAGAGCACTGTTCTAAGCGCTGGGGTAGATACAGGGTAATCAGGTCATCCCACGTGAGGCTCACAGTTAATCCCCATTTTACAACTGAGGCACAGAGAAGTTAAGTGACTTGCCCACAGTCACCCAGCCGACAAGTGGCGGAGCCGGGATTCGAACCCATGACCTCTGACTCCGAAGCCCAGGCTCTTTCCACCGAGCCACGCTGCTTCTCTACCTAAACAGGGTAGGCAAGAATGACTGGAACAGTAGTCTAAATTCCATTCTCTTCCAACTTTGGCCTGCACATACTCCTGGGGAAATTTAACCTCACCCCCATGCTCTTGCTTGGGTCCTGCTCCTGCTGCTGCTGGTGATGATAATAATTCTGTTCTTTAAGGACTTCCTGTAATAATATTTATGGTCTTCATTAAGTGCTTACCATGTGCCAGACACTATAATATGCACCGGGGAAGACCCAAGATCACTGGGTTGGAACAGTCCTTGTCCCACCCAAGTTACATTTTACATTTTAACTTCTCATTTTACAGAGAAGTTAAATGCTTGCTCAAGTCCCACAGCAGACAAGTGGTGGAGCCGGGATTGGAACCTGATTCCCAATCCCTTGCTCTTTCCACTAGGCCACGGAGCTTTCTTTGTGCTGAACAATGTACTGCTCTCTGGATTAGATACAAGATAATCAGATCAGTCAGGGTCTCTGTCTCAGGTCAGCAGCTGCAGCTAATGAATTCAATGTATGATCCAAGCACTGATGTAAACACTGGGCTCAACACAGTTCAGTCAGATCAGAAATCCTCTTGGTGATACATGGGACTCCCAATTTGAAGGGGGGGGGGGAACAGTATCTTATTCCTATTTTACCGATGTGTCCCCTGCAGCAGAATTAATAATCATAATAATAATGTTGGTATTTGTTAAGCGCTCACTATGTGCAGAGCACTGTTTTAAGCGCTGGGGTAGATACAGGATCATCAGGTTGTCCCACATGGGACTCACAGACTTAATCTCCACTTCACAGATGAGGTAACTGAGGCACAAAGAAATGAGGTTATCGGCCCATGGACACACAACAGACAAGTGGCGGAACCAGGATTAGAACCCACGACCTCTGACTCTCAAGCCCGTGTTCTTTACACTGAACCACACTGCTTCTCTTGTATGAGGATGGAGGTGTTGCACATCTCTGCTTGTTGCCAGGCAGGTTGGGGAGAGGTGGAGTGTCTGTGGCAAGGGGACACATTCTTGCCCTGGTTAAACCATCTATTTTGGAACGGTATTTAAATGCTTACCAAGTGCCAGACACTGTACTAAGCACTGGAGAAAATACACAGGTTGGACAGGGTCCCTGTCCCACGTGGGGTTTACAGTCTTAATTCTCATTTTACAGATGAGGGAATTGAGGGACAGAGAAGTGAAGCGACTTGCTCGAGGTCACACAGCAGGCAGGTGGGAGAGCGGGGGTTAGAACCCAGGGCCTCTGACTCTTTCTGCTAGGATATGCTGACACACTGCGCAAGTCCCGGCCAAGGACGAACAGCTGGATTTGCTTTCTGTGGGTGGAGGAATGGGGGTAGCGGGGAAATGACAGACAGGAAAAATTAGGTTAAACTTTCCTTTTGGGGAAATGCCACACTGCCAAAAATCTCTTCAATCCAACCCCTTCCTTCCTGTAACAATTCATTTAGCAAGTTCAGAATTTTCCTGGCTGATCATCATGAATCAGATCCTCCCATCAATCTTCGATGTGAATGGAGCTGTCTCCAGATTTTTCATGTTGGGTAGACAAATAAGAAACTCTGAGAAGTAGCTGCCCTCTAAAGAAAGCAGAACTCCACAAGTTCTTTGGAAAAATGTTTGCTTCCCTAGAACTTAAAATTATTTTCCTTACATGTTTTATAAGAGAAGTGACCTTAATAGCCTCAGTTCCCTCATCTGTAAAATGGGGACTGTGAGCCTCCCGTGGGACAACCTCTAACCCCAGGGCTTAGAACAGCGCTCTGCACACAGTAAGCGCTTAACAAATAACATTATTATTAATAGACTGGGATGAATCTGTCATTCATGTGGTATCTTTGAGCTCTCGGCAGCTGTAAGAATGCTGACGGTTTTGGGATTGAAGATATTTAAATTCTTCCGGCACAGGGAGGCAGAGGTACGTAATGATGGTGATAGTGATATTTTGTTAATCAGTGATATTTATTGAGCGCTTACTGTGTGCAGAACACTGTACTAAGTGCTTGGGAGAGTACAACAGACCAGAGTAGGTAGACATTTTAAACACTTGCTCTGCCACAAACGATCCACGGTTCAGTGGTATTTTTTTGAACACTTACCATAGGCCGAGCACAGTATTTGGCGCTGGGCTACATGTCCACCAAGGAGGGTTATCCACTTGACTTTGGTGGAGCCGGTCGAGAAGTCATTCATTCATTCAGTCGTATTCATTGAGCACTTACTGTGTGCAGAGCACTGTTCTAAGCCCTTGGAATGTACAATTTGGCAACAGATAGAGACAATCCCTCCCCAACAACGGACTCACAGTCTATCCCCCCCGTCGACCCCCGGGCCACGTCCTCCCGCGGTCCCGGAACGCCCTCCCTCCTCACCTCCGCCAAACTGATTCTCTTTCCCTCTTCAAAACCCTACTTAAAACTCACCTCCTCCGAGAGGCCTTCCCAGACTGAGCTCCTCTTCTCCCTCTACTCCCTCTGCCATCCCCCCTTCACCTCTCCGCAGCTTAACCCTCTTTTTCCCCTTTTCCCTCTGCTCCTCCACCTCTCCCTTCCCATCCCCACAGCACTGTACTCGTCCGCTCGACTGTATATATTTTCGTTACCCTATTTATTTTGTTAATGAATTGTACATCGCCTCGATTCTATTTAGTCGCCATCGTTTTTACGAGATGTCCTTCCCCTCGACTCTATTTATCGCCATCGTTCTCGTCCGTCCGTCTCCCCCGATCGGACCGTAAGCCCGTCAAACGGCAGGGACCGTCTCTATCTGTTGCCGACTTGTTCATCCCAAGCGCTTAGTACAGTGCTCTGCACATAGTAAGCGCTCAATAAATACTATTGAATGAATGAATAAAAAATGGGCTCACGGTCTAAAGGTTGACCAGGTACCCCACCGAACTTGAGTCCATTTGGAAGTGAGCCAAGGACCTTCCCTTTATCTCCTCCTCTCCCTCTCCCCCACATTTTTAAAAAATGGTATTTGTTAAGCACTAACTATGTGCCAAGCACTGGTCTAAGCTAATGAGGAGGGACGCAATCCATGTTCCATATGGGACTCCCAGTCTTAATCCCCATTTTACAGATGAGGTAACTGAGGAAGGTCACAAAGCAGTCAAGTGGCAGAGGAGGGGTTAGAACCCACGTCCTTCTGACTCCCACGCCCGGACTCTATCTACGAGGCCATTCTCAAGCGGAGGGGAAACCGACCCAGCTTCTCAGCAGGCAAGATAGCTACTCTGGTCATTGACCAGGTTGACTGGCACCTGCTGGGAGCGGGGCACCATGCCGACCATCCATCTGTTGGGTCACTGACGTGCTCGTGTGACACACACACGTCTTGCCCCTATCCTAAAAAAGCCCTCCCTTGAGTCCATAGCTCCCTCCAGTTATCGCCCCCTCTCACGCCTACCATTCCTCTCCAAACTCTTGAGTGAGGTGTCTCTACCCGCTATCTCAAGTTCCTCTCCTCCAACTCTCTCCTTGACCCTCAGCGACCTGGCTTCCGTCCCTTTCACGCCACAGAAATCACTCTCTTTAAGGACACCAGTGACTTTCTTCTTGCCAAATCCAACGGGCCCTACTCCACCCTAATCCTCCTTGACCTCTCAGCTGCTCTGGGCCACGTGGACCCCCTCCCCCCCCTTCTCCCGGAAATGTTATCCGACCTCGGCTTCAAGGACACGGTCCTCTTCTGCTTCTTCCTCCTATCTCTCTGGCCACTTATTTTCAGTCTCTTTCATGGGCTCCCCCTCTGCCTCCCATCCTCAAGACCAGGTTCTGGGACCCCCTGCTATTCTCCATCTCCAGCCGCTCCCTTCGAGAGTCCACTGACTCTCATGGTTTCAACTACTATCTCTCCATAAATGATTCTCAAATCTTCATCTCCAGCCCCAACTTCTCTCCTCCTCTTTAGGCTTACGTTAGAGAAGCGACACGGCTTAGCGGAAAGAGCGCGGACATGGGAGTCAGAGGACGTGGGTTCTAATCCCGCCTCTGCCACTTGTCTGCTGTGTGACCTTGGGCAAGCCATCTGCCTTCTCCGTGCCTCAGTTACCTCGTCTGTAAAAGAGGTATTAAGACTGTGAGCTCCATGCGGGACAACCCGATTACCTTGTATCTACCCCAGTACTTAGAACAGTGCTTGACACATAGTAAGCCCTCAACAAATACCATTATTATTATTATTATTTCCTCTTGCTTTTGGGACATCTCTATTTGGCTGTCCCACTGACACCTCCAATTTAACACGCCCAGAACAGAACTTTTCATCTTCCCATCCAAACCCCGTCCACCCCCTAAATTTCCCATCACTGTAGGTAGCACCAATCGATCCTATCTATTGAGTGCTTACTGTGTGAAGAGCACTGTACTAAGCACCTGGGGAGTACAAATTTAACAGAGTTGGTAATGAGCCATTATCTTCCCCGTCAGTCGGTCGGTCGTATTGAGCTCCTACTGTGTGCAGAGCACTGTATTAAGTGACTAGGAGGATACAGTACGTAAGAATAAAAAGACCCATTCCCTGGCCAAAGCGAGCATACAGTCTAGAAGGATGCAGCGTGGCTCAGTGGATAGAGCCCGGGCTTGGGAGTCAGAGATCATGGGTTCGAATCCCGGATCTGCCGTTTGTCAGCTGTGTGACCTTGGGCAAGTCACTTCACTTCTCTGGGCCTCAGTGACCTCATCTGTCGAATGGGGATTAACTGTGAGCCTCCCGTGGGACAACCTGATGACCCTGTATCTACCCCAGCGCTTAGAACAGTGCTCGGCACATAGTAAGCGCTTAACAAATACCAACATTATTATTATCCTCGACTCATCTCTCTCATTCAACCCACATATTCAAATGGTCAACAAATCCTGTCAGTTCTACCTTCGCAACATCACTAAAATCTGCCCTTTCCTCTCCATCCTAACTGCTTCTACTCTGATCCAAGCGTTTATCCTATCCTACCTTGACTATTGCTTTCAACCTCCTCGCCGACCTCCCTGCCTCCTGTCTCTCCCCAATCCATTCATTATTTCACTCTGCTGCTTGGATCATTTTTAAAAAAAAATTCAGTTCACATATCCTAAGTCCTCAAAAACCAGAGAGGTTTAGTGAGTTGCCCAAGGTCACACAGTATGCCAGGGCATTGCTAGACTAGATCCCAGGTCTTCTGGCTCCCAGGCCCTTGCTCTTTATTCACTAGGTCCTACTCCATTGCAGGAAAGACCATGTGACTGGGAGTCAGGAGTTTACACACTTGCTGTGTGACCTTGGGCAAATCACTGAACCTCTCTGAGTCTAACTTCTCAAATGGGGATGAGCTGCCTCCTTCCCTCCCTCTACCTCTCAGGGACACTGTGATGGTAAAATGAGGTAAATCAATGCATCCGTGTACTTGGATCTGTGACCTTTGGACATTTGATATGCAACAGCACATGTGTACGTATCTCTAAATTGTGTGTTAGGAATTTACTTTTTCATTCATGTTATTGTCTGTCTCACCCTTTAGACTGTAAGCTCGTTATGGGCAAGGAACATGTCTGCTAATTATCTTGAAATGGACTCTCCCAAGCACTTAATTCAGTGCTCTGCACATAGTAAGTGCTCAATAAATACCATCGATTGGTCACAGTTAATCGATCACACTTTGGAAAAATCCAAACCTTCTTTGAAACCAGGGACGGTAGAATTATAGGCTGTCACTTTTCCTGTGGAAGATGTGTTTCACTGCGACTTTATCCATTTTCAATAGTAGTACGTCCTTAAATTCCCAATCAGAGTCTTCAGAGGCATTTAGATTCGGTGATGAACTCCCGTGAAGCTCACAGGCCCACATGGGGCTGAGGCTCCCTGCTTTATTGCAGCTCATTTTGTGCTGACTCTTCACAGTCCCTGACAGAATCTTCTTTCATCACGAAGCAGAGCATGATTGGGTAATTTAGGGGTGGCAGGCAACATTTTAATTTGTACCTGCTCTTCCCGTTATGTGTTTTGTCTTCCTGCTGTTTTTTTCTGACAGCGGCCCAAGAAGAGTGAAATTCCAGAGAAAGCCATTAATTTGATTTAAAAAATTCAGGTAGATAAAACAACTTGCATTGGAAACCAAATCTGTTATTTGACTTGCTGTTCCAGAGCATGCTAATTTTAAATTCATTTTCTTTTTCTTTTTTTTTAGAAAGTTAAAACTTTCTAATAGGCTGGAAGTTAAGATTCTAGGTTTATTCTCAACTTGGGTTTACCAGGTCAAATGGGCAACTTGCATTAATATGCTGTGCCTCAGCATTCCCTTCAGGGACTGTCTTCCAACTTTCATCGTGCTTTCCCAAGTGCTTATTACAGTACCCGGAACCCAGTAAGTGTTCAGTATATACAGCTGAGATTGATTTGGAACTAGGGGACTTTCCTGTTCAACTTAATAGAAATAGTGAGGGAATTGACTGGGTAAGAGCACACAAATGAAAAGCACTTCAGGAACATGCAATATTACTATGGGACTGTTTTTAGGAATTCATAAAAATAAAATTCCCAAGTAAAGTATTGACTTGATTGGGGAAAGGCAGTAGGCAGGGAGGTCAGAGAGGAGGCAGCTGAAGCAGTCAAGGCAGGGTAGATCAAGTGATTGGATCAGTCTGGTAGAAGTTTGAATGGTGAGGAAAGGGTGGAATTTAATAATAATAATAATAATAATGTTGGTATTTGTTAAGCGCTTACTATGTGCCGAGCACTGTTCTAAGCGCTGGGGTGGACACAGGGGAATCAGGTTGTCCCACGTGGGGCTCACAGTCTTAATCCCCATTAAGACAGATGAGGGAACTGAGGCACAGAGAAGTTAAGTGACTTGCCCACAGTCACGCAGCTGACGATCTGACTGGATTTGGTGACAGATTGACTATGTGGATGGAATGAGAGAGTTGAGTCGAGGACATAACCAAGGTTATAGGCCTGTGAGATAGGGAGGGAAGTGGTGTTGTCTACAGTGATGGGGAGAACAGGGTTTGGGTGGAAGATAATTCAGTTTTGGACATGTTTAGTTTGAGATATCAGCGGAACATCCCACATACTTCCTTTCTACCTCCTGAACTGAGCCAATGAGCAGACACTTTAGCCAAAGCCACCTGGAATAATATAATCTTCATTGTTTTCTGTTACGTGTATATCTATGAATTATGTATTATAACGTATTCTTATTAATAGCTTTCTCACCCTCTAGACCGGACG
This sequence comes from Ornithorhynchus anatinus, assembly GCF_004115215.2. Classification (NCBI taxonomy): domain Eukaryota; kingdom Metazoa; phylum Chordata; class Mammalia; order Monotremata; family Ornithorhynchidae; genus Ornithorhynchus; species Ornithorhynchus anatinus. The sequence continues at coordinate 108,251,565 of NC_041732.1, read as the reverse complement.
TTCGTTGTGTACAGGGAATGTGTCTACCAACTTTATTGTATTGTACTTTCCCAAGCACTCGCCATGGTGTGGTGGTGATTTATTCATTCAGTCGTATTTATTGAGCGTTTACTATATGCAGAGCACCGTACTGAGCACTTGGAGTGTACAATTCGGCAACAGATGGAGACAATCCCTGCCCAATACCGGGCTCACAGTCTAAATGATGATGATGATGATGATGATCTGTGTTTCTTTGGCCCGTAGCTTAGTGAGAAGTAGTGTGACCTGATTGGGAAGAGGTCCGGGGGCTGGACAACCTGGGTTCTAACCTCAAATCTGCCCCTCACTTCTTGGGTGACGTTAGACAAATCACTTAACTTCTAAGTGCTTACTCTGTGCCTGGCACTTTTCTAAGTGCTGGGGTGGGTACAAGTTAATCAGGTTGGACGTAATCCGTTTACCACGGGGGGCTCACAGTCATAACCTCCATGTTACAGATGCTGCAACAGAAGCACAGAGGAGTGAAGCGACTTGCCCAAGGTCCCACAGCAGACAGGTGATGGAGCCAGGCCTAGAACCCAGGTTCTAGACCCGTCTGACTCCCGGGCCCGGGCTCTATCCACTAGGCCACCCTGCACTTTGTCATCCGTAAAATAGACACCTGTTCTCCCTCCCTTTTAGCTTAGGAAAAACTCAGTTGGGGAAGGGGCTGTGTCCAATCTGATTATCATATTTCTACACCGGTGCTTAGCTCAGGGTTTAGCACATGATCAATCATATTTACTGAGTGCTTCGTGCAGGGCAATGCTGTATTAATTCACTCTTCACATAGCGAATGCTTAATAAATGCCATTGCTGTTGTTAACTGAAACTAGGTTATAGCTTCAGGTGGTCTTCCTCTGCAAACCCTTTTCAGGGCTTGCATTTCTGAAATAGTTTGTTTCCCCAACCATTGAGAGTTTTGCCATAAAAGGAACTTTTCCAATGCACTCTGAGTCAGAGGATAAGCCCCTGGCTTGGATGACTCTAGGGTTGGCTTTGAGGATTAATTTTTTGATTGTATTTTCTACATTCACCTATCTTGTGCGTGACAGTAAGATGAGCATGCTACTAAATTCATTAAAAATTAGTATCGAACCATAATTCATTTTGCCCATAATGACAGGCTGCCAGTGGGTGGGTTCATTTTCATTATCAAATCTGCAAGATGTGTAACTGTAGGTTTGCTTAACGCATATACTAGGTAGCGGGCGTAAGTGCATGCACAAACACATGCAACCGACACAGCTAGTGTGGCCTAGTGGATCGAGCATGGGCCTGGAAGTCAGAAAGATCTGGGTTTTAATTCTGGCTCCACCGCTTGTCTGCAGAGAGACCATGGCCAAGTCACTTCACTTCTCTGGGCCTCAGATACCTCATCTGTAAAATGGGGATTGAAACTGTGAGCCCCTTGTAGGAAAGGGATTTTCCCCAATCCAATTTGCTTTATCCACCCCAGTGCCTAGTACAGTGCCTGCCACATAGTATGCACTTATGAACCACAATTATCATTCCAGCTGTTAGAACAGTGCTTGACCCATAGCGCTTAACCTATGCCATTATTATTAATCTCCAATTACAGATGAGGAAACTGAGGTACAGAGTATTTGAGTGATATGCCCAAAGTTGGTAGCAGCTGAACTGGGTTTAAAACCCAGGTCTTCTTACTCACAACACTTTGCTCTAACCCAGGTCCCCTGTCCTTTGCTCTATACTACTAAGGTGGGATTGGATTTCAAACAGACCCTACGGATTCCAAGGCCAGTCTAGCATAGGGGTTCCCAGTCAACCCACACCAAAGATTGAGGAGGTCAACGTGATGATTAGGTGGGAGAAAGGAAGTCAGCTCTGATGGTGAGCACGTCCAAATGTCAAATTTAGCCTGAAAGCATTGTACGTTCTTTGGCTGAAGGTCTGCGCTGCTTACATTCTAATCAGATGGTTTCTTGTAATTTTATTATCCGACACGTCATGATTTAAAAGCTTATGTGACTACACATACACACACACACATTCATAGCCTGGGAAGTGGAACGTGTCTCTTCTCGCAAGGATTCTTGCGAGCTAAAGCATTTGATTTTCCTTCTCAACAATTTTCTGAGCGACAAATGTTGTGTCTGCTTCCTTAAAGAGATATTGCCAGCAATCTTCCATTATCTTGAAAAGAAATCCACAAAGACAAGGCTATATAAAAACCCTGCTTGAAGAAAAAGATTGGCATCAGTAAAGCATCACTTCGCCTAAAATACTGAAGCTTCTGAAAATAGCATTCTGATATAACGACATTAGTACAGAGTGGACCTTGATAGTTTTGGATGGCTAGGCTGAGTAAAATGCAGAACTGGTTAATAGTATTTATTGAGTACTGATTAGGTGCAGAGCGCTGTACTAAGCACTTGGGATGGAATAACAGAAACAAAGCACACATTTCAGTCCTTCAAGGAACTTATCGTCCAAAGGGCAAGTAAACAATCAATGAATTATATTTATGGAGTGCTCATTGTGTGCAGAGCACTGTATGAAGTGCTTGGCAGAGTACAGTATAACAGAGTTGGTAGATTTGTTCCCTGCCCACAGTGGGCTTACAGTCTACAGGGGGATTCAGACATTAATATGATGAAATAAATTACAGATATGTACATAAGTGTGTGGGGAGAAGAGAAAGGTGAATAAAGGATGCAAATCCAACCGCTAGGGTGATGTAGAAGAGTGTGGGAGAGGAGGAAATGTGGGCTTAGTCGAGGATGGCCTCTTGGAGGAGATACACTTTTAATAAGCAGTTTGGTCTAAAAGGAGCAGCGATGCCTAGTGGATAGAGCACGGGCCTGCGAGTCGGAAGGATCTGGGTTCTAATCCCAGATCTGCTGCTTGTCTGCTGTGTGACCTTGGCCAAGACACTTATTTGTGCCTCAATTACCTCATCTGTAAAATGGGGATTAAGTCCATGAGCCCCATGTGGGACATGAACTGTAGCCAACCTAATTAAACTGTACCTACCCCAGTGCTTAGTACAGTACCTAGCACATAGTAAGCACTTAAATACCATAAAAAATCTGAAGGTGGAGAGAATAATCACCTTTTAGGTATAATAATAAGAATGGTATCTGTTTAGCGCTTTGTGCCAAGCACTGTTCCGAACGCTGGGGTAGATCCAAGTTAGTAAGTTTGGACACAGTCCCTGTCGCACATAGGGCTCACGCTCTTAATCCCCATTTTACAGATGAGGGCACTGAGGCACAGAGAAGTGAAATGACTTTCCCCAGGTCACACAGCAGACATGTGGCAGATCCAGGATTAGAACCCATGACCTCTGACTCCCAGATCCATGCTCTATCCACTAAACCATGCTGCTTCTCAAAGAGGGAGGATGGTCCAGGCCAGAGGCAGGATGTGGATGGGGGATTGACAGGGAGTAGGTTGGCACTAGAGGAACAAAGTGTGCAGGCTGAGGAATAGTAGGAAATCAGGGAGGCAAGGTAGGTGGGACCAAGGTGATCGAGTGCTGTAAAGCCGATGGTAAGGAGTTTCTGTTTGACGCAGAGATGGATGGGCAACCCCCGGAGGTTCTTGAGGAGTGGGCAAATATGCACGGACCTTTTTTGTGGAAAAATGACCCAGTGAAGTACGTACTGGAGTGCAGAGAGACAGGAGGCTGGGAGGTCAGAAATGAGGCTGATGCGGTAATCAAAGTGGGGTAGGGTAAGTACCTGGATTAACATAGCCGTTTGGATGCGGAGAAAGTGGGAGATTTTAGGGATGTTGGGAAGCTTGAACCAATTTAAATGGTTAAAAGGCTAAAAATCATATTGGGTTTATAAAAATTCAGTTAAAGTAATGGTCAAGCTTTTAAGGTCTAATGAAGTCCTGGAACCCTGGTGTATTGATATATTACATAGTTAAAAAAAAAACGAACCTCCCCCCTGTAAAAAGCTTAGTCATATCTAGTACGATGTTACTCGCTAAGCACTATGTGCCAAGCATTGTACCAAGCGTTGGGGTAGATATAATACAATCAGGTTGGAGAGAGTCCCCATCCCTTCAAGGTTTCACAGTCTAAGAGGAAGTAGAATTAAATCCCATTTTCAGATGAGGTTACTGAGGCACAGAGAAGCTAAATGATTGCCCTAGGTCACACAGCCGACAAAAAATCGATTGTATTTATGGAGCACTTACTATAGGCAGAGCACTGTGCTAAACACCTTAGAGTACAGTGCAACGGAGTTGTTAGACATGTTCGTTCAATTGTATTTATTAAGTGCTTACTGAGTGCACACCACTGTGCTGAATGCTCAGAAAGTACAATTTAGCCTGTGCCCCACCCACAGAGAGCTTACAGTTCAGATGGGAAGACAGAATAAATTATACATGTGTAGAGAAGTGCTGTGGGGCATTTGCAGACTAGTGGGTCGAGTCAGGATTAGAACTCAGTTCCTCTGACTCCCAGGTCTGGGCTCTTTACACTAGGCCACATTGCTTCCTAGTCATGAACAATTGCTTTCAATGTCAACCATATTTATTGAGCACTTACTGTGTGCAGAGCACTGTACTAAATGCTTGGGAGACCTCCCAGCCCCACAGCACTTTTATATATATATAGAGAGAGAGAGCCTGGGCTTCGGAGTCAGAGGTCATGGGTTCGATTTCCGGCTCTGCCACTTGTCAGCTGTGTGACCGTGGGCAAGTCACTTAACTTCTCTGTGCCTCAGTTCCCTCATCTGTAAAATGGGGATTAACTGTGAGCCTCACGCGGGACGACCTGATGACCCTGTATCTCCCCCAGCGCTTAGAACAGCGCTCTGCACATAGTAAGCGCTTAACAAATACCAACATTATTATATCTGTAATTTTATTTATTTGATTGATGTCTGTCTTTCTCCTCCCCCGAACCCCCGACTCTGAGCTCGTTGTAGGCAGAGAATGTCGCTGTTGATTGCTGAATTGTACTTTCCCAAGCAATTTGTACAGTGCTCTTCACACAGTAAGCACTCAATAATTACGATTGAATGAATAAATGAAATATAACAATAAGTGGACACATTCCCCGCGCATGTGAGCTTACAGTCTAGAGCTTACATTTCTCATCACTGGTGCCCATTCAGGTATGGAACTGGGCAATGGGTCTAAAGCATTTTTGCCAAACATAGATCTTTTGGATGTGTGAGCCCGTTGCGGGCAGGGATTGTCTCTATTCGTTGGTGAATTGTACTTTCCAAACACCGTACTGTGTACAGTGCTCTGCACACAATAAGCGCTCAATAAATATAACTGAATGAAAGAATGAAAGTTTAGGAAGGTCAGACCTCCGAAGTTGGTTTAAAGAAGTTTAATTTTCATGCCAAGTTACCAATGAGTGGGGAAGGAAAGTGTTAATTAAGTCCAAGTGCATCACTGAATGAATAAAGCGAACGGACCATCTTTCCACTGCAAGTCAGAAAGCAATTATACCCTATTTCCATGGCCATAGCGACAAGGCACAGGTGTTGCCGTCAGATCGATAAATGAGCAAAATGTCATTTCTGCCGCATCGCCGACTCTGGCTGGAACCCCGGCAGGGCTGAGCTCGGTGCATTTGCAGCTTACCTAACATTTCCACTTCCCGCAGCTGGAACTGGATCCACTGACTCCCCACTGTCTGTGTCCATCGAAGCCTCTCACTGCGGAATGAACGAATGAAGAAGGCAGTTGAATGAATGGAGGCCTCCTTCAGAGACTGTAAGTTCCTTGAGGGCAGGAAATGTGACTACCAACTCTGTTGTATTTATTGTACTTTCCCAAGTGCTTTGCTGAATTGTACTTTCCTTGCTGAGTTGAACTTTCCAAGCGCTTAGTACAGTGATCTGCACACGGTAAGCGCTCAAAAAATACAATTGAATTGAAGCACGCAGGCAGCCAGAGAAGCAGCCCGGCCAAGTGGATAGAGCTCGAGCCCGGGAGTCGGAAGGACCTGGGTTCTAATCCCAGATCCGCTGCTTGTCTGTTGTGTCACCTTGGACGAGTCACTTCACTTCTCCGTGCCTCAGTTACCGCATCTGGAAAATGGGGATTGACTGTGGGCCCCAGGTGGAACAGAAACCGTGTCCGACCTGATTGCCTTGCATCTAACACAGCACTTAGAACAGTGCCTACCACATAGTAAGTGCTTAACAGATACAACAATTATTAAATGACATTTTAAAAAGAAGTAAGCCCTCAGTAAATATCACTGATTTAAAGAAATGCAAGCTGGTCCAGTTGAAGTCTCTGCAGTAAAACAGGAGTGATTTGAAACAAAAGAATATTGATAGTCTGGATAATTCAGCACTAATTTGACAGATCCCATTATGAAAATTCTCTTAATCTTTAGGATTAGGCAGGGTGAGGAATTCAAGCCAGCAGGTGTACAACCAATGTATTATTACGTTTTGGAGACATCGGAACACTGAAAAGATTTTCCCGTCCTCGGAGTTCTGTGGGCTCCAACCTAGTCCTTTTTCGGAGAGGATTTTTGAGCTCAAAATCGTGTGTAGTCAAAGAGGAGCTCACTTTGACTCTGAAAAGGCAATTATCTTCCTGCACAGAGGGAAATTTGCTTCTGGAAACCCTCAGATGCTTTCTTCTGCTTATTAGGGAAGTCTACCGATGGGTTAGAAAGGAAAGCGAAGCAGTCCTGAAGTAAGGCAGAAAGAGGAATGAGAGTGTGAAAATAAATGAAGCAATAATAGTCATGGCATTTATTAGGCACACCTGGGTAGGCACCTTGTTAGGCAATTGGTTAGTTACTGCCCCTCCCAGGCCTCACTGTCTACCTTATCCCCATTTTACAAATGAGGAAACTGAGTTCCACTAAGGTTGAGATTTCCCCAAAGTTACACAGCAAATCAAGGGCAGAGCTAATAATAATAATGCTAATTGGGGTATTTAAGTACTTGTACTGAGCACTGTTGCAGATACAAGGTGACCAGTTTGGACACAATGTCTGTCACATGGACTCATAGTCCAAGTAGGAAGGAGAATCATTCATTCATTTATTGTGGGCTTACTGTGTGCAGAGTGCTTGCCCTGTGCCGTACTGTATATGAAGCGCTTGGGAGAGTACGGTAGAACAGCCGCATTCCCTGCCCACAACGAGCTGAGAGTCTAGAGGGCGAGACAGACATTAATATAAATTACAGATAGGTACATAAGTGCTGTGGAGAGCCGTTATTTTATCCCCATTTTACGGATGAGGAAACTGAGGCACAGTCAAATAATAATGTTGGTATTGGTTAAGCGCTCACTATGTGCAGAGCACAGTTCTAAGCGCTGGGGTAGATAGAGTATTCAATAGTATTTATTTATAGTATTTATTTATTTATTGAGCGCTTACTATGTGCAGAGCACTGTACTAAGCGCTTGGGATGAACAAGTCGGCAACGGATAGAGACGGTCCCTGCCGTCTGACGGGCTTACGGTCTGATCGGGAGAGATGGACAGACGAGAACGATGGCAATAAATGGAGTCGAGGGGAAGAACATCTCATAAAAACGATGGCAACTAAATAGAATCGAGGCGATGTACATTTCATTAACAAAATAAATAGGGTAATGGAAATATATACAGTCGAGCGGACGAGTACGGTGCTGAGAGGATGGGAAGGGAGAGGGGGAGGAGCAGAGGGAAAAGGGGGGAAAAGAGGGTTAGGCTGCGGAGAAGTGAAGGGGGGGTGGCAGAGGGAGTAGAGGGAGAAGAGGAGCTCAGTGTGGGAAGGCCTCTCGGAGGAGGTGAGTTTTAAGTAGGGTTTTGAAGAGGGAAAGAGAATCAGTTTGGCGGAGGTGAGGAGGGAGGGCGTTCCGGGACCGCGGGAGGACGCGGCCCGGGGGTCGACGGCGGGATGGGCGAGACCGAGGGACGGCGAGGAGGTGGGCGGCGGAGGAGCGGAGCGTGCGGGCTGGGCGGTGGAAAGAGAGAAGGGAGGAGAGGTAGGAAGGGGCAAGGTGACGGAGAGCCTCGAAGCCTAGAGTGAGGAGTTTTTGTTTGGAGCGGAGGTCGATAGGCAACCACTGGAGTTGTTTAAGAAGGGGAGTGACATGCCCAGATCGTTTCTGCGGGAAGATGAGCCAGCCGGCGGAGTGAAGAATAGACCGGAGCGGGGCGAGAGAGAAGAAAGGGAGATCGGAGAGAAGGCCGACCCAGTAGTCTAGCCGGGATATAACGAGAGCCCGTAGCGGTAAGGTAGCCGTCTGGGTGGAGAGGAAAGGGCGGATCTTGGCGATATCGTAGAGGTGAAACCGGCAGGTCTCGGTAACGGATAGGACGTGCGGGGCGAACGAGAGAGACGATTCAAGGATGACACCGAGATCGCGGGCCCGAGAGACGGGAAGGACGGTCGTGCCATCCACGGTGATAGAGAAGTCTGGGAGAGGACCGGGTTTGGGAGGGAAGATGAGGAGCTCGGTCTCGCTCATGTCGAGTTTTAGGTGGAGGGCCGACATCCAGGTGGAGACGTCCCGGAGGCGGGAGGAGATGCGAGCCCGAAGGGAGGGGGAGAGGACGGGGGCGGAGATGTAGATCTGCGTGTCATCTGCGTAGAGATGGTAGTCAAAGCCGTGAGAGCGGATGAGTTCACCGAGGGAGTGAGTGTAAATGGAGAACGGAAGAGGGCCGAGAACTGACCCTTGAGGAACTCCGACAGTTAAAGGATGGGACGGGGAGGAGGCTCCGGCGAAGGAGACCGAGAATGACCGGCCAGAGAGGTGAGAGGAGAACCGGGAGAGGACGGAGTCCGTGAAGCCGAGGTGAGATAAAGTAGGGAGGAGGAGGGGATGGTCGACGGTGTCAAAGGCGGCAGAGAGGTCGAGGAGGATCAGAATGGAGTAGGAGCCATCGGATCTGGCAAGAAGGAGGTCACGGGTGACCTCAGAGAGAGCAGTCTCGGTAGAGCGGAGGGGACGGAAGCCAGATCGGAGGGGGTCCGGGAGAGAATGGGAGTTAAGGAATTCTAAGCATCGATCGTAGACGACTCGTTCTAGGATTTTGGAAAGGAAGGGTAGTAGGGAGATAGGGCGATAACTGGAGGGGGAAGTGGGGTCGAGAGCGGGTTTTTTTAGGATGGGGGAGACGTGGGCATGTTTGAAGGCAGAGGGGAAGGAGCCCTTGGAGATAGAGTAATCAGGTTGACCCACGTGAGGCTCACCGTTAATCCCCATTTTACAGATGAGGTAACTGAGAAACAGAGAAGCTAAGTGACTTGCCCACGGTCACACAGTCAAATAATAATAACGTTGGCATTTGTTAAGCGCTTACTATGTGTCGAGCACCGTTCTAAGCGCTGGGGAAGACAGAGGGGAATCGGGTTGTCCCACGTGGGGCTCACAGTCTTAATCCCCCTTTTACAGATGAGGTGACTGAGGCACCGAGAAGTTAAGCGACTCGCCCACGGTCACGCAGCTGACAAGTGGCCGAGCCGGGATTCGAACCCATGACCTCTGACTCCAAAGCCCGGGCTCTCTCCACTGAGCCACGCTGTCAGATGACTTGCCTAAGATCACGTGAAAGACATATAACAAGGCAGGATTGAGGACCCAAGTCTCCTGAGTCCCAGGCCTGGGCTTGTCCTCCCGTGCCATGCCGCCTGTCCCTCTCTCCCCTCCCCAGCCCCTCGAGGGGCATGGCCATTTCTGTCCAGCGGAGAGGGAGGGGCTCACCCGCAAGGATCAGTGCTGTAGAAACCCTTCCCCCGAGAGAATCATGGTCTACCGACTGGTTCCAGAAGAGTCGGTTGTATTTATTGAGCACTCACCGTGTGCAGAGCACTGTACTAAGTGTTCGGGAGAGTACGACAGAACGATAAACAGTCACGTTCCCCACCGTGATGAGCCTACAGTCTAGAGGGGAGACAGACATCGACAGAAATCAATCAATTAGAGAAGGTGTGTGATTTCAGGGCCCCGTTCCCGGTGAGCCTGTGGGGCCCCGCCGTCTTGAGGCAAAGGCCGGGGCCCTCAGGAGGCACTGGGGTCCCCGGGGAGACTGACGACGTTTCACGACTTATCGGAAGGAACGAGGTGCTGGGAGTCGGGAGACCTGGGTTTGAGGCCCAGCTCTGCCTTTAGCCTATAGATAGAGAGATAGATGATGATATCTGTTAAGAGCTTACTCTGTGTGAAGCACCGTTCTAAGCGCTGGGGGGGATACAAGGCGATCAGGTTGTCCCACGTGGGGCTCACGGTCTTCATCCCCATTTTACAGATGAGGTAACTGAGACGCAGAGAAGCAAAGCGACGCGCCCAAAGTCACACAGCTGACAAGAGGCGGATCTGGGATTAGAACCCGCGACCTCTGACTCCCAAATCCGTGCTCTTTCCACTGAGTCACGCCGCTTCAGTAGATCAATTTATTTGCTATTGTTTTAATGAGATGTTCATCCCCTAGATTCTATTTATCGCTATCGTTCTCGTCCGTCCGTCTCCCCCGATTAGACCGTGAGCCCGTCAGAGGGCAGGGACCGTCTCTATCTGTTACCGACTTGTCCATTCCAAGCGCTTAGTACAGTGCTCTGCACATAGTAAGCGCTCAATAAATACTAATGAATGAATGAATCAATCAATTAGAAGCAGCAAGGCATAGTTTAGAGAGCCTGGGCCTAGGAGTAGAAGGTCATGCGTTCTAATCCCAGCTCCGCCACTCGTCTGCTGCGTGACCTTGGGCAGGTTATTTCTCTTCTCCATGTCCCAGTTACCTCGTTGGTAAAATGATGATTGAGACTATGAGCCCCACATGGGACAAGGACTGTGTCCAACCTGATTTGCTCGTATCCATCCCAGTGCTTAGTACTTAGAAGCAGCGTAGCGCAGTGGAAAGAGCCTGGGCTTGGGAGTCAGGTCATAGGTTCGAATCCCAGATCTGCCACTTATCAGATGTGTGACTGTGGGCAAATCGTTTAACTTTTCTGTGCCCCAGTTCCCTCATCTGTAAAATGGGGATGAAGACTGTGAGCGTCATGTGGGCCAACCTCATTACCCTGTATCTACCCCAGCGCTGAGAACAGTGCTCTGCACATAGTAAGCGCTTAACAAATACCAACATTATTATTATCATTACAATGTCTGGCACAGTGTAAGTGCCTAAGAAATACCATCATCATCATTATTATTATTATGACCCCTCTGGCCCTGAGTTTCCTCATCTGTGCAATGGGGACAAGGGAGACTGTGAGCCACAAGTGGGGCATTCGTTCATTCAATAGTATTTATTGAGCGCTTACTATGTGCAGAGCACTGTACCGAGTGCTTGGGATGTACAGTTCGGCAACAGATAGAGACAATCTCTGCCCGGTGACGGGCTCCCGGTCTAATCGGGGGAGACGGGTGGCGGAGCAAAACAGACGAAACGAAAACAAGACAACATCACGATAGATAGAATCAAGAGGATGTACACCTCATTAACAAAATAAATAGGGTAATAAAAAATATATACAAATGAGCACAGTGCTGAGGGGAAGGGGGAAGGGGAGGAGCAGAGGATGTGCCATGCACCGTTCTAAGCCCCCGGGGGTAGACGCAAGGTAATGAGGTCGTCCCAACTGGGGGCTCACAGTCTTCATCCCCATTTTACAGCTGAGGTCACCGAGGCACCGAGAAGTGAAGCAGGAGAGTCCGGTCTCCCTAGCTTGTATCTACGCCAGGGCAGAACATGTAGTACGCTCTTGAGAAACCCCATGAGGAGGTCAGCAATGGCAAAGAAATGCAGGGCTGGAAATTCCTCGGCCTCCCCCTCGGAGTCCGCTCCTGGCGTATGGCCGGCGTTCTCGGCTCGGTCTCGCCACTGGTGTTCGCCGACCACTGTGCTAGGGGCTCGCAGAGCACGGCAGACGCCGCCAGACATTCATCTGGCTCAGCGGGAAGGCGCGGAGGCAGGGAAGGGAGAATCGACAGAATCCTTGATTCTGTTTATCGCCGTCGTTCTCGTCCGTCCGTCTCCCCCGATTAGACCGTGAGCCCGTCAAACGGCAGGGACCGTCTCTATCTGTTACCGATTGGTATATTCCAAGCGCTCAGTACAGTGCTCTGCACATAGTAAGCGCTCAATAAATGCTATTGAATGACAGGGAGGGGGCCGGGCTGGGGGCGGAGGGAATCTGCTATTAATAAAAATAGCACATTAGAAGCAGCCGTAGCACAGTGGAAGGAGCACGGGTGTGGGAGTCACAGGACCTGGGTTCTAATTCCTGCTCCACCACTTCTCTGCCGTGTGACCTTGGGCGAGCCGCTTAACTTCTCTGTTTCTCGGTTATCTGTCAAATGGGGATTAAGACTGTGAACCCCACGCGGGACCTGATTAACTTGTATCTAGCCCAGCACTCGGAACGACGCTTGGCACGTAGCGCTTAATAAACGCCATAGAAGACAGACCAGACTCCGAACGCAGGAATCAGTGAGGCCTGCCTGCGGCGTGGTGCGAAAAGGCTTAAAGGGTTTAAGGAGGGCAGGGCGGGTGGCATCGGGACAAGAGGACAAAAACCACCGACAGGCTTACCTGGGAGACGGGTGTCTACACCGAGGTGAGTCACACTGGGCCTGCCTAGGGAGGTTGGGGAGTAATAATAATAATGTTGGTATTTGTTAAGCGCTTACTAGGTGCAGAGCGCTGTTCTAAGCGCTGGGGTAGATACAGGGAAATCAGGTCGTCCCACGTGAGGCTCACGGTTAATCCCCATTTTACACATGAGGTAACTGAGGCCCAGAGAAGTGAAGTGACCTGCCCACAGTCACACAGCTGACGAGCGGCAGAGCCGGGAGTCGAACCCATGACCTCCGACTCCGAAGCCCAGGCTCTTTTCCAGTGAGCCACGCTGCTTCCCACGGGAGCAGGGGTCCCTTCACCGCTCAGCTCTCCCCATCTCCTGTTCAACCCCCCGAGGCCTGGGCTCAGCTATTCCGGGTAGGCCCCGGGCCCCTCTGTTTCGGTGGGGCTCTGGGCTCCCCTGCCTGGAGGCGGGGGGCTGATGCCAACCCGGGATAGCTGAGCCCGGCTTACTGCACAAAGTAAGCGCTCAATAAATACGATCGAATGAATGAATGAGTGGGGTGGCATAATAATAACGTTGGTATTTGTTAAGCGCTTACTATGTGCATTGTTCTCAGCGCTGGGGGAGACACAGGGTCATCGGCTTGTCCCACATGAGGCTCACCGTCTTCATCCCCATTTTACAGATGAGGTAACTGAGGCCCAGAGAAGTGAAGTGACTTGCCCACAGTCACGCAGCTGACAGGTGGCAGAGCCGGCATTCGAACCCATGACCTTTGACTCCCAAGCCCGGGCTCTTTCCAATGAGCCACACTGCATCTGTCCCGTGGAGGCGCTGAGGGTGCATCCGGCGGGGGAAGGGGCAGGTCTCCCTGGGCAGGCCGCAGCCCACCCGCTTCCAGAACCGACCATCTCCCCCCAGGGCTGACTGGCCGCCGAAGAACGCTTGCCTCAGGAAAACAACTAAGCCACGCTGCTTCTTTACTTCCTTTAACTCTGTCCTCTCTGCTAGGGAATCAAATTTCTCCATCTTTGACTCCCATGTCCATTGCCCTCACCAGTTGTTTCAGATGTTCAGTTCTCTCCTCAAACCTCCTGTCATCTCACCTCCCCCATCTCTTGTCCATAATGGCTTAGAGTGGAAAGTGCATGGGCTTGGGAGTCAAAGGATGTGGGTTCTGATCCCAGCTCCGCCAGTTGTCTGCTGTGTGACCTTGGGCAAGCCACTTCACTTCTCTGTGCCTCAGTTACCTCACCTGTAAAATGAGGATTAAGACTGTGAACCCCACGTGGAACAACCCGATCACCTTGTATCTATCCCAGCGCTTAGAACGGTGCTTGGCACAGAGTAAGTGCTTAACGAATACCATCATTATTATTATAATGACCTGGCTGTTTACCTTACTGAGAATATTGAAACATCATGTGTGATCACCCTAAAATCTCCCCGACTCTTCTCTAGTCCCTCCCTCCCTCCTGCCCCTTCTTCAACTCTCCCATCTGTCCCATCAGTATCTCAAGAGGAGATTTCCTGCTTTCTCTCAAAATCCACCCTCTCCACCTGCACCTCCAGTGCCATCCCTTCGCACCTTATCAGAATACTTGCCCTCTCCTCTCTTCCCGCCGTGACCATCCTCTTCAACTGTTCACTCTCCAGTGGCTTCTTCTTCATTGATTTCTGACGGGCTCGTGCATCCCCATCCGAAAAAACCCTCCCTTGGCCCCACGGTTCCCTCCAGTTATCAGCCCATATCCCTCCTAACGTTCGTCTGCCTCCTTCAGCAAATTGTCCACACCAGCTGTCTCCACTTCCTCTCCTCCAACTCTCTCCTTGACCACCTCCAATATAATAATAATGATAACGGTACTCATTAAGGACTACGTTTCAAACTCTGTTCTAAGCGCTGGGGGCGATACAAGCTAATCAGGTTGGACAGAGCATTAATCCCCATTATACAGTTGAGGTGACCGAGGCACAGAGAAGTTAAATGACTGTCCAAGATCACACAGCTAGCAACGAGTCTGGATTAGAACCCGGGTCCTTATGACTCCCAAGCCCGTGCTCTACCCACTTGCCAAGTTGCTTCTCGATCTGGCTTCCAACCCTTTCTCTCCACAGAAACTGCTCTCTCAGAGATGACCAGTGATCTTGTTCTTGCCAAATCAAACAACCTCTAATTCATCGAAGTCCTCTCAAATGCCTTTCCACCACCCACTTCTGGAAAAATGATCCGACCTTGGCTTCACCGACATGGTCCTTTCCTGGTTCTGCTCCTCTCTGGCCACTCATTCTCAGTCTCTTTCGTGAGCTCTTCCTCTGCCTCCCACCCCCTAACTATGGGGATCCCTCAAGGTTCAGTTCTGGGACCCCTTCTATTCTCTATCTACACTCACTCCTTTGGACAACTCATTCACTCCCAAGGCTTTAACTACCATCTCTATGTGAATGGTTCCCAAATCTGTATTGCCAGCCCTGATCATTTCCCTTCTCTGAAGTCTGTATTTCCTTCGGTCCTTGGGATGTGTCTACTTCGTTGTCCTGCTGTGACTTCAAATTCAACATGTCCAAAACAGAACTCATTTACTTCAGACCCACACCCTATCCTGTCTGTGACTGTCCCATCACTCTAGTCAGCACCACCATTTTCCTTGTCTCACAAGGCCCTAATCCTAATCTCATTCAAAGTACATATTCAATCTATCATCAAATCCTGTTGGTTTAACCTTCGGATCATCACAAAAATGAGTTCTTTTCTTTCCATCCGAAGTGCTACTATGGTAATTCAAGTCCTTATCTCCTACCTCCTTGATTACTGCATCAGCCTCCTTGCCGTCCTCCCGTCTCCAGTCCATACTTCACTCTGCTGCCCGGATTACTTTTCACTCAACTGCTCATTCTGTTTTCCCACGCCTCAGAAACCTCCAATGATTGCCCATCCACCACTGCAACATACAGAAACTCATGCTGAAGCACTCAGTAACTTTACCCTCTCCTTTCTCACCTCCCTGATTTCCTTCTCTAATTAGCCGATACACTTCACTCCTCTAATGTCAACTGTACCTCGATCTCCTTTATCTCGCCAATGACCCCTCACCAACGTCCTGCCTCTGGTCTGGAATCCCCTCCCTCTTCATATCGGACAGACCATCACTCTCCCCACCTTCAAAGCCTCGTTAAAGGAAATCTCCTCCAAGAGCCCTTACCTGTCTAACCCCTCATTTTCCCTTCTTCCACTCCCCTCTGCGTTACCCTTGCAACTGGATTTGCACCCTTTGTTCGGCCTTCCTCAGCCCCATAGCCCCATATGTACAAATCTATAATTTACTCGTATTAATGTCTGTCTCCCCCTCTGAAGTGTAAGCTCACTGTGGCGGGGAATGTGTCTACTGACTCTGTGACGGTGTACTTTCCCACCCAGATAGTATAGTGCTGTGCACACTGTAGGCACTCAGTATTATTGATGGATTGGTGGCTAGGACCACCTGAAAGATTGGTTTATATGCCAGTGTCCCCTTGGCGTCCTGGCAGACTCATGAGATTCATTTCAAAGTGAGGGACTCCTGGGGACTCCCTTCGGGGATGGTGGGTGGAGGGGAGGGTGGGGGATAGGGGAGCAACCCCAACTTTGCCCATCTGGGATCAACATCTCCCGTCATTTCTTGATGGCCGTGATCCAGGTTGCTTTGCCCTGGTGTCAGCGCTTCATTAGCATTTCCCAGGGAACTAATGGTAACTATGGTGACGACGAACTTCCAACAGTTGCCATAGCATTCCCAGTGCCGGACTTGAGCTGTATGGATGAGGGGTTCCAGGGTCTGGGAAGCGCAATGTGATACCAAGGCCACAGGAAGCTGGAAGCATCCAGGAGAGGGGAAGCTCCGGGTAGATGGAAAATGTACTCGGCTCTGTTTCCTACTTTCCTGTTGTTTCGTATAGAGTGCTGCACCCAGGGGTGCTCAGCAAGTACTATTTATTGAAGTTGTTGTTATTTATTGTTGTACTGTACTCTCCCAAGGACGTAGCACAGCATCCTGCACACCGAAAGTGCTCAATAAATACGATTGAATGAATGCATGCTAGTATTATATGGGAGCACCGCCAGTTTGAAACTGACTTCCACTTGAATTCCACTCACTGGGACCTTCTTTATTTGAGAAGTGTTTGGTGTGCCACAGCGGGGCGTGGCCATGCTGGGGTCTTTCAGGAACCAGACGGGAAGATTCAGGCCTGCCAGGGTCACGGATCATCCCCAGGTTCCTAAAGCGAATGTGGGGTGGAGCTGCAGGCCTGGCCCAGGTTTCCATTCGCCCCTTCACTGAGATGGGCTTGTAATTGGTTATCGTGATATTTGTTAAACACTTACTATGTGCCAGTCTCTGTACTAAGCACTGGGGTAGATACACTGGAGAAGCAGCATGGAATAGTGGTTAGAATACGGGACTGGGAGTCAGAAGGTCATGGGTTCTAATTCCAGCTCAACCGCTTGTCTGCTGTCACCTTGGGCAAGCCACTTCTCTGGGCCTCAGTTACCTCGTCTGTGAAATGGGGATTGAGACTGTGAATCTTATGTGGGACAGGGACTGTGTCCAAACCGATTACCTTGTAACTACTCCAGAACTTAATACAATGCCTGGCATATAGTAAGCTCATAACAAGTACTGTTATTATTATTATTAATAAACCCGTGAGCACTATGTGGGACAGGGACTGTGTCCAACCCGATTACATTGTAAATGTAATAATAATAACAGTACTTGTTATGAGCTTACTATATGCCAGGCACTGTATTAAGTCCTGGAGTAGTTACAAGGTAATCGGGTTGGCCAAAGTCCCTGCCCCACAGAGTGCTCACGGTGTTAATCCCCATTTTACAGATGAGGTAACTGAGGTCCAGAAAAGTAAAGTGACTTACTCATGGACACATAGCAGATAAATGGCAGAACCAGGGTTAGAATCCAGATCCTTCTGCTCTGTGCTCTGCCCACTAGGGTAAGCTGATAACTGTGGTCTTTGTCTAGCATCCATGATAACCGCCACCTTTCCTACACCACCAAGGGTCCCTCCTCCCAGCATGCTCCGTGTCTCCTGGGCTGGGGAGGACACCTGCTCCCGCAGGCTCTCGGACCCCTCCATCCCCAACAAGAAAAGTTACTACCCCTACCTTCCCTCCCATCACCGAGGTTCTCTACTAGTAGAGGTTCTCTACTCTTCTCTACACGGAGAAGCAGCGTGGCTCAGTGGAAAGAGCGCGGGCTTTGGAGTCAGGGTTCATGAGTTCGAATCCCAGCTCTGCCACTTGTCAGCTGTGTGACTGTGGGCAAGTCACTTAACTTCTCGGTGCCTCAGTTCCCTCATCTGTAAAATGGGGATTAAGACTGTGAGCCCCACGTGGGACAACCTGATTCCCTTGTGTCCACCCCAGCGCTTAGAACAGTGCTCGGCACATAGTAAGCGCTTAACAAATACCAACATTATTATTATTATTATTACTCCTAGCATGCTTCACGCCTACTAGACCAGGGATAAAAGCTGCTCCTCTGCACTCTTGGACCCCTTCAATCCCTGCAAGAGAAGCCCAGTGTAACCACTGCCTTCTCCCCAGCCACTGAGAGAGTATTAACTCTTCACTCCCACTGGGCTGGGCATTAATTAATTAATTAATTAATTAATTCATTCATTCATTTTATTTATTGAGCATTTACTGTGTGTAGAACACTGTACTAAGCACTTGGAAAGTACAATTCAGCAATAGAGACAATCCCTGCCCACACCGGACTTAGAGTCTAGAAGGAGGGGATAAAAGCTCTCCCACAAGGTCTCAAATTCCTCCCGCAGAGAATCAGCCAAACCTCCTCCCCACACATCTGCACCACCTCTCCTATACATCGTCGAGGAGAGTCCATCCCATCCTGCCTTCCACCACCCCAACTGGAAGGGCAAACACCCTCAGAATGAGGTCTACACAAAATCCCGGGAAGACTGTTGGCTGTTGTAGGAGTTGCTGTGGCCATGGGTACCTTTAGGCTTGGAGCCACATTTTTATTACTATTATTATTTTTAATAAGTGCCGTCGAGTCATTTCTGATTCATGGCGACCATCGATATACTTTCTCCACAACGTCCTGTCCTCGGCCATAATCCGCAACCTTTCTAACGGTTCTTCCGCTATCCTTGTTATGATCCGTATCCATCTACTTGTTGGTCTGCCTCCCACATTTTCCCTGGACTTTTCCTTGCATTAGTGTCTTCTCCAGGAAATTAGTCCTCCTGATTATGAGTCCAAAATATGATGTCTAATCTAAGTCGAGTCATTTGGCCTTCCAAAGACCACTTTGGTTTAATTTGCTCTAAAATCCATATGTTTGTCTTTCGGGCAGTCTTTGGTATTTGCAGAAGCCTTCTCCAACACCACATTTCAAAGGAATCGATGTTCTTTCTATCCTGTTTTTTCACCGTCCAGCTTTCGGATCCATACATTGTCACTGGAAGTACCATAGAGTTGACCATTTGTATTTTTGTGGTAATCATTATACCACATTTCATGACTTTTTTCCAGGCTCTTCCTAGCTAGTCTTACAAGGATCCTAAAACTCTGCTCCTCTAGCCACAGTACCCTACTGGTTTGTCTTTATTTTGTGCATTTATCTGTGATGTGTAGCTATGCATTTATCTGTGCTATGTGCTATGTATTTATATGTGCTATTTATCTGTGCTATACCTTTTATATTTTCTCTTCTAAGTTCTCAGTTCAAGGCCTCGAAGGCCTTAGGTGGCGTAACAAACGGTAACATTTTTTGCATGACGCCAAACCTCTCCTTTGCCAGCTCATTCCTGATAAGTCTATCTCCAGTCCTTTCTCACCACTTAAATTGTGATCGCCCCAAGTGACGGGTACAGTGTTTAATTCCCATCTGTGACTTCTCTCCCAGAGCTCAGTACAGTGCTCTACACACAGTGCATAATAAATATTCTTACTATTGCTACTGCTTACTATGTGCCAAGCACTGTATTTAGTTTTGGAATAGATTAACCTACAAACAGATCGACACAGTCTTTTGTACGTGGGGGTCGCGGTCTGAGGTGGGGAGGACAGGCATTGAACTCCCATTATACAAAAGAGGAGACCGAGGCACAGAGGATTGAGTGACTTTCCCGGGGTCACACAGAGGCAAGAGATGAAGCCCAGATTAGAAGCAGGTTGATTCTATTTAGTTGCCATTGTTTTTACGAGATGTTCTTCCCCTTGACTCTATTTATCGCCATTGTTCTCGTCTGCCCGTCTCCCCCGATTAGACCGTAAGCCCGTCAAAGGGCAGGGACCGTCTCTATCTGTTGCCGACTTGTTCATTCCAAACGCTTAGTACAGTACTCTGCACATAGTAAGCGCTCAATAAATACTATTGAATGAATGAATGAATACCCCAACTTCCAGGCCCGCGCTCTTTCCTTTAGGCTACACTGCTTCTCGGCCTTGATAATGGGAAGAGGTATGCCCCAGTGGACGGAGCACTGGACTGGAAGTCAGAAGGACCTGGGGTCTAATGGTGACATTGTCTGCTCTGTGACCTTGGGCAAGTCACTTCACTTCTCCGCATCTATTACCTCATCTGTAAAATAGGGATTGATTCATTTATGCAATTGTATTTTTGGAGCATTTACTGTGTGCAGAGCACTATACTTAGCACTTGGGAGAGTACAATACCACAGTAAACAGGTACATTCTCTGCTCACAATGAGCTAGCAATCTAAAGGCAGAGAGGGACATTAATATAAATACATTACAGCTATATACATAAGAACTCTGGGACTGGGAGGGGGGATGAATAAAGGGAGCAGGTAAGGGTGATGCAGAAAGGAGTGGGAGAAGAGGAAAGGAGGGCTTAATCAGAGGTCTCTCGGAGGAAATGGGCCTTCAATAAGGCTTTGAATGGTGGAGAGTAACTCTCTGTCGGATTTGAGGAGGGAGAGCGTTTCAGGCCAGAGGCAGGTCATGGGTGAGGGGTCGGCATCGGTGAGACAGACAAGCTTAAGATAGAGTGAGAAGGTTAGCATTAGAGTGAGAAGGTTAGCGATGGAGTGAGAAGTTTAGCATTAATAATGTTGGGCTTTGTTAAGTACTTACTATGTGCCAAGCACTGTTCTAAGTGTTGGGGGAGATGCAAGGTGTTCAGGTTGTCCCACTTGGGGCTCACAGTCTCAATACCCATTTTTACAGATGAGGCAACTGAGGAACAGAGAAGTTGTGACACGCCCAAAGTCACACAGCTGACAAGTGACGGAGCCGGGATTAGAACCCACGGCCTCTGACTCCCAAGCCCGGGCTCTTTCCACTGAGCCACGCGACTATGTGCCAAGCACTGTTCTAGATTGTGTTCCATCTGATTTGCTTGTATCCACTACAGTGCTTAGTGTAGTGCCTGGCACATAGTAAATGCTTAACAAATGCCACAGTTATTATTGTTACGCTGCTTGTCTGTTGAGTGTGCCCTGAGTCCCCCGGGGAGCTGTATGTGATTTTCAAGGCAGAGAAGACTTGGAGGAACTAATGACCACAAACACAATTTCTGGAATGGCTGTGGGCTGCCTGCCGAGAGCTGGGGAGCAAAATTTAACGACTTCTACATTTCGGAAACCGTGCATCGATGCCCGACCTGGTTCAACGGACCCACATCGCTGCTTCTCGTGCCTTCCAGGGGTTTCCGCGCGGGCCGAGGGAGGCGGCTGAGTGGGAGTTTGTGTGGCAGTCTCTCACTTCCAGCCCCGGAGGTGGGACAGCTGGAATGTCTGGCACTCCTGGAGGGGCTGGGGAGAGATTCCTTCAGGGGAGCAGGAGCTGAATCTGCCTGCCATGCCACATGGCCAGCTGGAGGAAGAAAGAGGCTTCTCAGGTCTATCTCCTTCCAGCCCTGGGTCTGGGAAATGGAGAAGAGGCAGAAGGTGTGATGCAGTTAATGGTACATATTGAGCGTCTACTGCAAGCGCTTACTATGTGCAGAGCACCGTTCTAAACGCTGGGGGAGATACAGGGTAATCAGGTTGTCCTATGTGAGGCTCACAGTCTTCATCCCCATTTTACAGATGAGGTCACTGAGGCACAGAGAAGTGAAGTGACTTGCCCACAGTCACACAGCTGACAAGTGGCAGAGCCTGGATTCAAACCTATGACCTCTGACTCCCAAGCCCGGGTTCTTTCCACTGAGCCACGCTGCTTCTCTGTGTGCGGAGCACTTTACTAAGTCCCTGTAAGAGTGTGAAGGTCAATTCGATCCCTGCCCTCGAGGAGTTTACTGAACTAAATGCCAGATAGGGGAAGCAATCAAGCATAAAAAGATGCACACAAGCACTTAGTACAGTGCTTTGCACAGAGTAAGGGCTCAATAAATAGGATCAAATGAATTGAATGAATGCTACAGCGTTGTTTATAACATGTCTACCAATGCTGTTGTATTCTCCCAGGTATTTAGCACAGCACTCTGCACATAGTAAGTGCCCAATAAATACAATTTTTTGATTAGGTGGATGCCCAGTGCTTGTATAGTGAGGTATGTTGACATGGCAGCGGGAGCAAAATAGGGTGACTATATCTGTATATAGCTGTAATTTATTTAACTATTTACTTATATTAATATCTATATCCCCCCTCTAGACTGTGTGCTTGTGGGTAGGTATGTGTTGTTATAATGTACTCTCCCAGGTGTTTAGTACAGTGCTTTGCACATGGTAAGTGCTCAATAAGTACGACTGAATAAGATGGGAGATTAGGGAAGGCTTCCTGGAGGAGGTGGGTTTTCAGCAGGATCTTGAAGCTGGGGAAATGTATCGGTAGGGCGGAAGCAGCGTGTGACCCTGTGAAGAGAAGATGGACCTGGGAATCAGAGGACCTGTGTTCTAATCCTGTCTCCTCCACTCACCTGCTGTGTGACTTTGCACGTGTCACATAACTTCTCGGTGCCTCAGTTCCCTTATCTGCAAAAGAGGAATTCAATACCTGCTCTCCCTCGTACTTAGACTGTGAATCCCATGTAGGACCTGCTTCTCTTGGTATCTACCCCAGAGATTAATGCGGTCCTTGGCACGTAGTAAGCGCTTAACAAATACCAGCATTGTTATTACTATTATCATTATTATTATAATAATAATTATTATGTCAAGGGGGAGGGAGTTCCTGACATAAGGAAGAGGCTGGGAGCAAGACGAGAACAAACTCCGATGAACAGATCGGTTTGGGAGGAACAGAGTGAGACACGAGAGCTGGGATGTAAGCTCATTGCGAGTAGGGAATGTGACCGTTTATTGTTATATTGTACTCTCCTGAGCGCTTAGTACAGAGCTCTGCACAAAGTAAGCGCTCAGTAAATACGATCGAATGAATAAATGAAAGCGCAGGGAGACAAGGGAAGGAGAAAGGAGAAATTAAAGAGAGAGATGCAAGGAGAAGAGAACGCTCGTCGGTGCTAAGGCAGCTGGGACCAAGGCCAGTGCTTTGCCCAATCCTGGCACCCAAACAGCAAATACCGTGTTAGCTCGGTGACGGACGACTTGGACGACTCCAATCCGTCATCGTGGACAAAACTCTACTGTGTGTTGGTTCCGCTTTCAGCCAACTTACGTGAGTCTGTTTGGAAGAATGAGACCCCACCCTTGTTTAATTTAGCCTCAAGGATTTCAGGGCCGTGCAGACGAAATGAGGTCTCGTCCCAAAGGAGCGAGGCAGCTGCCGGTGAAGGCGGATGCTGTGATGGATATTAATCGGCATCGAGGTTGCACGAGAAGCAGAGTGGCTTAGTGGATAGAGCCTGGGACTCAGAAGGACCTGGGTTCAAATCCCGCTTCTGCCCCGTGTCTGCTTTGTGACCTTGGGCAAATCACTTCGGTTCTCTGGGACTCACTCACTTCATCAGTAAATTAGGGATTAA
The DNA here is from genome assembly GCF_004115215.2 of Ornithorhynchus anatinus. NCBI lineage: Eukaryota > Metazoa > Chordata > Mammalia > Monotremata > Ornithorhynchidae > Ornithorhynchus > Ornithorhynchus anatinus. The sequence continues at coordinate 108,228,144 of NC_041732.1, read as the reverse complement.
GAGTGCGAGGCCCATTGGGGACAGGGACTGTGTCCAACCCGATTGACTAGTATCAAACTCAGTGCTTAGAACAGTGCTTGGCACATAGTCAGTGCTTAACAAGTATGATTAATGATAATTATTTCGAGGCTGGCATGGAATGGTTCTCTCGGACAGCCCCCAGTGGTTCGCCTCCTTCGTGCCCACACGGCAGCCAAGACCACAGAAGTCCAGTGGGCACAACCCGGTGTCGGCACAACCCGGTGTCGTCGTAGGGCCCAGGCGATCGTCCGCCTCCATCCCACAAAAAGTGCCAAGCTGCCGCCTTCCCAGCAGCTCAGCGACAACCTGGGACTCGGCTTCAGCTTGAGGCCCAGCGTGTTTTCTCTCTGTTCCCCACTGGGTCTCCTAGAGACGCCGGAGTTGGCCGCGGCCTCCGAGATGCTGAAATATTTTGGGATCTGCGGAACCCGAGATATATTTGGCCAAATACTTTACTGCTGACCTGGAACACAAATGTGTGTCAGAGGAGAAATTGAATCCTCATGTCTCTCTTCCCTCATGCGCCTGAGCCGCTGGCCAGGAAGACCCCCGTGGAGGCAGAGGCCATCCACATCCACGGCGTGAGCCATCCTTTGGCATCGTGCATCTCCGGGTAGAGGGTTGGCAGGGCCTGGGAAGTACCAGCTTCAGCTCACCCTCCAGGGGCCAGAATGTCCTCATAGTCCCTGGACCACTGGGTTCAGGCCTTCTCAGTCTCCCAGCCGGGCGTTGGCATCCCCCGGGGTCCTTGGCCCTTCCTCACGCCCGACTGGCTCTGGGAGGTTGTCCTTATCAGTCGCTCAATCAACCAATAATAACATTAATAAGATGAAGAAGAAGAATTGTGGTATTTAAGAGCTTACTTTGTGCCAAACACTGTTCTAAGCATTGAGGTAGATATAAGGAAATCAGTTTGGACACCGTCCCTTTCCCCCATGGGCTCACAGTCTTGATCTCCATTTTACAGATGAAGTAACTGAGTCCCAGAGTGTTAAGTGACTTGCCCAAGGCCACACAGCAGGCATGTGGCGGAACTGGGATTAGAACCCACGGCTTCTGACTTCCAGGCCTGTGCTCTATCCTCTAGACCATGCTGCTTCTCGGTGGTATGTATGGAGCACTTACTGTGTGCAGAGCTTGGGGCTGTATTAAGTGATCAAGATGCCTTATTGTCTTATGCTGTCGAGTCCTGTCCGACCCACAGGGACTCCATGGACACATCTCTTCCACCTGCAATCGTTCTGGTAGTGGATCCAGAGAGTTTTCTTGGTAAAAATCCAGAAGGGGTTTACCATTGCCTCCTTCCGCGCAGTCGACCGAAGTCTCCGCCCTTGACCCTCTCCCATGCTGCTGCTACCCAGCCCAGGTGAGTTTTGACTTGTAGGAGATCACCTTCCACTTCCTAGCCACTGACCAAGCGAGGAATGGACTGGATATTCATTCATTCATTCACTAGCATTTATTGAGTGCTTACTACGTGCAAAGCACTGATATGCCTCTGCTTGACTCTCTGTCCCGTAACCGAGGCTGATAGAGAACTGGAAACTCTCCAGGTGCGACCCTAAGAGGTATAAGATGCCTTAGAGATGCTAAAATGTGAGTTTCCAAATGTTTTGCCTGGTCAGATTTTGATATGTCTCTAGACTGTAAACTCGGGGTGGGCAGGGAATATGTCTATCACATCTGTTACACTGTACTCTCTCAAGCACTTAGTCCAGTGCTCTGCACACAGCAAGCTCTCAACAAATACCTTTGACTGAATGGCAGTGTACCTCATCAAGCTGAAGAGGAAAGCAGCAGCGTAGACAAGAGTTGGGCAAATGGACTGGACGATAGCCACGTTTTTGTCTCGTTGACGTTAGCTGTGATCTGACACCTGTAATGGAGGCTGCGGACACACGTCAGCTCAGCGTTCACATGACGCACTCCCAATATGATCCCTTGGATTCAGCTATCCCGATATTTGAGTCCCAGAAAGGCACGGTGGCCTTAAGTATCTGCAGCGGAATGTATTTAAAGTTCGTAAATTATTTGGGTGTTTTGCTGTTATCAATTTATCTAGATTAGCTGTCAATCAGTTAATTGCGTTTGTTGAACGTTTACTCTGTGCAGAACACTAAATGCTTGGGAAAGTACAATACAACAAAATTAGCAGACGCATTCCTCGTCCATAAGGAGCTTACAGTCTAGAGGGGGAGACGGGCATAAATGGGGATAAAAAAGTAATCTATAATATTGAGTTCACCCAGGTCATTCAACTGGTACATGTCAGAGCCAAGATTAGAACCCAGGTTCTCAGACACCTAGGTCCATGTTCTTTCCACTAGGTCATTCTGCTTCTCACTAGCTTGCACTCCTTAGAATGGTGAATTCCCATCGTAATCATAATGGTTATTTAGTGTCTTCTGAGCATAGAGCACTTTACTAGGAGCTGGTGAGCAGTCTCTGAAAGGGGAAGGTGCAGTTTTGCCCTCAAGGAACTGAGAATCTGATCACGCGGTTTGGTCGTCCCACACTGAAATTTGACAGAGCTCTGTTCGTTCATTCAGTCGTATTTACTAAGCACTTACTGTGTGCAGAGCTCTGTACTAAGCACTTGGAAAGTACATTTCAGCAATAAAGAGAGACAATCCCTGCCCACACCGCGCTTATAGCCTAGAAGGGGGGAGGCAGATATCTAAACAAGTAAACGGGCATCAATATAAATAAATAGAATTATAGATATGTACATATATAGAAAAGCGTTGTGGGGCGGGAAGACGGCTGTAGAGCAAAGGGAGTGAGTCGGGGCGACGTGGAGGGGAAGGGGGCCTGAGGAAAAGGGGGCTTAGTCTGGGGAGGCTTTTATCGCCATCGTTCTCGTCTGTCCGTCTCCCCCGATTAGACCGTAAGCCCGTCAAAGGGCAGGGACTGTCTCTATCTGTTGCCGACTTGTTCGTTCCAAGCGCTTAGTACTGTGCTCTGCACATAGTAAGCGCTCAATAAATACTATTGAATGAATGAATGAATGAATTCTTGGAGGAGGTGACTTCAGTAGGGCTTTGAAGGGGGCAAGTGTGATTATTTAGCGGTTTTGAGGAGGGAGGTTATTCCAGGCTAGAAGTAGGACCTGGGCCTGGGGTTGACAGTGGGGCAGGAGAGAACGAGGCACGGTGAGGAGGTTAGGGGCACCAGAGAGGCGGAGTGTGCGGGGTGGGCTGTAGAAGGAGAGAAGGAGGAGAGGTAGGAGGGGGTAAGGGGTTGGAGAGCTTTGAAGCCAAAAGTGAGGAGTTTTTGCTTGGTAACATTCCACTTAGGTGAGTCAAGTTCAAATCAGATAAAGAATATATCGACTTAAAATGTTTGGCTTATGAAGTTCAAATCTTTTATCAAAAAACTTCTAGGTTTGGTGCTTCCCAAGTGCTTAGTACAGTGGGTTGCACTGAGCAGCATTCAGCACATGCCATTACTGTTATTAAATGTCACCTGTGTCTCCAGGACTGAGCCCTATCCTCCCTGAAACCAAGTATTATCCTGGGACCGTTTAACCCCTCATCTGAAAGACTTAAAAAAGAAAAAAACACCAAAAAAATGTTTAGCTCTGGATTTTAATGGCACTGCCTAGTAAACACCTTAAAGGAAGGTTATAAGTGCCTTGTCACTAGAAGGCTGGGATCTAGGTCAAGAAATTTAAATGTTACTAAGTATTTTAAAATATTTTATTTTTAGGACTCAACATATTCATTCAACAAGTCGTTACAATGACTCTGCGGTGTTAGGGCTCCTGTTATTTGTCTTCTATAGTACACTAAATTTGACAAGACAAGAGAGTTTCTTGAGAGCGTCGAAAGGCGTAAAGACTCCTTAAGCGCTGAATTTGCTTGGCCTCTGGGATAGGGCAGCGGACGTGATGTTTAATTATTCTGGGCTTCAGCGATGAAACAAATGAGGTTCATTGCATTCATTATGAAGAGAGATGAACTGTTGCCAGTTGCGACGGAAGTATAATTAAATACTGGAACAGACAGATGCTTGTATAGGTCACAGTAATTTATGCATCCTTAGAAAGGTAACAACTTATCGAAGGCGTGATCTGGAAGTCCTTATGCAGAAAAATGTCCTACAGCATCTAGTGGGAGTTTTGCCCGATTATGGAATGGGACCTTGATGATGTCCTATCTGCTGCATCGCAAAATCCTTATTTGTGAATTAATGCAGTATGGCCTAGTGGAAAAAGGACGGGACTGGGAGTCAGAGGACCTGGGTTTTAATCCCTGCTGCATCACGTACCTGCTGTATGACCTTGGGTAAGTCACTTCTCTTCTCTGTGCCTCCGTTCCCTCATCTGCAAAATGGGGATTCAAACTCCTGGTCCCTCCTATTTAGACTGTGAACCCCACGTGGGATCCGATTGTCTCGTATCTGCCGCGGTGCCGCGGTGGGAAGCAGCGTGGCTCAGTGGAAAGAGCCTGGGCTTCGGAGTCGGAGGTCATGGGTTCGACTCCCGGCTCTGCCACTTGTCAGCTGTGTGACTGTGGGCAAGTCACTTCACTTCTCTGGGCCTCGATTACCTCATCTGTAAAATGGGGATTAACTGTGAGCCTCACGTGGGACAACCTGATTGCCCTGTATCTACCCCAGCACTTAGACCAGTGCTCTGCACATAGTAAGCGCTTAACAAATACCAACATATTATCATTACATATTTATTATTCTATTTATTTTATTAATGATGTGTATAGCTCTATAATTCTTCTTATATTGGCGCTGTTGATGCCCGCCAAAACACTTGTTTGTTTTGTTGTCTGTCTCCCCCCTTCTAAACTGGGAGCCCATTGTTGAGTAGAGACTGTCTTTATTTGCTGCCAAATTGTACATTCATCCCTTCATTCATTCATTAATTCAATTCAATCGTATTTATTGAGCACTTACTGTGTGCAGAACACTGTACTAAGCGCTTGGAAGGTACAATTCGGCAACAGGTAGAGACAATCCCTACCCACAACGGGCTCACAGTCTAGAAGGGGGAGACAGACCACAAAATAAAACAAGTAGACAGGTATCAATAGCATCAAAAATAAACAGAATTATAGATCTGTACAAATCATGAATAAAATAGAGTCATAAATTTGTACAAATATACACAAGTGCTGTGGGCAGGGAAGGGGTAGAGCAGAGGGAGAGAGTAGAGGCGATGGGGAGGGGAGAAGGAGCAGAGGAAAAGGGAGGCTCAGTCTGGGAAGACCTCCTGGATCTCGGTACAGTGCTCTGCACACAGTAAGCGCTCAATGCGATCGAATGAATGAATATTATTATTATTAGTAATTATCTTGTGTGGGGTTCCTGGAGATGGACTGAGTTAAATCTGAGGAGGGCATAGATCTTGGCTGGCCTCTGGATCTAGCAGTCTAATGTAAATGATTTGGTTCTGACCTTCAACCTGCTTTCTCTTTGGGCCTATCTACTCTCTCTACCCGGGACGCCACAATTTATCTTCTTGGCAAGTCACTTCATCTCCTGTACCTCAGTTTTCTCATCCTTAAAATGGGGATATTAAGGCAGTGAGCCCCATGTGGTTCAGGGACTGTGTCTAACCCGATTTGCTTGTATCTACCCCAGTGTTTAGTACAGTACCTGGCACGTAGTAAGTGCTTAACAAATACCACAAATATTATCCCCAAGCTCGCTGTCTAACCGTACCTTGTTCTAGCCCCAGGATTCCTGTTTGGAATAATAATAATAATAATAATGATTGTGGCATTTAAGCGCTCACTATGCACCAAGCACTACCTAAAGGGCTGGGGTATATACCATATAATAATAATGTTGGTATTTGTTAAGCGCTTACTATGTGCCGAGCACTGTTCTAAGCGCTGGGGTAGACATAGGGGAATCAGGTTGTCCCACGTGGGGCTCACAGTCTTCATCCCCATTTTACAGATGAGGGAACTGAGGCACAGAGAAGTTAAGTGACTTGCCCACAGTCACACAGCCGACAAGTGGCAGAGCTGGGATTCGAACTCATGAGCCCTGACTCCAAAGCCCTTGCTCTTTCCACTGAGCCACGCTGCTTCTCACATGAACAGATCCAAAATAATCTGTCTTGCATGGGGCTTACAGTCCAAGGGAGACAGAGAAAAGAGGTATCCCCATTTTACAGATGAGAAACTGAGGCCCAGATAGGTGAAGTGACTTGCTCCAAGTCTCACAGCAAGCAAGTAGGAGAGCTGGGAATGGAATCCCAGGCGCTCCGACTCTGAGGCTTCGGAGCTTTCCGCTAAGCCATGCTGTTTCTTTAACTCACCCCACCCCATTCCCATCCCCTCCTGAATTCTCACCTCCTCCAGGAGGCCTTTCCTAATTCATCTCTCCTCTCCCCAACTCACGGAGGACCCATGTCAACCAATCCCCCTCTCTTAGCCCTTCTTATATACAAATAGGTTTTAAATTTAACTTGCATTTATTTATAGGTCAATCTCTCCTTCCACACTCCTGCTACTAAGTTATTTCTCGGTTCTTCTCCTGGTCCCTCTACTTACAAGTGATTTGAGCGTGGTGTTCAATCAATTAATCAACAGTATTTATTGAGCGCTTACTGTCTGCAGAGCACTATGCGAAGGACTTGGAAGAGTAGAGTATAACAGAGTTGGTAGATGCCATTTTCCACCAGCAGACTATAAGCTCCCCCAGGGCAGAAACCAGACCTTTTAGTTCTAGTCTTCCAAGAGTTCATTACGGTGCCCTGCAGGTTGTAGGAGGTTGATAAAGACCCTTCATTCATTCACGCAGTCCTATCTATTGAGTGCTTACTGTGTGCAAAGCACCATACTAAGCACTTGGGAGAGGACAATATATCGGTAAACAGACACGTCCCCTGCCCACAACGAGTTCACGGTCTAGAGAGATATTAATATAAATAAATAAATTACAGATGTGACCATAATTGGGACCACCAATTACAGGGAGTCAGGTAGGGGAAGTTGTTTTTCCAAGTGAGATAATGGAGGGAAGAGTCTAAGCATGGCTGGATTTGTCGTTGGGTTACTTTTGTAATTTCTGGATTGTGAACAGGGACCAAAGGGAAGGATAGTGAGATACAGGGCCACTCGTCAGAAAGGAGAGGAGGAAATGGTGGAGGAAAATGAGAGGTGGAGGAGTTCGGGCTCTGCTTCTCACAATCCTTGCAACGTTTCCCCAAGCCTGTTCCCAACCTGCATTGGGGAGGCAGAGATAAGACAGCCGTGTCTGGAAGTCCGGCCTGACGAATGGCCAAATGACAAGAATTCTCAACAGTGACAGATACAAGCGGTGTGCCCTGGTGGAAAGGGCAGGGGCCAGGGAGACAGAAGGTCATGGGTTCAAATTATAGCTCTGCCACTTGTCCGTTGTGTGAACTTGGAAAAGTCACTTCACTACTCTGAGCCTCAGTTCCCTCATCTATAAAATGGGATTTGAGAATGTGAGCCCCATGTGGAACAGGGACTGTTTCCAAATCCATTTGCTTGTATCCACCCCAGGGCTTAGTACAGTGTCTGGCACATAATAAGTGCTTAACAGATACCATTATAATTATTATCATTATTTTTCTAAAAATAAAGCCTCAGGGAGGGAGTTCCTTTAACTGTATGACTAAACTGTGCCACAGAAAGATTACTGATTTTTTTTCCTATAACCTGGTTTTCAAAAATTTTGGCCCTGGGGTTCATTCAGAATTGTTGGATTATTATAACAAAATAAATTAAACTATCCAAAGACAAAGTAATCTTTGACCCCTTTCTCTACCATATCTTTGATACTCACCCCAGCTCCACGATTCTTAGGTAAATATTCCTATACCCTACTATTTCCCCTATCCCTACTCTATTTTAATGTCTGTCTCTTCCTGTAGACTGCAAGTTCCTTATGGGCAAGGATCATGTCTACCTCTCTGTTATATTGTACTTTCCCAAGTGCTCAGCGGCAAGAGCCCAGGCTTGGGAGTCAGAGGACATGGGTTCTGATCCCGGCCCTGTCACTTGTCAGCTGTGTGACCTTGTGCGAGTCACTTAACTTCTCGGTGCCTCAATTTCCTCATCTGTAAAATGGGGATGAAGACTGTGAGCCCCATGTTGGACAGCCTGATTACCTTGTATCTCCCCCAGTGCTTAGAACGGTGCTTGGCGCATAGTAAGCACTTAACAAATACTAACATTATGATTATTAACTTCTCTGAGCCTCAGTTTCCTCATTTGTAAAATGGGTGTTAAGATTGTGAGCCTCATGTGGGACAGGGACTACATCCAACCCGATTACCTTGTATCTACCCCAGCACCTAGAACAGTGCTTGGCATATACCAAATGCTTAAGAAATACCATAATTATTATATTTTACTCTGCACATAGTAAGCACCCAATCAGCACTTGGGAGAGTAGAATATATGTCCCCTGCCAACACCGCTGAATGATGCCTTCCTGATTCATCTCCAGCATCTCAAGTCATAGCAATCCATCAACCCTCTCTGGGACCTCTATACTTTATTATGGCAGGGAAGGTGTCTGCTAATTCTCTTGTATTATACTCTCTGAAGCGTTTAGGACAGGGCTCTGCGCGCAGTAAGTGCTCAGTAAATACCATCGAATGGTTAATTGGTCAACCATCCTCAGCACTTATGTATTCTTGCTTCTTACTCTGTTCAAATGTTTCTGCCGACCTCCGCCATTAGAGTGTAAGCTCCTTGTGGGAAGGGACCTTGTCACCTGTTTGCTGATACTTCCCTAGAATCTAGTACAGTGCACTGAACTCAGTGAACTTTTAATGAATACTACAACTAATGCTGATACTATTGCTACTACTACGATAACTGATAATAATGATGGCATTTGTTAAGCACTTACTATGTGTCGAGCACTATTCTAAGGGCTGGGACAGAGAAAACCTAATCTTGGACACCGTCCCTCTCCCACATGGGGCTCACAGTCTTCATCCCCATTTTAGAGCTGAGGTAACTGAGGCACAGAGAAGTAAAGTGAGGTGCCCGAAGTCACATAGCAGACAAGTGGCAGAGCTGGGATTAGAACCCAGTTCCCTCTGACTCCCAGGCCCGTGCTCTGTTCACTAGGCCGTGACCGGTCAATTCATTCATTCATTCAGTAATATCTATTGAGCACTTACTATGTGCAGAGCACTGTACTAAGCGCTTGGAATGTACAATTCGGCAAAAGATAGAGGCAATCCCTGTGTAGAGCTGTGGGATATTTTCAAACTCCCCTTCCTACCTGAGTTGGCTAATCTCTTACCACAACCCGGCATGCACACTTCTGTTCTGCTCGGGGAAGCAGCGTGGCTCAGTGGAGAGAGCCTGGGCTTCGGAGTCAGGGGTCATGGGATCGACTCCCGGCTCTGCCACCTGTCAGCTGTGTGACTGTGGGCGAGTCACTTCACTTCTCTGGGCCTCAGTTACCTCATCTGTAAAATGGGGATTAGCCGTGAGCCTCACGTGGGACGACCTGATTGCCCTGTATCCACCCCAGCGCTTAGAACAGTGCCCGGCACATAGTAAGCGCTTAACAGCTACCAACATTATTATTCTTCAAAACCAACCTATTCACGGTAGCTCAATCTTGTCTTTCTCACCGTCTGATCCCTTTCTCATGTCCTCCCTCTGGCCGGAAATTCCCTCCCGCTCCTTATTTGGCAGACCACTCCTGTCCCTACTTTCAAAGCCTTAATAAAATCACATCTCCTCCAGGAGGCCTTTCCTGATTATGCTTTCCTATTTACCTTATTTGGCCTTCATTTCGTTGCCTATGCATTAGATGTTTAATCTCTTAAGCGTTTTGGTATTTGCCCCAACTGTATCCCTACAGCACTTCTCAATCAATGGTCTTTATTGAAATGCTTACTGCCTACAGAAATGTTGAGGACATGTCACCCCTGCTCCTCAAAAATCTCCGGTAGTTACCTATCCACCTCCATATCAAACAGAAACTCCTCACCATTGGCTTTAAAGCTGCCCGTCACCCCACCCCCTCCTACCTCACCTCACTTCTCTCCTACAAACCAGCCAGCACACTTTGCTCCTCTGGTGCCAGCTTCTCATCTGCTCACCGCCAAGCCCTGGTTCTATCTCTGGCCTGGAATGCCCTCCCTCCTCAAATCCACCAGACAATGAAAGCCCCTCCCGACTTCAAAGCCTTACTGAAGGCACATAATAATAATAACGTTGGTATTTGTTAAGCGCTTACTATGTGCAAAGCACTGTTCTAAGCGCTGGGAGGGTTACAAGGTGATCAGGTTGTCCCTCATGGGGCTCACAGTCTTCATCCCCATCTTACAGATGAGGTAACTGAGGCCCAGAGAAGTGAAGTGACTTGCCCAAAGTCACTCAGCTGACAAGTGGCGGAGCAGGGATTAGAACCCACGACCTCTGACTCCCAAGCCCGGGCTCTTTTCACTGAGCCACGCTGCTTCTCTAATCAGGTTGTCCCACGTGAGGCTACGCATCTCCTCCCCAGACCATGCCCCGCTTTTCCTCATCTCCAACTCCCTTCTGCGTTACCCTGACTTGCTCCCTTTGCTCTTCCCCCCCATTCCCCTCCCACAGCACTTAAGCATATATCTGTAATTTTATTTATTTATATTGATGTATATCTGTATCCATAGCTGTCTCCGCCCCCTCTAGGCCGTGAGCCCACTGTGGGCCGGGATTGTCTCTATTGCTGTATTATACTTTCCCAAGCGCTTAGTACAGTCCTCTGCACACAGCGCTCAATAAATACGACCGAGTGAATCGAATGAATGAAAGGAGCTTGCGGTCTAAATGGGGAAATAGATTTTAAAAGATATTATGGATTTGTGCATAAGTGGCATGGGGTAGAAAGTGGAAAAAATATCAAGTACACAGAGCGTACCATTCCAAGTGTTTAGGTGAAATAGAAGGGGGAGAGAGAGTATCCACCCCACTGCTTCTAACAGTGCCTGGCACATACTAAGAGCTTAATAAATACCATAATTATTATTATTAATAAGGGAAATCAGGGCTTGCCCAGCGAAGACCTCTTGGAGGAGATGTGCCTTTAGCAAGGCTTCGAAGAGTGGGGAGTGCATATCTACTACCCTGTCTACTGTCTACTTTCTACTCTGTCATTTCCCCTACCGGTAGTTTAGTTTAATATTCGTTACTCCCTCTAGACTGTAAACTCCTTGAGGGCAGGAATCATGTCTATGGTGTCTATTGTACTCTCCCAAATCCTCCTTACAGTGCTCTGCAAACGGTCAGTGCTCAGTAAGTACAAGTGATTCATTGATATGAGCCTCTTCCCCCATTTAATGGCAGTTATTTTAGATCAGAGTTGCATCCAAATCCGTGTGGTCCACAGGACCTTAGGAGTTCTTCGAACACACAAAGCTAAAGTCGCCAGCTAAATCCCAACTTCAGGAACCCTGCTCCAGTGAATTCCCAATACTCCCATCGCAGCAACCCGAAAGTCACTTTCAGCACTTGGGAATTCTTGGAAATTTCCTTCCTATCCTTGTTACTCATCCACTGAGATATATATTTATGATAATGATGGTATTCAATCTCATCTTCTAGACTGGAAGCCCGATGTGGGCAAGGATTGCTTCTCTTTATTGGTGAACTGTACTTTCCAAGCACTTAGTACAGTGCTCTGCACACGGTAAATGCTCAATAAATACAATTGATTTGAACTGAATGTGCCAAGCACTATTCTAAGCACTGGGGTAGTTACAAGGTCATTAGGTTGCTCCATGTGGGGCTCACAGTCTTAATCCCCATTTTATAGATGAGGTAACTGAGGCACAGAGAAGTTAAGCGACTTGCCCAAGGTCACACAACTGATAAGTGGCAGAGCTGGGATTAGAACCCATGGCCCCTGACTCCCAAACCCATGCTCTTTGCACGAAGCCAGGCTGCTTCAATTATTTATTCAGCTATTTCATCCTGAAATGGGGAAGGCAGATTGGCCTTTTGAATATGCACGGGATAGGAGTCAGGAGTCATGGATTCTAGTTCCATTTCTGCTACTAGACTCCTGGGTAGGATAATAATAATAAAAATCATGGTACTTGTTAAGCACTTACTATGTGCCAAGCAGTGTTCTAAGAGCTGGGATAGGCACGAGTTAATAAGGTTGGGCACAGTCCCTGTCCCACATAGGGCTCACACTCTTAATCTGCTTCATAATAATAATTATGGTATTTGTTAAGCGCTTACTATGTGCCAGGCACTGTTCTAAGCACTGGGTTGGGTACAAGCAAACTGGGTTCATTCATTCAGTAGTATTTATTGAGTGCTTCCTAATAATAATAATGTTACACAAATAATGTTGGCATTTGTTAAGCGCTTACTATGTGCAGAGCACTGTTCTAAGCACTGGGGGAGACACGGGGGAATCAGGTTGTCCCACGTGGGGCTCACAGTCTTAATCCCCATTTTACAGATGAGGGAACTGAGGCCCAGAGAAGTGAAGTGACTTGCCCACAGTCACACAGCTGACAAGTGGCGGAGCCGGGATTCGAACTCATGACCTCTGACTCCAAAGCCCGGGCTCTTTCCACTGAGCCACGTTGCAGAGCACTGTACTGAGCGCTTGGAATGTACAAATCGGCAACAGATAGAGACAGTCCCTGCCCACTGATGGGCTGACAGTCTAATCGGGGACACAGTCCTTGTCCCACATGGTGGGGCTCATAGTTTTAGGCCCCATTTTACAGATGAGGTCACTGAGTCCCGGAGAAGTGAAGTGACTTGCCCAAAGTCACAAAGCAGACAAGTGGTGAAGCCAGGATTAGAACCCACGACCCTCTGACTCCCCAACCCGGGCTCTATTCACTGAGAAAGTTGCTTAACTTTTCTGAGTATCAGTTTCCTCATCCATAAAATGGAGGTAAGATTCCTCCTTCCCCTCCCTTTTAGCCAGTGAGCCTTGCCTGTGTCCAGTATGATATTCTCAAATCTACGTGAGTACGTGGCACAAGGTAAGTGCTTAATGAATGCCTTTATGGTCGAGATGACGATGATTTTGATCATCACTGCTTCCTTCTTTCTCCTTATTCTACCTCGAATCCCAAACCTACCTCACCTCACTGATCTCATAGCCTGCACACTTTGCTCTTCTAGTGCCAGTTTATTCACTCATCTATCTCGCCGCAGACCCCTTTCCTCCATCCTCCCCGTAAACTGGAACTCTATCAGATTGCAGACTCCCGAGGCCAGGGAACTGGGTTCTCAGCTCTGTCGGTCACTCCAAAGCTCTTAGCACAGGGCTAACGACTCAGTAAGCATTCAGTAGAGATCATTAATTGGTAAGCAGGCGGTAGAGCTCATTAATTGATGGCTTTCGGGAGGCTACAGATTTCTGTGCCTAGGTGAGGCGACCCTGAAAACTTCAACCAAAATTAATTGAAATTGGTTTCCGTCTGGCTAGATTTCTAGGAATCCAGACTCTGCCTGGAGAAGTGATGCGGTCTAGTGGAGAGATTCTCGTGCTGGCAGTCACTCATCCCGGCCCTGACGCTGTCTGCTGTGTGACCTTGGGCAAGTCACTTACCTTCTCTGGGCCTCAGTTCCCTCATCTGTAAAATGAGGTTTCAATACCTGTTCTTCCTCTCCCTTTATACTGTGAGCCCTGTGTGGGACCCGGTGATCTCGTGTCTACATCAGAGTTCAGTACAATGCATCGTAAGCACTTAAGAAATAGAACAATTAATTATTATTAGAATTGAGACCAAAGTCTTTCTTCTCAGAAGATGGCATGCTGAACCCAAACTCCTTATCCCCAGCTGAGTGGTCTGGGGTCACACCCCCACCCACTCCAAGATAATGATAATAATAATAAATATGGTATTTGTTAAGCACTTATTATGTGCCAGGTACTGTTCTAAGCACTGGGGTGCTTAGAACCCTCTTTTCCCCCCATTTCCCTCTGCTCCTCCCCCTCTCCCTTCCCATCCCCTCAGCACCGTACTCATCCGCTCAACTGTGTATATTTTCATTACCCTATTTATTTTGTTAATGAGATGTGCATCGCCTCGATTCTATTTATTTGCTATTGTTTTAATGAGACGTTCATCCCCTCGATTCTATTTATTGCTTTTGTTCTCGTCTGTCCGTCTCCCCCGATTAGACCGTGAGCCCGTCGAAGGGCAGGGACTGTCTCTATGTGTTACCGTTTTGTACATTGCAAGCGCTTAGTACAGTGCTCTGCACATAGTAAGCGCTCAATAAATGCTATTGAACGAATGAATGAATGGGATAGATACAAGATAATTCAGTTGGACACCAACCCTTTCCCACATAGAGCTCGCGGTCTTAATCACCATCTTGCAGATGAGGGAACTGAGGCAAAGAGAAACGAAATGACTTACCCAGGGTCACACCACAGGCAAGTGGCAGAGCCGGGATTAAAACCCAGGTCCTCCGAGGCCCGTGCTCTATCCACTGGGCCACGCCGCTTCTCCATAAGGGCCTAAAGTTTTTCCAAAAGCCCCAGCTGAGTGCCCCAACCCCCAGCTGAGCCACACAACCCCACAGTGTTGGCCGGCAGCCAAATACAGACACAACTCATTGAAAGCCAAATCCCAGGGTCATGCATTTCCTTCCAGGATAAATGATTTTCCATAAGGATCCACTCAGGGAGCGTGGGGATATATTTATCTGTTCAGATCTGTGGATTTGCTGGGAAGTTGCTAATAAACTTTTGATCAGTCAGATGTCCGTCCTTTATCGCTCAACCTTATTCTCAGATCAGTGGGTGACACTCCTGGATGTGGCAAGTGCTAAGCAGAAACGTCCTTTGTTTGGGACTTTGTGGAGACCATTTCCCAGTCCCCACACAGTGGCTTCGCCCCCTGTCTTCCCATTTCTGCCAAATACATGCTGTGTGATCTTGGGCAAGTCACTCCGCTTCTTTGTGCCTCAGTTCTCCTGTTCTCCCTCATACTTAGATTGTGAGCCCCATGGTACAGGGATTATTTCCAACCTAATTGACTTGTATCAACCCCAGGGCTTAGAGCAATGTTCGACCCATAGTAAGGGCTTAACAAATGCTATGAAACAAAAACATCTGTTGTTTCTTTCTTTTCTGCTTGCTGTGAAGTGATACTCAGGGCAAATAGGTGAATAGAAGAGCTATTTTTTAACTCTTCTAGCCATTTTCCTTTTCGTGTTTCATCCACTGATATCTCTTGTGTATCTGATATCGGGAAGGTTGATAGTTTCGACTGTGAGCCCGTCACTGGCCGAATTGTACATTCATTCATTCATTCATTCGTATTTATTGAGCATTCATTCATTCAATAGTATTTATTGAGCGCTTACTATGCGCAGACCACTGTACTAAGCGCTTGGAATGGACAAATCGGCAACAGATAGAGACGGTCCCCGCCCTTTGATGGGCTTACAGTCTAATCGGGGGAGACAGACAAGAACGACAGCAATGGCAATAAATAGAATCGAGGGGATGAGCATCTCATTAAAACAATAGCAAATAAATAGAATCGAGGCGACGTACATCTCACGAACAAAATAAATAGGGGAATGAAAATATATACAGTTGAGCGGACGAGTACGGTGCTGAGGGGAGGGGAAGGGAGAGGGGGAGGAGCAGAGGGAAACGGGAGAGCGCTTGGTAGGATTCCAAGCGCTTAGTACGGTGCTCTGCACATAATAAGGGCTCAATAAATACTATTGAAAGAATGAATCTCTTGTCCTCCCCCCTCGTTCGGCCCCCGGCCAGAGGGGTTTGAGAATCGGCCCGAGTCCAGAGACCTGGTCTTGAAGAGCAGCTGGCTCTCTAGACTTGTTAGCTCGCTGTGGGCAGGGAACCTGTCTACCTACTCTGTTATATTGGGCTCTCCCAGCCACTTAGTACAGTGCTCCGTACTCTGTAAGTGCTCAAAAGATAGCACTGATTGGTTGACTGATTCCCCTGGCTGTGGCATCAGGGTGATCAGACTCAAGGTCTGTGGTCTTGTCAGAAAGCGGCAGAGATGCAGGGGAGAGAATACAGGCTGAGCCTCCCAGCATCCTTTCCCCTGGCTTCCACACCCTGGCTTTGAAGTGAGAAGTAGTATTGCCTAGTGGATAGAGCACAGACCCGGGCCGATGATGACGACGATGGCATTTGTTAAGCGCTTACTATGTGCCAAGCACTTTTCTAAATGCTGGGGTGGTTACAAGGTAATCAGGTTGTCCCAAGTGGGGCTCACGGTTTTCATCCCCATTTTACAGATGAGGGAACTGAGGCACAGAGAAGTGAAGTGACTGGCCCAAAGTCACGCAGCTGACAAGGGGCAGGGAGTTAGAAGGGCCTGGGTTCTAATCCCGGATGTGCCACTTGTCTGCTGTATGGCCTTGGGCGAATCACTTTACTTCTTTGGGCCTCAGTTACTTCATCCATAAAATGGGGATGAAAACCGTGAAACCCTATGTGGGACATAGTCCCAGACTGAGCCCCCTTTTTCTCTGGTCTCCCTCCCCTCCCCGTCTCCCCAACTCACTCCCTTTGCTATACCCCCCTCCCTGCCCCGCATTGCTGTCTCACGGCAATTGTGTATATTTGTACATGTTTATAATTATAATTCCATTTATTTTTGTTAATGATGGCAATATGTCTATAATTCTTTTTATTTATAATAACGCTACCGATGCCTGTTCAGCGTGGCCTAGCGGAAGAAGCACGGGCTTGGGAGTCAGAGGTCATGGGTTCTAATCCCGCCTTCGCCGCTTGTCAGCTGTGTGACTTCGGGCGAGTCACTTAACTTCTCAGTGCCTCAGTTACCGCATCGGAAAAATTGGGATCAAGACTATGAGCCCCACGTGGGATAACCCGATTATCTTGTATCTACCCCGGCGCTTAGAACGGTGCTTGGCACATAGTAAGCGCTTAACAAATATCATCCTTATTATATTATTATTATTGTTTTGATGTCTGTCACCCCCTTCTAAACCGTGAGCCTGTTGTGGGCAGGGATTGTTTCTATTTGTTGCTGAATTGTAATAATGATAATAACGATGATGGTATGATGTATACAGTGCTCTGCACACAGTAAGCGCTCAATAGATACAACTGAGTGAACGAACGAACGACATAGACTGTGTCCAACCTGATCAGCTTATATTTACCCCAGAGCTTAGTATGGTACCTGGCACATAGTAAGCGCTGAACAAATGCTATTTAAAAAATCGGGAAGGGGGGAGGGCATGTGTCCAGTCCTCCCACTTCCAGGGGAGGCTCTCTGCACATGGTCATGCTGAGCCAGAAAAACCAGAGAGCAGCCCCTAGTTGACAGGCCTGTGGTGTTTGGGACGCCAGCCCCAAAGACTGTAAGCTCCTTTTTATTTTATGATATTTGTTAAATGGTTACTGCGTGTCAAACACTAAGCACTGGGGTAGATACAAGTCAATCAGGCCAAATGTAGTTCTTATCCCATTTGGGACTTTTTTTTTTTAAGTGGTGTTTGTTAAGAGCTTACTTTGAGCCAAACACTGATCTAAGTGCTAGGGTAGATACAAATTAATCAGGTTGGGCACAGTCCTTTCCCACATAAGTCTAAGTAGGAGAGAGAACGGGAGAATTGAAGCACAGAGAAATTAAGTGACTCGCTCAAGGTCCTACAGCAAGCATTGGCGAGCCGGAATTAGAACCCGGGTCCTCTGACTCCCAGGTCCGTACTCTTTGCAATAGGCCATGCTGTCCATCGCAGTCTAAGTAGAAGGGAGAACAGGCCTTGGTAGACAGATTTTCAGCTCTGGAGAAGGGAACGTGTCAACTAATGCTGTTGTATTGTACTCTCCCAAGCGCTTAGTACAGTGTTATGCCCACAACAAGCACTCAGTAAGTAGCACTGATCGATCGGTAGCCAGGGCACTGGTAGTGGTGATCCCAGCCCTTTAGATTGGCAGGCCAGGAGGGCTAGTTGTCCAAACTCCTCCAGCCCGGTGTACTGAACAACGTTGTCAGTTGTCAACAGAGGAGGAAGAATGGGCTGGCCTGACGTCTCTCAATTGATACCGTTTATTGAGTACTTACAGCGTGCTAGGTATCGCACTAAGCACTTGGCAGTGTACAATAGAGTTAGTAGGCATCCGTGTCCTAACAGAGTTTACAGTTTAGTAGAGGTGACAGGCACTAAAATGAATTAGAGGTAGAGGAAACACCCACTGTTCCGTATGTACGTACGTGTTATGCTTAAGTGCTTAGCTATTACAGACTCAAAATGCATGGATGATGCGGTAACCCCATCGGCAACCTCCAGTTCTCTCTCCATTTTCCTGCAGTCATCACTTTGCAAACACCTGAGCAAGTCGTTCACACCCGCAGGCTCCACTTCCTCTTCTCTAGTTGTCTCCTTGAGCTTCTCCGATCAGGCCTCCGCCCCTTTCGCTCAACCGAAGCTGCCCTTTCCTAGCTCACTAATCTCCTTTTGGCCAAATCCAACAACCTCTCCTCCATCTTAATCCTCCTCAACCTCTCAGATGCCTTCACCACTGTCAACCACCCCCTTCCTCTGGGACCTTTATCCAACTTTAACTTCACTGACACTGTCCTCTCCTGGTTCTCCTTCTATTTCTCTGACCTTACATTCCAGGTACTTTTGTGGGCTCTTCCTCCGCTTCCTACCCCCTGACTGTGGGTGTCCTTCAAAGCCCAGTTCTGGAACCCCTTCTATTCTCCATCTACACCCGCTCCCTTGGAGAACTCATTCACGCACATGGCTTCAACTACCATCTCTATATGGATGATTCCCAGATCTCCATCTCCAGCCCTGACCTCTCTCCTTCTTGGCGGTCGCATATTTCCTCCTGCCTTCAGGACACCTTTACCTGGAAGTCCCTTTGACACCTCAACTTAACATCTCCAAAACAGAACTTATTATTTTCCTACCAACTCATTCTTCTGACTTTCCTAACACTGCAGACCACGCCATGTTCCCTGCCTCGAAAGCCCACAACCTTGGCCTTACCCATGACTTATCACTCTCCCTCAATCTGCATTTTCCTGCAGTCACTAAATCCTGTTGATTCAACCTTCTTTACCTCTCTAGAAATGATCTCTTCCTATCCTTCTGAACTAGTTTTCCTACTACAACCCAATCTGCACACTTTGTCTCTCTAGCACTAGCCTTCCCACTGTACCTCGGCCTCATCTTTCTCGCCACCAACCTCTTGCCCACATCCTCCCTCTGTTAAATTGTTCTATTGTACTCTCCCAAGTGCTTAGTACTGTGCTCTGCACCCAGCTCTCAATGAATATGATGGATTAATTGGTCAGGTTCTCCAGCAGCTCACTGGTGGCTGTTTCTCCCAATTGGGGAAGTAAATCAATCAATTAATCAGTGATATTTATTGCTTGCTCTGTGCAGAACACTGTACTTAACAATGAGAGAGTGCAATACGATAGAGTTGGCAGAACGTTCCCTGCCCCCAAGGAGCTTACAGTCTAGAGAGGGAGACAGATTTAGAATCCTCCTGGAATAATCATCATCATCATCATGGTATTTTTTTATACTATGTGCCAGGCACTGTTCTAAGCGCTGGGGTGCATACAAGATAATTGGGTTGGGCTCCGTCCCTTTCCTACTTAGACCTCATAATTCAAATTTTGCAGGTGAGGAAAGCGAGGCACAGAGAAATGAAGTGACTTGTCCGACGTCCCACAGCAGACAAGTGGTAGAGCTAATAATAATAATAATAATGTTGGTATTTGTTAAGCACTTACTATGTGCAGAGCACTGTTCTAAGCGCTGGAGTAAACACAGGGGAATCAGGTTGTCCCAAGTGGGGCTCACAGTCTTCATCCCCATTTTACAGATGAGGGAACTGAGGCACAGAGAAGTTAAGTGACTTGCCCACAGTCACACAGCTGACAAGTGGCAGAGCTGGGATTCGAACTCATGAGCCCTGACTCCAAAGCCCGTGCTCTTTCCACTGCGCCACGGATTAGAACCCAGTTGCTTCTGATTTCCAAGCCCGTGCTCTACCACACTGCTTCTCCAACTGTTCTGATGATGCTCTGCTCCAGGGACACATTCTCTGATCAGTTAGGCTGATTTTTGCCTGATGCATTCATTGTGTGATTGTATCATTAGAGCGGTAAGTGTTTTATGAATGTTTGTACTTAAACTTTTGCATAGCAGATCTCAGAGTTAAATGCCTAACACATCTGTTAACTAATCATAGTAGGGCTCTGTAGAAAATGTAATCTGTGAGTGGGGGAGGCTACTCTGCTCTCCCTTGGGCTGGAGAGTCAGTCGATGGGCCTTTTTTTCTCCTGGAGGAAGGTGGATTCCTCAGAACTCATTTGGTTTTTCAATTTAGCGCCACATTCCTTGGGCCAACACTCACACTTGGTTGAAGATAGGAGGTAAAGGAATGAGGTGAAAGCAGGGAAATTGGGGTGTGGGGGGCAGAGAGGTGAGGGTAGGGATAAAGAGAGGTAAAATGTGTGAGATGCGGGTGGGGATAGAGTGGAGGGAGGGAGAGGGAGATGCAGTAAGGGGTGCGAGATCTTAATTCATTGAACAAAACCCCAAACCTCTCCCCACCTCAAAACCCATCCAGGTAAGCTAAGCGTTGGGATAGACACAATGCAGTCAGATCAGACACCGTCCCTGTCCCACAATCTAAAATCTAAATGGGAGGGAGAACAGGTATTGAATCCCCATTTTACAGAGGCGGAAACTGAGGCAGTGGGAAGTTAAGTGATTTGCCCAAGGTCAAACAGGAGACAGGTGGCTAATCTGTGATTAGACCCCAGGTTTCCTGACTCCCATTCCTGTGTTCTTTTCGTTCATTCAATCGTATTTACTGAGTGCTTATTGTGTGCAGAGCACTGTACTAAGCACTTGGGAAAATACAACAGCAAACGGACACATTCCCTTCCCACAGCGTTTTATTTATATGGTATCTGTTACGCGCTTAGTGCCCCAAGTCACACAGCAGACAAGTGGCAGAGCGGGATTAGAAATCAGGTCACTAGGAGCCGTACTGCTAACGCAGTCAGTTCAGACCAAGGACAGAAGCCTCTGCAGAGCTCATACAGGGTGAGGTGGAGGGGTTGGGTTGGATGCAGTTTGTGCCGAGCAGACTCCCCTCCACCTCTGCACTGCTGGACCACTTGGCCATCATGCTTGTATCATGTGGCAATCTTGCATGCGTCATGTGGAGATCATGCTTCCGGCAGGTCACTCCAGTGCCCCGTTTCTGACAACATACATGGGATTCCAGTAAGGGAGCCCCCGCCCAGCAAAAAAGGGGAAGAACCCCGACATCGGCCCTATATAATTAACCAATTCAAGAAGAAATTGACGTGTCCAGTGCCCCGCAATAATACGGTCTACTGCCTGGACTTGATATTGATTTAGGGTCTGGCCCGCGGCATAAAGTCTATTGCCTCCTGGGTCCCTTGTCATGTCTTCTAACACTCAGTCAATTAATCCATCATATTTATTGAGTGCTGATTGCATTCGAAGCACTGTACTAAGCGCTTGGGAGAGTAGTATATAACAATAAACAGACACATTCCCTGCCACAACGAGTTTACGGTCTAGTGGGAGAGTCAGACATTAATAGAAATAAACTAAATTTCAGCTATGTACATAAGTGCTGTGGGGCTGGGAGGGAGGAAGGATAAAGGGAACAAGTCAGGGTGACGCAGAAGGGAGTGGGAGAAGAGGAAAGGAGGGCTTCATCGGGGAAGGCCTCTTGGAGAGAAGTGACTTCGATAAGGCTTTGAAGGAGGGGCGACTATTCGTCTGTCAGATCCGAGGAGGCGGGACGTGGGCAAGGGATAGGTGGTGAGATAGATGAGATGGAGGTACAGGAGAGTGGCAAGGTGAGGTAGGACGGGGCAAGGTGATTGAATGCTTTAAAACCAATGGTGAGGAGTTTCTGTCTGATGTGAAGGTGGATGGACAACAACTGGAGTTTCTTGAGGTGTGGAGAAACACAGTCTGAATATTTTTATAGGAAAATTATCCTTGCCCATCCCCGTTTCCTCCCCGAAGGTGCGCTTCCTCGCCTCCCACACCAGTCTGGGAGATCTAGGGCATTCCTGAGGCATGTCCACATATTTTGGGGTATCCCCTGATTGGGAGACTGGACAGGGTCATGGTCGGGTCAGGTAGTGTGACTTTTGGAGGCTGATGTCTGGAGAAGAAAGGGGGTAAAGTTTTCCTGCACCTTGCCACTATCAAGAGTTTTACTGTTGGTGATGAGGTTACCTATTCTTTATCGTCCTCCTATTATCCTTTCTCAGTTATGCTCATCCTTATTCCATCATCCTTTTGTGTTCTACTTACTGCTATGTGGCTCCTGGTACCGTCGACCCCCGGGCCACGTCCTCCCGCGGTCCCGGAACGCCCTCCCTCCTCACCTCCGCCAAACTGATTCTCTTCCCCTCTTCAAAACCCTACTTAAAACTCACCTCCTCCAAGAGGCCTTCCCAGACTGAGCTCCTCTTCTCCCTCTACTCTCTCTGCCACCCCCCCTTACCTCTCCGCACCTAAAAACCCTCTTTTCCCCCCTTTCCCTCTGCTCCTCCTCCTCTCCCTTCCCCTCCCCTCAGCACCGTACTCGTCCGCTCAACTGTAGCTATTTTCATTACCCTATTTATTTTGTTCATGAGATGTACATCACCTTGATTCTATTTATTGCTATTGTTTTTGTCTGTCTCTCCCGATTATACTGTAAACCCGTCACAGGGCAGGGACTGTCTCTATCTGTTACCGATTTGTACATTCCAAGCACTTAGTACAGTGCTCTGCACATAGCAAGCGCTCAATAAATACTATTGAATGAATGAATGAATACCTTCCTTTTGTGTTATTGCCAGGAACTGCCGGCCCTACGCTGTTCCTTCTCCTAATCCCACGGGTCTTCGTACGTAGAGTTTTCCAACCATCGGTTATAGGACCCCTTCAATGCAATGCCTAGTTTCCCGTAAATGGTCGCCTCAAGCCATGAGAATAATAATTGTAATAATAATGATAACGATTACAATGCGCCGTACTTATTAAACACTCACTGTGTGCAGAACACCGGACCAAGTGCTTGCGAGAGTACATTATAACAGCGTGGGCAGACCCGATCCCTGCTCACGATGAAGCGGCATGGCGTAGTGGAGAGGGCACGGGCCTGGGAGTCAGAAGGTCATGGGTTTGAATCCTGGCTCCACCACTCGTCTGCTGCGTGACCTTGGGCAAGTCACTTTACTTCTCTGTGCCTCAGTTCCCTCATCTGTAAAATGGGGATTGAAACCATGAGCCCCTCATGGGGCAGGGACTGTGTTCAACCAGATTTGCTTCTACCCACCCCAGTGCTTAGTACAGTGCCTGGCACGTAGTAAGCATTTAACAAATACCATCAAAACTAATAATAATAACAGTGAGCCAAGCACAGTACCAGGTGCTGGAGTGAAAAGAGGTCATCATATTGGACATAGAATACTCCATTCTACTCTCTTCTTCCTGTAGTTAATCCTTGGGAAAGATTGATTTGGACTTGATAATGGTAATTCTCCTAATCAGAGTAGTTGGCAGTTTACTGCTTTTTGATCCTGGTCTATTTAAAGGGCCTGTATTGACTTCCCAAAGAGTTTCTTTTGTCCAGAACATCTTTCCTTTCTAAACACAGCAATTTGTCCCAAAGGTGGCAACATGGACAAACCTGAGAATGTGCGGACTTGTTTCTGCTATTAACTTGTGCCCAGTGAAACTCAGCGTTTTGGTCTTTTGTGCTCTAATAGAATATTTCTCCTTGCTCCCTAGAGTTATAATAACAATGATAATAATAATAATAAAAGTGGCATTTGTCAAGCGCTATGTACCAGGCACTGTACTAAGCCCTGGGGTGGATACAAACAAATTGGGTTGGACACAGTCCCTGTCCCAAATGGGACTCACAGTTTCCATCTCCATTATACAGATGAGGTAAGTGAGGCGTCGTGAAGTGACTTACCTAAGACCACACGGCAGACAAGTGGTGGACCGGGGATTAGAACTCAGGCCTCGAGCTCTATCTGCTATGCGATGCTACTTCCCCCCCAGCCTGAGAAAGTATGAGCGGAGGTTTAACCTCAGTCTCCTCAGGGAGAAAACTGTGTCTATCCCAAGTGCTCCATCCTATTTGGAGGGGCCCAGGGAGACCCTCACGAAGCAGCAGTACACGGTGGTTTTCTTAGTTGTTTTACTGCTCTGACTGGTGTAATAGCACGATGTTAAATTGATTCCACCCCCCCCACCCCCAATTTCCTATCATTAAGTTTCACATTAGCCTCGTTCCCTTCTGCTCCAAAAGATCAAAGAGAGGACAGTGGGAGCTCTTCGTAAATAACCAGCTTTCAAAATAAGTGCTCACAGAGGGGCATAAAAACTGAGGGGAAACGGGTTTCTAGCATTAAGATATATAAAACGTGTCTTCACTGAGCTCCGTAGTTGCCACCGTAATGGTAACCGGGTGATTTATCTCGTTCCGGCCATGATGAGAAATGTGTATTACACAGGAAGCCTTTTTAAGTTTTAACGAGGAGAAATGGTCAGATATTGGATTTCTTTGGGGGGAAATGTAGTAACATAAGTGTTAATTTCTTTAAGGGAAAAAAACCAGGTCATTTATAATAACACATTCTCTCCATTACCCAGCAGGGTTTAGCATTCGGTCCTTTCTCCTCAGTCGGGTTCACCGTCTTGTAGCTCTCCACGATGGTCCATCCTATTGGGCCTGAGCATTGCAAAAGGTCATCTTGAATGGGAAATTTCACTAAAGAATTGAGTCTCCGTGGGGGGACTGTTTCCCTAAGCCTCAAAGGAAGGCACATAGATGGGAAGAGATGGATGGTTGGATGGAGGGATGGATATGGGTGACTGGATGGAAAGATGTGTGGGTGGATCTATGGATGGACAGGTGGACGGTTGGATGGACAAATGGTTGGGTGCCCATTTGTAGACAGGGAACGTGTCTACCGACTCTATTTTACTCTGCCGAGTGCTTAGTACAGTGTTCTCCACACAGTAAACTGTCGATAAAGACCACTGACGGGTGAATGAACAGATAAATAGGAGGATAGTTGGATGGGTGGATTCGTGGATCTTCTGTGTCCAAGCTAAACGCTTGCCCGACAGTGGGGATTTTGGTCTGTCTCTCTCATCAACATGCTGAGTCCCACGTGGGATTAGGACTGTGTCCAACCCGATTTGCTTTTATCCACCCCAGCGCTTAGTACAGTGCCTGCCACATAGTAAACCCTTAGACAAACACCGTATTTGTTATTATTATACTTCCTGCCCCTCAGGCCAGAATCCTAGTCCAAACTTTTGATCTCATATCTGTCATATTTTGATCCTCAATCTTACTGGTATTGTTCTGGTTTTGTTTTCTCTTTCTTTTGCCCCAGGGTAGGAGTTGGGGCCGGTTAAAACTGAACTGCCTAACCATGGAGGTGTAACAAGTGGGAATTTCATCAGGACTATGTACGTACCCTTCTGAAGGTATAATTCATCTTGCAAATTAACCACCCGTTAAAAGGGATGGGAAAAGACAGTTGCCTCTTTCTTTCTTATCCTTGGGGATTCTGTGCTAAATCAACTTGGTGCCTTGTAGCCCGAGGAGGCCTGTGGTAATTCGTTTTTGAAAGGGAAAGGGGGACTAGATTTCAAGGGTGAAACAGCCAGTCCTCTAAGCCAATCAAGGGCATCGAGGAGAGGGCCAGAGTAGTCAATGGTTTCAGGGTGGTTCCAGGAGCATTCCAGATCACTATGACTACTAATAATTGTGGTATTTGATAAGCCCTTGCTCTATGCCAAGGATTATATTAAGCACTGGAGTAGAAATAGGATAATTAGGATTCTTCTGGGACTCAGTCACTCAATCGTGTTTATGGAGCACTTACTGTGTGCAAAGCACTGTACTGAGCACTTGGGAGAGTACAGTATAATAATATAACAATCAGATTCCCTGTCCACAACAAGCTGACATTCGAGAGGGGGACAGATTAAAAAAATAAATTAATTACAGATCTATACATTAGTACAGCGTTCCGCACGCAGTAATCGCTCAATAAATATGACTGACTGAATGAGTGCTATAGGGCTGGGAGGGGGGATGAATAGAGTGAGCAGGTCAAAGTGACGTAGAAGGGAGGTGAAGAAAGGGAAAAGAGGTCTTAGGGAAGGCCTCTTGGAGGAGATGTGCCTTAAAAACACCTTGGAACAGGGGAGAGATTGTGTCTTCCTACTCTGAGTCTAAGTAGGAAGGAAAATAGGCATTCCTATTTTGAATCCCTATTTTGCAGATGAGGGAACTCACGCACAGACCCCTTAAGGGACTCGCCTAAGGTCACACAGCAGGTGAGTGTCTAAGCGGGATTAGAATCCAGGATCTCTGACTCCCAGACATAGGCTCTTTTCACCGCGTCACACTGCTTCAATATCAGTGACCTCCTCAGTTTCCTTTTAGTGTGAGCAGCAGGAGGAAAAGGAGGAGGAGTATTTATTGCACATCCCCTGGGTGCAGTAACCATACTAGATGCCTGGGAAGTCCAGAAGAGTGAAGTGACCCATTCCCTGCCCCTAAGGAGCTGAGATTTTAATAGGGGAGACAAGCATAAGAATAAGTACAACTGGAGTGGCCACAAATAAAGTGGACATGAGTGCTGAGGAGAGGGGAAATAAGTTCTAGAGGTGGTTTAAGGGTTGATCTGGCACAATGCTGGGAAAACCTTGTTGAAGGAGGTGCAACGACAATAATACTAATACTTGTGGTATTTGTCAACTGCGTATTCAATCAATCATATTTATTGAGTTCTGACTGTGTGCAGAGTACTGTACTAATAATGTTGGTATTTGTTAAGCGCTTACTATGTGCAGAGCACTGTTCTAAGCGCTGGGGTAGACACAAGGGAATCAGGTTGTCCCACGTGGGGCTCACAGTCTTAATCCCCCTTTTCCAGATGAGGTAACTGAGGCACAGAGAAGTTAAGTGACTCGCCCAAAGTCACACAGCTGACATGTGGCCGAGCCGGGATTCGAACCCATGACCTCCGACTCCAAAGCCCATGCTCTTGCCACTGAGCCACGCTGCTTCTCTAAGCACTTGGGAAGTACAAGTCAACAACAGATAGAGAAATCCCTGGCCACAACGGGCTCAGAGTCTAGAATGGGGGAGACAGACATCAAAACGAGTAAACAGGCATCAGTAGCCTTGTTATTAATAAATAGAATTATATATATACCTCATTAATAAAAATAAATAGAATTATAATTATAAATATATACATATATACACAAGTGCTGTGGGGTGGAGAGGGGGATAGAGCAGAGGGAGGAAGGGAGGAGCAGAGGGGGAGGGAAGAGGAGGAAAAGGGGGGCTCAGTCTGGGAAGGCCTTCTGGAGGAAGTGAGCTCTCAGGAGGTCTTTGAAGGGGGGAAGAGAGCTAGTTTGGCTGATGTGAGGAGGGAGGGCATTCGAGGCCAGAGTCAGGACGTGGGCCGGGGGCGACGGCCGGACAGGCGAGACGAGGCCCAGTGAGAAGGTTGCTATATGCCGAGATGCCGAGCACTCTACTAAGTGCTGGGGAGGATACGAGATAAAGTGGTCACCTGTGGAGCTCACGGTGTAAGTAGGAGGGAAAACGGGTTTCGAATCCCCATTTTGCAGACGAGGGAACTGAGGCCCAGAGAAGCGAAGTGACTTGCCCGATGTCACACAGCAGCTAGGTGGCCCTCCAGACTGTGAGCTCGTTGTGGGCAGGGAATGTGTCTGTTTGTTGTTGGTATTGTACTCTCCCAAGTGCTTAGTACTGTGCTTTGCACATAGTAACTGCTCAATAAATATGAGTGACTGAATGCAGAGCTGGGATTGAAAGCCAAGTCCTCCTCCCTCCCAGGCGTAGGTTTTTTCTAGCGACCCACACCCCTTCTCAGGAGCTGCGTGTGGGGAGAGCTGGGTTTCCATCTGATGCAGGGGAGGAGGGAAATGCCGAGCAAAGTGTCCGAGGTGGGGAAGAATCCAGACAGCTAGACACTGTCTTGGGAGGGAAAGACAGAGGGAGTTGGGGGGACAATTGGTGACCCTGGGCAGTTATTTCACTTCTCCGTGCCTCTGTTACCTCGTTTGTAAAATGGGGATTGAACTGTGAGCCCAAGATGGGACAGGGACTGTGTCCACCCCGATTTGCTCATTCCCACCCCCATGCTTAGAACAGTGCCTGGCGCATAGTAAGTGCAATACAGATACCGTAATTATTATTATTAATAGGTGCAGAGAGCAGGAAGGTCAGTTGAGGAGTCAACAATGGACATCACTCAATCAATCTGTGGTATTTATTAATAATAATAGTGCGATTTTAAGTGCTTATTATGTGCCAGACACTGTATTAAGCGCTGGGGTAGATGCAACCAAATAGGGTTGGACACAGTCCCTGTCCCACATGGGGCTCGCAGTCTCCGTCTCCATTTTACAGATGAGGGAACTGAGGCCCAGAGAAGTGAAGGCACCTGCCCAAGATCACACAGCCGAGAAGTGGTGGAGCTGGTATCAGAACCTACTGTCTTCTGACTCCCAGACCCGTGCTCTATCCACTACGCCATGCTGCTTCTCCTAAATAAGCACTATTTACGGAGCACTTACTATGTGCAGAGCACTGTTCTAAGTACTTGGGAGAGTACAAAACACGGAAATTCGTAAACATATTTCCTGTCCAAAATAAGTTTACAGATCCTTTAACCAGCTGTGAGGCATGAAGGGTTGTGAAGGTTAACATGGACAGGGATTGTGTCTACCAAATCTGTTGTGTTCTCCCCCTCTACACAGAAAGCTCATTGTGGACGAGCAACGTGTATCCCGCCTCTGCCACTTGTCTACTGTGTGATCTTGGGCAAATCACTACACTTCTCTGCGCCTCAGTTTCCTCATCTGTAAAATGGGGATTAATTCTGTGAGCCCCTTGTGGGATAACCTGATTACGAGTATCTATCCCAGCGCTCAGAGCGGTGCTTGGCACATAGAAAGCACGTAACAAATACCATAATTATTATTATTACTAACTCTGTTGTATTGTAGTCTTCCGAGCACTTAGTACAGTGCTCTGCAGAAGTGAGTGCTCAATAAATACCATTGATGATGACAGTGATGATTAAAACGTCAGTGGAAAAGAGCCTGGGCTTCGGAGGCAGAGGTCATGAGTTCGACTCCCGGATCCGCCTCTTGTCAGCTGTGTGACTGTGGGCGAGTCACTTAACTTCTCTGTGCCTCAGTTACCTCATCTGTAAAATGGGGATTAACCGTGAGCCTCACGTGGGACAACCTGATGACCCTGTATCTACCCCAGCGCTTAGAACAGTGCTCTGCACATAGTAAGCGCTTAACAAATACCAACATTATTATCATTATTGAAACATATCTCCTAGCCTTAACCCAAATCTCAGTTTAAGAAGATTCACATTCCTGCTTTCGGGAGTTATTGTACCCACCTCAATTGTGTGGTATTCCATTTTATGTCGGCGCTTATCCTGTTCTCCAGAAGAACTGTAAATCCGGTAACGGTAAGCTCTCATCCAGCTTCCTTCTGATGGGACTATTCTGTGCCTTCATCGGTCGAGCTACTTGTGTTCTAAAAAGAATCGACTGATGATATCATTAGATATTGATGTTGCTGAGGTACCATCAAAGGGAAATTTTTTTTTATGAATATGAGAAAGTGCAATGGAATCGAGAACACATGCTTCCTAGAAAGGTTACTTGATTTTACGCTAATACTGTAAACATTTGCTTTCTACTCTTTTTATATCCCTGACAACTACCGGCGGAGAATTTATGGACTTACCGACTCCTGTGGTACTTACGTGCATAACTTACATACCCAGTTACTTAAACACTGATTTGTTTACAAATCCCTTTTTCCTTTTTCCTCCCCTCTGCAATTTAGTTTTTGCTGCCCTTAATCAGTAGAATTTAGATTGCCAACTCCCACAGGGCAGGGATTATGTTTCTGTACTCCACTATATTCTTCCAAACCTCTTATTACAATGCTCTGCACATAGTAGATGCTCAATAAATACTCCTGAGCCGCTTACTTCCTGTAGCTGGAACGCTCCCCTCCCCAAACATCCTAAAAACCTACAGACCATGGCTTTCCCCATATTCGAAACCCTTCTGAAATAATAATAATAATGATGTTGGTATTTGTGAAGCGCTTACTATGTGCCGAGCACTGTTCTAAGCGCTGGGGTAGATACAGGGCCATCAGGTCGTCCCACGTCAGGCTCACAGTCTTAATCCCCCTTTTCCAGATGAGGTAACTGAGGCCCAGAGAAGTGAAGTGACTCGCCCACAGTCACACAGCTGACGAGCGGCGGAGCCGGGATTCAAACTCATGACCTCTGACTCCCAAGCCCGTGCTCTGTCCGCTGAGCCACGCTGCTTCTCTACCCCCTCAACAGGCCTTCCCGGCTTAAATCAATCGAATGCTTAGTTCACTCCCAGTGAGTGCTCGAAGGACGTTGTTCTTTCTACTGCTGCTACAGTGGGGATGTAAACACGGTCGAGTCCCTTTGATGAAAGAATTCAACTGTTTTCATATCATGAGTTAAATCGATCAACCTCACATCAGTTTATTCCGTCATTCATTCAACCGTATTTGAGTGCTCTCTGGGGGCAGAGCACTGTACTAAGCGCTTGGGAAGTACAGTTCGGCAGCGGATAGAAACACTTCCTACCCAACGACGGGCTCGCCGTCTAGAAGCGGGGAGATGCATTCAGTAATTGACAAGGAACTTCCCCTGCAGTGGCTTGTGCTACAAGATTTAAATCTAATGATAGTTTGGACACAGTAATTAGATGTGTGGATAAATGGGCATCTTAACGACCCAATTCTGTTTCTCTTCTTGAGATTGTGTTTTATTCATTCATTCAATAGTATTTATTGAGCGCTTACTATGTGCAGAGCACTGTACTAAGTGCTTGGAATGTGACTCCTGGTCTACGGATGAGATGGTTGGGGTAAAGAACACCACCAACGGCGGTGTTCATATCTGAAGCAGACGAAATCCCGGCTCTGCCTCTTGTCTGCTGCGTGACCTTAGTCAAGTTAGTTAACTTCTCTGGGCCCCAGTTCTCTCATCTGTGAAATGGGGATTCAATACCCGCTCTCTCTTCTACTTAGACCCTGAGCCTCTTGTGGGATGGGATTGTGTCCAAAGCCTGATTAGCTGTGTGACTGTGGGCAAGTCACTTCACTTCTCTGTGCCTCAGTTACCTCATCTGTAAAAGGGGGATTAACTGTGAGCCTCACGTGGGACAATCTGATGACCCCTGTATCTACCCCAGCGCTTAGAACGGTGCTCGGCACATAGTAAGCGCTTAACAGATACCAATGTTATTATTATCACCTTGAACTTAACCAAGAGCTTAGTAAGTGCCTGGCCATACAACAAGCGTGTCCCGTCTGCATTGTCTATGCACTTCATTTTGTACCCCATAAGTACCTTATAGAAACAGCGTGGCTCAGTGGAAAGAGCACGGGCTTTGGAGTCAGAGGTCGTGGGTTCGAATCCCGGCTCGGCCACTCGTCAGCTGGGTCACTTTGGGCGAGTCACTTCACTTCTCGGTGCCTCGGTTCCCTCATCTGGAAAATGGGGATTAAGACTGTGAGCCCCACGTGGGACAACCCGATCCCCCTGTGTCAACCCCAGCGCTTAGAACAGTGCTCGGCACGTAGTAAGCGCTTAACAAATACCAACATTATTAGTACATTATTACCTTATATATTTTGTACCTACAAGAGCTCATAAAGCACTTGATCTTTACCCCACCCTCAGCCCCACAGCACCTATGTCCACATCTGTTTTTTATTTCTATTAATGTCTGTCTCCCCACTAGACTGTTAGCTCCTTCTAGGCTGGAAACATATCTACAAACTCCATTGTGTTTACTGTGCTTTGCACCCAGTGAACACTCAATAAATACCACTGATTCATTTATCGATTGCTTAACTGTGAGCCCCAGGTGGGACAAGCTGATTCCCCTGTGTCTACCCCAGCGCTTAGAACAGTGCTTTGCACATAGTAAGCGCTTAACAAATACCAACATTATTATCATGAACTAATACTGTTATTATCATCACGAACATTATTACCTCTGACAACCTATATTTCTCTTTGGAGGTGAAAAGTAGATATTTGTTAAAAGCAGCGTGGCTCAGTGGAGAGAGCCCGGGCTTTGGAGTCAGAGGTCATGAGTTCGAATCCCAGCTCGGCCACTTGTCAGCTGACTGTGGGCAAGTCACTTGACTTCTCTGTGCCTCAGTTACCTCATCTGGAAAATGGGGATTAAGACTGTGAGCCCCACGTGGGACAACCCGATCCCCCTGTGTCTACCCCAGCGCTTAGAACAGTGCTCTGCACGTAGTAAGCGCTTAACAAATACCATCATTGTTATTATTATTATTAAATGAAGAGTCTGTCTTCTCCATTAGAGTGTAAGTTCCTTGATGCCTGTTTACTTGTTTTGTTTTGTTGTCTGTCTCCCCCTTCTAGAATGCGAGCCCGTCGTTGGGTAGGGCCTGTGTCTATTTATTGCCATCGTTCTCGTCTGTCCGTCTCCCCCGATCAGACCGCGAGCCCGTCAGACGGCAGGGACCGTCTCTATCCGTTGCCGACTTGTTCATTCCAAGCGCTTAGATCAGTGCTCTGCACATAGTAAGCGCTCAATAAATACTTTGAATGAATGAATGAGTATCTGTTGCCGAATTGTACTTTCCAAGCACTTAGTGCAGTGTTCTGCACACAGTAAACGCTCAATGAATACGACTGAATGAATGAACGTCTCCCCCACTAGATCCGAAGCTCCTTGAGGGCAGGGACTATGTGTCCTAACTCTACTGTAATGTAAGATTCCAAGGATTTAATACAGTGCTCTGCACCCAGTAGTGCTCACTAAATACTACAAATTTAGAGCCAGTAGAACAGTTCTTCCTTTAACCTCAACTTTTCAGGGACAGATCTTTGGCTCTGTACCCCTTAAGCACAGTAATAATGTTGGTGTTTGTTAAGCGCTTACTATGTGCCGAGCACTGTTCTAAGCGCTGGGGTAGATACAGGGTAATCAGGTTGTCCCACGGGAGGCTCGCAGTCTTAATTCCCCATTTTGCAGATGATAATAATAACGTTGGTACTTGTTAAGCGCTTACTATGTGCCGAGCACTGTTCTAAGCTCTGAGGTAGATACGGGGAAATCAGGTTGTCCCACGTGGGGCTCACAGTCTTAATCCCCATTTTCCAGATGAGGGAACTGAGGCACAGAGAAGTTAAGTGACTTGCCCACAGTCACACAGCTGACAGGTGGCAGTGATATTTATCCCACCTCCAGATTTAGATCTCTATCTTTATTCACTGCTTCATTCCCCTATCTGTAATTATGTTTAATGTCTTTCTGCCCCTCTAATCTGTAAACTCCTTGTGGGAGGGACTGTGTCTACAAACTCCATTGTATTGTCCTCTTCCAAATGTTTAGTACAGTGCTCTCCACACAGTATGCCCACAGTTGTTTGATTGATTGACTTGATCAATGGCCCAAGCAGTTGCCATTTAAATTTTCAGCCTTCAAATTATTATTAGTCTCCCTATTAGTCGAGAACAGGGAGACTAATAATAATAATTGTATTCGGCACTTACTATGTGTCAAGCACTGTTAATAATAATAATAATGTTGGTATTTGTTAAGCGCTTACTATGTGCCGAGCACTGTTCTAAGCGCTGGGGTAGACACAGGGGAATCAGGTTGTCCCACGTGGGGCTCACAGTCTTAATCCCCATTTTACAGATGAGGGAACCTGTTCCAAATACCGGGGTAGATATAAACACTAAAGCACAGTGGATAGAGCAAGGTCACGGGTTCTAGTACCTGCCCCGCCGGTTGTCTGCTGTGTGACCTTGGGCATGTCACTTCACTTCTCTGTGCCTCAGTTACCTGACTGTATAATGGGGATTGAGACTGTAAGCACCAGATGGGACGGGGGCTGTGTCCAATCTGATTTGCTTGTATTCGTCCCAGTGTTTAATACAGTGTCTGACAGATAGGATGTGCTTAACAAGCATCACTATTTTTATTATATAAGTTAATAAGATCAGGCACACTCCCTGTTCAACACGGGGCTCACTGTTGAAAGAAACCAGTTTGCCAGAGTTCTATTAAAGCTCGTGAGTCATACTTCCCCTTTCCTATAGCCTTCTCCTCTCTAGAATTTAATCCAGGACCCTGAATCAGAGGGATATGTTGTATTTTTGGTGATGGGGTGTTGTTTTTGCTTTTTAATGGTATTTGTTAAGTACTTACTAAGTGCTAGGCAATTGTACTAAGCGGTGGCGTAGAGACGAGTAACCAGATAGGACACAGTCCCTGTCCCACCTAGGGCTCAAAGTCTTAATCCCCATTTTGCAGTTGAGGTAACTGAGGCATAGAGAAGTTAAGTGATTTTCCCCAAGTCACACGACAGATGAATGGCAGAACCGGAATTAGAGCCCAGATCCTGGGACTCCATATACTATGCTGTTTCACACACAAGCTGTATTTTTAGGAATCCCTAAAATACTAACTTTGGAAAAAGAACAACAGTGATTTAGTCAGTTTTCAACTTAATATTGTATCTGTGTTTTCTAAACTACTAGACTTCTTCAGTCATGTAGTGACAACACGGAGTAGCGGGTAGAGGTCGGGCCTGGGAGTCAGAAGGTGATGGATACTAATCCCAGCTCTGCCACTTGTCTGATGTGTGACCCTGGGCAACTCACTTCACTTCTCCGGGCCTCAGTTACCTCATCTGTAAAGTGGGGATTGAGACTGTGCGCCCCATGTGAGACGGGGACTGTGTCCAACCCGGTTTGCTTGTATCCGCCCCAGCACCTAGTACAGTGCTTGGCACTAGAAAGCGCTTAACAAATACCATAATTATAATTATTCTTCTTCAGGATATGCCAAACGAAGACTTCCTTTAAATCATGATTTAACGAAGTTGTTCTTGGCAGTGGATAGACAGTAATTTGTAGAAACTAAGCCCTTAAATGCTTTCCCTTTACTTCAATCAAGAAGAGTTTTTAGCATCTTCTGAATGCAGAATACTATACAGCTACATCCCGGTTAGTGCTCTTAATTAGGTCTATAAAAATAGATTGTTGAGTAAAAGAGTGCAATATAAAGTGCAGTTTCCTCTACCAAACCATATTAAGTACGTCAATGCATTCCCCAGATCTAAAATATTGACCAAGACCCCATAAAGATATTTTCAGAAGTGATTTAAAAAATCCCAGTACTTACACATCCAAAAATCAATTGTAATGTGTCAGTACTGGAATACCGTTTTAATTCAGCTTTTTGAGTGTATATGTAAATAATCCCATAGTTGTATGTGTAAATAATTATTTTTCAGCGTGCTACCTTTCACATTCTGTTCAGCTAAAGGTTATCAAGATCTGCTATTATCTGCACTGAATAGGTAAATATGTCATTCTGAATTGGAATGGGTTTTTTTATCACTCTATGCAATTTAGTCCAGATAGAGTAAGTGCTTAACAAATATCATAAGAAAAAAAAGGGGAGGAGGGAAAAGGAGTTGCTTAAGCCAAGGTCATCTTTGTAACATCACTGCATTGGGCCAGGGGATGAAGAATTAGAGTTGGGTAGGGGAGGAAAGGTTGACGAGCGACACTCAGGGAAGGCGAAGCAGCATAAAGCAATATGAAAAGGCAAAGACAGGAATAAATACCTTAGAAGTCACAGATTCATCTCTCCGCCGCTCTGCCGGGGCTGTTTAGAGTTTTTTCTTTTTTTTAATGGTATCACTTAAGCACTTACTATGATCAGGCACTATTCTAAGCACTGGGGTAGATACAAGATATCTACCCCAGATACAAGATATCTACCCCAGATGGAGAAGCGGCGTGGCTCAGTGGAAAGAGCACGGGCTTTGGAGTCAGGGCTCATGAGTTCGAATCCCGGATCTGCCACTTGTCGGCCGTGTGACTGTGGGCAAGTCACTTAACTTCTCTGTGCCTCAGTTCCCTCATCTGTAAAATGGGGATTAACACTGTGAGCCCCACGTGGGACAACCTGATTCCCTTGTGTCTACCCCAGCGCTTAGAACAGTGCTCTGCACATAGTAAGCGCTTAACAAATACCAACATTATTATTAAGATAGCCATGTTGGACGCAGTCCTTGTCCCATGTAAGGTGCACAGTCTTAAACCCCATTTTACAGATGAGTTAACTGAGGCACAGAGAAGTAATGATATTAATTATGGTCTTTAAGTGCTTACTGTGTGTAAGGTACTGTACTAAGCGCTGGCGTGAATACAAGCAAACCAGGTGGGACACAGTCCCTGTCCCACAAAATAAAAATAATAATAATTATTGTGGTGTTAAACATTTACTATGTGCCAGGCGCTATTCTAAGTGCTGGGGTAAATATAAGATACCCTGGTTGACACAGTCCCTGCTCACCATCTTAATCCCCATTTTACAGATGAGGTAACTGAGACACAGAGAAGTAATAATAATGATACTTATGGTATTTGTTAAGTGCTTCCTATGTGCAAGGTACTGAATTTAAAGCTGGGGTAAATATAGCAAATCGGGCTGAACACAGTCCCTGACCCACCTAGGGCTCAAAGTCTTAATCCCCATTTTGCAACTGAGGTAATTGAGGCATAGAGAAGTTAAAGGATTTGCCCAAAGTCACACAACAGACGAGTGGCAGAGCATGGATTAGAACCCTGATCCTTCTGACTCCCAAGCCTTCTGGATTGTGAGCTCGTTTTCGGTTAGGGATTGTCTCTCTTTGTCGCCGACTTGTACTTTCCAAGCGCTTAGTACAGAGCTCTGCACACAGTAAGCGTTCAGTAAATAGGATTGAATGAATTAATAATAATAATGATATTAATTGTGGTGTTTAAGTGCTTACTATGCCTGGAACTGAACTAAACCCTGGGTAGATGGGTCTCACAGTCTTAACCCCCATTTTACAGATGAGATAACTGAGATACAGAGAAGTGAAGTGACTTGCTGAAGTCACACAGCAGACAAGTGGTAGAACTGGGATTAGAACCCAGGACCTTCTTACCCCCGGCCCCAGGCTTTATCCACTAGGCCATGCTGTTTCTTTGAAGTGGAGTCAGTCAGTCCTATTTCTTGAGCGCTTACTGTTCATTCATTCAATCATATATATTTAGCACTTATTGTGTGCAAAGCACTTTACTAAGTGCTTGGAAGAATACACTATGACAACAGACACATTCCTGCCCACAATGAGCTCACGGCCTAAAGGGGAAGACAGACATTAATATAAATAAATAAATGGATTACATATATATATATATATATATATATACATATGTGCTGTGGGGATTGGAGAAGGATGAATGAAGGAGCAAGTAAGAGCAGCGCAGAAGGGAGTGGGAGAAGAGGAGAGGAGGGCTTAGTCAGGGAAGGCTTCTTGGAGGAGGTGCACTTAGGAGGGTACAACCTAGCAATTAACAGACACATTCCCTGCCCACCGTGAGCTAGAGAGAATGACTTAATAATATTAGTATTTGTTAAGCGCTTACTACGTGCAGAGCACCGTTCTAAGCGCTGGGATAGACACAGGGGAATCAGGTTGTCCCATGTGGGGCTCACAGTCTTCATCCCCATTTTACAGATGAGGTCACTGAGGCACAGAAAAGTTCAAAGTGACTTGCCCTCAGTCACACAGCTGACAAGTGGCAGAGCTGGGATTTGAAGTCGTGACCTCTGACTCCAAAGCTCTTTCCACTGAGCCACGCTGCTTCTCCTAAGTTCACACAGCAGACAAGTGGCAGAGCTGGGATTAGAACCCAGGACCTTCTGACTCCCAGGCCCTGTCTCTGTCGAGTAGACTGCACTGCTTCTCAGGGTCTACTGAGAATCTGAATCCAGAGTTCTAAAATATCCGGGGGTATTCAGACAGCTCCTCTGTCTCCACCCTGCCAAGGTTGGCAGTGATCAAATGGGGCTCCCCGCACCTGATATTCGGGATGACCGATGAACGTTTCAGACAACGGGCTCCTTCCTCAAGGAGTTTACAATCTTTGAATCATTCACTGGAGGAGACACAAAGGAGTGGATGTCTTTGGAAATCTTTTCCCTTCCTCAATTGTCTGAAAACAAAACTCTTCCTTTTTCAGTGATACAAATGTTTGGCAAATCATGTTGATTTAATGTGATTTGCCCATTGCTTCTCCCGAGTTATTGTTCAGCAACGGTCTGGAAGGATTAACTTCGGCTTTCTTCACTTGTCTAACGCCAACCAACTCATTCTAGTAATAATAACGGTGATATTTCATTCAACTGTATTTACCGAGTGCTTACTGTGTGCATAATGCTGTACTAAGCACTTGGGAGAGTCCAATGCAACGACAGAAAGACACATTCCCGAGAAGCAGCGTGGCTCAGCGGAAAGAGCCCGGGCTTGGGAATCAGAGGTCATGGGTTCGAATTCCGACTCCGCCACTTGTCAGCCGTGTGACTGTGGGCAAGTCACTTCACTTCTCTGGGCCTCAGTTACCTCATCTGTAAAATGGGGACGAAGACCGTGAGCCTCGCGTGGGACAATCTGATTCCCCTGTGTCTACCCCAGCGCTTAGAACAGTGCTCTGCACATAGTAAGCACTTAACAAATTCATTATTATTCCCTACTCACATGGAGCTTACATTCTAGAGGATTTACTAAACACTTAAGGGCTTACTATGTTTCAAGCAGCATTGCTGAGGTAGACACAAGCTAATCAGTTGGACACAGTCCCTGTCCCACACAGGACTCACAGATGAGGTAACTGAGGCAGATCTCAGATCCCAGATCCTTCTGACTCCCAGGCCCATATTCTATCCACTAGTCCATGCTTCTTTTGTTGTCTATAATAATTGTAGTAATAATTGTGGTAATTAAGTGCTTACTATGTGCCAGAGACTATATTATTCACTGGAGTAGATACCAGGTAATCAGGTTGGACTCAGTCCCTGTCCCTCATGGGGCTCACAGTCTTCATCCCTATTTTACACATGAGGTAACTGAGGCCCAAGGTCACACAGCAGAGGAAGTGGCGGAGCTGGGA
The DNA here is from genome assembly GCF_004115215.2 of Ornithorhynchus anatinus. Taxonomy (NCBI): domain Eukaryota; kingdom Metazoa; phylum Chordata; class Mammalia; order Monotremata; family Ornithorhynchidae; genus Ornithorhynchus; species Ornithorhynchus anatinus. The sequence goes on along the minus strand of NC_041732.1, from coordinate 108,189,026 downwards.
TTAGAACCCAGGTCCTGCTGCCTCCCAGGCCCGCTCTAACCACTTGACAACACCGCTTCTCTATCTCCCTCCCGATCCCTTGCCTTCATCCTGCCCTTGACTTGGAGTGTCCCCCTTCTTCATATCTGACAGATCATCATTCTCCCCACTTTCAAAGCCTTATTAAAACCATCTCCAGGGGATTAAGACTGTGAGCCCCATGTGGGACAACCTGATTAGCTTGTGTCTACCCCAGTGCTTAGAACAGTGCTTGGCACATAGTAAGACCTTAACAAAAACCATCATCATCATCTCCTCTAAGAGGCCTTCCCCATCTAAGCCCCCATTTCTTCTTCTCCCGCTTCCTTCAGTATCACCTTTACACTTTGAATTGCACCCTTTATTCACTCCACCCTCAGTCCCACAGCACTTATTTATATAATCCATAACTTATTTACTTATATCAATGTCTCTCTCCCCCTCTAGACCGTAAGCTCGTTGGGGGCAGGGAGCCCGTCTACCAACTGTTATACCGTAATCTCCCAAGTGCTTAGTACAGTACTCAATAAATAAGATCGATTGATTAGCTCAAACTAGGATACTTTGAGGGACCGGAGTCTATAAATTAGACTTTGTAAAGTCATTATTTACATTAACCTCCGCCTCTCCTTCTAGATGGTAAGATCGTTGAGGGCAGGTAATGTGTCTGTTATATTGTTGTAGCATATTTTCCCGAGCATTTAGTACAGTGGGACGCGGTCTGTGTCTGTCAAGTCTGTTGTATTCTACTGTCCCAAGTGCTTAGTACAGTACTCTGCACCTCAATAAATACCACTCGTGGTGGTGACGATGTCTACCCCTCTAGACTGTAAGCTCATTGTGAGCTGGTAGTGTGTCTGTTATAGTGTTATGATGTGCTTTCATGAACGTTTAGTACAGTGCTCCGTACACAGTAAGCTCTAAATACCTATGATTGATTGATGGTGTCCAGAGCAGAGCTCAAGCATCTTATTCCTCCCCTTGGGAGTTTTGATTTTTCTTCTCTTGCTTTTTGGTGGTTGTTTTGAAGGGCTAGCTGCCCAAGCGATCTGACAATCGCTTTAGTCCTATGAGCCTATCATAAATTATCCATATAGTCCTCCGCTCTCGCACCTCTGTGAAAATGTAAGTTGAATTTCAATTGACCGTCAATTTAGCAAATCGGTTCTGAGCGAAAACGTTTACTTTGCCTTCCTAGAGAGATCTCATTTTACTTGCTTTGTTAGCTTCATGCATTTCTTTCTTTGAAACGGATGGCACTTTGATAACTCTCTGGATTAATTGCTGGGCCCAGACTGTAAAATATTCTCAACACTTTGGAGAATAAAATTCAGATCTATCTTTCCCTTGGGGTTAATGTTTCTACTGTTTGCCTCCTTCCTGACTTAAGTTAAAGGCTTGGAAATAGGGAAAACCAGGCTGTTACCAGGATGTTGCTTGAAGGCATGTGAATAACATTTTTAATGACCTCGATTCAGTCTTAGTGGATCATGATGCTTTACTAATCTCAGCTCTGCAGGCTGTCTGCTGTGTAACCTTGGGCAAGTCACTTAACTTCTCTGTGCCTCAGTTTCCTCATCTCCAAAATGGGGATTAAATCCTCCTCCTTCCTACTTAGTCTGTGAGCCCCACGTGGAACAGGGCTGTGTCCAACCTATCTTATGTCTACCCCAGTGCTTAATACAGTGCTTGGCACATAGCAAACCTTGACCGGAACCACAATAAGAATGTTGTTTCCCATTCAGCCTGCAGTTGCTTTTTTCAGATTAGTGAAATTTCCCAGCTGGGAAAACCCGAGCACAAGACATGTGATTATCTGTTCTCAAGACCATAACACAGGTGAATATTCATTCAATAGTATTTATTGAGCGCTTACTATGTGTAGAGCACTGTACTAAGCGCTTGGAATGAACAAGTCGGCAACAGATAGAGACGGTCCCTGCCCTCTGACGGGCTTACGGTCTAATCCTAATCACGTATGAATATGTAACTCCTCCTCAGCTAGCAAAGCAAGGTAACAAATCTACCTTTAAGATTGGGATTCTGGGCAGAAAAAAGCAAGATTGCAGTGGCCACTGTGTTTCCCCCAGCTACTTTTCTACTCAGAAGTGGATATTTTCCAGGCCAGAGAATCCTCCTGATATCAGTTTATGTCTTTGGGTCCAAAGAACAACAAGATACGCATCAGGCATGCAGTCATTCCAGCTGATTGGGATTGGGATCAGGTCAGATAGTGAAATTGCCGATAACTGAGTGGAATGGAGTTGAGCTCTCTAGGACAGATGCTTGCTCACTTTGGGTCAATTATCCAGGCCTTTTTTAATTACTTGTACTAGTTTCAGTTCACATAAAAGTGTTAGGATAATAAACTTTCTACTCTACCCTCGGGGCACAGCAGGGGAATGACAATGGAACTGTTCCTGAATTTAGTGGGTTTTTTTAATGCCTTTTCATCAGGCTTGGATGATGCAATGGAAAATCTGTTAAAACAACTTGGACGAACCAGCTACCTCAGGTAGGGGCTGATAGAGTAATAATAATTACTTGATTCTATTTAGTTGCCATTGTTTTTACCAGACGTTCTTCCCCTCGACTCTATTTATCGCCATCGTTCTCGTCTGTCCGTCTCCCCCGATTAGACCGTAAGCCCGTCAGACGGCAGGGACTGTCTCTGTTGCCGACTTGTTCATTCCAAGCGCTTAGTACAGTGCCCTGCACATAGTAAGCGCTCAATAAATACTATTGAAATTGAAAAAATTGAAAAAATAATTGTGGTATTTGTTAAGTGCTTACTTAAAAGAGAAGTAGCATGGCTCAACGGAAAGAGCCCGGGTTTGGGAGTCAGAGGTCATGGTTCGAATCCCAGCTCTGCCACTTGTCAGCTGTGTGACTGTGGGCGAGTCACTTCACTTCTCTGTGCCTCAGTTGCCTCATCTGTAAAATGGGGATTAACCGTGAGCCTCACGTGGGACCACCTGATGACCCTGTATCTCCCCCAGTGCTTAGAACAGTGCTCTGCACATAGTAAGCGCTTAACAAATACCAACATTATTACTATGTGCCAGGCCCCGTTCTAAGCGTGGGGGTGAATGCAAGCAAATTGGGTTGGAGACAGTGCCCGTCTCACGTGGGGCTCACAGTCTTAATCCTCATTTTACAGATGAGATCACTGAGGCACAGAGAAGTGAAGTCACTTGCCCAAGTTCACTCAGCGGGCAATGGGAAGAGGCAGGATAAGAACCCAAGTCCTCTGACTCCCAGACCCCAGCTCTTTCACTAAGCTGTGCTGCTTCTCACCCCTTGAGAGTGACACTTCCAGATCTTTTAACCTAAGAGAGGTCCGTGTTTTACAAGTATCTAGGTGTCTTCTTCGAAATCCTACTCTCCTCCCTAGCCTCACTCCTCTCCCAAACAACTCAACCGCATACTTCTCTCCACTAATGCCAACCTACTTACCGTGTCTCGATCTCGTCTATCTTGCCGCTGACCCTCCTCCTCACCTCCTCCCTCTTCATATTCGACAGACCACCACTCTCTCCATCTTCAAAGCCTTATTAAATTCACATCTCCTCCAGGGACCATTCCCAAAATAACTTCCCATCTCCTCACCTTATCCTCCCTCCTTTCTCTATTGCCTATCCTTTCAGTTCCTTACAAAATAATCAGTTAGATACTTACCCCACCCCTAAGCACTTGGGTATTTAATCCCTATTACACCTCCACAACACTCATGTCCATATCCTCATACTCCGCTGCTTCTCCCAGCTGAATTTTTCAAAATGTCTGTCTTCTCCAATAATTCTTCTTATCTATAATAGTAATAATAATAATTACAACAACTGTGTTGTTTGTTAAGCCCTTACTATGTGTCTGGCACTGTAATGAGTGCTGTGGTGGATACAAACAAATCAGATTGGCCACAGTCCCGGTCCCACGTGGAGCTCACGGTCTCAATCCCCATTTTACAGATGAGGAAACTGAGGAACAGAGAAGTGAAGTGAGTCGCCCAAAACCGCACAGCAGGCAAGTGGCAGAGCTGAGATTAGAATCAGGTCCTTCTGACTCCCGGGCCGGTGTTCTATCCGCTAGGCCACACTGCTTCTCTAAGAATGGCCTAGTGGATAGATTATCAACTAGATGGTAGCTGCTAGATAGTAAACGCCTTGAGGGCAGGGATCAGTCAGTCGATCCATGGGAATGTGTTGAGCACTTTGCAGTTGACTGTGCAGATTACTGTACTAAGGGCTTGGGAGAGATCTTCTCTGTCTCGCCACCAACCTCTTGCCCACGTCCTTCCTCTAGCCTGGAACACCCTCCCTCCTCCTATCCGACAGAAAATTACTTTCCTTTTGAAAGCCTAACTGAAGGCACATCTCCTTCAAGTAGGCCTTCCCTGACTAAGCAGCGTGGCTCGGTGGAAAGAGCCCGGGCTTGGGAGTCAGAGGTCATGAGTTTGAATTCCGGCTCTGCCACTGTCAGCTGTGTGACTGTGGGCGAGTCACTTCACTTCTCTGGGCCTCAGTTACCTCATCTGTAAAATGGGGATTAACTGTGAGCCTCGTGTGGGACAATCTGATGACCCTGTATCTACCCTGTATCTACCCCAGCGCTTAGAACAGTGCTCGGCACATAGTAGGCGCTTAAGAAATACCAACATTATTATTAAGCCCTCCTTTCCTCTTCTCCCACTCCCTTTTGTGTAGCTCTGTCTTCCTCCCTTTATTCATCCCCTCCTTCCAGTCCCACAGCACTTATGTCCATATGGGTAATTTATTTATTTTAGTGTATTTCTTCCTCTCTGGGCTGTAAACTCATTGTAGTGAGGGAATGTGTCTATTATTCTACTGTACTCTCCCAAATGCTTAGTAGCGTGGCTCAGTGGAAAGAGCGCGGGCTTGGGAGTCGGAGGTCATGGGTTCTAATCCCGGCTCCGCCGCTGGTCAGCTGTGTGACCTTGGGCAAGTCACTTAACTTCTCTGTGCCTCAGTTACCTCATCTGTCAAATGGGGATTAAAACAAAAAACAAAACTGTGAGCCCCACGTGGGACAACCTGATCACCTTGTATCCTCCAGCGCTTAGAACAGTGCTTTGCACGTAGTAAGCGCTTAACAAATACCACAGTTATTAGTATTATTATTATTAGTACAGTGCTCTGCACACAGTAAGTGCTCAATAAATATGTTTGAATGAATGAATACAGTGAATCAGAGTTGGTAGACACATTGCTTTTCCACAAGGAGTAACGTGTCTTAGTGGAAAGAGCTTGGGCCTGGGAGTCAGAGGATCTGGGTTCTAATTCTGCCTGTAACTTTGCCGTGTAACTTTGGGCAAGTCACTTCACCTCTCTGTGCGCCTCAGTTTCCTCATCTGTAAGATGGGGATTAAGACTGTGAGCCCCATGTGAGACATGGACTGTGTCCAACTTGATTTACTTGCATCTACCCCATCACTTAGTACAGTGCCTGGCACGTAGTAAATGCTTAAGCAGTACCTTAAAAGCAAAAAGGTACTTATAGGCTAGAGGCACCGTTCGAATGCCCCTTATTTATGGAGAGTTGTACAGCTCTTTGTTGAGGAAATGGAGAAGCAGCGTGGCTCAGTGGAAAGAGCACGGGCTTTGGAGTCAGGGCTCATGAGTTTGAATCCCAGCTCTGCCACTTGTCGGCTGTGTGACTGTGGGCGAGTCACTTCACTTCTCTGTGCCTCAGTTCCCTCATCTGTAAAATGGGGATTAAGACTGTGAGCCCCACGTGGGACAACCTGATTCCCCTATGTCTACCCCAGCACTTAGAACAGTGCTCGGCACATAGTAAGCGCTTAACAAATACCAACATTATTATTATTAGGAAAGGAGGGCTTAATAATTCACAATACATCAGGAGTGCAACAATTACACATTTTATTGCACAATTAGCTGGCACTAGGGAGAACTGGGTGAGGGTGCCAGGGATATTTTCTGCCATCTTTCAAAGTCTGGGACTTTGCTTCCTGGTGACAGGAGGTAGTCTGGTCTGGCCCAAGAGAGTAAATCCTTTGCTCAACCCATGCAGGATCCCTCCATCCCCAAATTCCTGTGAGGTTTTATCCCCTCACAGTATAAGAAAACACCAAACATGGGCTCCCTCTTTAACAGCTGAAACTCATCATTTTCTTTTCAAGCGGCTCTTCCTTTCGTAATATCTACCTGCCCTTTCCTTTCTAGACTGAATAATTGACTGGGAGAATGGAATCAGGCTGGGAACCACGTGTCTCCATAGCAGCTGCAAACAGCTTTTAAAGATTTTTTGTTATTCGAAAACAAGCATCCGAACACAAAAGAAAGTCTTTGCTCTAGACATTCTGGGAACACTTCCTTTTTCAAGTTTTCCATTGACGTCATGCTTTGTGGGTCTCCGAAGTAATGCTAAATAGCAGACAGGGTGATTGGTGTAGACGCATCGTAGATGTGTCTGTTGTACTGTCCCCGTCGCCCAGTAAAAAAAAATAAATGTTGATATTTATTAAGCGCTTACTATGTGCAGAGCACTGTTCTAAGCGCTGGAAAGTGCTCAGCACACAGTAATTAGAAATTATTTATATATGTTAAAGTCTGTCTCCCCCCTAGATGGTGGGCAGGGAATGTGTCCAACAACTCTGTTTTATTCTCCTAAGTGCTTAGTATGGTGCTCTGCATACAGTAAACACTCAATAAATACCTTTGACTATCTGATTCATTAATTGATTCCCCCAAGTGACAGTCACCCCGGACACTTTCAAGGTAAAAAGAAGTTTGAGTAGTTTTTTTCCCTTTAGAAGTGTGCCATTTTCTTTGTGGCTTCTAGTAGTAGTAGTGATATTAATAGTATTTATGAAGCTCTTACTGTGTTCAGAGCTCTGTACTAAGCTTTGGAAGAGAATGACAAGGTGGAAATCAGAAATGATCCCCGCCCCTTGTGGGGATCATTTTGGAAGTTGTTTGCAGTTGTTTGCTGCTTTCATTCTGGAACTCATTTGCAATAGGTGCGCAAGCCAGGGTCACTCTGGAACTCATTTGCAATGGGGCCGTGAAGCTGGGTTCACTCCGGAACTCGTTTGCCATAGGGCCACTGAGCCGGGTTCATGCTGGAAATGGTTTGCAATAGGGCCATCGCACCAATCCAGTTGTGGAGCAGAGTAGTCCGCATGAAAATCTCACAGTGCAATCTCACAGTGCAAGTTTCCATCCAAAATGGCAGTCCCCAAGCCTGACTCTCACTACAGAAAGACCATGTGGAGAGATGGACAATCCACTGGCAGCCCAGGTGCTTTATTTTCCAATCCTAAAATGTTATGATGCTTTTTCTTTCCTGTTTTACAGTATTTGTTAAGCAGTTACTATGTGTCTGATACTGTTCTATTGGCTGGAGTAGAAACAAGGTAATCAGATTGGGTACAGTCCCTGTTTCGCATGGGGCTCACAATCCGAATCCCCATTTTACAAATGAGGTTACTGAGGCACAGAGAAGTGAAGTGACTTACCCAAGGTCACATGGCAGGCAAGTGGCGGGGTTGGGATTAGAATCCAAGTACTTCTGACTCCAAGGTCCGTGCCCTATCCCCTAGGACAGACACATTGCTTTCCCTAAATCTAATCCCATAAATATGCTATATTCGACTTGTTTTAAGTGTATGTGTATGTAAGTATGTGTATAAACATACTTATATATTTATATGTTTTATATATATATATTTACTTGTGTAATGGAAATGTGGTTTGATCTCAGAAGCATTGCTGCTGAATGAAACGGACTAGGACACGGAATCACTTTTATCTTGACATGAAAAATGTTGTTATGGACTAGGAAGAATGATATTGCTGCTTTGACTTGCTTGCTAAAATAAACGGCAGAGAAAATTGTAATAAAATCCTAGATTTGTGGCAGAGGCAAAAGTGACTAATGTGATTTTCAGCCACACTGAGAAGAAACAGAAGGGTGCATCAGGAAATTGTCAGCTTTCTTGAGCATGGGAATTTATGCTGCCCACAGAATAAATGGAGTTTTTGGCCACAGTGAATGTACCTGCCTGCTCTCTCAGAACGGGTCATCTATAAGAACCATCTGGAAGGAGATAAGATAATTTTATTTGTGTGGAAGCAGGGCAAATTTGTTTCTATTTTTTCCCTTTGAGACTGCCAAGCCTCTACATTTGAGAGCCAGATCATTCATGAAAGCAGGGTTCACTTCTGTTTGCTAACTTTTTCAAATTTGAACTCTGCTGATGTTTGTATTTTTTGCATATTTTCCCAGAAGGAGCTTGGTCTAGAGGAGAGAGCATGGGTCTGGGAATCCAAGGACCTGGGTTCTAATCTTGGCTCTGCTACTTGTCTGCTCTGTGATCTTGAGATGATCACTTAACTTCTCTGCACTTCAGTTACCGCATCTGAAAAGTGGGGGTTAAGAACGTGTGTGCCCATGTTGGACATGGACTGTGTCCAACCTGATTAAATTGTATCTACTCCAGTCCTTAGTACAGTGCCTGGCACATGGTACCTGCTTAACAAGCGCTACTTAAAATCAATTTCAAACTCCCAAACTCTAAAATTGATTTATTCAGTCTCCAAAACCGTTCTTGTGAGTCTGTGAATTAATAAATTCATTCATTCAATCGTATTTTTGAGCACTTACTGTGTGCAGAGCAAAATAAATGACATATTAATGATTTAATGAATCAATTAATCAATGGTATTGAGCACTTAAGGCGTGCAGAGAACTGTAGTAAGTACTTAGAAGAGTACGATACAACAGAGTTGGTAGACACTTTCCCTGCCCACAATCAGCTTACAGCCCAGAGATTATTGTTATATTACATTATTATCTATTATAACTGTGGTATTTGTGAAACACTTCATATGTGCCAAAGATTAGGGTTAGATGCGTTACTATCGAATCACATTCCAAGATCCACAAGGGGCTCGGGGTCTAACTGTTGACAAACGATGAAACTGAGGCACAGAGAAGTGAAGTGACTTGTCCAAGGTCACGACACTGGCAAGTGGCAGAGCAGAAAAGAGAATGCAGGCCTTCTAACGCCCAAGCCCGTGTTCCTTTGATGAGGGCACGCTGCTTCACTCTGCTAACAGGCCTAAATTAATACAAATAATTAATAAGCAGCATGGCCTAGTGGAATGAGCGTGGGCCTGCGAGACAGAGACCTGGGTTGTATTCCTGGCTGTGCCACTGGCCTGCTATGTGACTTTGCACAAGCTGTGAGAAGCAGCATGGCTTAGTGGCAAGAGCTCGGGCTTGGGAGTCAGAGGACGTGCGTTCTAATCCCGGCTCCGTCACTTGTCCTCTGTGTGACCTCGGACGAGTCACTTCACTTCTCTGTGGCTCAGTTCCCTCATCTGTGAAATGGGTATTAAGACTGTGAGCCCCACGTGGGCCAACCTGATTTCCCAGTGCTTAGAACAGTTCTTGGCACATGGTAAGTGCTTAACAAATACCATTATTATTGTTATTATTATTCTTTGTGCTAGTCACCTCATCTGTAAAATGGGGATTAAGATTGTGAGCCCCATGTGAGACAGGGACCGTGCCCAACCCGATTTGCTTGTATCCACCCCAGGGTTTAGAACAGTGCTTGGAACCTAGTGAGTACTTAACAGATACCACAGTTGTTATTAACATGCATATTGAGACTGTATGGGGACATGGACTGTGTACAACATGATCAACTTGTATCAACCTCAGCGCTTAATACAGTGTCTGGCACATCGTAAGCACTTAAATTCCATAAAAAATAACATTTGCAGGACTAGTTAAAATATAAAGAATTCTACATTCATTCTGAACCCAGGAAGTGCCAACCGGGGACCATTGGATTCCTTTTCTTGCCCATCGTCAGTTTTTTTGAGCGTCTGACTCGGGGAGTGGGCAGAAAAACATTTGCATGGCAGGAAATCAGGAAAAGTACATTAATTGATTATCCATATGTCTGTGAAGGCTGAGGGGGGGTAGAAATGAATAAGTCTGTAAGTGCTAGAGGGAGTTTGAAGGGTTGAGGAGACGGACTGCTGGAAGTTAATCAGCGAAGTCTTGGAGGAAGTGGATTTTGAGATTTTGAGATCGCTCCTACTTAGACTCTGAGTACCATGTGAGACAGGGACTGTGTCCATACTGATTATATCGTATCTACCCAAGTGCTTAGTATAGTGCCTGGCACATAGTACGTACTTAATGAGTACCATAGTTAGTTGAGGGCTTCAGAGGTGGAGAGAGGTGCGAGGGGGAGAGCAATCAGAGGTGGGAGCATCCAGAGCAAGGCACAGTGGTCAAGGTGGCAACTTAGTTTGCATCGGCTCTAGCAACATGGCCTAGTGAAAAGATCCCGACCTTGGCTTCTAATCCCATCTCTGCCACTTGCCTGCTCTGTGACCTTGGGCCAGTCACTTCACTCCTTATCCTCGAATCATCTCTCATTCAACCCACATATCCAACCTGTCACTAAAAATCTGTCGGTTCCACCTTCACAGCATAATTGAAATTCACCCTTTCCTCTCCATCTAAACTGCTACCAGGTAATCCAGTCACTCATCCTATCCGACCTTAATTACTGTATTAGCCTCTTTGCTGACCTCCCTGGATTCTGTCTTTCCCCATTCCAATCTATACTTCACTCTCCTGCCCGGATCATTCTTCTACAAAAAGGTTCAAGCCCATTTTTCCCCACTCCTCAAGAAACTCCAGTGGTTGCCCGTCCACCTCCACAAGAAACAAAAACTCCTCCCAATTAGCTTTAACGCAGTCTGTCACCTTGCCCCCTCCTACCTCACCTCGCTGCTCTCCTACTACAACCCAGTCCGCATATTTTGCTTCTCTAATGCCAACCTTCTTGCTGTACCTCGATCTCATCTATTTTTTCGCCAACCTCTCGCCCACGTCCTGCCTCTGGCCTGGAACGCCCTCCCTCCTCATAGCCAACAACTACTCTCCCCTTCTTCAAAGCCTTATTGAAGGCACGTCTCCTCAAAGAGGCCTTCCCTGACTAAGCCCATCTTTCCTCTTCTTCCATTCCTTTGCATAGCCCTGACTTGCTCCCTTTATTCGTCCCTCCCACCAGCCTCATAGCGTTTATTTACAGATTCATGAATTCATTCAATTGTATTTACTGAGGACTTACTGGGTGCAGAGCACTGTACTGAGTGCTTGGAGGAGTACAACACAAAAATAAACAGACACATTCCCTGTCCATAATGAGGTTACAGTCCAGAGAGGGGAAAAATGGTATTTGTAAGAGCTTACTAAGTGCCAGGCACAATACTAAGCACTGGGGTAGATATAAACTAATTAAGTTGGGTATAGTCCCTGTCTCACATGGAGCTCACGGTTTTAATCCCCATTTTACAGATGAGGGAACGGAGGGAGTCACAGAAAAGCTGTGACTCCCTCAACGTCACACAGCAGATAAGTGGCAGAATGGGGATTAGAACCCAGGTCCTTCTGACTCCCAGGTCCGTGCTCTTTCCACATATCTGTAATTTACTTATATTAATGCCTGTCCCCGCCTCTAGACTGTAAACTCATTGTGGGCAGGGAATGTATCTGTTTATTAAACAGTGTACTATCCCAAGTGCTTAGTACAGTGCTCTGCATACAGTAAGTGCTCAACAAATATGATTGAATGAATCCAAACTGCCAGCATGCTGATCCAAGCAAGTAATCTGTCCTGCCCTGACTATAGCATCTGCATCCTTCCTGCCATTCCCAACCTCCTGTTTCACCTCACTCCAATCCATACTTCAATCTGCTGCCCGGATCATTTATCAACAATAAATGCTCAGTCCATGTCTTCCCACTCTTCAAGAACCTCCAGGATTTGTCCATCCAACTCCGCATCGAACAGGAACTCCTTAACATCAGCTTTAAAGCAATCAGCTCGCCCTCTCCTACTTCACCTCAGTGGTCTTCTACTACGACCCCCAACATACTCTGCTCTTCTAGTGCTAGCTTACTCACTGTGCCCCGATCTCATCTATCTCACCACCAACCCCTTGGAACTCCCTCCTTCTCCATATTTGCCAGACCACCACTCTCTCCACTTTCAAAGCATTATTAAGATCACATTTCCTCCAAGAGGCCTTCCCCAGTTAAGCCGTCTTTCCACCCGCTTGTTCTCCCTGCTTAGTTTTCTATGCACTTGGATCTGTGACTTTTGGACATTTGATATTCACCTCATCCCCAACCCCAAACACATATGTACCTATTTTAAGTTATATTTTATGTTATTCATGTTAATGCCTTTCTCTTTAGATTATAAACTTGTTATGATTAGGGAACATGTGTGCTAATTCTCTTGAATTGTACTCTTCAAACGCTTAGTACAATGCTCTATACGTAAGAAGTGCTCAATAAATGCCACTGATTGATAGGAATTCAATATATGTTTTCTTTCCCACTTAAACTGTGAGCCCCATGTGGGACAGGGATTGGGTCCGACTGGATTGTCCCAAATCCGCCTCCGTGTTTGAAACAGTCCTCGGTCTGGAGAAAGCACTAAACAAATACCATCATCATCACTGAGGTCTGAGCAGTTTGAAGGAATATGCAGGTGGTTAAGGTGGTCCATGCTCTTTACTATTTCATTGAATAAGTTGAATTTTCTGCCCTAGATCATGTGGATCCCAAATAAATGGGTTTTGGTGATGGGGTTGAAAATGGAAGGGAGAGAGGAAAGGGGGCATCATTGTCTTGAAGGGAATACTGGAAATAAGCAATCGAGCATAGGTTTTTATTGGGTTCTTTTTCTCATCCTCTGCTACGTATATTTAGTGATATCTATCAAGCACTTACTATATGCCAAACTCTGTACTAAGCACTGGGGTAGAAATGAGGTAGTCAAGTTGGCTGCAATCCCTGTCCCATTTTTTATGGTATTTAAGTGATCATTATGTGCCAGTCACTGTCCTAAGCACTGGGGTAGGTACAGGCTAATGAGGTTGGACACGGTCCCTATCCCACATGGGACTCACTCTCTCGATCCCCATTCTGCAGATGAGGCAACTGAGGGACAGAGAAGTTAAGTCACTTGCCCAAGATCACACAGCAGACAGGTGGTATATTAGAACCCAGGTCCTCTGATTCCCAGTCCACTAGGCGAAATTGCTTCTCACCGTCCAACTGAGGCTCTCAGTCTAAGTGGCAGGGAGGAGGGATTAATCTCCATTTTAGAGATGAAAATATGAGCTCGTTAATAAAAATGATAATAACTGAGGTGTTTGTTAAACCTCTTACGTAAGAGGAAGATTTCATTCTGAGGAGATCTTTATCTGAGGGAGCTAAGAGTTATGCCCTGGGTTTTATGCAGTTCTCAGTTCATTTTGTTCTACTGGTTTGAAATCACCTGTGTCAACCAAGAGTCCACGATACTCCTGCTAAGATCTCTGGGCCCACAGTGTACCGAGTGAAAAAGTAGGTTTTGGGTGTGAAGATACCAAGCAGCTCATAGAGACTTAGGGCCTGGTGGAGTTATAATTCGGGTTTTAGGCACTTATCGGGTGCCGTGCACTATGCTAAGTACTGTGGTAGATTCAGGATCATCATCATCATAGTAATAATTATGGCATCTGTTAAGTGCTTACTATGGCCAAGCACTGTTCTAATTACTAGGGTAGATTCATTCATTCAGTAGTATTTACTGAACACTATGTGCAGAGCACTGTACTAAGCACTTGATATCTTAGATATAAGATAGATTGTCCCAAGTGGGCCTCACAGTCTTAATCCCCATTTTCCAGATGAGGTAACAGAGGCCCAGAGAAGTGGAGTGATGTGCCTAAGGTCACACAGCACACAAGTGGCATCAAATGGGTTGGAGTACCTGCCCCACATTTGGCTCAGAATGGGAGAAGGCTATGTAGCCTAGTGGAAAGAGTCTAGGTCTGGAGGTAGGACCTGAGTTCTAATCCCTGCTCTACCAGTTGCCTGGTCTGTGATCTTGGACAAGTCACTTAACCTCTAGGTGCTTGGCATGTAGTAAGCACTTAACAATTGCCATTATTAGTATTAGTATTATTCTCTGGGTCTCAGTTTCCTAATCTTTCAAAAGAGGATTCAATCAATGCCTGTTCTGTTCCATTTATACTGTGAGCCCCATGTGGGACGGGGGTCGTGTCTGACTTGATTAGCTTGTATGTACCCCAACGATTAGAATGGTGGTTGACACATATTAATCGCTTAACAAATACAACAGCTATAATAGTACTATAATGTCTGCAGTGTGACCTTGGGCAAGTCATTTCACTTGTCTATGCTTCAGTTATCTGTAAAATGGGGATTGAAACTGTGAGCCCCATGTAGGGCAGGGACTGTGTCTAACCCAATTTGCTTGTATCCACCCCAGTGCCTAGTACAGTGCCTGGCATGTAGTAAGCACTTAACAAATACCATTATTATTGTTAATAACAACAACAACAATAATAATAAAACAACAGGTATTAAATCCCCATTTTACATATGGGGAAACTAAGGCCCAGAGAGGTTAAGTGACTTCCTCAAGGTCCTACAACAGGCGAGTGGTGGATCTGGGATTTGAACCCAAGACCTCTGACTCTAAGGCCTGTGCTCTCTCCAACAGGCCGTGCTGTGCAGAGCAGCCCACCGTTTTTCTGCTTTCACTTCTGACCTGGAAATCCCTCCCAGAAAACAGGCTTGGAAGTGTACAATCCCAGCTCTGCCACTTGTCCAGCTGCGTGACTGTGGGCAAGTCACTTCACTTCTCTGGGCCTCAGTTACCTCATCTGTAAAATGGGGATTAACTGTGAGCCTCCATGGGACAACCTGATTACCCTGTGTCTACCCCAGTGCTTAGAACAGTGCTCCGCACAGAGTAAGCGCTTAACAAATACCAACATTAACTCTCTGCTTTCGGGGAAGAATGCTTTGTAAGTTACTAGTTCTTGAAGAAGGTTTTTAGAGTTAGTACAGTCTTAGTAGCCTTGAAACATTTATCTGTCCTTTGTAGAGGGCCAAAGGATTTGTGAAAATGCTAACTTTTCCCTTCTGACACACCCCTCAGAGGTGTGAAAAATCTCACCTGCAAAATAACCAGCATTTTTTGGTGTTCGGGTTGATTAAAGTGTCCTCCAGTGATTGAATGTGTCTGTTGCTTTTACAAAAATTTAGCATGGGATTTTCAGGAGGAAAAGGCCAGCCTTGAAACTCTTCACAATGTTGGTATTTGTTAAGCGCTTACTATGTGCAGAGCACTGTTCTAAGCGCTGGGGTAGATACAGGGTAATCAGGTTATCCCACGTGGGGCTCACAGTTAATCCCCATTTTACAGATGAGGTAACTGAGGCACAGAGAAGTGAAGTGACTTGCCCACAGTCACACAGCTGACAAGTGGCAGAGCCGGGAGTCGAACTCATGACCTCTGACTCCGAAGCCCAGGCTCTTTTCCACTGAGCCACGCTGCTTCCCACTCTTGGCACTAACAAACCTGGCACTAACTAGCTAACTTGGCACTCTTGGCACTAACTCTTGGCACTATCTGCTGGAGCTCACCTCCTCCAAGAGGCCTTCCCAGACTGAGCTTCCCCTTTTCCTCTGCTCCCTCTGCTCCCTCTCTGCGCCCCCTTCACCTCCCCTCAGCTAAGCCTCCTTTCCCCCCTTTCCCTCTGCTCCTCCCCCTCTTCTTTCCCCTCAGCACTGTCCTCATTAGTATATATTTTATTACTCTATTTAATTTGTTAATGAGGTGTCCATCCCCTTGATTCTATTTATTGCGATTAAGTTGTCTTGTTTTTGTCCGTCTCCCCCGATTAGACTGAAAGCCCATCAGTGGGCAGGGATCGTCTCTATCTGTTGCCGAATTGTCCATTCCAAGCGCTTAGTACAGTGCTCTGCACATAGTAAGCGCTCAATAAACACTATTGAATGAATGAATGAATGAACTGCAGCTCAGTCTCTACTCTTCATTTTCTCCAAGACTGCTGGACATGGTAGGGACCAGGCAGAAATCAGTCTTACTATTTCTAATGTTGCATCAGATGTCCCTAGGAGCGGGGAAGAGGCCTGGTGTTAACATGAAGTAGACTTCTTAGGCCGTGAAGACTCAAAGGCTCCTCAAGACTCCTCCTCATTGGCTTTAAAACACTCAGTCACTTTGCCCCCTCCTATCTCTCCTGGCTGCTCTCACACTACATGCCAGGCTGCACATCCCTTCCATTGTACCTCCATCTCCTCTATCTTGCCCCCGACCGCTCGCCACATCCTCTGGCCTGGAAGGGGCCTTCCTTCTCAAATCTGACAGAAAATTACTCTCCCCTGCTTCAAAGCCTTATTGAAGGCACATCTCCTCCAAAAGGCATTCACTAAATCCTCCTTTCCTCTTCTCCCTCTTCCTTTTGCGTCTCCCTGACTTGCTCCCGTCATTCATCCCCACTTCCAGCACCACGGCACTTATTATTATCAAGTGCCGTCGAGTCGTTTCCGATTCGTGGTAACTCAGTGGATATATTTTCTCCAGAACGTCCTGCCTTCTGCCATAATCTGTAACCTTGCTAACGGTTCTTCCGTTATTGTTGTTATGGTTTCTGTCCATCCAGCTGCAGGTCTGCCTCTTCCACATTTTCCCTGGAATTTTCCTAACATTACTATCTTCTCTAGAGAATTAGTCCTCCTGATTGTGTGTCTAAAATGTGCTAATCTAAGTCGAGTCATTTGGCCTACCAAAGACCACTGTGGCGTAATTTGCTCCAAAATGTATTCGTTTCTCGGGCAGTCGATGGTAATCCCAAAAGCCTCTCCCCTACCACATTTCAAAAGAATCGACGTTCTTTCTATCCTGTTTTTTCATTGTCCAGCTTTCCGATCCATACATTGTCATTGGAAGCACCATAGAATTGACAATTTGTATTTTTGTGGCAATTGTTACGCATGGACCTGTGGCAAGACCATGGTCTTGGGAGTCAGAGGTCCTGAGTTCTAATCCCGGTTCCTCCACTTGTCTACTGTGTGACCTTGGGCAAGGCACTTAACTTCTCTGTGCCTGTTACCTCATCTGTAAAATGGGGATTGAGACTGTGAGCTCCACGTGGTACAATCTGATTACCTTGGATTTAACTCAGCACTTAGAACAGTGCTTGGTACACAGTAAGTGTTTAACAAGTACCATAATTATTATTATTATTATGACTTTCCAGGTTCTTCACAGTCAAACTTCCCAATATTATTATTCAGTGTATTTCTAAGGTACACTTCCATAATTTATATTAATGTCTGTGTCCTCCTCTAGAATGTAAGCTCATGTGGGCAGGGAATGTGTCTGTTTATTGTATCATACTCTCCCAATCACTTAGTAGAGTGCTCTGCGTAGAGTAAGCACCCAAATTCGATTGAGGAGTGACTGACTGAAATGAGGGTGTGGAAGAAATATCCTTCAGACAGACACAGCAAATTCACTTCAGTACTCTTCCAAGTGCTTAGTACAGTATCGTGATCAATAAATATGATAGAATGAATGAAAGAATCCTGTAATTGCTACCTGACCCCCAAGATACCAACTCGCACACAAGCAGGAGCCAGTGGATGAATGAATGGCGGGATCGTGTGGCTGGGCAGGGAGGTAAGGAAAGTGAGGATAGTTTTGCTGAGCTTTTGAAGAGACCCTTCTAAGTCACAGAGTGAAGGCAATAATAATAATAATGTTGGTATTTGTTAAGCGCTTACTATGTGCAGAGCACTGTTCTAAGCGCTGGGGTAGACACAGGGGAATCAGGTTGTCCCACATGGGGCTCACAGTCTTAATCCCCATTTTACAGATGAGGTAACTGAGGCCCGGAGAAGTTAAGTGACTTGTCCACAGTCACACAGCTGACAAGTGGCCGAGCCGGGATTCGAACTCATGACCTCTGACTCCAAAGCCCGTGCTCTTTCCACTGAGCCACGCTGCTTCTCAATAGGAATAGGAAATCCCCAATAGGAAATCCTCAATAGGAAATCCCCAGTCAGTCTCGTAGAAATGTAAAAGGATGAGCTAGGAAACAGGATGCTATATTTGGAACCCTGTGTCCTTGCCTTCCATTCATAGTAATACCAAAGTTGCAAACTTCTTGAAGGCAGGGAGTAACTCTATTGTATTCTCCCAAGCACTTAGTACAGACCTCTGCACACAGTTAACTATAAGCTGTAAACTGTAAGAATCATGACTACTAATTCTCTTGTCCTCTCCCCTATGCTTAGTACCGTGCTGTGCTGGAAGTAGACTGTAAACTCCCGGAGGGCAGGGTTTGTGTCTACTAACTGTTCCCAAGGGTTTCGTACGGGGTTTTCACACTAGTAATAATAATTATCATTTTATTTGTTAAGCACTTACTACGTGCCAGGCACTGTACGAAGTGCTGGGGTGCATACAAGCAAATCGGGTTGGACACAGTCCCTGTCCCATATAGGGCTCACAGTCTCAGTCCCCATTTTACAGATGAGGTAACTGAGGCCCTGAAAAGTGAAGCGATTTGCCCCAAATCACACAGCCGACCAGTCGTGGAGCTGGAATTAGAACCCATGACCTGATTCCCAGGCCCTTGCTCTATCCACTAAGTCATGTTGCTTTTGAAGTGCTCTGCACACAGAAAATTGTTAGTTTCTTGAGGGCAGGGATTTTGTCTATTAACTCTCTTGTCGTCTCCCAAGTGCTCAGTAGAGTGTTCTGCACACTGTAGACTATGAGCTCCTCGAGGATGGGGATCATGTCTACTAATTTCTATTGTATCTCGAGATCTTAGTACAGTGCCCCGCACGCAGTAGGTTCTCAGTAATTACTGATTGATTGATTCATTCATCCATTCAATCGTATTTATTGAGCGCTTACTGAGTGCTGAGCACGGTACTAAGTGCTCGGGAGAGTATATTACAATAATTAGCAGACACATTCCCTGCTTAATTGATCTCTACCTGAATTCTACCTCCTATCTTTCCTTAGCCTGCTTTCTGGTGCTCTGTAGACTGTAAGCTCATTGTAGGAAGGGAATATGTCTACCACTTCTGTTACAATTGTGCTCTCCAATTTGCTTAATACAATGCTTAATACAGTGCTGTGCACACAATAAGTGCTCAATAAATACCACTGATTGATTAATTCTACTGCTCCTCAAAAAGAGATGAGCTGGGAGAATAATGAGTTTCCCTTTTCTACGTTGTCATCATGGCTTTCCCTCTGGGGAATCAGCCCTAGCTGTCAGGATGGGCTCCCCTTTATTAATAATAATCATAATTGTGGTATTTCATAAGCGCTTAGTATGTGCCAGGCACTGTGCTGAGCACTGGGGTGGATTCCAGCAAATCGGTTTGGACACGATCCCTGTCCCACTTGGGGCTCACAGTCTCAATCCCCATTTTACAGATGAGGTAACTGAGGCCCGGAGAAGTGAAGTGACTTGCCCAAAGTCACCCAGCAGGCAAGTGGAGGAGCTGGGATTAGAACCCATGACCTCCTGACTCTCAGGCCTATGCTCTATCCACTACACCATGCTGCTTCTTCTGCTGGTGATAGAACTGAACACCGATCATGTACAGACCACTGTTCTCAGCATTTTGGAGAATACGATAATAATAAATGATAATCATGGTATTTGTTACACCCTTATTATGTGTCAAGCAATGTTTTAAGCACAGGGATAGATATAATCAATCCATCATATATCCTGAGTGCTTACTGTGTGCAGAACACTGTACTAAGTGCTTGGGAGAGTACAGTATGACAGAGTTGCTAGATAATTAGGGTGGACACAATCCCTCACCGTAATGGGGCTCATAGACTAAGTAGGAGGGAGAACAGGTTTTGATAGAAGTAATATCCCTGCCCTCAAGGAGTTTACAGTCTACTGTGTGCAGATATAGCAGGAGAGATGCATGCTAAAGTATATTCCAGAAAGCAGAGAGTCATAGCAGATAATAATAATAATGATGTTGGTATTTGTTAAGCGCTTACTATGTGCGGAGCATTGTTCTAAGAGCTGGGGTAGGTACAGGGTAATCAGGTTGTCCCACGTGAGGCTCACGGTCTTAATCCCCATTTTACAGATGAGGGAACTGAGGCACAGAGAAGTGAAGTGACTTGCCCACAGTCACACAGCTGACAAGTGGCAAAGCTGGGATTCGAACTCTTGACCTTTGACTCCCAAGCCCGGGCTCTTTCCACTGAGCCACAAAGATATGTTTGTAGTGTCATGGGAGGTGGTGAATATTTAGCTGCTCAGATCAATTCATCAATGAGATTTATCGAATGATTACTGTGTGTGGAACACTGGAGTAAGCATTGGGATTTATTTATTCTCCCATCCATCAGCCCCAAGCACTAATGCACACATCCAAAATTAATTATTTTATTTTAACGTCCGTCTCCCGCTCTAGACTCTTAGTTCATCATGGGCGGGGAATGTGTCTACCGACTCTGTTATATCGTATTTTCCTAAGTGCTTAGTATAGTAAAGTATGCGTTCAACAAATAATATCGATCGCTGGATTGATTGGGTTGGTCCAGGACAATTAGTGGCTGATTTCTGCCCACACGGAACTGACAGTTTCTCTAGGATGTGGTCCGGGTGTGATGCCTATCTGAACCCAAAATCAAAGTTGTTCATCTGTCACCCGCCCCGGCAGGCCGTACCGTGCCTCCTCCTCAGCTGTTGTTTTGATCTGTTTTGTTAAATGCTTGTGCCTGAACTGCCTGGGGTTCTCAGAAAACAGTAAGTGGATTTTCTGAACCTCCTTCCCCAAGAGTTGGGAGGCTTCTGGCTTTGTATTTGTTTTCTCAAAAAACATCGCTCAAATCCTCTTTCCTCTCTTCAGAAGCAGAAGACCCAGGGCCAGCTCAACAACACTTTGAGGGAGGGGCGGGAACCGGGGGAGATGAGCTTGTCCTTTCATAGTTGTATTTCCTCTTAGCGAAGTGACTTCAGAGAATTTAGCTGGGAGAGAAATACAGAGATTTCTTAAGAGGTTGTGGACGTGGTGTTTCAGAAGGATATCTGACATGGGAAAAGCCACAAGACTGAACACCTCTTCACGGGGTATATGCTTGTTTCCTCTGGCATCAGAACCTAAGCCACTCTGATGGAAACGAATTGTTTCTATTATCAAGGCAAACACTCCGAGGAAAGAGGGTCTGAACTCTCCGGGAGAGAATGACCATTTGCGATGAACTGAGGTTTAAATAGTGTTACCTGATGCCCGAAAGGCGTTGTGGAGTATAGTGAGCTGACTTAGCCTTCCTGACTTGAATGCCTCTCTCTCACAAGGCCCTTTGATAATGATAATTATGATGATAATGATGATAATCATAATAAGCTCATTATGGGCAGGTAAGGTTTCTGCTAATTCTATTTTATCGTCCTCTCCCAAGCACTTAGTATGGGGCTTTACCCATAGTGAGTGCTCAATTAATACCATTGATTGACTGATAGTAGTGACTGTGGTATTTATGTACTTATTATGGGTTTTTTTTGGGTGGGGGGCGGTGTTTGTTTTTTATAGGATTCGTTAAGCGCTTATTATGTGTCAAATGCTGTTGTAAGGGCTGACACTATTCTAAGCACTGTACTAAGTGCTGAGGTAGATACAAAATAATAATAACCACTGTGGGATTCGTTAAGGGCTTACAGTGTGCCAGGCACTGTACTAAACACTGAGGAGGAGCGGAGCCAATCGGGTTGAACACAGTCCCTTTCATTCATTCATTCATTCAATAGTATTTATTGAGCACTTACTATGTGCAGAGCACTGTACTAAGCGCTTGGAATGTACAAATCGGCAACAGATAGAGACAGTCCCTGCCCACTGACGGGCTTACAGTCTAATCGGGGGAGACGGACAGACAAGAACAATAGCAATAAATAGAATCGAGACAATCCCCGACTTTCCCCGACAATCCTCACAGGCTAAGGGATATTCCCATTTTACAGTTGAGGAACCTGAGGTACGGAGAAGTTAAGTGACTTACCTAAGATCAGACGAAAGATAAATGTGAGAGCTGGAATTAGAACCCAGGTCCCCTGTCTTCCAGGCCTGTGCTCTTTCCACTAGGCCTCACTGCTTCTGTTTCTTTAATAATTAATTAATTATGGTATTGAAGTGCTTGCTGTGTGCCAACTCACTGTACTTAATGCCGGTAATAAGCATTAAGGTAATCAGGTTGGACACAGTCCCTGTCCCACATAGGGCACAAAGTCTAAGTAGGAGGGAGTAGGATATAATCCCCATTTTACAGATGAGGAAACTGAGAGACAGAGAAATAAAGTGATTTGCCCAAGAACATATAGCAATGTGGCTTAATGTAAAGGGCACGGGCTTGGGAGTCAGATGTCATGGGTTCTAATGCCGGCAGAGCCACTTATCGGCTCTGTGACTTTGGGCAAGTCACTTCGCTTCTCTGTGTCTCAGTTACATCATCTGTAAAATGGAGATTAAGACTGTGAGACCTATATGGGAAAGAGACTGTGTCCGTCTTGATTATGTTGTACAGACTGAAAGCTTGCTGTGGGCAGAGAATGTATCTGTTTACTATTATATTGTACTCCTCCAAGCGCTTAGTAAGTGCTCAATAAATACAAATGAATCATTCCATCAATGGAATTCACTGAGCACTTGTGTAGCAGACAAGTGGCAGAGCAGAATTAGAACTCAGGCCCTCTAAAACCGAGGCCTATGGTCTTTCTACTGGACCATGTGATTCCACACCTTGGCACCTCAGCACTCACTACTTCCTTTTCCGTTTTTGTAGTTACTGTTTTATGTTATGTATTTTGCTGTATACTTCTTCCTCCTATTTGCAAATCAATAATGCCAATAGGTGCGGTATTTGTTGAGTACCTTCTGTATGCTGAGCACTGTACCAAGCCTGGGGATGATATAAGATAATCAGGTTTGACTCTGTCCCTGTCTCACCCGATGAAGATGATGATAATAATAATGATATTGATAACATTGGCGCATAGTAAGTGCTTAACAAATGCTATCATTATTTTCATCATTTTACTGTATTAAATGCCGGAGTAGACACGTGGAGCTCACAATCTAAGCAGAAGGGGGCTAGGATTTAATTCCCATTTCACTGATGGGGAAATTGAGGCACAGAGAAGTGAAGTGATTTGCCCAAGGTCACACAGCAGGCACGTGGCAGAGCCAGAATTAGAACTCAGGTGCTTTGACTCCTAATAATAATGCTGATGGTGTTTGTTAAGTGCTTACTATGTGCCAAACACTGTTCTAAGCTCTGGGGTAGATACAAGGTAATCAGGTTGGCCCTTGGGGAGCTCACAGTCTTAATCCCCATTTTACAGATGAGGTAACTGAGGCATAGAGAATTAAGTGACTTGCCCAAATTCACACAACTGATAAGTGGCGGAGTCGGGGTTAGAACCCACGACCTCTGATTCCCAAGCCCGGGCTCTTTCCACTGAGCCACGTTGCTTCTTCTTCCTAGGCCTGTGCTCTTTTCATTGTTTTATTGTTGGAATGTAAGCTCCTTGAGGGCAGGGATCATAATAATAAGAGTAATTATTATTAAGGTACTTGTTAAGCACTTACTTTATGCCAAGGATTGTACTAAGCACTGGGGTAGATACAAGATAATCAGGTTGGACACAGTCCCTGTCCCTCATGGGACTCACACTCTTAATTCCCCTTTTACAGATGAGGGAACTGAGGCTCAGAAAAGGGAAGTTCATTCATTCATTCATTCATTCATTCATTCATTCATTCAATAGTATTTATTGAGCGCTTATTATGTGCAGAGCACTGTACTGAGCACTTGGAATGGACAAATCGGTAACAGAGACAGTCCCTGCCCACTGAGGGGCTTACAGTCTAATCGGGGGAGACGGACAGATGAGAACAATGGCAATAAATAGAATCCAGGGGAAGAACATCTCATTAAAACAATAGCAAATAAATAGAATCAAGGGGATGTACATCTCATTAACAAAATAAATAGGGTGATGAAGATGTATACAGTTGAGCGGATGAGTACGGTGCTGAGGGGATGGGACGGGAGAGGGGGAGGAGCAGAGGGAAAGGGGGGAGAAGAGGGTTTAGCTGCGGAGAGGTGAAGGCGGGGGGGAGAGGGAACAGAGGGAAAAGGGGAGCTCAGTGTGGGAAGGCCTCTTGGAGGAGGTGAACTTTAAGTAGGGTTTTGAAGAGGAGAAGAGAATCAGTTTGGCGGAGGTGAGGAGGGAGGGCGTTCCGGGACCGCGGGGGGACGTGGCCCGGGGGTCCACGGCGGGATAGGCGAGAACGGGTCTGGAATGGGAGTGAGGGTTGAAGGAGCCTTGCCGTAGGTCACACAGCAGACAAGTTGCAGAGTCAGAATTAGAACGCAGGACCTTCTGTCTCCCAGGCCTGGGCTCTATCCACTAAGCTCTGCTGCTTCCCACTAATTTTTCTGTACTCTCCCAGGTGCTTAATAGAGTTGGGTGCACACCATTGCTGCCCAGTCTAGGCTCTAATAAATGAAATGGCTAAAAATCACCCTCGATCAATCTCTTTTAAAAAGGTACCCCCAGTGGATTTCATATTGGTTATACCCAAAGTCCTATTTTCTTTTTCTTCGGCTCCCTTCTATGTCTCCCCGACTTGCCCGCTTTGTTTTTCCCCTCTCTCGGCCCCATAGCACTGAAGTACATTCCTTTAATTTATTTATTTGTACTACTGTCTGTCTCCCCATCTAGACCGTAAACTTGAAGGGGGCAGGGAATGTATTTGTTACATCATCCTCTCCAAGTGGTTGAGAAGCAGCGTGGCTCAGTGGAAAGAGCCCTGGCTTGGGAGTCAGAGGTCATGAGTTCGAATGCCGGCTTCGCCACTTGTCAGCTGTGTGACTGTGGGCGAGTCACTTAACTTCTCTGTGCCTCAGTTACCTCATCTGGAAAATGGGGATTAACCGTGAGCCTCACGTGGGACAACCTGATCACCCTGTATCTACCCCGGCGCTTAGAACAGTTCTCGGCACATAGTAAGCGCTTAACAGATGCCAACATTAATTAATTAAGCGGTTAGAGAAGCAGCATGGCTCAGTGGAAAGAGCCCAGGCTTGGGAGTCAGAGGTCATGGGTTCTAATCTCGGCTCTGCCACTTGCCAGCTGTGTGACTTTGGGCAAGTAACTTAACTTCTCTGTGCCTCAGTGACCTCATCTGTAAATTGGGGATTAAAACTGTGAGCCCCACGTGGAACAACCTGATCACCTTTTATCCCCCGCAGCGCTTAGAACGGTGCTTTGCACAAAGTAAACACTTAACGGATACTACCATTATTCTCATTATTAGTATTATTATTACAGTCCTCTGAACACAGTAAGAACCCAAAAAATACGATTGACTGACTAACTGAACTGGCTTGCAGTGATTGGAGTGGAGCTGAGAGTGGGGAAATCGAAAGTCATGAGAGCCTGTACTGCAATGCAGTTGAGATGTTATGTAGGCGGTGGCGGGCGGCGTGTGGGACTGGACGAGGTCCTTGCTCAGTGCTCATCAGTGCATATCCTGAGCTAGACAGAGACCCGCCTAATTAGCACTGGAGAATACTCTACTGTCAGCCTAGCTAGGCTCTCATCCCTTGCTCAGTTTTCAAGTTATGTGTTTGCTTTTTGACCGGCTAGGTTTAAATTTGGCTCCGTCGCAGAAAAATAGCACCACACTTAATCGCTGCCCCTCAGCAGCTTCCAAAATGGGAGCATAACCCAACCTTACTGCGTTCCAGCCCTCACATTTTGCTCCTGTATCGCTTACCTTCTCACTCTTCCTCGATCTTGTCTGTCTCGCCCACAGCCTCCCTCTGGCCGGGAACACTCTCCCTCCTCATAACCGACAGACAGTTACTCTCCCCTGCTTCAAAGCCATATGTAAGGCACATCTCCTCCAAGAGGCCTTCCCTGACTTAAGCCCTCCTTTACCTTTTTTTCAACTCCCTTCTGCGTCACTCTGCCTTGCTCCCTTTAAAAATAAAATAAAATAGGTCGTGGTATTTGTTAAGCGCTTACTATGTGCACAGCACTGTTCTAAGCGCTGGGGGTTACAAGGTGATCGGGCTGTCCCACGTGGGGCTCACAGTTTTTTAATCCCCATTTGACAGATGAGGTAACTGAGGCACAGAGAAGTTAAGTGACTTGCCCAAGGTCGCACAAGCTGACTAGCGGCGGAGCCGGGATTAGAACCCGTGACCTCTGACTCCCAAGCCCGCGCTCTCTCCACTGAGCCACGCTTTATTCATCCCCCTCTCCCAGCCCCACAGCCCTTTTGTACCTATTCATAAGTACAGACCGTAAGCTCACCGTGGGCAGGGAATATATCTATTATTTTGTTATGTTGAACTCTCCCCAGTGCTTCGTACAGTGCTGAGGAAAAGTGGGAATTAGTCTGGGAAGACCTCTTGGAGGAAGTGTGCCTTCAGGAGGGCTTCGAAGGAGGGGGGATAGTGATTATCTGGCAGATTCGAGAAAGGCGGGAGTTCCAGACCAGAGGTAGGACATAGGCCGGGGGTCGGCCGTGAGACGGGTGAGATCGAGGTCCATTGGAAAGGTGAGAAGGTTGGGGAGACAGACCCTGAAATGATTTATGATAATTTTGGTATTTGTTAAGCACTTACTATGTGCAGAGCACTGTTCTAAGCGCTGGGGTAGATACGGGGTCTTCGGGTTGTCCCACGTGGGGCTCACAGTCTTCATCCCCATTTGACAGAAGAGGTAACTGAGGCACAGAGAAGTGAAGCGACTTGCCCAAGGTCAAACAGCTGACAAGTGGCAGAGCCGGAATTCGAACCCATGACCTCCGAGTCCCAAGCCCGGGCTCTTTCCACTGAGCCACGCTGCTTCTCTATAGGTACCACAAAGCAGTAGAACCCAAAGATAGGTACCCAAGTGCTATGGATTTTTTTTTGGTATTTTTTAAGCTCTTACTATGTGTCCGACACTGCACTGGTAGGATAGATACAAGGTTGAGTTGGACACAGTCCCTGCCCCACGTAGAACTTACGATATTAATTCCCATTTTACAGAGGAGGTAACTGTGGCACAGAGCACGGAAGTGGCTTGCCCAAAGTTAAACAGCAGGCACGTGATGGAGCCAGGAGTAGAACCCAGTTTCTCCGACTCCCTGAAATGTGCTCTTTCCATTTAGCCACAGTCCTCCTCTCCCTGGAATAAAGTGAGTGCTTCACGCAGAGGGGAAGAACTGCTACGCAGTTTGCAACTTCCCACTTCCCAAGACAACAGGAAAGTGTCAGAAGATTCATCTCCTTTAGCCCTTCATTTATGGTGGTGGTGTCCACTGGATTTATTTATCATACCATCCCAGTAAAATGTATTTTAAGATAAATCTCTGAATAGCTGTGTGGGATGATCGCAAACCCCACAGAACTGTTAGGTAATGATCTCAATCTGCTGCCAAACTCGTGTCTTCCTGAGAACACATTGTTCCACACTTTTCTCCTCATCATTTTCCATTCTGACCTCTCTGCGTTTTTCATTTTGCCTGATTTGGAATAACCTTCCCTTCTTCAAGTTTTGCCCGGAGATATTGTCTGTCGGGAAAAGCTTTAGTTCGTCACTGTATTTGTCTTCTCCTCTCTGATGTCCTTGGAGAATCTTGCCATCCTTCCTCCTCTGACCTGTACATCTGGTGAGAAGATCGAGCCCCTCGAAGGAAGTATGTGTAAATAATAAATAATTATGGTATTTAAGTGCTCGTTGTCTTCCAAGAGCTCTAAGTGCTGGTGTAGATACGAGATAATCAGTAATAATAATAATAATGATAATTATGGCATTTGTTAAGCACTTACTATGTGCCAGGTACCGTACTAAGCGCCGGGGTGGGTACAAGCAAGTCAGGTCGGACACAGTCCCTATCCTGCAAAGGGCTCACAGTCTCAAGCCCTGGAGAAGCAGCGTGGCTCAGTGGAAAGAGCCCTGGCTTTGGAGTCAGAGGTCATGGGTTCGAATCCCGGCTCTGCCACTTGTCAGCTCTGTGACTGTGGGCAAGTCACTTAACTTCTCGGTGCCTCAGTTACCTCATCTGTAAAATGGGGATTAACTGTGAGCCTCACGTGGGACAACCTGATGACCCTGTAACTACCCCAGCGCTTAGAACAGTGCTCGGCACATAGTAAGCGCTTAACAGGTACCAACATTATTATTATTATTATTATTAATCCAGCACTCAGAACAGTGCTCAGCACTTAGAACAGTGCTTGGCATATAATAAGCACTTAAATACCATCAGTATATTTTACAGATGAGGGAACTGAGGCACAGAGAAGTGAAGTGACTTGCCCAAGGCCACACAGCAAACAAGTGGCTGAGCTGGGATCAGAACCCCTGACCTTCTGACTCCCAGGCTCATGCTCTATCCACTCCTGGACACAGTCAATGTCCCATATGGGGCTCCCAGTCTAAGAAGGAGGAGGAACAGGAATCTAATCCCTATTTACAGATGAGGAAACTGAGGCACAAAGCTGTGAAGTGACAAGTTCAAACAGCAGAAAGGTGGTGGAGGGGGATTAGAACCCAGGTCCTTTGACTCCTAGGCCCAAGCTCTTTCCACTAGGCCACACTGCTTCCCGATATAGGATAAATGAAAAAGGAAACCAAGATATTCTCCCCAGTCCCTCAGGAATTCCTCAGACCGGCTCAGAGACAAGGAGCACCCCTTGGGTGAGCACTTGGTTTCGCCTCATTTTCTATGTCTACTGTAGGCATAGGCCAGAGGACAGAGTGACTACCCATAAATCAAACTCATTCTCAAGTGAAAAACAAAAAATGCCGTTAAAAAAAAAAAGGCTTGGCGACCCCATCTCTGGCAGTGACTCCATCTCTGGCTCGGAACCAACAGGATGAACTCTCCCGGCCTTCTCTTTCCCGGATGAACAGAACAGAGATCCCAGGCTGACTCCAAGGGATGTCAATCCATACGGAATTTCTCTCTGAGGAATGGTTTGAGGATACCGAGTATCCTGAAATGTTCCGAGTGCCCATGTTTCTACAGGAGTCTTTGATTTTTCAACATTTCCCCCAAAAGATGCTCTCCAAATCTTGTCTGGAGAAGTACTGGGCCAAATCTGCAAAATCGTGTGCTAAGGCACTTCCGCCAGACAACCTTGATTGCACGCGAATGACATCGAAGATAGCGGATGAGAAGAACTGAAGTGGAGGAAGAGATGAGAAAGCCTTCTCAGAAATATAGCGGGAGGTTTTGGATGGCCTAGAGGAAAGGGAGAGGGACCAGAGGAAAGGAGACACTATTTTTTAAAATTTATTTTTAATGGTATTTGTTACATGCTTACTATGTGCCAGGCACGGTATTAAGTGCTGGGGTATTTACAAGCTAATCAGGTTGGACACAGTCCATATCCCATATGGGGCTTGCAGTCTTAATCCCCAATTTGCAAATGAGACAACTGAGGCAAAGAGAAATTAAGTGACTCACCCAAACGTGGTCTAGTGGATAGAGCATGGGCTTGGGAGTCAGAAGGACCTGGGTTCTAATTCTGGCTACTCCACTTGTCTCCTCAGTGACTTTAGGCAAGAACGTCATTCACTCATTCAATTATATTTATTGAGTGCCTACTGCATGCAGAGCACTGTACTAAGCGCTTGGAAAGTACCGTTCGGCAACAAATAGAGACAATCCCTACCCATCAAGTTCACTTCTCTGTGTCTCAGTAACTTCATCTGTAAAATGTGGATTTAAGAATGAGCCCCATGTGAGAAAGTGACTGTGTCCAACCTGATTCTCTTGTATCTGCCCCAGTGTTTAGACCACTGCCTGACACATAGGAAGCGCTTAACAAATAACATAAAAAAAAGAATAATGGAGCTGGGATTCTGGTTCCACCTCTGCCAGTGGCCTGCTGTCTGCCCTTGGGCAAACCACTCAACTTTTCTATAGATTTCTCATCTGCAAGTGGAGATAAAATAGATTTCAAATCCCATGTGGGATAGGGACTGGGTATGATCTGATAAATTTGTCCTGAAACTTAGCACATGTATGGTACAGAGCAGTAAATACAAATCTTTATTGTAATGCCAAATCCAGGAGTCTTTGTGGTTAATGGTATTCGTTAGTGCTTACTATGTACCAGGCACTGTTCTAAGCACTGGGGTAAATATAATCTGGCTGGACACAGTCTCTGTCCCACATGGAACTCACTCGTAATCTCCGTTTTACAGATGCGGTAACCGAAGCACATAGAAGTGACTTGCCCAAGGTCACCCAGCCGACAGGTGATGGAGCTGGGATTAGAACCCAGGTCCTTCAGACTCCCAGACCTGTGCTTTATCCACTAGGCCACACTCTTTCTCTTAGTCGTATTAGTAAATTATAGAATGCAAAACAAATATCTGAAAGGTCGAGTGAGCTATATGTTCTCAGTGAAATTCATTCATTCAATCATTTAATCATATTTATTGAGCACTTTACTGTGTGCAGAGCACTGTATTAAGCGCTTGGGAGAGTACAATACATCACTGAACAGACACCTTCCTTGCTCACAGTGAGCTTACAGTCTAGAGGGAATGAACTAGTGGAAAGACGAGGGCCTAGGAGTTCAAGGACTTGGATCGCAATCCGTGCCCTCTCACCTAGCCAACGTGTGAGCTTGGGCAAAGTCACTTCACTTCTCTGGGCTTCAGTCTCTTCATCTGGGAAATGGGTTCATTATCTGCTCTTGCTCCTCCTGGAGCATCATGTGGGACAGGGATGGTGTCCGATCCAACTATCTTGCGTCTACCCCAGCACTTCTCCAACTGTATCATGTGGCGTTTTACCACGGAGAAGGAGATTTAGAAATATCAACAGCATGGCGTAGTCGAGCCCGGGCCTTGTAGTCAGAAGTTCAGGGGTTCAGCCGCTTCTCTGCTGTCTGACCTTTGGCAAGTCACTTCACTTCTCTGAGCGTCACTTTCCTCAACTGTAAGATGGGGATGGAGACTGTGAGCCCCATGCGGGATAGGGACTGTGTCCAACCCGATTTCCTTGCATCCGCTCCAGCGCTTAGAACAGTGTCTGACACATAGTAAGCACTTAACAGATACTACAGTTATCAACACCAGGTAAGTATCTGAACTCTAATCGACAAATTCCCATCATTGAAATCTCTCAAATTCAAATAGATCTTAATACGTGACAAAACTGGTTTTGTGTAGGGCTTTAGGTTAGGGGAAGCATTGATGCGAGGGTTAGGAATAAGCCTGGGGGAGAGGGCTACGGTGGAGATTTAGGATTGATTCAGCGGTTAAAGTCAGTGATCGGTTTACTGGATTGTGGGTGACTCGATGGTAGTCAAGACAATGTGTGTCTCCGCTTTCATTGTTCCATAATCGGTAGAAATCAGGACCAGGCCCAGTCAGCTCTCTCAGGGTGGCAGGGATGATGGAGGGGAGGGGTGGTCCTCCCTGCCCAGTGAGGGAGAAAGGTTGCCTGGCAACCCCGTGATAATCCTCAGGCTGGAAGCCCGTCTCTTGCGTGATAGGCCAGGCGGGGGCCAGGGTGATAAGATGCTGAACAGCGGGATGACAAAGGGAAATGAGAAAGCATCTCTGAGCTGTCTCTCTCTCTCTGTCTCTTTCTTCCCCCCGTCCCCCCACTACCCTGTCGTCCCGCTCACTCTTTCCCACCTAAGAAGCTGGCCCTGCTGACCCCAGGAGAGCTCAGCTAGGTGAAGCTCGAAACCCTTCTGCTCCTTCTGGGTTTGTCATCGTCTCTGACTTCCGTATCTCTGTCAGCCCCTCCTGATGTCTGTGGCCACTACTGTGTCCCTCCCTTCCCCCGATCTTCCCTCATCCCCCAACCTTAGAGACTGTGATCCCTTTGAGACCAGGGACCGTGTCAGAGCTCCTCTTTGCATTTCCTTCCCAGAACTTAATCCAGTGCTTTCCACATAAGAGCACGGCATAGTGGAAATAGCATGGGCTTGGGAGTCAGAGGTCATGAGATCTAATCCCTGCTCCACCACTTATCAGCTCTGTGACTTTAGGCAAGTAACTTAAGGACTGTGTGGATGGGGGGAGGGTAGGTGCCAAAGAGGGGTTCAGACCCAAGCATGTAGGTGACATAAAGGGGAGGGAGTATAGGGTTGGAAGATGAGGTAGTCAGGGAAGGCTTCCTGGAGGAGATGGGATTTTTAGAATGGTTTTAAACATGGACACGGTGATGATCTATCGTGGCGATGTCTGTCTTCCCCCTTCTAGACTGTGCGCCCAGTGTGGGCAGGGATCGTCTCTCTTTATTGCTGAATTGTACTTGCCGAGCGCTTAGTACAGTACTCTGCACCAGTAAACGCTGAATAAATTTGATCGAATGAATGAATGAAGTGAGAGGACAATCCAGGCCAGAGGGAGGATTTGAGTATGGGGTCAAGAGCGGGAGAGGAGACTGAGGTACAGTAAGGTGGTTGTAAGAAGAGCAATGTGTGCACTTTGGCTTGTAGTTGGAGAGGAGAAAGGTTAGGTAGTAGACAGAGAGATGATTGAGTGCTTTTAAGGTAAAAAGTCAGTGTTTGATGTTGAGATGGATGGATGAAGAGATGGAGACGTGCACAGAACACACCCTTAAAAAGATGGATCCGGGCAGCAGAGGGAACTATGGACGGGTGTTAGGAGAGACGGGAGTCGGAGAGATCGGCAAGGAGGGTGATATTGTAATCGAGATAGGCTACGACGAGTGCTTGGATCAATCGATGATACTTATTGAGCGCTTACTGTGTACTAAGCACTTGGGAGAGTACAGTAGAACAGTAGAACAGAAACATTCCCTGTCCAAAATGAGCTTACAGTTTAGAGAAATCGATGTGGTAGCAGTCCAGACGGAGGGGATGGGGCAGATCCTAGAGATGTCGGGAAAGTAGAACCGACAGGATTTGGTGACCGACTCAATATAGAGGTTGAACGGGAAATATGAGTTAGGGATTCTGTCAAGGTTACCGGCTTGTGAGACGGGGAACCTGCCGGTCTCGCTGCCTGCACGTCCACTCTGAGAGTTTAGCGGGCACCTCTGGGTAATATATGCTTGCCGTGGCCACGAACGTGTGTCTCCTGTGACGTCAAAGTCACCAGCATTAGTTCCGTGCATGTTAGGCCTCACAATGAGGCCACGGGCCATCTTTTGGGTAGCCATTTTCAGGCGCTTCTCAGCGAGGCTCCTTTTCAGTCTCCAGCTGACTCCTGAGGGTCTCTCCCCGAAAGTCACAGTTTACTCTGCTGCCCTTATCTCGGGGACCCAGTTGTCCCCAGAACGTGACCCTTCCCACCTCGGGTGCCTCAGCGTTAATCTTCTCACTCCCCAGTGGAACCGGCGCTGACGCAGTGGCGGACCCACGCTGAGCACGGAAGCCGTCCCGGTGGCCGGGCTGTGCCTCGGTGCACTCCCTCTGCTCGTCCTTCGATCCAGCAGGAGGGACGGCTCGTTACCTAGGGCAGGAAACGTCCAGCTGTGGGTCAGGCTGCCCAGGCACCCACCCAGCCGCTCTCCCCGATGGAGGATCGGCCTTTCACAGTCCCCGTGGCCAAGCCCCGGGGAGGCAGTGAGGCCTAGTGGATAGAGCACGGGTCAGGGAGTCAGAAGGACCTGGATTCCCATCCCGGCTCTGCCACTTGTCTGCTGTGTGACCTAGGACAAGTCACTTCACTTCTCTGGGCCTCAGTTACCTCATCTATAAAAGGGGGATTAAGACTGTAACCCTCACATGGGACATAGACTGTGTCCAACCCAATTATCTTCTTCCTATCCTAGCACTTAGTACAGTCCTTGGCACATAGTAAGTACTTAACAAATACTAGAAAAATAAATATGATTGATTCAGAGGCACCCGGTACCAATCAGTAGTACTTATTGCTTGCTGTGCACAGAACACTGTGCTAAGAGGTCGGGAGGTACAGTGCTACAGAGTTGGTAATATGTTCCCTACCTTTCAGAAGCTTACAGACTAGAGGGGGAGATCGACATTAATATGAATTGTGGATATGATTAGACTGTAAGCCCGTCAAAGGGCTTGTACGCATTGTACATTCCAAGTGCTTAGTACAGCGCTCTGCACGTAGTGAGCGCTCAATAAATACTATTGAATGAATGAATAGCTGCTGTGTGACTGACAGTTGGGGGAATGTCAAGTGTTTTAATTATGTTGCTCTCCCCAACTGTGGTTGCTCAGTACAGTCCCCTCACCACTGTAGGCAGTCAATAAAGTGCTGAGAGAAACAGCATGACTTAGTGGATACGGCACGGACCTGGAAGTCTGAAAGACCTGGGTTCTAATCCCAGCTCTGCCACTTGTCTGCTGGGTGACCTTGGGAAAGTCACTCAATTACTCTGTGCCTCAGTTACCTCATCTGTAAAATGGGGATTGATTGAGATTCCCCATGTGGGAAAGGGACGGTGTTCGATTTATTTATCTTGTATCTGCTCCAGCACTTACTACAGTCCCTGGCACAGAGTAAGCACTTAACAAATGCACAAATACCATTTGAAAAAAAGTGCTCTCAGCAACCAGTATGATTCTTTTCCCAACTGTGGATACCCAATATGATATCCCTCTTCCCGTGGTAGGCAATTACTACAGTGCTCCTCTCAACACCCTTAGGCACCTAGTACAGTTCAAACCTCAACCGTGGCTGCTCAGTACAGTGCTCTCCCCAGCCATAGGCACTCAGTACGTGGCACTCTCCACCTACAAGCACACGGCAATAATAATATTACTCCTTCCTACTTAGAATGTGAGCCCCTTGTGGGACAGGGACTTTGTCCAACCTGATTAACTTGTATCTACCCCAGCGCTTAGTACAGTGGTTGGCATTTAGTAAGCACTTAAGTATCATCTAGACTGTAGACTCTAAACCGTAAGCTCGCTGTAGGCAGGGAATGTGTCTGTTTACTGTTGTACTTTCCCAAGTGCTTAGTACAGTACTCTGCACACAGTAAGTGCTCAATAAGTGTGATTGAACTGAATGAACTAATGAACCAAAAATATTTTAATTGTCATTATTTTAGTATTTGTTAAGTGCTTACTATATGTGAAGCACGGTACTAAGTGCTGGGGTGGATACAAGGTAATCAGCTTCCATATGGGGCTTACAGTCTAAATAAAAAAGATGATAGGTATTGAATTCCCACTGTGCAACTGAGGGAGCTGAGATCCAGAGAAGGTAGGTGATTGGCCAAGGTCAAACTCAGCAGGTATGTGGCAGGTTTAGGATTAGAACCCGGATCCTCTGACTTCTAGGCCTGGGAACTTTCCATTAGACCATACTGCTTCCTAAGCTATCGCCGTGCATGAGAATATGATTTTACATAAGAGAAGTAAGCATAGCAAATTAGCAACGAATAAGTAGATAAATGCATGACTTTTGAAAGGGTGAATGAAATGTTCATTTATTCATTCAGTGGTATGTATTGAGCGCTTACTTTGTGCAGAGCACCGTACTGAGTGCTTGGAATGTACAATTCGGCAACAGATAGAGACAATCCCTGCCCAGTGATGGGCTCACAGTCGAATGAACAGTGATTTGTGCATCCCAAGCCCTTCCTCAATCAATATTAATCATAATACTAACAGTAATGGTATTCGTTAACTACTTCCTATTTGTTAGGCACTGTTCTAAGCTCAGGGGTAAATACAGTCAAGTCGGTTTGGACACCCTTCCCTCCCGCCCCCAACCTTCTGCTCTTCCCCCTTCCCCTCCCCTCAGCACTGTGCTCATTTGTATATATTATTTATTACCCTATTTATTTTGTCAGTGAGGTGTATATCTCCTTGATTCTATTTACCTTGATGATGTTGTCTTGTTTTGTTTTGTTCTGTTTTGCTTTGCTGTCTGTCTACCCCGCTTAGACTGTGAGCCTGTCAATGGGCAGGGATGGTCTCTATCTGTTGCTAAATTGTACATTCCAACTCTTAGTACAGTGCTCTGCACGTAGTAAGTGCTCAATAAATACTACTGAATGAATGAACAGTCCCCGTCCCACATGGAGCTCACAGTCTTTATCCCTGTTTTACAGAAGAGATAACTGAGGCACAGAGAAGTGAAGTGACTTGCCCGATATCACACAGCAGACACGTGGCAGAGCCGGGATTCGAACCCAGATCCTGCTGACTCTCAGACCCGTATGCTGCTTCTCATACTATCCAGTGACTGATTGAATCAGATACCGGAGCGAATTGAACCCAGACGCTGGCTTAGTGAGTAAGCAGAAACCTGCAGTTCGTCAGAGCCAAGCAGACCAGATACTTTAAAACTGAAATGAAGGCTACTCAGCCGTGGGAATATTTTATTTAGGAGTTCAGGCAGGGACAGCCTCGAAGAAGCGGCAGAAATCGAAGTGAGGAGCCTCAGGAGGCCGCAGCGTTCCTAAAATAGCAAAGTTCGGAGCTGTTTAGGCGCAATAACGGGGACACGTATTCAGCGCTTCTGATGCCCTGGAACCGTACTACCTGCAGGCAGAGCTAGAAGGTCAGGCCTGGCCTCTCACCTACCTGGAGGATGCACTGAACAAAAACAACAACAGTGCACCAATAACTCCGCTCACACGACGACTGGAAGGGAGGAACTTTCATATTCTTTAGTGGTAATAATGTTGGTATTTGTTAAGCGCTTACTATGTGCCGAGGGGAATCAGGTTGTCCCACGTGGGGCTCACAGTCTTAATCCCCATTTTACAGATGAGGTATCCGAGGCACAGAGAAGTGAAGTGACTTGCCCACAGTCACACAGCTGACAAGCGGCAGAGCCGGGAGTCGAACCCATGACCTCTAAAGCCCGGGCTCTTTCCACTAAGCCACGCAGGGCAGGATCAGATTGTCTATGGTCCAAAGTGTCCCGACTGTCCAGGTTTCCTCAGTGGTAGGAAGAGTATTTATTGAGCACACACTCTGTGTCATGAATCAATCACTGGGCGGTGCTTGGCACATAGTAAGCACTTAAGAAATACAGTCGTTATTATTATTATTATTATTATTATTATTATTATTATTATTGTTTAATGTGGACAGAGCACGTACTAAGTGCTTGGGAGCGTATAACGTAACAGAGTTGGAAGGAATGTTCCTTGATCGCAAGGTGCTTACTGTCTCCTGTGGGAGACAGACATTAATATAAATAAGTAAATTATGGATAGGGACATAAGTGCTGTGGAGCTGAGGGAGGGGTGGAATAAAGCCCGCAAATCCAAGTGCAAGGTCAGAGTAGTTAAATGACTTGCCCAAGATCACACAGCAAGCAGTTGTTAGAGAAGCAGCGTCGCTCAGTGGAAAGAGCCCGGGCTTGGGAGTCAGAGGTCATAGGTTCGAATCCCAGCTCTGCACCTGTCAGCTGTGTGACTGTGGGCAAGTCACTTCACTTCTCTGGGCCTCAGTTGCCTCATCTGTAAAATGGTTATTAAGGCTGTGAACCCCAAGTGGGACAACATGTTTACTCTGTATCTACCCCAGCGCTTAGAACAGTGCTCGGCACATAGTAAGCGCTTAACAGATACCAACATTATTATTATTGTCAGACCCATATCCTCTGATTCCCAGGGCCATGCCCTTTCCACTAGGCCATGCTGCTTCTCCCGTTGTGGGGAATCATGTGATCATTAAGGGATGATGAATAGATTCACACTTGAATTAATTGAAAGAGTGCATAACTTGCCACGAGAGGGAAGTGTCACTTTTGAAGATCAAGTGCAAGAGGCTTTTGATGGCTTCGGCCTAGAATGCCAGTCAGTCATAAAACTGCGATGAGGAAGGATGGCATTCTGGTAACGTCTGCTCAAAGAAAGGTATCGCTGACTTGAGGAGAAAAATGAAAAAAAAGAACTGCAGTCAGAAATTTCAGGAATCACAGAGAATGTGGGCAGCTCTCTGACATGGGATCATTCTTAAGGGATAGGGAATCGAATGAGTCTTTTGAAGCATCCAGGCTCCGTCACTTGTCTGCTGTGTGGCCTTGGGCGAGTCACCTAACTTCCTTGTGCCTCAGTTACCTCATCTGAAAAATGGGGATTGAGACTGTGAGTCCCGTATAGGACATAGACTGTGTCCACCCTGATTAATTTACATCTACCTCAGTGCTTAGTGAAGTGGCTGATACATAGGAAGCAGCGTGGCTCAGTGGGAAGAGCCTGGGCTTCGGAGTCGGAGGTCATGGGTTCGAATTCCGGCTCTGCCACTTAGCTGTGTGAGTGTGGGCAAGTCACTTAACTTCTCTGTGCCTCAGTTCCCTCATCTGTAAAATGGGAATGTGAGCCTCACGTGGGACAACCTGATCACCCTTTATCTCCCCCAGCACTTAGAACAGTGCTCTGCACATAGTAAGCGCTTAACAAATACCAACATTATTAGTAAATGCTTAACAGATAGCATTTTCTTTTTAAAAGAAGATGATTAGTTTTGGTTTATAGGAGATATGAGGCTTTAGGTGAAACCGAGCAGCAAGCGGCACGGCTCAGTGGAGAGAGCACAGCCTGGGAGTCAGAGGACGTGGGTTCCGATCCCTGCTCTGCCCCTAGTCTGCAGGTCACTAGTGTGACCTTGGGCAAGTCACTTAGCTTCTCTGTGCCTCAGTCCTCTCATCTGTAAAATGGGGATTAAGACTGTGAGCCCCACGTGGGACAACCTGATTATCTTGTACCTACCCCAGCACTTAGAACAGTGCTTGGCACATATAAGAGCTTAACAAATGAAATAGTAATAATAATGATAACCAAAGGAACCAATCTATCGATGGTATTGACTGAGTGCTTACTGTGGGCTTTTCCTCTCATGATACATCTGTGGAGTCTCGCTAGACCTGTTTGGAAGAGTCAAGTAACTGAAGTGTAATATCCTATACGGCAGGTGGAAGCTACTTCCTTTTTTATAAAGCTACAGTTCAGGCTGCGTTGACCTCCTGAAGTTGTTCATATAATCATTTGATAAATTTTGGAAGCTGCAGTAGGGATATATTGAAAAACTTGATATGAGTCTTGAACACACTTGGACTGAAAGTCATCAAATAGAAGAGAAGTAATGTGAATTTCGATGGAATAAAATTGCCAAATCATTCTTTCATCCTGGGGATGGTTAGCTGAGAAGTGGTTATGTAGGAAGGAATGAGACTTCCCCAGAATAAATTTGAAAATGACCACTCTGAGAGACGGAATATTGAGCTGTGCAGATGGGATGATAAGAAAACATGAAGAAAATTTGGGGTTTGGAAAATGCTTTCAGAGTTTGCCTAACTTAAAAAAAGGTGATAGAGTTGGGTGGTTAAGGGAGAAAATTGGTAAGATTGGGAAACGCGTTCTGTGGGAAGTGGAAGCAGCATTTTTGAGGTCAAAAGAGGAAAAAGGGTAGATTTGGAGCAAGTCCCCGAAGACACTGAGATCTCCCTCTGCAGTGCTGCCTCACCGGGGCCGGGATATCTACCATCGGAACCACAGCCAGGACACAGAGATTTTGCTCCCCAACTCCTAAAGCCAAGAAGCTGCTTCATCATTCCTTCGTCTTCCCCCTCTCTGCAGCTCACCCTGAATCCACAGGGGAGAATAGAGAACAGGTATGGCCCTCCAAACCCAGGTGACAAAGAATCGGACTTTTACATAACAAAAGCTACCTGCCTTCTCATCAACCCAGCCCTCTGTCTACCCCCAAACATTCCCCTCTTCACTGAATGCCAAACGTTCATTCAGTTTGTCCATTAATTAACAGAAACACCCGATTAAGCAGTTATTGCTGTTGACATCCTTACCTATAACCCTTGTACTTTTCTGACCTCACCATGTCCCTTTAATCCTCTCCCTCTACTCCACCCATCCCTATCCTCGCATCTCAGCACCCCCCTCACACCCCACCCCTTGTGCCAACCTTGCATACCCTCCCCCCTTACCCCATCCCTGAAACCCTGTCCCAGTCCCACATGGCCTGGTGGATACTGTTCTTGTCTGTCCGTCTCCCCCGATTAGACCGTAAGCCCGTCAAAAGGCAGGGACAGTCTCTATCTGTTGCCGACTTGTTCATTCCAAGCGCTTAGTACAGTGCTCTGCACATAGTAAGCGCTCAATAAATACTATTGAATGAATGAATGGATAGATCCCGGGCTTGGGAGTCAGAAGGTCATGGGTTTTAATCCCAGTTCTGACACTTGCCTGTTGTGTGACCTTGGACAAATCACTTCACTTTTCTGTGCCTCAGTGGCCTCCTCTGTAAAATGAGGATTGAGATTGTGAGCCCCACATGGGACAGGGACTGTGTCCAACCTGATTTGCTTGTATCCATCCGAGTGCTTAGTACAGTGCCTGGCACATAGTAAGTGCTTAACAAATGCTATTATTTTTATTAATATCCCCCTCCCCCTGTGCTGGCCCCATTAGCTCACTCCCATCCAACCCCTCCCCACCCCTGGTACTGTGCCTTCCCCTGGCACCCTCCCCTGGCACCCTCCCACATCCTCAGCCAAGTAAGGCCTGTGGATCCCCAACTCCATTATGGGAAATCTTCCCTTTGTCCTTGACCTGTTCCTGACCCGCTCACCTCGCCATCACTGAAACCTGGCTCTCGCCAGGTGACACGTTCTCCCCTGCTGCTCTCTCTTTGGAAGGGGCTTCATCTTCTCCCTCTCCCCAAGACTCACTGGGAAAGAGGGAGGCTGGGCTTCCTTCTCTCTCCCCACTGCTGCTTTCACACCATTCCCCTCCCGCACCCCTCTCTTTCCCTTCCTTTGAAGGCCACATCATCGGCCTCTATCACCCACACCAGATACTAGTCACGGTCATCTAGGTCCCCCAGGTCCCACCTCTAACTTTGTGAACCATTTTAATCCCGTTCTCACATTCCTTCTCTCTTTCTCCATCCCTCCATTGATCCTTGGGGATTTCAATATCCACACCTAGGTCTGTGATGACCCTTCCGCTGTCCGCTTTCTATCACTCCTCGACTCCACCGACCTCCTGACCTATCCAGCTCACCATATGGGACATAAACCTGATTTCAGCATCTGTAGTCACTGTAATAATAATAATAATAATGATGATAATCATGGTATTTTTAAGCGGCTCATAGTCTCAATCCCCATTGTAGAGAAGCAGCATAGTTTAGTGGAAAGAGCGCAGGCTTGGGAGTCAGAAGGTCATGGGTTCTAATCCCGGCTCCGCCATTCGTCTGCTGTGTGACCTTGAACAAGTCACTTCACTTCTCTGGACCTCTGTTACCGCATCTGTAAAATGGGGATTAAGACTGGGAGTCCCATGTGGGACAGAGACTGTGTCCAACCCGATTACCTTGTATCTACCCCAGTGTTTAGAACAGTGCTTAATACATACCATCATCATTATTATTTTGGAGATGGACTAACCGAGGTACAGAGAATGATGATTGTGAGTATGGTATTTGTTAAGCACTTATTATGTGGAAAGCACTTATTATGTGCAAGGCACTGTTCTAAGTGCTGGGGTAGGTAGAAGATAATCGGGTTGGATATAGTCCCTGTCCCACATGGGGCTCACTGTCTTAAATCCCCATTTTACAGAAGAGGGAACTGAGGCACAGAGAAGTGAAGCGACTTCCCCATAAATCACACAGCTGATGTGGCGGAACAGGGATTAGAACCCACTACCGTGACTCCCAAGCCTGTGCTCTTTCCACTAAGCCACGCTGCTTCCCAATTTACATTGAACACAGTTCTGCACCACAGCTGGGATTAGAATCCAGAGCCTTCTGAGTGCCAGACCTGTGCTTGATTCACTACAGCATGCTGCTTCTCCCATGCAATGTACAATCTCTATCCTCACCGACTCTGAAATCCTTCTATCCAACCACAACTTCCTCACCTGCCTTCTCTCCCACAAACTCCCTCCCCGCAAATCTCTCCTGTTCCTCCACAGAGATCTCCGATCATTTGACCTTGTCCAATTATCTGAAGTTATCATGCCCCATTTAGTCTCCACAAATTATTTTTCTTTGATGGCCAAATTCATGCCCTCAACACCACCCTCTCTGCTGAACTAAACTCGCTCGCTCCCCTGTCTCTTCGTGGATCTTGTACCGTTAACCCTCGTACATTCATTCATTCAATCCTATATATTGAGCGCTTACTGTGTGCGGAGCACTGTATTAAGCACTTGGAAAGTACAATTCGGCAACAGAGACAATCCTTTTCCAACAACAGGCTCCCAGTCTAGAAGGGGGGAGACAGACAACAAAACAAAGCAAGTAGACTGGCAGTCCTGGATCACCCCTGCAGTCCACTTCCTTCGCTCCTGTGCTTGAGTCTCTACTCCATACTAATCGTCCTCAAACTGTAGACTTCCTTCGACACCTTCAGTCATCCCCTTCTCCTGGAAACATTATCCAACCTGGGCTTCACTGACATTGTCCTCTCCTGCTTTTCCTATCTCTCTCTGACTGCTCATTCTCAATCTCTTTCATGGGCTCCTCCTCTGCTTCCCACCCCCAAACTGTGAGTATCCCTCAGGGTTCATTTCTGGGTCCCCATCTATTCTCCATCCACACCCACTTCCTTGGAGAACTCGTTCGCTCACGCGGCTTCAACTGTCACCTCTATGTGGCCGATTCCCAATTCTTCATCTCCTGCCCTGATCTCTCTCCCTCCCTGCAGTCTTGCATTTCCTCCTGCCTTCAAGACATCTCTATTTTGATGTCCTGCTGTCACCTTAAACTTCACGTGTCAAAAACAGACCTCCCGATTTTCCCACCCAAGCCCTGTCCTTCCCCTGACTTTCCCATCACTGTAGACAGCTGCTCCATCCTCTTGTCTCACAAGCCTGTGACCTTGGCATTATCCTTGATTTATCTCTGTCATTCAACCCCTAAATTCAATCTGTCACCAAATTATTTTGATTCAACCTTCGCAAAATCCCCAAAATTTGCACTCTCCTCTCCATCCAAACTGCTACCAATTAAATCCAAGCACTTATCCTATCCTGCTTTGATTACTCTATCAGCCTCCTTGTTGATCTCCCTACCTCCTGTCTCTTCCCAATCCAGTCCATACTTCAGTCTGCTGCCCAGTTTATTTGTCTACAGAAATGTTCAGGCCATGTTTCCTCACTCCTCAAGAACCTCCAGTGGTTGCCTATCCAGCTCTGCATCAAACAGAGACTCCTTACTCTGGGCTTTAAAACGTACAATTTCCTTGTCCCCTCCTAGCTTACTTCATTCCTTTCCTACTAAAACCCAGCCCACATACTTCTCTCTTCTAATACCAATCTACTCACTGTCCCTCAGTCATGTCTATCTCATCACTGACCTCTTTAGGGAAGCAGAGTGGCTCAGTAGAAAGAGCCCGGGCTTGGGAGTCAGAGGTCATGGGTTCGAATCCCAGCTCTGCCACCTGTCAGCTGTGTGACTGTGGGCAAGTCACTTCACTTCTCTGTGCCTCAGTGACCTCATCTGTAAAATGGGGATGAAGACTGTGAACCTCATGTGGGACAACCTGATTATCCTGTATCTACCCCAGGACTTGGAACAGGGCTCTGCACATAGTAAGCGCTTAACAAATACCAACATTATTATTATTATTATTATAATTGCCCACATTCTGTCTCTGGCCTGGAATGGGTACACCTCTTCATATCCTACAGACAATCACTCTCCCCAGCTTCAAAGCCATAGTGAAGGTACATCTCCTCGAAGAGGCCTTCCCTGAATAGGACCTCATTTCCTCTTCTCCCCGTCCCTTCTGTTACCTTTGCACTTGGATTTGCACCCTTTATTTACCCCTCCCACAGCCCCACAGCACTTATGTACATACTTGGATTTTATTTATTGATATCAAAGTCTGGATCCCCCTCTAGACTGTAAGCTCATTTCGGGCAGGAAATGTGCATACCAAATCTTATATTGTACTCTCCCAAATGGTTAATACAATGCACTGCCTAGAATAAGCAGTAAATACTATTGGTTGACTGGAGTGGAAATTGTGTCTGAATATTACTTTCAATCAATCATTGGACTCTGTTGAGTGCTTACCATGTGCAGTGCCCCGTACTAAGCACTTGAGAGAGTACAGTAAATAGAGTTGGTAGATATGATCCCTGCCCACAAGGAACTTATAGTCCAGTCAGCTAAACAGATATCAAAATAAATTACAGGTGGAGAAGCTACAGAGTATAAGGAGATGGTCATAAGTGCCCTGGGGGTTGAGTGGGGTGAATATTAAAGTGCTTAAAACTTTGAGTTTGAAGTGCAAAGGTGACGTGGATGGGAATGTAGAGGAAATGAGGGCTTAGCTAGAGAAGGCATCCTTTTTACGATATTGGTTAAGCATTTACTATGTGCCAGATACTGTATGAAGCTTTTGAGGTACATACAGACTGATCAGGTTGGTTTTTTTTGATCTGTTAATATCGAGGTGTCAGTGGAACATCCAAGTAGAAATGTCCTCAAGGCAGGAGGAAATGCAAGACTGCAGAACTGAAGAGGTCAGAGCTGGAGAAGAAAATTTAGAAATCATCCATATTGAGATGGTAGATGGAGTCACAGGAAAAAATGAATTCTCCAAGGAAGGGGATGCAGATGGAGAAGAGAAAGAGACTCAGACCTGAGCCTTGAGAGACTCCCACAAGAATGCTTTGGGAGTCAGAAGACTAATAAGCAGCATGGCGTAGTGGATAGAGCACAGGCCTGGGAGTCAGAAGATCATGGGTTCTATTCCTGGCTCTGCCATTTGTCTGCTGTGTGACCTTGGGCAAGTCACTTCACTTCTCTGGGCCTCAGTTACCTCATCTGTAAAATGGGTATAGAGACTGTGGGACAGGGATTGAGTCAAACCCAATTTGCTTGTATACACCTCAGCACTTAGTACTATATGCCTACCACATAGTAAGTGCTCAAGTACCATAATTATTAATTATTTTTA
Source organism: Ornithorhynchus anatinus (assembly GCF_004115215.2). Classification (NCBI taxonomy): domain Eukaryota; kingdom Metazoa; phylum Chordata; class Mammalia; order Monotremata; family Ornithorhynchidae; genus Ornithorhynchus; species Ornithorhynchus anatinus. The sequence continues at coordinate 108,144,177 of NC_041732.1, read as the reverse complement.
TTATTAAGAAGGAGTGGCTAGAGCGGATAGGAGGAGAACCAGGAGAGAACGGTGTCAGTACAAGCCAGTGTTGGATATTGTTTCTAGGAGAAAGGAGTGGTCCTCAGTGTCAAAGGCAGCTGAAAGGTCGAGGAGGATTAGGATGGAGTAGTGGCTGTCGGATTTGACAAGGAAGCCATTGGTCATGTTAGAGAGGATAATGTCCTTGGAGTGGATCAAGTGGAAGCCAGATTGGAGAGGTTTAGAGGGGCAAGTGAAGACAATGGATCTAAGCAGTTCACTTGAGGAGTTTAGAAAAGAATGGTCAGAGGAAGATGGGTGACACTAGCATGGACATTGTACTTGAGAGTCAAAATGATGAAGGCTTCTTGCTGGAGGAGAGGGCGGAATCAAAGCAGAGGAAGATGAGTTTCAGGTGACTGAGGTTGGCCTGATGTCTGGATTTCCACCGACGGTGTTCTGCAGCTCATGCACAGCAGTGGAGGAAATGGACCGTGAGGGTGATCCAGGGTGCGGTGTCTTGATATTAAACCAGAAGGACAGGGAAGTGAGGGAATTCAATTCAGCTGAGACAGTGAAGTTGAGGGATTGGCTCTGGGGATCAAGAAAAGGTAGGGGTGATTTGGAGACCAAATGAGGCATGATGATTTTGCAAAATTGGAGTGATCAGAGGTGTCTGGGGGAAACAGGAGAGATTTATGGGGAAAGGGTGTGTTGGAGAGAAGACAAGTGAGGAGGTTGTGTTTAGATAAAGAGATTTCAGAGTTGGTGAGGGTAGAGATTGTTCAGTGACTACAGATGATGAGGTTGAGCCTGCGTCCAAGTCGGTGAGTGGCTGAGGTGGGGTGGAGCCAGGAGGTTGCGGGATTTGAGGAGTGAGTGGAAGCAGGGTGACCCAGTGGATAGAGCACAAGCCTGGGAGTCCAAAGAGCCTGGGTTCTAATCCTGGCTTCACCACTTGTCTGTGTGACCTTGGGCAAATCACTTTACTTCTCTATGTCTGTTATCTCATCTGTAAAATGGGGATTAAGACTATGAGCCCCACATGGAACTTAGACTCTGTCCAACCTGGCTATTTTGTACCTACCCCAGCACTGAGTACAGAGTTTGACACAGAGTAAGCACTTAATGAATACCATTAAAAAAAAAAAGAAGCAGGCAATGGGAAACGGGGACATTCACATGAATACTGAAGTCCCTGGGGATCAGTGTAGGGACAAAGAAAGAGAGAAGGAATGTGAGAAAGTGATCAAAATGGTTCAGACAGTCAGAGGTGGGGTCTGGAGAGCCCTAGATGACCATGACTGGTAGTTGGAGTGCGTGGTAGAGACAAACGTTGTGGGCTTCAAAGGGAGGGTGGGGGTGTTTGGGGATTGCATAAATGGCTCTGGGGGGTAAAAAGGAAGCCAACTTCGTCCCCTTTCCCAGTGAGTTTTGTGGAGTGGGAAAAGATGAGGGGCCCCCTAGCCCCAGGAGAGAGTGGCAGGCAAGACAGTGTCATCTGGGGAGAGCATGTTTCCAGTAATGATAAAGAGGAGCAAATCAATCATGTACTCTAGTAGGTACTTGGGAGAGTACAATAATAATAATAATGATGTTGATGGTGTTTGTTAAGCACTTATTATGTGGCAGGAACTAAGCGCTGGGGAGGATACAAGCAAATCATGTTGGACACAGTCCCTGTCCCAGGTGGGGCTCACAGTCTCAATCCCCATTTTACAGCTGAGGTGGGTAAATGAGGCACACGAAAGTGACGTACCTCACCCAAGATAACACAGCAGAAAAATGGTGGAGCTGGGATTAGAACCAATGACCAACTGACTCCCGGGCCTGTGCTCCACTAGACCATTAGTAGTGACTGGGTCAGGAACAGATGTAGATAATATGATAATAATCATCATCATAATAATTAATAATGGTATTTGTTAAGCGCTTACTATGTGCAGAGCACTGTTCTAAGCGCCGGGATAGACACAGGGGAATCGGGTTGTCCCACGTGGGGCTCACAGTCTTAATCCCCATTTTACAGATGAGATAATTGAGGCACAGAGAAGTGAAGTGACTTGCCCACAGTCACACAGCTGACAAGTGGCCGAGCCGGGATTCAAACCCGTGACCTCTGACTCCAAAGCCCGTGCTCTTTCCACTGAGCCACGCTGCTGTGGTATTTGTTGAGTGCTTACTATTTGCCAGGCACTGTACTAAGTGCTGGAGTAGTTAGAAGATAAACAGGTTGGACACAGTCCCTATTGCACTTGGGGTTCAGACTCTCAATCCCCATTTTACAGATGAGGTAACCGAGGCTCAGAGAGGTGAAGCGACTTGACCACAGTCGTTCCCCGCTCCCCCGCCCCCCCGACACACAGCATATTAGAGCTGGATCAGGGATTAGAACCCAAGTCCTTTTGACTCCCAGGCCCATGCTCTATCCACTAGGCCACCCAGTTTCTCATGAGATGAAATTTTCCCATGTTAGAGCAAGGGGTCCACGGTCACATTGTGTTTGGCTGGAGAAGGGGTGTGGAGGGGGGCAAGGGGCTGGGAGGAGTTGAATGACCCGGGGGGAAGGGGACGTGGGGTGGGATTGGGAAACAAGGACCGGGATGGAGTCATTAGAGGGAAGGGATTGAGGGGACGTGGTGACGTCAGAGCACTTTAAGAGAATGTTTGGAGCAGCTTAATCCAGAGTTTCAGGAGATTAATTGTAGGTTCCTTTGGCAGGTGGGAAAGGACACACCCAGCAACTCCCAGCCAGGGGATCTTCCCAAGTGAATAGACGAATGTTGACATGCAATTAAGAGGCTTTATTGATTTGTTCAGACATACAGAGAGTGGGTGAAATCAGTCAGTCAATCAAATTTATTGAGCATTTATTGTGTGCAGAGCACTGTACTAAGCGCTTGAGATAATACAGTATAACGATACACAGACACATTCCCTGCCCACAATGAGCTTCCGGTCTAGAGGGGCAGACGGACATGAATATGAATAAATGAATTCCAGATATAGACAGAAGTGCTGTGAGGCTGGGAGGGGAGATGAATAAAGAGAGCAACTCAGGGCAATTCAGGAGGGAGTGGGAGCAGAGGAAAGGAGGGCTTAGTCAGGGAAGGCCTCTTGGAGGAGATGGGCCTTCAATAAAGTTTTGAAGGCGGGGAGAGTAATCGTCAAGAGGAGGGAGGGAATTCTGGGCCAGAAGCAGGATGTGGGCGAGGGGTCGGCGGCGAGATAGAGATCGAGGTACAGTGAGAAAGTTAGCGTTAGAGGAGTGAAGTGTGTGGGCTGAGTTGTAGTAGAAGAGGAGGGAGGTGAGGTAGGAGGGGGCAAGGTGATTGAGTGTTTTAAAGCCAATGGTGAGGAGTTTCTGTTTGACGTGGAGGTGGATGGGCAACCACTGGAGATGTGGATGGGCAACCACTGGAGATTCTTGAGAAGTGGAGAAACACAGTCTGAACATTTTTGTTCAGCTGAGTGAAGTATGGACTGGAATCGGGAGAGAAAGGAAGCCGGGTTGTAAACATCTTTCCCCTAAGACAAACGGGTTTTTCATCCATGAGAAATTCTGTCTCCATGGCCAGCGGAAAGACTGAGTGAGTCCAAAGCCAGGTCTCATAGGGTTTTGCTGCGATGTTTGAGGGCAAATGATGGGCAGACATTTTGTGCCAAGAAAGACGGGATGGAGCAGTGAGGCCTCAAGAGGGAATGGAGATGCAGTGTGGCCTACGTGAAAAAGCATGGCCTGGGAGTCAGAGGACATGGGTTCTAATTCTGACTCTGCCACTTGTCTGCTTTGTGACCTTGGGCAAGTCACTTCACTTCTCTTTGCCTCACTTACATCAACTGTAAAATGGGGATTAAGATTGTGAGCCCCATATGACAGTGACTTTGTCCAACCCGATTAGTTTGTATCTACCCCAGTGTTTAATGTAGTGCCCGGCACATAGTAAGCATTTGACAAAAAAAAAAAATGTCAGTGAATGCTCAACTTCCAGGCACGACATGTTCACACGTGCCAGGTTGAGCTGGTAAACGATGAGCATGTTGTGAAGAAAATCTTTGTATGACATTCTTATATTTAGAAATTTAGAGAAGCAGCCAGGCCTAGAAGATAGAACACAGGCCTGGGAGTCAGAAGGACCTGGTTTCCAATCCCATTCCACAGATCTTGAGCAAGTCACTTCACTCTTTTGTGCCTCAGTCACCTCGTCTGTAAAATGGGGATTAAGACTGTGAGCCCCATAAGGGACATGGACTATGTCCAACCTGATTACCTTGTATCTAATCTAGAGCTTAGAACAGTGCCTGGCCCGTGGTGAGCACTTAACAAATAGCATTAAAAAAAAAAATGGAAAGAGTTTGCCTTTGTATTCAAAGTTGGTACCTCTGAAGGTCATTTGCCCTATTGATCAATCAGTTGTGTATATTGAGTATGTTCCAAGCACTGTACTAAGCGCTTCGGAGAGTACGGTGTAGCAGAGTTGGTAGACATGTTTCCTTCCCACAAGGAGCTTATAAATGGGGAGGCAAGGGAGTTGTTGGAGATGCGGTTGATGTGGGATGGGGGGGCTCGGGGCTCCTGCGATCATTGGTATTTATTGAGACTTGGTGACTTCGTGGAGCTTGTAATATCGAGAAGAGACTGACCTTAAAGTAAATTACAGGTAGGGGAAGAAACCGAGTCTAAGGATCTGTTCATTAGTGCTGCGGGATGAGGAAGATGTTAGTATCAAAGCGCTTACTGGCTACAGGCCCAAGTGCACAGGCGAGGCACAAGGGAAGGATCAATAGCGTGCGAAGATTAGAGGTTAGTCAGAGAAGGCTTCCTGGAGGAGATGCGATTTAAAGAGTACTTTGGAGAGTGGTGGTCTGTTGGATATGTAGCTGGAGGGTTTTCCAGGCGTGAAGGAAGACATGAGAAAAGTGTTGATAGCAAGAATGACAAGATCAAGGCACAGTGAGTAGCCTGTTTTTTTATTTTTTATTATTTTTAATGGTATTTATGAAGGTATATGCCAGGGACTGCACTAAGCGCTGGGTTAGATACAAGATAAGCAGGTTAGACACAGTTCATGTCCTATATGGGGCTCACAGTCTTAACCCCCATTTTACAGATGAGGTAATCAATCGTAACTAAGGCAGAGAGAAGTGAAGTGATTTGCCCAAGATCACGCAGCAGAGAAGTGGCAGAGCTGGGATGACAACCCAGGTCCTCTGACTCTCGGACCTGTACTCTTTCCATTAGGCCACACTGCTTTTAAATAAAACTCAGTAAATGTTCTACTGCTATTACTTCTTTTAACATCCACAGTACACCATAATGTCTGGCCGCATCACTAAAGAATGCAACACGCTACAACTGTGTTGACATCTGTCAACTTAAATAGTATATTGTAAATTAGGAAAGAAAGTACTATCCCAGTATATTACCTGTATCTTTCAGCTCTGCACGTTTGATAAATTGTGTTTACCGGCAAGAAATGCAAAGTTATTGCAGCAGATGAAAGTTCAGAGGTAAATGGATATATGTCTTCAGGATCACAAACCAAATCACTTCAGTGAATTGTTTAATTTTCTCTTATGACACAACTTTCATATTCAATCCATTCAAATTCAAAAATCTGTTCTTGCCACGTCCCCAAAAAGTAAACAAATCATCTTATTTCTTAACACGAACAAATCCTGTCATTTTGTCCCCAGGAGTATTTACTCTGGATTAAGGCTGTGTGGTTGGGATGGTTAGACAGAATGGATTTTAATGATGCGTCAATAGTTTCTTCCACTGTCAGCAGTATCTCAGAAACTCTAGAGTGGTGTTTCCTCTTTCCCTGATCTCTATGAAGAAATTTGTTGGATTGTTCTCCCGGAGAGGGCCTGGGCTATGGCTTAGACTCCAGCTCAAACTCTGTCTTCCTTCAAACAGAGAAGCAGCGTGGCTCAGTGGAAAGTGCCCGGGCTTGGGAGTCAGAGGTCATGGGTTCGAATCATGGCTCTGCCACTTGGCAGCTGTGTGACTGTGGGAGGTCACTTGACTTTTCTGTGCCTCAGTTACCTCATCTGTAAAATGGGGATGAAGACCGTGAGCCTCACGTGGGACAACCTGATTACCTTGTATCTCCCTCAGCACTTAGAACAGTGCTCTGCACATAGTAAGCGCTTAACAAATACCAACATCATTATTATTATTATTCAAAGAAGGCTTCTCACTGGGTTGCCATCTCACCGTTTCTCCATCTCAATGGGTCCCCTTCTCCCCACTTTTTCTACTCCAGCCCCTAGTTCCTGTCCTCCTTCTGGTTTGGAACTCCCTCCCCCTTCACATATACAGATCACACTCTCCCAGTCATCAAAGCCCTCCTGAAATCCCACCTTCTTCAAAATCCTTCCACAATATAATTTTCTTCTTCCCAGAGTAATATTCTTCCAACTAACTTCTCTCCACTTTTTTATGGTATTTGTCAAGACTATAAGGTCCAAGTAGGACACGGACTATGTGCAACCAGATTAATTTGTAGCTACCCCAGCATTTAGTTAATAATAATAATGTTGGTATTTGTTAAGTGCTTACTATGTGCAGAGCACTGTTGTAAGCGTTGGGGTAGATACAGGGTAATCAGGTTGTCCCACATGAGGCTCACAATCATCATCCCCATTTTACAGATGAGGTAACTGAGGCCCAGAGAAGTGAAGTGACTTGCCCACAGTCACACAGCTGACAAGTGGCAGAGATGGGATTCGAACCCATGACCTCTGACTCCCAGGCCCATGCTCTTCTCACTGAGCCACGCTGCTTCCACCAGTCCATCTTTTCATTTTCTTCTTCCTCGTACGTGTGAATTATTTTAAATCTCTCTCTCCCAGTAGATTGTCAGCTCCTTGAGAACAAGGACCATATGTTCTGTATCTCTTGCAATCTACCAAGTACTTAATATCATGCTTTGTACACAGTAAATGCTCAATAAATGCTACTGATTGGTTGATTTTACTTCTACTGCAACAATAGGCTCTCAGTAATTAAGGAAGCAGCATAACCTAGGACAGGTTTTCAGGAGACTCAAGTTTGAATCTGAACCCTGTCCCTGACTCACTGTTGTGTAACCTTAGGTAAATTGCTAAGGTAAAATATCTCTGTGCCTCAGTTTCCTCATTTGTAAAATGAGGATAGGATCTCAACTCTCCTTCCTGTATCGGGCAGAGACTGTTCTATTCTGATGATCTACCCGTGGCTTAGTGGAAAGAGCTCGGGCTTGGGAGTCAGAGGTGGTGGGTTCTATTCCCGGCACTGCCACTTGTCAGCTGTGTGACTGTGGGCAAGTCAGTTCACTTATCTGTGCCTCAGTTACCTCATCTGTAAAATGGGGATTGAGACTGTGAGCCCCAAGAGACTGTGAGCCCCATGTGGGACTACCTGATAACCTGCATCTAGCCCAGCGCTTAGAACAGTTCTTGGCACATACTAAGAGTTTAACAAATACCACCATCATCATCGTCATCAAAGAGCTTGGCAATGAGTAAGCATCTATAAAATACCAGAACTAACTCCTGATAAACAGAATAATTCCAAAAAGTGATACTTCATCACAAAATCATTCATTCAATCGTATTCATTGAGTGCTTACTGTGTGCAGAGCACTGTGCTAAGCGCTTGGAAGGTACAATTCGGCAATAGATAGAGACAATCCCTGAAGGTGAAAGCCAGTAATTGCCCTTTACTCTTCCTTCTTATCAATGATAAGCGATAACATTTGAGCTCCATGCCTGAGTTAGCTTGGGGCCTCTGTTTTCAAGACCAACTGGGCACTGTGAATTCGGCTCACTGCCTCCAAGAGCCTCTCTCCAACTCATTTTCATCCCGCTGGGCTTGCCGACCCTAAAGTTGGCCTTAACAGTTGGTCAAACTCTACTTCACTTTACACCCTCCATTCAAACTATCCATTCACCTCTCTTTTCCAGAGTTCTACAGACATCGATATGTTGTTTTTATGCTTCCTTGGCTTGTGTACTGCTCATCTATATTCTGTATTTCTACACTATTGAAATACTATTGCTCATCTCTGCCTATCTTCCCCAAAAGATTTGAAATTCCTCGAGGGCAGGGAATTCAGAACTGTTGGTAGACACGTTTCCAGCCCCCAGAGAGCCTGCATTGTATTCTCTCCAGCAGTTAGTCCAGGGCTCTGTACACATGAATGCCACTGATTGATTAATTGATTGGCTGATTGTATCATACCTTAGTGCTTGCAGTAGTAATAATAATAATGTTGGTACTTCTTAAGCGCTTACTATGTGCAGAGCACTGTTCTAAGTGCTGGGGTAGATACAGGGTAATCAGGTTGTCCCACGTGAGGCTCACAGTTAATCCCCATTTTCCAGATGAGGTAACTGAGGCACAGAGAAGTTAAGTGGCTTGCCCACAGTCACACAGCTGACAAGTGGCAGAGCCGGGAGTCGAACCCATGACCTCTGACTCCCAAGCCCGGGCTCCTTCCGCTGAGCCACGCTGCTTCAAACCTGAATCTGGATGTGGCTGTTATCTAAGAGCAGCCGCAAAGCCCGAGTCTAAAACATGGTGCCTATTGTTTAGTAAGACATTGTATTTCTCCTTAAAATCTCCAAGTGTCTGAGAAACCAACTCTTGGTAAAGACAGAAAGGAAACTCCCCCTCTTTCCGAGTTCCTACTCTGATTTTGACAGGGAGGTACAGGGTGAGGTAAATCCTGTGGCAGGTGGGGCCCAGCATCTCCGACTCATGTGGAATCTGTGGATGTCTTGCCCCTGAGGGCAGGGACCTGGTGTTTGGCAGCAGGCGGACTCTTCCAAAGTCTTTGAACTGGAGCTCTTGATATCGCTTAGTACAGTGCTCTGCACATAGTAAGCGCTCAATAAATACTATTGAATGAATATCCTGAGCATGGTGCAGGACAGCCCTGAGACCTTGTTGGGCTCCTCCTCTGAGGGCATGGATTCCTACCCCTCAGGGCTTGGACCCCTCCTCTGAGGGCTTTATACCCTACCTCTGAGGGCTTGGACCCCTCCTCTGAAGACCTGGACTTCACTTAATAATAATAATAATAATAATGTTGGTATTTGTTAAGCGCTTACTATGTGCAGAGCACTGTTCTAAGCGCTGGGGTAGACACAGGGGAATCAGGTTGTCCCACGTGGGGCTCACAGTCTTAATCCCCATTTTACAGATGAGGTAACTGAGGCACAGAGAAGTGAAGTGACTTGCCCACAGTCACACAGCTGACAAGCGGCAGAGCCGGGCTTCGAACCCATGACCTCTGACTCCAAAGCCCGTGCTCTTCCCACTGAGCCACGCTGCTGAGGGCCCCCTCCTCTGAGGGACTGGACCCCACTTCTGAGGGCCTGGACCCCCACATCTGAGGGCCTGCATCCCTCCTCTGAGGGCCCAGACCCCTCCTCTGAAGGCCTGGTGTGTGGGGGAGGAAGGAAGTAGAAAGAAAGGGAATCAGGAGGACAGTGACAGCATTAGAAAGTATTAGAAGAAAAATAGCTTGAGAAAGGGAAATGAAAGGAGGAGAAAGAAAGAGAAATAACACCATATCTAACTAATATGGGCAGACAGGTATTCTTGGTCTATTATAAATTGTGTTCAATTTTTCTCTTGAAGCCCCTGTTAAAAATGGAATGATCTCCTTGACTACACAGATTCAGAGTCTAAAAAGGTGTCAGACACTAAATTATATGAAACGCTCATGAACCTCTGAAATTTACTGACCGAATTTAACAGAGTCATTCCCATGATCTGCCTTGTCTCTCTAAATGGAGCCAGAGTCTACATTCTTGACCCCTGACCTAGAGCTTCTGGGTTTGAAAATCCATAAACCTCGACTGGCTTTATGCTCGCTATTCTTGGTGTCTCGCATGGCTTTCGTAGAGCCTCGCCTTAACTCATCCAGTCGATCGATCAACCGTCGTTCATATTTATTGAGCGTTTATTGTGTTCAGAACGCTGTACTGAGTGTTTGGGAGAGTACAGTATAGCAGAGTTGATTGCCCACAGCTAGAGAGATCTATTCTATAAATTTATTGTGGGCTGGGAATGTGTCTTCTATCTCCGTTATATTGTAGGCAGCCAATTAATCATCTTTATTGAGCGCTTTCTGTGTGCAGAGCACTGTACTAAGCAGTAAGAGTAGCAGCACGGAGTAGTGGATAGAGCACGGGCCTGGAAATCAGAAGGTCATGGGTTATAATCCCAGCTTCACCACTTGTCTGCTGTGTGACTTTGGGCAAATCACTTAACTTCTCTGTGCCTCAGTTCCCTCATCTGTAAAATGGGGATGAAGACTGGGAGCCTCACGTGGGACAACCTGATTACCTTGTATCTACCCCTGGGCTTAAAACAGTGCTCGGCACATAGTGAGTGCTTAGCAAATACTAGAATTATAATTATTATTATTAGTACAGTGGTCTGCACACAGTAAGCACTCAATGGTCTCAATCCCCGCTTTTGTGGAAAGAGCCCGGGTTTGGGAGTCAGAGGTCACGGATTCTAATTCCGCCTCTGCCACTTTCAGCTAGTGATTTTGGGCAAGTCACTTAACTTCTCTGTGCCTCAGTTCCCTCATCTGTAAAATGAGGATGAAGACTGTGAGCCTCACATATGACAACTTGATTACCTTGTATCTACCCCAGCGCTTAGAACAGTGCTTGGCACATAGTAAGGGTTTAACAAATGCCGTCATTATCGTTATCATTATTGGCACATAGATCAATTAACTGATTAGATTCTGTAATGTTGGGATGGCAAAAACTAAATGCAGGTGGTCTTTTGGAAATAGATATACTTGCCAGGGAGAAGCCAGAATATTGATTGAGTTTCTCTCACTAGAATTTAGAAGATTAAGAAAGACTGTCATGTCTGCTAGGTGAAATTTCATAATGCAATTTCATAAGCAAGGATTTTTCGGTGTGGCTTGGGGAATGTGCCCGGAAAAATAACCAACACTTGAGCTCCAAAACCGTAAAGGCAGAGGGGTCGTGGGGCAGGGTGAGCTGAGAACAGAGGGCACGGTGCGAAGGAGGAATGGGGAAAGGGTGTGTCGTCTATGGTGGTCCCTGGCCTCAAGGGGGATAGAAATTCATATTTAGAACAGATTTTAAAATCGGAATTGGCATCTAAACGTCAAGAAGTGAATCGCCTGAAGCAGCGTGGCATAGTGGAAAGAGCATGGGCTTGGGAGTCTGAGGTCATGGGTTCTAATCCTGGCCCTGCCGCTTGTCAGTTGTGTGACTTTGGGCAAGTCACTTAACTTCTCTGTGCTTCAGTTACCTTATCTGTACATTGGGGATTAAGACTGTGAGCCCCACGTGGGACAACCTGATTACCTCAGCGTTTACAACAGTGCTCACCACATAGTAAGCACTTAACAAATGCCAGCATTATTATTAGTAGTAGTAAGGCCCTTGGTCAGTTCGCAGCTGGGATGAATTTCAATAATAATAATAATTTTAAAAAATGATAGAAGTAAAGAGTGTGGCATTTTTCAAGCACTTACCAACTGCCAAACACTGCACTAATACTACTGCTAATAATAATGATGGTATTTGTTAAGTGCTTACTGTGTGCCAAGCACTGTTCCATGTGCTATGCATTAGGAGAGATGCAATACAAGTAGATTGAATGCAGGCCCTGTCCTGCATGGGGGGTCTGGGTCCTAGGGGGAGGGAGGACAGTCAAATGCGAGTCAATACTTGATCATTCTCTTCCCTCGAAACCCTATTGCATCATAGAGTGTTGTGGAGTTATCCCTTCAGGTGATTTGGGGAAACTTGTACCAGCAATGAAGTGCTTTGATTATCTGACTCAAGAGAGATATTCTCAGCACTAACCACCTGTGACAAGATCATGATGTTCAGATTCCGATCATGAAAATTAACACCTATATCAGAGGAAACCTTAGGTTAATGGCCATAATAGTCGAGTAGTGATTCACAACCTTCCTTTTATTAACTGTAGCTTTAAGATGATGGGTTTTTTTTCTACGTTGTCTCTTTAATGCAGTGGAGATTCTATTTTAGGTCCTTGAGGCTATATATATCTATCATATTCAATTTGTCTTGATAGTCTACAGTGTCTTGTCAAAGCACTGGTCTTTTTTTTTTCCCTCTGACCTTTATCCTTCCATTCCTTCCTGAGGCCTTGGGAGAGACTGGTTGACAGATCTGACTTCAAAACGTCTAGGAATGTGTTGTTTTAAAAATGGTCAAAAACAGTTTTAGAATGAATGGCGTAAGCAGTAATCTAATTACTAGGACTGTGTTAAATTTATTTGGGAATTTTAAAGCTGGTAAAAAACCTCCTGTCCCTCAGGGAATCAGCTCTAACTATAAAACAAGAATACTGATGATAATAGAACACACCCGCTGGGGCAATCACCAACTTCTTTCATCTTAATTACACTCTGTTTTCCCTCTGGGCATGAGATTTCAGTCATTCAATTAATTGTATTTATTGAGCACTGCTTACTGCTTACAGAGCACTGTTCCAAGATCTTAGAACGGTACAGTACAAGAGAGTTGGTTGAAAAGTTCATGCTCACAAGGAGTTAGCAGTCTAGAGTGGGGGCCAGTATATAATGCATAATGTATATAAAAAATACATTATGGCTATGTTCATAAGTGTGGAAGGGCTGAGGGTGGGTTAGTAGGGTTAGAGTGTATCCCCTCAGCCTTTAAGCAAATAGCATTGTCAGTCAGTGGTATTTATGGAGCCCTTACTGTATGCAGAGCACTGTACTAAAAACTTGGGAGCGTACAATATGACAGACACATTACCTGCCCACAATGAGCTCACAGTCTAGAGGGGGAGACAGACATTAATACAAGCAAATAAAATCACAGATATGTACAGAGGTTCTGTGGGGCTGGGACAGGGGTTGAATAAAGGGAGCAAGTCAAGGCGAGGCAGAAGGGAGTGGGAGAAGAGGAAAGAGGAAAGAAAGGCTTAGTCAGGGAAGGTCTCTTGGAGATGTGCCTCCAATAAGACTTTGAAAATGTGAGTCCCATGTGGGACAGGGGACTGTGTCCAGCCTGATTACCTTGTATCTACCCCAGGGCTTAGAACAGTGCTTGGCACATAGTAAGCACTTAAAAATACCATAATTACTATTACTATTATCCTGTGGTATCATATTCTCCCAAGTGCTTGTGTCCAGTGCTCTGCATTGTACCACTGAGTGAATGACTGGTTAATTGATTGATCTCCTGGGTTTTCCTAAGGATTTTCCAGTGGCCACTGGGAGAGATCTGGTCTATCCAGCCAACACCAAACCCATGCTGGGAGTTGACTTGATCAGCTTTCACAAGTAGCTGGTGGAGCACCAGGCAATCCAGGGTTCCCACTGCCCTCTCAAAGGAACTTGGCCTCGAGCCTCTGCTAATTTTATTGAATAACAGCATGGAAGAACACCTGGGCCCGTGAGTTAGAGGACCCAGGTTTTAATCCCAGCTCTTCCAGTTGCTTGGGACAGGTCTCTTTCCTTTTCTTTTTTTAAATAGTATTTCTTAACCACTTACTTTGTGCCAGGCACATAGTAGTAACTACTGGGGAAGATACAAGATAATCAGGCTAATAATAATGATAATAATTATGGTATTGGTTAAGTGTTTACTATATGTCGAGCACTGTTCTAAGCCCTGGGGTAGATACAAGGTAATCAGGTTGTCCCACACGGGGCTCACAGTCTGAATCCTCATTTTACAGATGAGAGCACAGAGAAATGGCTGGTCCAAGGTTACACAAGGTTAGATTAGTGGCGGAGCTGGGATTCAAGTCCCCCATCCTTTGACTCTGAAGCCATGTTCTTTCCACTAAGCCATGCTGCTTCACAGTCCATGTCCCATATGAAGCTCACAGTCTTAATCTCTCTACAGATGAGGTAACTGAGGCGTAGGGAAGTTAAGTGACTTGCCCAAGGTCACAGAGCAGACAAGTGGTGGAGTCGGGATTAGAACCCACATCCTCTGACTCCCAAGCCCACGTTCTTTTTCCTAGGCCATGCTGCTTCCCTAATTTCTATGGGCCTCAGATTCCTCATTGGTAAAATGGGGATTCAATACTTGTTTTCCCTTATAATTAGACTGTGAGCCCCATGTGGGACAGGGACAGAATCTGACCCAATTACTTTGTATCTACCTTAGTGCTTAGTACAGTTTTCAGCACATAGTAGGTGTTTAAGAAATGTGAAATACCCAAAGAAGTTCATCAGCTCTTATGTTATCTCACTGATCTCCGGCTACAGCCAAGCCCACACATTTTGCTCCTCTTCCATCTCGATCTCATCTTTTTCGCCGCCGATTCCTTGCCCGAGACCTCCCTCTGGCCTGGAACTCCCATTGTTGGGTAAGGCTTGTCTCTGTTGCTGAATTGTATTTTCCAAGCGCATAGTACAGTGCTGTGCACACAGTAAGCGCTCAATAAATACGATGGAATGAATGAATGAATGGAACTCCAACCTCCTTCATATTCAATGGACCACCACTCTCCCCATCTCCAAAATCCTCCCCAAATCACATCTCCTCCAAGAGGCCTTCCCAACTAGTAACTCATTTCTCCTATTCACCCTTCCTTCTGAGCCATCTGTGCACTTGGATCTATTCCCCTTAAGTGCTTGGTATTCATGCCATCTCAAGACCCACAGCACTTGTATACATATCATCATACTCCCATTCCTCTATTAATAATTTATCTTATTGTCTTTCTCCCCCTCTGGACTGTGAGCTCTTTGTGAACGGGGAACATATCTATACACTTGGCTGCGTCATACCCTCCCTAGTGTCTACTACAGTGCTCTCAGTAAAGATCAGTGATTGATTGACTGCTCAATCCTTTCGCTTCGATAGCAGGTAGGAGCCTGCTTTATTTCTGATCTTATGGACGAATAGATTTTTGTCTACTGATTTTGAGTGGGTGGACACCAAAGTAGGCATTTTGCATTTTATTATGCATCGAGCGGAGCCAGGGCCTAGAGCCGGTAAGCTCATTGCGGGCAGAGAATGTGTCTATTTATTGTTACATCGTACTCTCCCAAGCGCTTAGTACAGTGGTCTGTACAGAGTATGCACTCAGTAATAATGCTGGTATTTGTTAAGCGCTTACTATGTGCAGAGCACTGTTCTAAGCGATAGAGTAGACACAGGTTGTCAGGTTGTCCCCGGTGAGGCTCACAGTCTTCATCCCCATTTTACAGATGAAGGAACTGAAGCACAGAGAAGCTAAGTGATTTGCCTACAGTCACACAGCTGACAAGTGGCAGAGCCGGGATTCGAACCCTTGACCTCTGACTCCCAAGCCCGGGCTCTTTCCACTGAGCCACACTGCTTCTCAATGCAATAGAGACCAATGAATGAATAAATAGAGCAGGACTTTGCCCTCTGTGAGAGAACCCACAGACCGGAGACAATTCCCACAGTGTCATAGTGGAAAACGGGCAGATTGGGACTGAACGATGGTCAGTAAATTGCCTTTCTCGAGATGTATATCTGGAAATTCGTATTTTTTTTATTCTTACTTTCCTTGACAGATTCATATTGTTTACACAGGAAGATGTGGAGTTTATACAGGAGAAAAAAATGCATCATCCCCTAGCTGACAAATCTGAATTATTCCCACTCCATTAGTGAGGGTTAAGTCTCCCAGCCATGATGATTATAGTTAGAAAATCATTATTGCGGTAGAAGAAAATCCCCTCGTCACTTTTCCCCAGTGGGTGGAGCAAATGGAGAACCATAATTGAGGAAGGAATCTGATTAGAAAACTCTGCCCATGAAGTTGAGAAAGTTGGAACCAAGTGAGGTTCTTATTCCACAGTTCAGGAGACATTCTTCGTAAGCCTCATTATTGTGACATTTATAATGACCGACTGGGTTTTGGTAAAGTAGTTATGGCGGTGTCGGTATTTTTTGAGCATCTGCTGAGTGCGAGGCATGGCACTAAGCATTTGGGAATACAGTGGAAGCACAAGCCCAGTCCTCTAGAATATAAGCTCATTGTGGGCAAGGAATGTGTCTATTGTGTTGTTATACTGTACTCTTCCAAGTGCTTAGTGCAGTGTTCTGTGCACAGTAAACACTCAATAAATATGATTGACTGGCTGACTGACTCAAGGGGTATTCCCGGCCTCCAAGGAGCTTCCACTCTAACTGGAAGGATGGGGACAGTAATATATACCTGGAGAAAAATCAGAGTAAACAGTGGCCATCCAGTGGATGATGCTTGGAGAAGCAGCGTGGCTCAGTGGAAAGAGCACGGGCTTTGGAGTCAGAGGTCACGGGTTCGAATCCCAGCTTGGCCACTTGCCAGCTGTGTGACTTTGGGCAAGTCACTTAACTTCTCGGTGTCTCAGTTCCCTCATCTGTAAAATGGCGATGAAGACTGTGAGCCCCACGTGGACAACCTGATTCCCCTGTGTCTACCCCAGCGCTTAGAACAGTGCTCGGCACATAGTTAGTGCTTAACAAATAGTAACAAATGCGAGGAAGGGCAAGAAGAAAGACCTCAGTTTTGTAGAGGAAGCAGTTGGGCTGATATGACTTAGGACATGGGGATTAATTATTCAGGAATGTCCTCATGGGGGAACGAGGGGGAGGAAGGTCCCAGGCTGGGAGAAGACAAAACACTTATAAAAACTACTGTTTACCTCTTGAGGAGTAAAGCTTAAGGCAAGTGTTCATCTCTTCTGTGATTTTTTTTTTTTTACCTTGCAATGGACAGAAAAGGCAAACTTGACGTGGAGGGAATCGAAAAACCCAGGCCACCTGGATGCATTCATTCAGTAGTATTTATTGAGTGCTTATTGTGTACACAGCACTGTCCTAAGCGCTTGGAAAAGTACCGAATAACAATAAAAAGACACATTCCCCACCCACAACGAGCTTACAGTCTAGAGAGGAAGATGGACATTAATATAAAGAAAATTACAGAAAATTACCACAAAATTAATTTGTAGATTAGTACAGTGAGACTGGGAGAGGGGAAGATAAGGGGAGCAAGTCAGGGTGGTGCAGAAGGAAGTTGGAGAAGAGGAAAGGAGGGCTTCTGGATGCTAATCACTCCCGGCTCTCCCAGTGTCCTACTGTTGGGAGGTTGGCCTGGTGTCTTCATGCCTGCCACCCTCAGTCTTCTCTCCTTAGAAATGGGAATGATGATGATATCTGTCCAACACACCCCTCCATAACGCTGCCCCACCAATCCCCACCCTTGCCTGTCCATCCCGTCCCCTTCTTCCCCCTGGCCGCCAGTCTTTCTTTGCCGCTCAGGAAAGCTGCGGCAACAAGGTAAATGACTGATGAGAAAGGACAGTGAGAAATTCATTCATTCATTCAATAGTATTTATTGAGCGCTTACTATGTGCAGAGCACTGTACTAAGCGCTTGGAATGTACAAATCAGTAACAGAGACAGTCCCTGCCCTCTGACGAGCTTACAGTCTAATCTAGGGAGACAGACAGACAAGAACAATGGCAATAAATAGAGTCAAGGGGAAGAACATCTCATTTAAACAATAGCAAATAAATAGAATCAAGGGGATGTACATCTCATTAACAAAATAAATAAGGTGATGAAGATGTATACAGTTGAGCGGATGAGTACGGTGCTGAAGGGATGGGACGGGAGAGGGAGAGGAGCAGAGGGAAGGGCGGGAGAAGAGGGTTTAGCTGCGGAGAGGTGAGGCGGGGTAGAGGGAGCAGAGGGAAAAGGGGAGCTCAGTCTGGGAAGGCCTCTTGGAGGAGGTGAGCTCCAAGTAGGTTTGAAGAGGGGAAGAGAATTAGTTTGGCGGAGGTGAGAAGGGAGGGCGTTCCAGGACCGCGGGAGGACGGGCCCACGGGTACATGGCGGGATAGGCGAGAATGGGGGATGGTGAGGAGGTGGCAAATCAAAGAGCTCTAGGGGTAAGGAGTTGTTGCACAGTTCCAGGATTAGATAATTGGACCTCTCCCTCTGCTCCATGGCTCCAGGTCCCTGAACCACACGATACAAAGGAGGTAATACAGTGGAGAGAGAGGGACTCTGCCCAGAACGATCTACCTCATCACCCATTTAAAGTGTCGTCCACACAACCCTCAAGCTGGACCACAAAGCTGGAATAGACAGCCCTAAAGTCCATCTTACATGTGTCAATCAGTCAATAGTCGGAAGCTGGTAGAACCCCTCTGTGTTAAGAAGCAGCGTGGTCTGGTGGCGAGAGCCCGGGCCTGGGACTCAAAAGGACCTGGGTTTTAATCCCAGCTCTGCCACTTGTCTGCTCTGTGACCTTGGGCCAGTCACTTTCAGTTAAGCGTTGAGAGGTTGGCCAAGTGTCTTCACGCCTGTGACTCTCAGTCTTCTAACCCCAGGGCTCAGGGCAGTGCTTGGCACTTACTTAGCGCTTAACAAATACCGTCAAATTGAAACAAACCTTTGGTAATGAGTTTCTGTTTGATGTGGCAGTGGAGCAGTGGGGAATCATGGTCTGAACCTTTTTTTTAGACCAATGAGTGAAGTAAGGACCAGAGAAGGGAGGCCAGGAGGCAGGGAGGTCAGCGAGGAGGTTGATGTAATAATCAAGGCGGGAAGCCCGTCAAACGGCAGGGACCATCTCTATCTGTTGCCGACTTGTTCATCCCAAGCGCTTAATACAGTGCTTTGCACATAGTAAGCGCTCAATAAATACTATTGAATGAATGAATGAATATGATAAGTGCGTGGATGGAGAGGAAGAGGTGAATTCTAGAGATGTTGCGAAGGTAGAATTGACAAGATTTGGTGACAGATTGAATATTTGGATTGAATGCGAGAGATGAGTCGAGGATAATGCCGAGGTTACAGACTTAATGTTGGTATTTGTTAAGCGCTTACTATGTGCCGAGCACTGTTCTAAGCGCTGGGGTAGACATAGGGGAATCAGGTTGTCCCACGTGGGGCTCACAGTCTTAATCCCCATTTTACAGATGAGGGAACTGAGGCACGGAGAAGTTAAGTGACTTGCCCACAGTCACACAGCTGACAAGTGGCAGAGCTGGGATTCGAACTCATGAACCCTGACTCCAAAGCCCGCGCTCTTTCCACTGAGCCACGCTGCTTCTCCATTTGGGAGACAGGGAGGATGGTGGTGTTTACAGTGATGGGAAAGTCAGGGGAAGGATTCTTTTACCCATCTGGCAATAGAGGGAAGGATTCTTGTATCCACCAGGCAACAGAGGGAAGGATTCTTGTACCCACCTGGCCATAGAGGGTAGTCTCTTCCAGCATCAGCCCAAGGATGACAGGAAAGGAACACTTAGCCAGCCGAATTGAGCAACTAATTGAGTGGCACGTTGCGAAAGATTTGAAACTTTCCACCACATTGGTTTCAATAATTACCCTGGCTAAATGTTTTTTCAGTCTGGGCTTGCCAAAAGCTTTGTGTGGTTGTCGGGAAATCCGTTTATTCATTCAGTAGGATTCATGTAGCTCCTACTGTGTGCCAAGGTGTGTATTGGGTGCCTGTTGTGGGCAGAGGTGGTACTGGTTGTCTGCGTTGTTGGTATTTGTTAAGCGCTTACTATGTGCCGAGCACTGTTCTAAGCGCTGGGGTAGACATAGGGGAATCAGGTTGTCCCACGTGGGGCTCACAGTTTTAATCCCCATTTTACAGATGAGGGAACTGAGGCACAGAGAAGTTAAGTGACTTGCCCACAGTCACACAGCCGACAAGTGGCAGAGCTGGGATTCGAACTCATGAGCCCTGACTCCAAAGCCCGGCTGTAGAGCTCTCCCCACAGTCAAAAGCCCTCCTAAAATCCCAAATAATAATAATAATGATAATAGAAACCCCACCTGTGCTGGGCAGCAGCGCCATGGGAGTCAAAGGTAGAGACTCAAGTTTATTCTGCAGAAGAAGGGGATGGTAAACCACTTTCATATTTTTATCAAGAAAACTCTATGGATATACTACCAGAACAATTGTAGATGGAGATGGGGCATCCTGGGAGAAATGTGTCAGACCACCGGCTTGGGAGTCAGAGGTTGTGGCTTCTCATCCTGTGTGAACCCTGTGTGACTTTGGGTAAGTCACTTCACTTCTCTGTGCCTCAGTTCCCTCATCTGTAAAATGGGGATTAAGACTGTGAGCTCCACATGGGACCACCTGATTACTTTGTATCTTCCCCAGTGCTTTGAACAATGCTGGGCACACAGTAAGCGCTTAACAAACACCATCATTACTATTATCGGGTGACCATGACATCACAGTGGGTTGGAGACGATTTGACAGCATAAGACCGGAGACATGAGAAGGAGCGTGGCCTAGAGCATGGACCTGGTAGTCAAAAGGTCATAGGTTCTAATCCTGGCTCTGCCACTTGTCTGCTGAGTGACTTTGGGCAAGTCATTTCACTTCTCGGTGCCTCAATTCCCTCAACTGTAAAATGGAGATTGAGACTGTGAGTGAGACTTGGGGGACGAGGACTGTGCCCAACCCGATTTGCTTGCCTCCACCCCAGCCCTTATTTCAATGCCTCGCACATAATAAGCACTTAGCGAATACCATCGTTGTTATCATTTTTATTATTAAGACAAATGATGATGATAGAATTTGTTAAGCATTTATAATGTGCCAGGCACTGAACTGAGCACTGGGATGGATATATGCAAATTGAGTTGGACACAGTCCCTGTGCTTGTGTGTATGTGCTTGTGTGTATGCATGTGTGACTGTGTGTGAGTTGTCTATATTCGAAAAGGAAACCACTGCCTGTGAAGTCCATCTTTGAGTGTGCACGTGTGGCTATAGAGGCCAATGTGGGCTCCCCAGTTCCATCCACCCTGGGCCCAGACAAAGGTTGTCTCTTGTGTTGTCATCTTTAGGTTTTGCAACCACCGGAGCTGGATGAGAAGCGGGATGGGGTAATGGACGAAGCACGGGCCTGGGAGTCAGAAGGACATGGGTTCTAATCCCGGCTCTACCACTTGTTTGTTGTGTGATCTAGGGCACTTCAGTGGGCCTCAATTCCCTCATTTGTAAAAGGGGGATCAAGACTGTGATCCCCTTGTGGGACGGGGACTGCGTTCAACATGATTTGCTTGTATCCACCCCGGCGCTTAGTATAGTACCTGGCACATAGCAAGCACTTAAAAAAATGCCACAGTTATTATTATCATTGTTTTCTCTTTTGCCTCCTTTTCTTTCTTTCAATGCCCAGCTTTCTCTTTGAGAGCCGCTGTCTTCCTGACGGCAACGCTCCGGCCTGGTCTCGGGAATTGATTCTCAGTTTTCCACTGGATATATACAATGTGTACTCATTTATTTTGCTCAGTATACTTGTTAGCATCTTTATGTCCATCTCCACCATCAGGCAAGGCACGTGTCACTTCAATCATTCTTTACTTCCACGGAAAGTCCACCACACGAAGCGGGTGCTCAATTAATTCCATGTTTACTACTACTGATGTGTGCGGAGGGCCGTACTGGGCACTTGAGAGGTCAATAAAAGCAATCTCTCACTGAGGGGGCAACAGCTCTAACTGCAAACGGGGTTTGCTGTTGGGGACGACAGTGTTCAGTACAGTGCTCTGCCCTCAGTAAAACCCCAACCGATACCACCGAGTGATTGATGGATTAAAAAGTGAAGGGGAGAGCTAGGTGAAGGCGGATTGAAGGAAATGGTGATAAATAAATGAGAATAAGGTTGGAAAGTGAAGAGGAGAAGCAAGGGAGGGAAAGAGGAGGCTAGAAGGGCCTTGAGGCAAGGGAGGGGGCGGGCGAAACCTCAACAAAAGACAGGAGCCCTTTCTATGAGACAACAAGCCTTAACATTTTGCCTTCTGTACCCCTTAAGCCCTTTAAAATCACCCCGCCCTCAGCCCCACAGCACTTATTTATATATCCTTGTACTCTGCCATCTCCTCTATCGGTAATTTATTTTAATGTCTGTCTCCACGGCTAGACTTTAACCTCTTGGTAAACAGGGATCATGAGAAGCAGGGTGGCCTGGTGGAAAGGGAGTCAGAGGATGTGGGTTCTAATCCCGGCTCCGCCAGTTCTCTGCTGTGTGACCTTGGGCGAGGCACTTTTTTTTTGGATGGCATCTGGTAAGCGTTTACTATGTGCGAAGCACTGTTCTAAGTGCTGGGGGATACAAGGTGATCGGATTGTCCCACGTGAGGCTCCCAGTCTTAATCCCCATTTTACAGATGAGGTAACTGAAGCACAGAGAAATTAAGCGACTTGCCCAAGGCCACACAGCTGACAAGCGAGGGAGTCGGGATTAGAACCCATGACCTCTGACTCCCAAGCCCTTGCTCTTTTCACTGAGCCACGCTGAGATACTTCATTCATTCATTCAGTAGTATTTATTGAGCTTACTATGTGCAGAGCACTGTACTAAGCGCTTGGAATGGACAATTGGGCAACAGATAGAGACAGTCCCTGCACAATGACGGGCTTACAGTCCAGTCGGGGAAGACGACAAAAACAAGACAACATAATCACGATAAATAGAGTAAAAACATGGAAGGCCTCACGAATTTGCGTGTTCTCTGTGCCCCAGTGACCTCATCTGTAAAATGGGGATTAAGACCGTGAGCCCCTCGTGTGACAACCTGTTTACCTTCTATCTACCCCGGTGCTTAGAACAGTGCTTGGCACATAGTAAGCACTTAACATTATTAATATTATTACCAACTCGATTGCACTGTACACTCTCATGGGCTCAGTACCGAGCTCGGCACACAGTAAGTGCTCAGTAATACTACTGACGGATTGATTTACCGAAGCAGTAAAATGGAGGGTAAAACACTGGAGAGAGAAGATCCCTGCAGATTAATCAGTGGCTGGATCAATCTAACTTTTCACATTTTAGGCCAGGTCGCTTCCTAGGAAGAGCCTGGGCCTGGGGGTCACAGGATCTTGGTTTAATCTTGCCCTGCCACTTGCTTGCTGTGTGACCTTTGGCAAGTCACTTAATTTCTTTGGGCCTCAGTTTCCTCACCAGTAGAATGGGGATTCAATACCTATTCTCTCTCTGACAGACTGTGAGCCCCCTGTGGGTCAGGGACTGTGACCAAACTGATTAACTTGTGTCTACCCCAGTGCATCGTGGCTCAGTGGAAAGAGCCCGGGCTTGGGAGTCCGAGGTCATGGGTTCGAATCCTGGCTCTGCCTCTTGTCAGCTGTGTGACTGTGGGCAAGTCACTTCACTTCTCTGGGCCTCAGTTACCTCATCTATAAAATGGGGATTAACTGTGAGCCTCACGTGGGACAACCTGAGTACCCTGTATCTACCCCAGCGCTTAGAACGGTGCTCTGCACATAGTAAGCGCTTAACAAATACCAACATTATCACCTCTCGGGGTCTCACCTGGAGAGTTTCCTAGATCCTGTGACTCCATCATTCAGTTGTATTTACTGAGTGCTTACTATGTGCGGAGCACTGTACTAAGCGCTTGGGAGAGAACGATATAACAATATAATAGATACATTCCCTGCCCCAGCCCCTTGCTCTTTCCACTAGGCCACACTCCTTCTCCTTTCCCCCCCCCCCCCCTGCCCCATCTTGGTCCTCTCCTTCCTCATCTCCCTCCTCCTTTCCCTTTTCCCCCACCTCCCTGCCCTAGCTTCCTTTTCCCTCTCCTCTTTTCCCTTTCTTCCCTCTTCTTCCTCCCCCCTCCTCCCCTGCCCCATCTTCCTCCTCTTCTTTCTCCTCCTCTCTCTTTCCTTTTCCTCAGTTCTCCTTTTTTCCTTTCATTCATTCAGTCGTATTTATTGAGCGCTTACTGTGGGCAGAGCACTGTACTAAGCTCTTGGAAAGTACAATACAGCAGTAAAGGGAGACAATCCCTGCCCATAATGAGCTCACTTCTTACCCCTCCTCTCTCCACTCCCCTGCTTTACTTAATAATACTACTTGTGGTATCGGTTAAGCATTTACTGTGTGCCAGGCACCCCGCCACGCTGGGGTGGATACAAGATAATCAGCTTGGTTACAGTCTCTGTCCCACGTGGGCCTCTCAGTCTTAAGCCCCGTTTTACAGATGAGGAAACTGCGGCACAGAGAAGTGAAATGAATCTCAGCTCTGCCACTTGTCTGCTGTGTGACCTTAAGCAAGTCACTTCACTTCTCTGGGCCTCGGTTTCCTCATCTGTAAAATGGGGAAGGAGACCGAGGGCCCCACATGGGACTGGGAGTCTGTCCAACTGGATTTGCTTGTATCTGCCCCGGTGCTGAGTACAGTGCCTGGCACAGAGTAAGTGCTTAACAAATACCATTATCATTGTCGTTATTATTTGCCCAAGGTCACACAGCGGACATGTGGCGGAGCCAGGATTAGAACCCAGGTTCTTCTGACTCCCAAGCCTGTGCTCCTTCCACTAGACCACACTCCTTGCGGGCAACCTAAGATGGAAAGGAAAGGTGGGTTAGGGTTTCCTGGCTGCTGGCCTCAAGGGGGAAAGAGAAGGGGTCCCTGACAGCCCTCCCAATCCCCTGGGCGGACTCCACGACCAACTTCGGCTCCACGGGCCCACAGCCCCGACCTGGACCTGCCCTCTCCTACTGCGCGTCCTCCAGCCGCCCTGGCTTCCCGGGTTCCTTCCCCTCCCACCGCTCCCCGGGCAGGATCCGGATCCTCCGACGTCCTGCCAGCTGTCGGCCCTTCTGGGGCGAGGACGTGAGCGGCCTGGGCTGATCTCGCCTCACTGGGCGCCCAGGACAGTATCGTAGCAAGCCTTGGCACCATCTGCGGCATCGTGGCGGCCGAGGGCCGCCCCTAGACCGTCACTCGAGCCCAGCTCCTCGCCGTGGGCTTCGAGGCTGCCCACCAGCTCCTTTCTTACCTTTCTGCCCCTTCCACCTGCCCGATCCCGGCTCAGAGCGGTGTGCCCCCTCGAGGATTGTCCCCCACTTTTGGCTCTCCACCCTCCCACCGCTGACCTCTGACCTCTGACTCAGACTTCTCCTCCACTGCCTAGGATTCCTCCCCCTTCCTATCTGCCAAATGGCCGTAAAACACTTCACCAAATCAGCCTCGAGGTAAGAGGGCACAGAAATAAACTGGGGCTAAAATCCAGGAAGCTTTGTGCAAAAGAGCTGCAAAAGGTGCTTTGTTCCTTCTCTACTACTTCTCTACATGTTCGAGATGGTACAGATCTCAACTTTTCATCCTGTTCCCACTGTGTGGATTCAGTTTGGATCTGCCCGCCTCCCCCAGGTGACTCTAAATCCATTGCGAGCAGGAGCTCTGCCTTTTTCTTTCATTACATTCTCCCAAGTGCTCCCATTGGGTTCTGAACAAATACTACGGAAGGCACACGGACATTTTCCAGCTGATTCCTTAAAAATAATAATAATGTTGGTATTTGTTAAGCGCTTACTATGTGCCGAGCACTGTTCTAAGCGCTGGGGTAGACACGGGGGAATCGGGTTGTCCCGCGTGGGGCTCACGGTCTTAATCCCCATTTTACAGATGAGGGAACTGAGGCACCGAGAAGTGAAGTGACTCGCCCAAAGTCACACAGCCGACAAGTGGCCGAGCTGGGATTCGAACCCGTGACCTCTGACTCCAAAGCCCGTGCTCTTTCCACTGAGCCGCGCTGCTTCTCCTTCACATGGGATGAGGAAAACATAACTGAATGATGACGTTGCCAAAGACTTCGCATAGAGGAGCAGCGTGGCTCAGTGGAAAGAGCCCGGGCTTGGGAGTCAGAGGTCATGGGTTCTAATCCCGACTCCCTCGCTTGTCCGCTGTGTGACCTTGGGCAAGTCATTTAACCTCTCTGTGCCCAAGTTACCTCATCTGTAAAATGGGGATGAACCCTAACCAACATTATTATTATTGTTATTATTATATCCACGTGTCTGCTTTTACCGAAATTCAAGAAGCCCTTCGGAGAACATGGTTGTTTCGGTTAAAAACAAAACGAGCAAATGGAAGGGTAGAGGCAGCATGGCGTAGCGGAAAGAGCACAGGCCCGGGAATCAGAAGGTCATGGGTTCTAATTGCGGCTCTGCCACTTGTCCGCTGTGTGACCTTGGGCAAGTCACTTCACTGCTCAGTTCCCTCATCTGTAAAATAGGGATTAAGACGGTGAGTCCCAGGTGGGACAGGGACTGAGTCCAACCCGATCTGCTTGTATAATAATGTTGGTATTTGTTAAGTGCTTACTAGGTGCCAAGCACTGTTCTCAGCGCTGGGGTGGATACGAGGTAATCAGGCCGTCCCACGCGGGGCTCAATCCCCATCCCCGATCCCCAATCTCTCAATCCCCATTTTACAGATGAGGTAACTGAGGCACAGAGAAGTGAAGTCTGAAGGTCACAGAGCTGACAAGTGGAGCTGGGATTAGAACCCGTGACCTCTGACTCCTAAGACTCCCAAGCCCGTGCTCTTTCCACTAAGCCACGCCACCCCAGTGTTTGTACCGTTCCTGGCACGTAGTTAGGCGCTTAACAAATACCATGATGATAATGATGATGATCATTCCCCGGGCCTCAGTTACCCCAGCTGTAAAATGGGGATCGAGAGACTATAAACCCGATGTGGGATAGGGACTGTGTCCAACCCGATTTGCTTGTATCCACCCCAGTGCTCAGTGCTGGGCCTGGTACACAGTAAGTGCTTAAAAATATTAGTATTCTGATTCTTAAGGCATATGCATCCTTTTGGGCTTCATTTCCCGTCAGTGTTGCACGGTCGGTTTTGTGCCCAGAGATGGAAATCGGTGGTTTCTGAGCCCCCTCTGCTGGGCCCCATTTTGCTTGCAGTGGCCGTGGCAGTGCCAGGAGGAATCCTTGGGAGTTTTTGACACGGGGGCTTCTCTTTCATTTCTTAGAGAATCTTATTTTCAGCCTCCTTTACAAGGCCAGACTGAAAAAAGTGCCCGGAATCATCGAAGGATGGGATACCGGGGCAGCAGCGTGGCTCAGTGGAAAGAGCCCGGCCTTGGGCGTCAGAGATCGCGGGTTCTAATCCCGGCTCGGCCGCTTGTCGGCTGTGTGACTTTGGGCGAGTCGCTTCACTTCTCTGTGCCTCAGTTCCCTCATCTGTAAAATGGGGATGAAGCCTGGGACCCCCACGTGGGACAGCCCCCTCACCTTGCATCCCCCCAGCGCTTAGAGCAGGGCTTTGCACCTAGTAAGCGCTTAACAAATACCATCCTTAATTATAACATCATTTTCGCAGCTGCTTCGACCATTTGCCTTCTGGGACTCAACAAAGCTGTTTGGTCAGTTTGAGATGATGACGACGCCGGTGGTGGTAACAATAATAATAATCACCGTGGAATTTGTCAAACACTTATTACGTGGCAAACGGCGTACTAAGTGCTGGGGTGGATGTCAGATGACCAGGTCAGATGCATTTACTGTACCCCATAGGGCTCACATCTCAAGTGGGAGGGAGAGCAGGTATCATCCCCATTTCACGGGATGAGGAAGCTGAGGCGCAGAGCGGTCGGTTGACTCGCCCACAGCCACGCGGGAGGCAAGTGAAGCCGCGTGACTCCGTGGAAAGAGCCCGGGCTGGGGAGTCAGAGGTCATGGGTTCAGATCCCGACTCTGCCACTTGTCAGCTTTGTGACTGTGGGCACATCACTTCACTTCTCTGGGCCTCAAGTTACCTCATCTGTAAAATGGGGATGAAGACCGAATCCCACGCGGGACCACCTGATTACCCTGTATCAACCCCAGCGCTTAGAACAGTGCTCGGCACACAGTAAGCGCTTAACCAATGCCATCCTCATCATCAAGTGACAGAGTCGGAATTGGAACTCCCGCCCTCGACTCCGCCCTTTCTCTTTCGGCTACGCCATGCAGCTTCGCACTCTGCCTTCTGGTAGTCAACACGACGGTTTTAGGAGTTTAGGAATTACATGCCTGTTTCGACCGTTGGCATTCTGGGAGTCAAACACGATTGCTGTGAACATTTGAATTTTGGGAGTTTAGGAGTCACACACCTGTTCTGACCATCTGCATTCTGGGAGACTGGGATTAATAATAAATACTGATGTCTCTTGATAAGTGCTTACTACATGCCAAACATTGATCTAAGCGCTGGGGTAGATGCAAGTTAATCAGGTTGGACACAGTCCCTGTCTCACAGGAGGCTCACACTCTTATCCCCGTTTTCCAGATGAGGTAACTGTGGCACAGAGAAGTTAAGTGACTTCCCTAAGGTCAAACAGCAGGCAAGCGGCGGAGCCGGGATTAGCACCCAGGTCCTTTTGACTTCCAGGCCCGTGATCTATCCACTAGGATTCACACACCCGATGGTTCTGGTTTCCTTTGACTCTGACTGCAACATCCCCACACACAAAGCCCTCTTAAAAAGTTAATGCTAACACCCCTTGCAGCATGGCTGAGTGGAAAGAGCCCGGGCTTGGGAGTCAGAAGTCATGGGTTCGAATCCCTACTCTGCCACTTGTCAACTGTGTGACTGTGGGCGAGTCACTTCACTTCTCTGGGCCTCAGTTACCTCATCTGTAAAATGGGGATTAACTGTGAGCCCCGCGTGGGACAACCTGATGACCCTGTATCTACCCCAGCGCTTAGAACAGTGCTCTGCACATAGTAAACGCTTAAGAGATACTAACATTATTATGACATTTCATTCTTTTTTATGGTATTTGCTGAGCACTTACCTCTCAGAGTCACACCTGGAGGTTTTCCAGTAGTCTATCAGTCTCTACTATGGGAGAGAAATTCAAGCAGAGGCAAATCCATTCCATTCCTAGTTTGGGCTAGAAATGCCCAAAACATAACCGTTTGTGTTCTGATAATGCTGGTGTTTGTTAAGCGCTTACTATGTGCAGAGCACCGTTCTAAGCGCTGGGGTAGAGACAGGGGAATGAGGTTGTCCCACGTGAGGCTCACAGTCTTCATCCCCATTTTACAGATGAGGGAACTGAGGCCCAGAGCAGTGAAGTGACTTGCCCACAGTCACACAGCTGACAAGGGGCAGAGTCGAGATTCACACCCATGACCTCTGACTCCCAAGCCCGGGCTCTTTCCACTGAGCCACGCCGCTTCTCTATAATAATAATGTTGGTATTTGTTAAGCGCTTACTATGTGCAGAGCACTGTTCTAAGAGCTGGGGTAGACACAGGGGAATCGGGTTGTCCCACGTGAGCTCACAGTCTTCATCCCCATTTTACAGATGAGGTCACTGAGGCCCAGGGAAGTGAATGAAGTGACTTGCCAACAATCACACGGCTGACGAGTGGCAGAGCTGGAATTCGAACCCGTGACCTCTAGCTCCCAAGCCTGTGCTCTTTCCACTGAGCCACGCTGCTTCTCAAGTGTTCTGGAAGTCACTTGCTGGTATTGACCCCCACTTGAAGAAATCTGGACTGTTGCCCTCTAGGCTGATCTTTGCTGTCCATTACCTGGGTGTGGAGGGAGGTGTTTGTGTGTGTGTGTGTGTGTGTGTGTGTGTTTAATAATGTTGGTATCTGTTAAGCGCTTACTATGTGCAGAGCACTGTTCTAAGCGCTGGGGGAGATCCAGGGTCATCAGGTCATCCCACATGAGGCTCACGGTTAATCCCCATTTTCCAGATGAGGTAAATGAGGCCCAGAGAAGTGAAGTGACTCGCCCACAGTCACCCAGCTGACAAGTGGCCGAGCCAGAATCCGAACCCATGACCTCTGACTCCCAAGCCCGGACTCTATCCACTGAGCCACGCTGTGTGTTTGTGTACGTGTGTTTGTGTGTGTGTGTGTGTGTGTGTGTACGTGGAGGGGGGTGGGTTGGCAGTCACCTTTAACCTCTTGGAGCCCGGGTGGTTCCCTGCCCCGGAGATGCCGACAGTGGGAAATGTGGATTTCTCTGGCCAGCAGCGCTGAGAGACCATGGACAACAGCCTCCGTGGTAGTCTAGAAAATCAAATTTTGAGGCCAGCTGTGGGCCCTCCATGGAGGGGACACACGACTGCCTTCCTCAATGGCCACCACAGGGGACCGATGTGTGTGGCTCTGCCAATTGCCCGCCGCGTGGCCTCGGGCAAGTCACTTGACTTCTCCCTGACTCAGTTTCCTCAATTGTAAAATGGGACTTCAGTACCTGCTCTCTCTCCCACTTAGAACGTGAACCCCATGCGGGACAGGGACCGTGTCCAACCTGATAAACGTGGATCTACCCCGGAATTTAAGACAGTGTTTCACACCTACTGAGTGCTTAGCAAATACCACACACACACAAAAAAAGAATGAAATGTCACGACCTAAGGGGTGTGGGCGTTAACTTTTTAGGAGGGCTTTGTGAGTGGGGACACTGCAGCCAGGGTCAAGGCAGCGGGTTGAAGGTTGGATGGCGAAGAGGCTTCTTGAAGAAATAAAGAACGGGATTTGGGGAGTGGCAGGAAAGTGGGAAGCAGCGTGGCTCAGTGGAGAGAGCAGAGGATTGGGAGTCAGAGGTCATGGGTTCGAATCCCGGCTCTGCCACTTGTCAGCTGTGTGACTGTGGGCGAGTCATTTCACTTCTCTGGGCCTCAGTTACCTCATCTGGAAAATGGGGATTAAGCCTGTGAGCCTCATGTGGGACAACCTAACTCCTTGTATACCCCAGCGCTTAGAACAGTGCTCTGCACATAGTAAACGCTTAATAAATACCAACATTATTATCAACTGTATATATTTTCATTCGACTGTATATATTTTCATTACCCTATTTATTTTGTTAATGAAATGTACATCGCCTCGATTCTATTTAGTTGCCATTGTTTTTACGAGATGTTCTTCCCCTCGACTCTATCGATTGCCATCGTTCTCGTCTGTCCGTCTCCCCCGATCAGACCGTAAGCCCGTCAAAGGGCGGGGACCGTCTCTATCTGTTGCCGACTTGTTCATTCCAAGCGCTCAGTACAGCGCTCTGCCCATAGTAAGCGCTCAATAAATACTATTGAATGAATGAATGAAAAGAGTGGGCCGGTACAGGGGTGTCAGGCTATGACAAGCTCCAGGGCTGATGGTCAGAAGTTTGCAGTCATCTCAAGAGATGACTGATTTATGCCAGTGATTTGTATCTTAGAAAGATAATAATAATAATTTGATATTTGTTAAGTGCTTACTATGTGCCTAGCACCATTCTAAGCGCTGGGTAGATACAAGGTAAACAGGGTGTCCCACGGGGGGCTCACGGTTTTAATCCCCATTTTCCGGATGAAGTAACTGAGTCACAGAGAAGTGAAGCGACTTGCCCAAAGTCACACAGCTGACAAGTGGCGGACCGGGATTAGAACCCATGACCTCTGACTCCCAAACCCGTGCTCTTTCCACTGAGCCACGCTGCTTCTCTAGATCCAGGCAGCTCTGTGTGAGACCAAGTATCAACCAATTCTGCTATATTGTACTCCCCAAGTGCTTAATAATAATAATAATAATAATGATGTTGGTATTTGTTAAGCGCTTACTATGTGCAGAGCACTGTTCTAAGCGCTGGGGTAGACACAGGGGAATGAGGTTGTCCCACGTGGGGCTCACAGTCTTAATCCCCATTTGACAGATGAGGGAACTGAGGCACAGAGAAGTTAAGTGACTTGCCCACAGTCACACAGCTGACAGGTGGCAGTGATATTTATTTAATGAGACTTTTTTTTTACTCTGAGATTAAAATATATTTTAAGATCTTATTTTTCTCACATCCGCCTTCCTGAAAATGGTTTCATACTCAAAGTTTTCAAGAACAGTCCAGATAACAGTGGAATCTTCCCAGTAGAGCTTCCGTATCGGAATTATAAGGAACCTAGTTCAACACACTATTCTGTGAGCTGATTATGACTGTGCTGATCTTGGGAAAAGTTGTTTTTAATGAGAAATTTCCAATTCCTTTTGTAAACCCATATCAACACTCAGCCGATCTTAAGAGTTTGCTCTTCCCCTCTGGTATTCTCTTGTACGCTCTTTCTTACTCGCTCTAAACGCACACAAACACACACACACCAAGTTGTCATACTGGGGAAGTTAAGGAACATTGGCAATATTAAAGTTTCACCTTGACAGCACCACACAGATGCGTTTTTTGGGGTTATCCCAATGTGCCATTGTGGGAAAACACATATTTTAATAATAATAATGATAATGTTGGCATTTGTTAAGCACTTACTGTGTGCCGAGGACTGTTCTAAGCGCTGGGGTAGACACAAGGGAATCAGGTTGTCCCACGTGGGGCTTACAGTCTTAATCCCCATTTTACAGATGAGGGAACTGAGGCACAGAGAAGTGAAGTGACTTGCCCACAGTCACACAGCTGACAAGTGGCCGAGCCGGGATTCGAACCCACGACCTCTGACTCCAAAGCCCGTGCCCTTTCCACTGAGCCTCGCTGCTTCTCTATTTTACTCTCCTGAGTGCTAGGAGATGCCCTGTGGAAAAACATTCCCTAACAGCCCACTGGCATTCACTCTCTTCCCTAACATAATCACCATTTTCAACTGCTCATTCCCTGATAGCTCCTTCCCCCTCTGGTCTCCCCTGTGCCATATCCACTTCTTCTTTTCCATTTTTACACCCGTCCTGCCTCCCTGGTTCTCCTTCCCCCTCTAGACTGTAAGCTCGTTGTGAGCAGGGAGAAGCAGCGTGGCTCAGTGGAAAAAACATGGGCTTTGGAGTCAGAGGTCATGGGTTCAAATCCCGGCTCGGCCACTTGTCAGCTGTGTGACTTTGGGCGAGTCACTTAACTTCTCTGTGCCTCAGTTCCCTCATCTGTAAAATGGGGATTAAGACTGTGAGCCCCACGTGGGACAACCTGATTCCCCCTGTGGCTACCCCAGCGCTTAGAACAGTGCTCGGCACATAGTAAGCGCTTAACAAATACCAACATTATTATATTATTATACTGTACTCTTCCAAGTGCTTAGTATGGTGCTCTGCACACAGTAAGCGCTCAGTAAATACAACTGACTCTCAGGGGCGTCACTGGGGATAGCTTCCTTACTATCTCCCAGGTGAGGCCCTTTCCCCTCCTCATTTGGTATTTCAATCATATTTTTTGAGCACTTACTGTGTGGGAGCACCATATTAAGCCCGGCTCTGCCTCTTGTCGGCTGTGAGACTGTGGGCAAGTCACTTAATAATGATGGTATTTGTTAAGCGCTTACTATGTGCAGAGCACTGTTCTAAGCGCTGGGGTAGACACAGGGGAATCAGGTTGTCCCACGTGGGGCTCACAGACTTCATCCCCATTTTACAGATGAGGTAACTGAGGCACAGAGAAGTGAAGCGACTTGCCCACAGTCACACAGCTGGCAAGTGGCAGAGCCGGGATTTGAACTCATGACCTCTGACTCCAAAGCCCGGGCTCTTTCCACTGAGCCACGCTGCTTCTCTGCCAGAAGTCTCATTAAATAAAACTGAAGGTGTTCTAAAAATAAACACAGTTCAATTTTGAAAATGGTATGTAGTGTTTTCGGTTAATCAAATGACATACGCTTTATTGTCTTGGGGTCACATTAATGAGCGATATTCAATTAAAAGCTAATTGAAACCTCCAGGCAGCAATTATGTGGAAATAGAGATGCCAAATCACAGATGAGCGGGCAGGTGAGAAGAAAGCAGAGCCAGTGGAATTCTATCACTGGGAGATGGAATGGAGGAGGAAAAATAACAATAAGTTCTATATCCTCCTCCTTAGACATTGAGATTCATGTGGACAGGGACTGTGTCCACCCTGATTATCTTGTCTCTAACCTATTTCTTTGTACCGTGCATGGCACCCAGTAATAGTGGACAGAGCCCGGGCCTGGGAGTCAGAAGGTCGTGGGTCCTAATCCCAGCTCCACCACTTGTCTGCTGTGTGACCTTGGGCAAGTCACTTTGCTTCTCTGTGCCTCAGTTACCTCATCTATAAAATGGAGATTGAGATTGTGAGCCCCACGTGGGACAGGGCCTCTATCCAATTTGATTTGCTTGTATCCACCCCAGTGCTTAGTACAGTGTGTGGCACTTAGTAAGCGCTTAACAAATACCATAATAGTAATAATTATTACTATTACTTAAGAAGCACCATAATTAATCTTTATATTCTGTAATAATGATAATAACTGTTCTTGTTAAGCTCTACTCTGTTCTAAGCACTGGGGCAGTACAAGTTGATCAGTTCAGATAGAGTTATTACCTCACAGTTTAAGTAACAGAGATTCAACCGACACGGCAGGGACCGTCTCTATCTGTTGCCGACTTGTTCATTCCAAGCGCTTAGTACAGTGCTCTGAACATAGTAAGCGCTCAATAAATACTATTGAATGAATGAATGAATGAACCGACATTGAATCCCCATTTTACCGATGAGGAAACTGAGGTCCAGAGAAGTGAAACGACTTACCCGAGGTCACCAGTAAAGCAAGGCAGAGCTAGGATTAGAACCCAGGACCTGTAACTCTCGGCCCCTTTCCACTTAGGTCACGCTGCTGAATACTGTGTCGGTCGAAGACTCTTTTGAAAATATCCTAGGTGACAAGCTTCTAGAAAAGAGAATCCTTGGCAACTTCCAGTCACTTTCTCATAACCCCTAGCACAGTGCTGTGTACCAGTGTGTGCTCTGGACGCACTGCTCCTCGGCTGACTAATGTGATTCCTCGATTTTTTTGTTTGGGCTCCAGTTTTCTGTTCCCTTTAACTTTAATGAGAGGCAAAAGAGGCGACAAAGAAAACGGCACCGGGCCCTGCCAACATTGGGTGCAACATTACAACATGAGGTGGCCTTTTTGTGTACCAGGTAGCCAGAACATGGGTTCCACATCGGCCTTTTCAGTCACACATACATTCAGAGTTGAACTCTGTAATGATAGTATTAATGGTGGTTTTGTTAAGCTCTTGCTATTTGCCAAGTTCTATCTTGAGCCCTGGGGCAGATCTGAGATATTCACTTGGGACCTAATCCCTCCCTCACTGTATGATGGAGAAAACTGCACTGTAGTTTCCACTCTAAGGGGAGACAGAGACATTATAGTAATGAAAATCTACCAATCAGTTGTATTAACTGAGTCCTTACTGCATGCAGATCACAATACTAAGCAATTTAGAAAGTGAAATATAACAATCTAAGAGACTTGGCAGACACATTCCTTGCCCACAGTGAACTCACAGTCTTGGGGCCGGGGGGCGGGGGGACAAACATTAATAGCAACAAATTGTGAGTATGTACTTGAGTGATGTGGAGAGGAGGTGTGGGTGGATAAAGGAAGAAAATGAGGGCGATGCAGAAGAGAGTGAGAGAAGAGGAAATGAAAGCTCAACTCCTACTGAAAGCTCACCTCCTCCAGGAGGCCTTCCCAGACTGAGCCCCTCTTTTCCTCTGTTCCTCTTCCCCTCCCCAACGCCCCTACTCCCTCCCTCTGCTCTACCCCCAACCCAACCCACACCACTTGTATATATATGTACGTATTTATTATTCTATTAATTTTATTATTGATGTGTATATATCTATAATCTCATTTATTCATTTCTATGTATGTATGTACTTTATTCATTTATTTATTTATTTATTTATTGGAATGCTATTGCTGCCTGTCTACTTGTTTTTTTTGTTGTTGTCGTTGTTGTCTGTCTCCCCACTTGTAGACTGTGAGCCCGTTGTCAGGTAGGGATTATCTCTATTTGTTGCCAAATTCTACTTTCCAAGCTCTTCGTACAGAGCTCTGCACACAGTAAGCGCTCGGTAAATACGATTGAATGAATGAACGAGGAAATGAGGGCTTAGTCGGGAAAGGCCTCTTGTAGGAGATGTGCCTTCAATAATGCTTCGAAGATGGGGAGATTAATTGGCTGTCGGATATGAAGAGGCGGTAATACGTGAATGTGCAATTGAACAAATGTATGTAGCTCTGAACTAGGGGTGTTTATAACTAAATCCAAACATGGTGGATTACTTCCACTACTTGTAGACTACTTGTTTTGCCACCAGACTACTTGTTTTGTCGCCAGACTACTTGTTTTGTCCCTAGACTACTTATTTTGTTTTGTTCTGTTTCGCTTTGCTGTCTGTTGCCCCCGGTTAGACTGTGAGCCCTTTACTGCGCAGAGATTGTCTATGTCTGTTGCCGAATTGTACATTCCAAGCGCTTAGTACAGTGCTCTGCACATAGTAAGAGCTCAATAAATGCTACTGAATGAAGAAATGGATTCCTTCCTCAGCTCTCCATCAGTTACTGAAAGGAAGAAGCAGTGGATACCATTTTTCCCAAGAAAGGGACTCACAAAAATGGCGGAAACAGATTAGCTAGTGTCTTGAAGCAAAACCAAGGATTAGGTAGAAAAACTCAGAAAAGTCACCAGGCCCACTGAGGCAGTCGTACAAAGAAACATCAGTGGCAGAGTGAAATTAGATTTTCTGACATTTCTATTTAGAACCAGTGAGGAGAAATGATAAGAGACTCTCTCCAATTGTTCAGGCAAGTGGGCAGCATATTCGAATGTCTAGAAGATATGTCTTTTCTTGATTGTTTTATTATTATCTTGCATTAACAGCTGTAATTAATCAGTGCCAGTCCATCAGTTGCTATTGAAATGACTAGTGCTAATTAGGAACAAGATATTTTACAGGAACCAGACTTTGAGGCTGAAAATTTACACAGTTTTGTTCTTTGGAAATCACGCACACAAACACACACACCAGACAAAATCGTATTTTGGGGCTTAATCGTAAGTGAGGTGGGGAGCATAAAATTCACTGATCTTTTGCAATCTGCGATTCAGGCATTCAGAGAAAATAATCCTCACCCTGTGAAGTCTAATTAATGGAAGAAAATGCTAAAGGATTCAGTTTCACTTCCAAAGCAGGGCCAATTGTATTAGGACAATTTATAATTTGATCCAAAAATAGAAAGGAATTGGAACAAACCTTGAGGGATTCACTTCTCTTCCATTGGTCTGCCCCTCCTGCTCAGTTGCTTATGCTATTTGTTTAGGCGCTTATTAGGTGCCAGGCACTGTACTAAAGGACCGCACGGCCTAATGGTTAAGACGTCTAACTTCGGATCAGGAGACTGAGGGTTCGAGTCCCTCTGTGGTCGATGGTTCGGTCGGCTCGTCGGTCTTGGGGTATGATTCTTGCTTAGGGTACGAGAGGTCCTGGGTTCAAATTCCAGAGGAGCCCAATCCTGGAGAAGCAGTGTGGCCTACTGGTTGGAGTAGGGGTCTGGAAGTCAGAAGGACCTGGGTTCTAATCCCGACTCTGACATTTGCCTACTCTGTGATCTTGGACAGGTCACTTTACTTCCCTGTGCCTCAGTTACCTCATCTGTAAAATGGGGATTAGGACAGTGAGCCCCATGTGGGTCAGGACTGTGTCCAGTCCTATTTGCTTGTATCCACCCCAGCACTTAGTACAGAGCTGGGCACATAATGAGTGCTGAACAGATACCATAATCATTATCATTATTATCCTTTATTATTATTACTAAACGTTGGGACAGCTACAAGATATCTACTTGGATGCCTCGGGGCACCTGATACCCGTCAGCAGGGAGGCAGCGGGACCCATCTTGGGAACCTCGTACGTGCTGGGTCCTGGGTCCGCTCTTTCTCTCTCCGCACCCCTGCAGGGCTGGAACAAAGCCAGGCAAATTGGCCTGACCACTCACTGCCTTCCCAGTTTAGGCTTTGGCTGCAGAATAACTCTGGCCGGGACACCCGGGAAACGGCGTCTGCTATCACGAGAACCAACATATTAATGGTCACTGAATGTCTACCCTACCCACCTTCCCTCGTTTGAAACCAGAGGGGATCGTGTCACTGGCATGGGGAATTCAACAGGCAGATTTTCCCACCAATCACTTCCTGCCCGGAGGAACCACTCAGAGGAGGAGTAGACAGTGGCAGAGCGTAGCCTAACGTTTTTAGCAGAAGAATGAGAACGACAAAGGTCTCCCCAGAGTTTGTCGTCATTTGTTGTGGGGGTTGTAGGGGAGCAAGCCGCGGACTTATCCGTCGGGTTTCCTCCGGCACCACCGGCACAACCTTCATTTCCCCTTCAGGTTGGGTGGGTGCAAGGTGGGAGGGTTCTTGAGGGTGATGCAAAACTTCAACTCCAGTTCTTCTGCAACTTTAAGACACCTATATATTCCTTACCCCACCCCACCACCTCCCCCACTGAACTCATGCACAGAGCTCATATGTTCTGTCACTATTTTGGGCTTAATTCATTTAGGAGTCTGACTCTCCGCTAGGTTGTAACCTCCTTGAGGGCAGGGCTGTAAACCCCGCTCTACCACTTGTCTGCTGGGTGGCCTTGGACAAGTCACTTGAATTCTCTTGTTCTCAGTTTTCCCGATTTTTAAAAAGGAGCTAAAATACATGTTCCCCCTTCTACTTAGGATTGTAACCCTAAGTAGAAGATTTTTGTATATAAACAGCTGCCTGCCTTCATACCCACCCAGCCCATTTTCTCCCAAACACTGGCTTTTTCACTCTCAAGGACCAAAGACCTGCTCACAGTTCAACCACTTCCTCAGGGAATCACCGGATTAAGCGGTTGTTGCTATTGATTACCTCACCCACGAGCTTTAACTTTCCTGGCTTCACCATGACCCCTCAATTCCCACCCTCCAATCAGCCCATTCCAGTGCAGGCCGTGGAAGTTCTGCTCCAGCCTGGGGAAGCCTCCCTTCGCCCTTGACCGGCTTCTGACACAATCACTGCTCTTCCTCACCATCACTGAAACCTGGCCGTCCCCAGATGACGTGGTGTCCCCTGCCACTCTCCCCAGAGGGGTCTTATCTTCACCTACTCCCCCGGAATCACTGAGAAAGGAGGTGTTGGCTTCCTTTTCTCACCCCAGTGTCACTTTCACACCATTTCACTTCTTGATCCCTTTCTTTCCCTTCCTTTGAAACCCTCACCATCCATCTCTACCACACACTCCAGATTCTAGTAACAGTCATCTACCGGGCCCCTAGACTCCACCTCCAATTCTGTGATCGAGTTTGATCCCCTTCTCACATTCCTTCTTTCTCCATCCTGACATTGACCCTTGGGGACTTTAATATCCACACACAGATGTTGCTGAATATTCTTCTGCTGCCTGCTTTCTATCATTTAACTCGACTGACCACCTGTTCCACCCCAACTCGTCTGTTCACCAACTTGGACACACACTCCTCACTATTTGCTTCAGAGCTGTCCATCACCTTGCCCCCTCCTACCTCACCTCCCTTCTCTCCTCCTACAATCCAGCCCTCATGCCCCACTCCTCTGCCGCTAAACTCCGCACTGTGCCTCGTTCTCGCCTGTCCCGCCATCGACCCCTGACCCACGTCCTTCCTCTGACCTGGAAAGCCCTCCCTCCTCACATCTGCCAAACTAGCACTCTTCCCCTCTGCAAATCAAGCTCACCTCCTCCAGGAGGTATTCCCAGACTGAGGCCCCCATTCCCTCTGTTCCTCCTTCCCTCCCCATTGCCCCAATTCCCTCTCTCTGCTGTACCCCCCTCCCTGCCTCACAGCACTTGTGTATATATGTACATATTTATTATTCTATTAATTTTATTAACGATGTGGATATATCTAAAATTCTGTTTATTTATATTGATGCTATTGATGCCTGTTTACCTTTTTTGTTTTGTTGTCTGTCTCCCCTCTTCTGGACTGTGAGCCCGTTGTTGGGTAGGGATTGTCTCTATTGGTTGCTGAATTGTACTTTCCAAGCGCTTAGTACAGTGCTCTGCACAAAGGGAGTGCTCAACAAATATGATTGAATGAATGAATGAATAATACCTGCACCAACTCTGAAATCCCTCTACTTGACCACAATCTCTTCACCTGTCTTCTCTCCCACACATCTCCAACCTCAAATCTTTCTTGTTTCCTTAAAGAGACCTCCAATCTTTTGACCCCATCCAATTTTCTCAACTCATCATGCCCCGTTTAGCCTCGCTACCCAAACGACTCTCCCTTGTTGACCAAACTGATGTTCTAAACACCACCCTCTCGACTAAACTCAACTCACTTGTTCCCCTATCTTTTTATTGATCTCGTACCGTTGACCCACAGACCTGGATCACCTGCACAATCCGCTTCCTTGGCTCTTGTGCACGAGCCACAGAGCGCTGCTGGCGGAGATCTAGATATTAGACTCACCTTGTCCACTTCAAATTTATCCTCTACTTGCTCTAATTCTGCCCTCTCCTTTGCTTGGCAAAATTGTTTCTCCATCCTTATTGACACCAATGCCCATTGCCCTTTCCAGTTGTTTTGGATGTTTAACTCCCTCCCCGATCTCTTGCCCCTAAAGACCTGGCCACCTACTATATTGAGAACATCAAAACTATTACTTATGGTCTCCCTAAAGTCTCCCCTGCCCCTCACCAGTCCCTCCCACCTCCTGCCCCTCCTTCAACTCTCCCATCTTTCCCAGCAGTATCTCAAGAGGAGATCTCCCGGCTTCTCTCAATATCCACCCCCTACCTGTGCCTCAGACCCCATCCTTGCACACCTTATCAAAACACTTACCCCTCTCCTTTCTTGCCTCCCTAACGGCCATCTGGAACTGTTCATCAGTCAGTCAGTCGCATATATTGAGTGCAGAGCACTATACTAAATGTTCGGGAGAATACGATATAACAATGTAACAGACACATTCCTTGCCCACAGTGAGCTTACAGTTTAAAGAGGGAGACAGGCATTAATATAAATAAATAAGTTACAGATATGTACATAAATGATTTGGGGCTAGGAAGGGGGGTCGAATAAGAGAAGCAGTGTGGCTCAGTGAAAAGAGCCCGGGCTTGGGACTCAGAGGTCACGGGTTCGAATTCTGGCTCTGCCACTTGGCTGTGTGACTGTGGGCAAGTCACTTAACTTCTCTGTGCCTCAGTTACCTCCTCTGGAAAATGGGGATTAACCGTGAGCCTCACGTGGGGCAAACTGATTACCCTGTATCTACCCCAGTGCTTAGAACAGTGCTCTGCACATAGTAAGCGCTTAACAAATACCAACATTATTATAAGGGGAACAAGTCAGGGTGATGCAGAAGAGCAGAAGGAGTGGAAGAAAAGGAAAAGAGGACTTAGTAGGGAAGGCCTCTTGGAGGAGATGTGCTTTTGACAAGGCTTTGAAGGAGGGGAGAGTAATTGTCCTATTTGAAGAGGGAGTGTATTCCGGGGCAGAGGCAGGATGAGGGCAAGAAGTCGATGGTGATTTAGATGAGATCGAGGAACCACGAGAAGGTTGGCATTCAAGGAGCGAGGTGTGCAGGCTGGGTTGGAGTAGGAGAGGAGGGGGGTGAGGTAGGAAGGGGAAGGTGATGGACTGCTTTAAAGCCAATGGGAGGAGTTTCTCTTTGACGCGGAGGTGGAGGAGCAATAACTGAAGGATCTTGAGGAGCGGGAAAATCTGGCCTGAACATTTTTGTAGAGAAATGATCCGGACAGCAGAGCAAAGTAAGGACTGGAGTGGGGAGAGACAGGGAGGGAGGGAGGTCGGCAAGGAGGCTGATAGAATAATCAAGGAGCAATAGGATAAGTGCTTGGATTAATGTGGTAGAAGTTTGGCTGTAGAGGAAAGGTCCGATTTTAGTGATTTTGCGGAGGTGGAAACGACAGAATTGAGTGATAGATTGAATATGTGGTTGAACAAGACAGACAATCTGAGAAGCAGCGTGGCTCAGTGGAAAGAGCCTGGGCTTCGGACTCAGGGGTCATGAGTTCGACTCCCGGCTCTGCCACTTGTCAGCTGTGTGACTGTGGGCAAGTCACTTAACTTCTCTGGGCCTCAGTTACCTCTCTGTAAAATAGGGATTAAAGTGCCCGGGCTTGGGAGTCAGAGGTCATGGGTTTGAACCCCGGCTCTGCCACTTGTCAGCTGTGTGACTGTGGGCAAGTCACTTCACTTCTCTGGGCCTCAGTTCCCTCATCTGTAAAATGGGGATGAAGACTGTGAGCCCCACGTGGGACAACCTGATGACCCTGTGTCTACCCCAGCGCTTAGAACGGTGCTCGGCACATAGTAAGCGCTTAACGAATACCAACATTATTAAAAGTGTGTGAGCCCCACGTGGGACAACCTGATGACCCTGTGCCTCCCCCAGCGCTTAGAACAGTGCTCAGCACCTAGTAAACGCTTAACAAATACCAACATTATTATTATTATCTGACAGACAATTATTCTCCCCCCCCATTCAGAGCCGTATTGAAGGCACATCTCCTCCAAGAGGCCTTAATAATAATAATAATAATATTGGTATTTGTTAAGCGCTTACTATGTGCAGAGCACTGTTCTAAGTGCTGGGGTAGATACAGGGTAATCAGTTTGTCCCAAACGGGGCTTACGGTCTTAATCCCCATTTTACAGATGAGGTAACTGAGGCACAGAGAAGTGAAGTGACTTGCTCACAGTCACACTGTGTTTGTGTCAGAGGCCTTCCCTGACTAAACACCGCTTTTCTCTTCTCCCACTCCTTTCTGAGTCACTCTGTCTTTCTCCCTTTATTCACACTCCCCACAGCCCCACGGCATTTGTGTATATAGCTGTAATTTATTTATTCATTTAATTATTTAGTTATCTATACATATTATCCGTCTCCCCCTCTAGACTGTAAGCTCACTGTGGGAAGGGAATGTGTCTGTTTATTGTATGATAATAATAATAATGGTGTTTGTTGAGTGCTTACTGTGTGCCAAGCACTATTCTAAGCTTCGGGACAGATACAGGTATCAGGTGGTCCCACGTGGGGCTCACAGTCTTCATCCCCATTTTACAGATGAGGTAATTGAGGCTCAGAGAAGTGAAGTGACTTTCCCGAAGTCAAACAACTGACGAATGGCGGAGCCGGGATTAGAACTCATGACCTCTGATTTCCAAGCCCAGGCTCTTTCCACTAAACCATGCGGCTTCTTAAAAATAAAGCAGAACATGCC
This sequence comes from Ornithorhynchus anatinus, assembly GCF_004115215.2. Taxonomy (NCBI): domain Eukaryota; kingdom Metazoa; phylum Chordata; class Mammalia; order Monotremata; family Ornithorhynchidae; genus Ornithorhynchus; species Ornithorhynchus anatinus. The sequence goes on along the minus strand of NC_041732.1, from coordinate 108,101,353 downwards.
AGGGGGCACCTGGATACGAACCAGGGATTGCTTGATCTGCAGTCAAATGCTCTACCACTGAGCTATACCCCCTCTACAGTGCTTTGTGCACAGTAAGCGCTCAGTAAATTTGATTAAGTGAAAGAATGCATGCATGAATGAATGAATGAATGAAGAGGAGGAGAACCAGGGGAGGACAGCGTCAATGAAGCCGAGGTTGGATAATATTTCCAGGAGAAGGGTGTGGGCGACAGCGTGAGAGACAACTGAGAGGTCGAGGAGGATTGGGATGGAGTAGAGGCTGTTGGATTTGGCGAAGAGATCATTTGGACCTTCGAGAGGGTGGATTCTGTGGAGTGAAGGGGACGGAAGCTAGATTGGAGGGGATCAAGGAGAGAATTGTAGGAGAGGTACTTAAAACTGCGGGTGTAGACAACTCGCTCAAGGCGTTTGGAGAGGAATGGTAGGAGGGAAGTAGGGCGATACCTGGAGGGAGCCGTGGGGTCAAAGGAGGGTATTTTTAGGATAGCGGAGACACGAGCATGTTTGAAAGCAGTGGGAAAAAGCCATTGGAGAACAGCTTATTATTTCTGAGGGCAGGGACTGTGTCTTTTGTATTGTTATATGTAATAATAATAATTATGTTGGTATTTATTAAGCGCTTACTATGTGCAGAGCACTGTTCTAAGCGCTGGGGGAGATACAGGGTAATTAGGTTGTCCCACATGAGGCTCACAGTCTTCCTCCCCATTTTACAGATGAGGGAACTGAGGCAGAGAGAAGGTAAGTGACTTGCCCACAGACACACAGCTGACAAGTGGCAGAGTTGGGATTCGAAGCCATGACCTCTGACTCCCAATCCCGTGCTCTTTCCACTGAGCCACGCTGCTTCTCCCTAGCACTTAGTACTCTCCCTAGCACTCTCCCTAGCACTTAGTACAGTTCTCTGTCCACAGTAAGCACTTAAAAGAGATGATTGATTGATTGACTGAGGCTCGTGTGGCTCAGGACTGTGTTCAGTGTAAATAGGGAAGCAGTGTGGCTTCGTGGAAAGAGCACAGGCTTGGGAGTCATAGGTAATGGGTTCTAATCCCAGCTCCGCCACTTATCACCTGTGTGACTTTGGGCAAGTCACTTAACTGCTCTGTGCCTCAGTTACCTCATCAGTAAAATGGGGATTAAGACTGTGAGCCCCATATGGGGCAAGCTGATTACCTTGTATCTACCCCAGTGCTTAGAACAGTGCTTGGCACGTGGTAAGCGCTTAACAAATACCATCATTATTATCATTATTATCTTGTATCTACCCCAGCACTTAGTATAGGACTTGGAACATAGTAAGCGTCTAACGACGACCACATTACGATGACAATGATGATGATGATTTTGCGTGCTCAGTAATAATAATAATGTTGGTATCTGTTAAGCGCTTACTATGTGCAGAGCACTGTTCTAAGCGCTGGGGTAGATACAGGGTAATCAGGTTGTCCCACGTGGGGCTCACAGTTAATCCCCATTTTCCAGAGGAGGTAACTGAGGCACAGAGAGTGAAGTGACTTGCCCACAGTCACACAGCTGCCAAGTGGCAGAGCCGGGATTCGAACCCATGAGCACTGACTCCCAAGCCCGGGCTCTTTCCACTGAGCCACGCTGCTTCTCTAATTGTACACTCCATTGCATCCAGTGAGCATTCAGTAAATAGCATTACTGCAACACTCTCAGTTTGGGAGTCACGGATCCGCGTCCCAGCACTCAAAACACCGACGGTTTCGGACCCACTTGGCGGTGCCTTGATCTTATACTGCCTCCATCTTCCTTGTGTAATATGGAAATATAAAATACTCGAGAATCCTTTTATCCCAAAGAAATCTACTGGAGAAGGTGCCGCTCATAAGGCTTCAATCTAATCGATCAATCGATCGAGACTTACTATCGATTAGTACACTGGAAGATTTACTCTAGAAACTCCGACTGTATTCACTCATAAGTCATTCGTTTTGTGGTAAGCGAATTGCCCACTGGGGAAGTTGGTTGCGTATTTCCCACAGCCCTTGTGTCCCCCTCCCCCTCGTCCCCCCGTCCCCAACATGGGGTGGCCGTGAGAGAGAAAACGGGAGTTGGTATGCTTGCATATGAAACCGTGTTTTTCTCCACCTTCACGGGCTCATTAAGAGCACCTCTCCTCCACGAGGTCCTCCCCAACTAAATCCTCATTTCCTCTTTTCCCAATCTCTTCTCCGTCTTCCTTGCACTTGGATTTGCACCCTTTATTCACCCCTCCCTCAGCCCCACAGCGCTTACGTATATAACCATACGTATATATATATATATAGGGAAGCAGCGTGGCTCAGTGGAAAGAGCCCGGGCTTGGGAGTCAGAGGTCATGGGTTCGAATCCCTGCTCTGCCACTTGTCAGCTGTGTGACTGTGGCCAAGTCACTTAATCTCTCTGTGCCTCAGTTACCTTATCAGTAAAATGGGGATGAAGACTGTGAGCCTCACGTGGGACAACCTGATTACCCTGTATCTACCCCAGGGCTAGAACAGTGCTCTGCACATAGTAAGCACTTAACAAATACCAACATGAATTAATTATCTATAATTTATTTATATTAATACCCATCTCTTCCTCTGGAATGTCGGCTCTTTGTGGGAAATTCTACCAATTCTGCTGTCCTGTACTCCCCCAAGCACTTACAATGCTCTGCACATAGAAAGAGCTAAATAAATATGATCGATTGATTGATTCAACAATGGCCACTGATTTTACGGTCCCTGACGACAGGGCTGTATCTTCCATTTCGTGGCTTAGTGGATAGAGACGGGCCCGGGAGTCAGAAGGACCAAGGTTCTAATTCTGGCTCCACCCATGTCTGCTGTGTGACCTTGGGCGAGTCATTAACTTCTCCAGGCCTCACTTACCTCAGATGTAAAATGCGGATTAAGAGTGTGAGCCCCATGTGAAACAGGGACTGTGTCCAACCTGATTAACTTGTACCTACCCTAGAGCTTTCGACAGCGCTTGGTTCATTGTAAGCGTTTAACGAGTACTTTTATTATTATTATAATTATAATTATTATTACATGTGCAAAAGTGCCTAAGTTTAGTGCTCAGCGTCTGACCGAGAACCGTAAGTCCTGACGCTGGTGATGCGGAGGTCTCGTTAGGAGAGTTTCCAGTGAAATCAGAAAGGACATCTACTTTCAACATTTCACCCATCTCTACAATTCTTTCAGACCAGTTTCCTCTGAGGAAGCAAGAGTTTGCTTTGTAAAATGGGTTTCCAGAGTAATGTTTTCTGAAAGGGTTTTGTGACCTTGAAGTAGGTGATATAGTTGAGAAGTTATCATCTCAAAACATTCTAGTCTCTGTGCCATCCATGGCAGGTGATGAAGTCGTTGGGTAAGACGGTTGGTGCTTGCCCGTATCCATTAGCCCCCTCCTTCCCAAAATGACTCGATGATGACTACGTAACCAGATGAGAACTTTGACGAGATCCTCGAACTGTACTATTCTGTCCCAAGCACTTAGCGTGGTGCTTTTCACAAAAAAAAAAACATGGCATAGTGGATAGAGCAGGGGCCTGGAAGTCAGAAGGTCACGGGTTCTTATCCCCGCTACACTGCTTGTCTGCTGTGTGATGTTGGGCAAGTAGCGTGGCTCAGTGGAAAGAGTACGGGCTTTGGAGTCAGGGTTCATGAGTTCGAATCCCAGCTTTGCCACTTGTTGGCTGTGCGACTGTGGGCAAGTCACTTAACTTCTCTGTGCCTCAGTTCCCTCATCTGTAAAATGGGGATTAAGACTGTGAGCCCCACGTGGGACAACCTGATTCCCCTATGTCTACCCCAGCGCTTAGAACAGTGCTCGGCACATAGTAAGCGCTTAACAAATACCAACATTATTATTATTAACTCCTCTGGGCCTCAGTTACCTCATCCGTAAAATGGGGATTAAGACTGTGAGGCTCACATCGGACAACCCGATCACCTCATATCTACCTCAGCACTTAGAACGGTGCTTGGCACACAGAAAGCGCTTAATGAATACCATCATCATTATTAAAAGTATCACTTTCATTCATTCATTCAATCATATTTATTAAGCGTTTAGAGTGTGCAGAGCACTGTACTAAGCACTTGGGAAAGTACGATGCAGCAATAACGAGCAACAGTCCCTGCCCACAGTGAGCTTACAGTCTGGGGTGGGGGGGGGGGCAGGAGAAAGGCAATCATTGATACAAATGAACAAACATCAATATAAATGAATAAAATTACAGATATATACATAAATGTTGCCCTCCCCGTATCACTTATGTGTCTTTTTCCATACAGCTTCTGCCTGCCATGATTGTCTCCTCTGCTAGAGTTTATGCTCACTGAGGGCAGGCATCATGTCTACTGGAGAAGCAGCATGGAATAATGGGTAGAGCCTGGGCCTGGGAGTTAGAAGGTCATGGGTTCTAATCCCAGCTCCACCACTTGTCTGCTGTATGACCTTAGGCAAGTCGCTTCACTTCTCTGTGCCTCAGGTACCTCAAAATGGGAATTGAGACTGTGAGCCCTACCTGGGACAGGGACTGTGTCCGACCCAATTAGCTTGTATCCACTCCAGCATTTAGTACAGTGCCTGGCAAACAATTAGCACTTAAATGCCATAATCATTATTATCATTGGGAACTCTATTGTACTCTTCCTAGTGCTTAGTACAGTGCTCATAGTATATTGTAAGATTCTTGAAGGCAAGGATGGTTTCTACTAACTCTATTGTATTTGCTCAAGAACAGAGTTCAGTGGGAGTTAGAGGACCTGGGTTAATAATATGGGTATTTGTTAAGCGCTTACTATATGCAGAGCACTGTTCTAAGCGCTGGGGTAGATACAGGGCAATTGGGTCGTCCCACTTGAGGCTCACAGTTAATCCCCATTTTACAGATGAGGTAACTGAGGCACAGAGAAGTTAAGTGATTTGCCCAAGGTCACACAGCTGCCAAGTGGCAGAGCCGGGATTCGAACCCATGTCCTCTGACTCCCAAGCCCGGGCTCTTTCCACCGAGCCACGCTGCTTCTCTAATCCTGATTCTACTAACTGCTTGCTTTGGGACCTTGACAAGGCAATGGATCCATCAATTACATTGTTTGAGCGCTTACTGTGTGAACAGCACTTTACTAGAAGCACTGGGAGAACACAATATAACAATATAACAGAGTTGGTAGACACTTTCCCCGCCCACAGGAACTTCTCCGTGCCTGTTTCCTCAACTATAAAATGGGGATCCAATATCCATTCTCCCTCTAGTGCTTAGAACAGTGTTTGACATATTGTAAGTGCTTACCAACTACCATAAAAAAAAAAAAATCAATCCAGAGTAGCAGCATGGCCTATGGCAAAGAGTATGGGGCCAAGAGTCCCGGAACCAGAGTTCTAATCCCGGCTCCGGGACTTGCCTGCTGTGTGACTTTGGACAGGCTGTTTGGTGCCTCAGTTTCTTCATCTGTAAATTGGGAATTCAATCCCTGTTCTCTCTCCTACTTCGATTGCAAGCCCCGGGTGCGACAGGGATAGTGTCTGACCTTATTATCTTGTCTCTACCCCAGCATTTAATACAATGCTTAGCGCAAATGACAACACAATAGTCGAGTGATAATTGTGGAGTACTCACTATGTGCGGAGCACTGTACTGAGAACTTGATGGATGGAATAGATGCAAAATAGATACTATTTACTGCACAATTTTTACAGAAGCCCCGAGGGTTATTTGTGAAGAGGAGAGCTTCTAAAGGGAAGGGCAAACACTCTTTCTATTTCCTCCAAAGGTTGCTTTCCATTGCAAATTTGAACCACTAGATGGTGGTTGGAATCCACAGAATTGCCAAGACGAGCTGATGAGAGCAAAAGGTAAAGCCAAGTTTGAATCTTATGAACAATATCGTCATTATCGTCAGTGGTATTTATTGAGCACTTTCAGAGCACTGTACTAAGCACTTGGGAGAGTGCAACAGAGTTGGCAGACACGTTCCCTGCCAACAACGAGCATCACTTTCTTTACAGAACTAGAAAAACATACTGAAATATTTTTGAGACTTCAATTAAAAATGAAATCTACCTGAGAATGGATACGGCCTTTCTTTGATTAAAATAGTGAATAATATAAATAACACCAATAATAATGATAATATAATTATAACAGTCGTTAAGTGCTTACAACGTGCAAAACACTCTACTAAGCACAGGGGTAAATACAAGATGATCAAGTTGGACACAGTCCCTGTCCCATGCCGGCTTCACCAAACAGGTTTTAAGATGATATTTGAAATCGGGCTGTTCGCAACAAGAGCCAGCCAGCGCTTCAGGTTCAGAGTCTCAGTGCAGGAGACTGAAAGCTCGTTGTGGGCAGGCAATGCGTTTGTTTATTGTTGTATTGTCCTCTCCCAAGTGCTTAGTACAGTGTTGTGAAGTGCTCAAGTAAGTGCTCAATACGTATGGTTTAGACTGTGAGCCCGTCACTGGGCAGGGATCGTCTCTTTCTGTTGTCGAATTGTACATTCCAAGCGCTCAGTACAGTGCACATTTATGGAGCACATAGTGAGCGCTCAATCAATACTATCGAATGAATATGGGTGGATGAATGAATTGGTGGGGAAAACATTTATTTGGAGGCAAATTCTGAGTGGAAAAGCCCATTTTTGCGGAGATTTTACTTGTGTTCTATTCTCCCCAATACAATCTCTGCATACAATAGGCAGTTTTGCCTCTGTGGTCAGTGGGTCTTTAGTACAGTCTTTGCACATGGAAGGCATGTAGACTCTGAATGTGATCAGAAATACTTAATGAATGAAGTTTGTCTCGCCCGGCACAAAGACAAGCACCGACTTGTTGTTGTCAGGGACTGGAATGAAACAGTACAGATTCAATCAGTCATGAGAAATGGAATACTTACCGTGTCAAAGAAATGTACTAAGCACTTGGATGAGGACGGTGGAATTTGAAGACACGATATCCCTGCCTCTGTAAAGGCATATTGGCCCGAACGGCACTTGAACCAGAGACCAGGGATGTTGGTAGGAAGGTTTGGGGGTCTCCAGCACCCCAAGAAACTGTTACCAATGAGCAACAGTCTGACAAGACAGAGGTACCATGAGGAAAAAGAAATCCCAGCTAAAGTAGTCTATTTCCAGATTGAACATTTCTTGCTAATCCTAACAGCTCTTCTCTCCCGTGGCCTAAAACGGAAGGAGAATGTAGTTTTTTTTCTACATTTTACAGACGAGGAGCCTGGAGCACAGAGAAGTTAAGTAATTTGTCTGGTATCACACAGCAGGCAAGTGACAGAGCCAGGATTAGAACCCAGGGCCCCCTGACTTCTGACTTATCTATCCCTAGGGTATCCACTGAACTCGGTCCCCGTTAACCGAATTAAGACTGTGAGCCCCACGTGGGACTACCTGATCACCTTGTATCCCCCCAGTGCTTAGAACAGTGCTTTACACATAGTAAGCGCTTAACAAATACCACATTATTATTATTAACCAAAAATAGAAACATATCAATTAGTCAGTTGTATTTATTGAGTGCTTACTGTGTGCAGAGCTCCGTACTAAGCGCTGGGGAGAGTACAGCGTAACAGTATAACAGACACATCCCCTGCCCACACGGGTTTAGAGCCTAGAGGGGGAGAAAGACATAAATAATCTCCCTTCCCGATGTCCGGCATGGGAATCCCACCTCTTGGTCCCCAACTTAATTGTCCCCAGCTTGAATTGTATTTTCAATTAATTGAAATTAATTCAATTCAATAAATTGAATTGCATTAAGTGCTTAGTATAGTGCTGTGCACACAGTATGAGCTCAATAAATACGATTGAATGAATAAACTTAAGCCCTCATTTCCTCTTCTTTCTCCACGCTTTTCCACCTCACCCTTGCGCTTGACTTTGCACCCTCTATTCACCCTTCCCTCCGCCCCACGGCACGTATGTCCAGTTCCGTCATTCATTTATTGCTATTAGTATCCGTCTCCAAACTGTACATTCCTTATGGGCAGAGAACCTGTCTACCGATATAGTTGCACTGTAGTCTTCAACTATATGTTGAAGTATGTTTTTCAACCGCAGTCCTGACTCTCCCTCTTTTCCTTGGGGTTTAGCCGTTTCATTCCAAAATCCAGCGGGAAGACAAAGGGTCAGCTCTTGATGGCAGCCAAAGCATCATGTGGCTGAGGGAAACTACCAGGCTGATAGAGGCAGGAACGCCGCAGCTTTTCAGATGGAATTTTATAGAGTCCGAGGCTTCTGTAAGCTCGCTTCTCATCAATCGTAGCTAGCAGTCGGACTCATTTTCCAAGACGAACTCCGGTGCACCATCATCAAGGGTATTTATCGAGCGCTTACTATGGGAAGTGGACAGTACTAAGCCCTTGGGAGAGCACAGTGGAAGAGGGTCGGCAGATCTGTTCTCTGCCCACAAGAAGTTTACAGTCTAGAGGGGGAGACAGACATTAATAGAAACAAGTAGCCTATAATATATAATTTAAAAATATGTACATTAGAGCTGTGGGGTTGAGGGTGGGGCTAATACCAGATGGCCTAAGGTCACGGATCCAAATGCCTAGATGACGCACATCGAAGAGAAAGCTGGGCAGGGAATGTGTCTGTTTATTGTTGTATTTTACTATCCCAAGTGCTTAGTACAGTGGTCTGCACACAGTAAGCGCTCAATAAATACAGTTGACTGAATGGATGAGAAGAGGGCTCAGTTGGGGAAGGCCTCTTGGAGGAAAGGTGATTTTCCCACTGATAAGCTGGAGAGGTCACTGTTAGCTCAAAGACGCAATTTAATATTAATAATAATAAATCATGATGGCATTCGTTAAGCGCTTACTATGGGCTGAGCACCGTTCTAAGCTCCGGGGTTGATCCGAGGCGACCAGGTTGTCCCACGTGGGGCTCACGTTCTTAATCCCCATTTAATAGATGAGCTAACCGAGGCACGGAGAAATCAAGTGACTTGCCCAAAGTCACACAGTTGATAAGAGGTGGAGGATTAGACCCACGACCTCTGACTCTCAAAGTGCTAGCTGTGTGACCTTGGGCAAGACATTTCACTTCTCTGTGCCTCAGTTCTCCTGTTCTCCTTCCTAATTAGACTGCGAGCCCCATGAAGGACAGGGACCGTCTTCAACCTAATTCACTTTTATCTAACCCAGCTCTCTGAACAATGTTTGACACATAGTAAGCACTTAACGAATGCCATATAAACAAAACAGAACAAAAAAACCAAGAGACTCTAACAATATATCTCCACCCAATTAACCTCCACCTCCCTGGTTCAGACTGTTGGACTTGTTATTTCTTTCCGCTGGAAGCATCGTGAGTTTAACCGAGCCCTTACGAATAAGAAACAGGACCATCCTTCCACTGTGCATCCTGTGAGGAGAAAATGCTGCGAGCGTACGGAAAGATGCTTTATCTTCAGTCTGAGAGTAGGTGATGGTGGAGGATTGTGCTAGAAGGGGAGGGGCATTGTGGCATATGCTCATGAATAATGAATCTGACATTACAGTTATGCAAATGTAACCCAGCGAGCTCTAAGCGAAAACTTTGTTTATATCATCATTTATTCAGAAGATTTTTGTGTTCGGCACCTGGATAGAGCTCGCAGTGGTAATGAAGCAAAACCGTGTGCTCTGTTTCCGACGGGGTGGGCACGAGGAGGAGACATGAGGGATGTTCTATTTCATCGATTAGGATTTCACTGAGCAGATAAAGGTGAGGTAGAACGGCAGATTTGGAGGGAAAACGCCGGACAGGAGGCCTGAGAGGGCAGCATCTGTTTGGGTGTGTCGGCGACTCCTATTGACTGGCACAGGACAGTGATGGATTGGGAACCCGGAAGTAAGGAAGAGTTTCTAAATCCATATGGGATTGCAATGTCAGGAGACTGCTGGCATCCTGCCTATCGTCTCTGGTCACGTAGTGGGCCACCTTCCTGTGACTGGTCCCTAGCAAGTCTCAGGAGAATTGTAACCGTCTTGTTCAGGGCTGGCAGAATGGCCAGAAGAGCACAGAGGGGGTCTCTTTGACCCCTCCATTCCCCGGTCACCCCCTCCTTCGGCTACCTTGGGAGCTACTCTCCAACAGGAGAGGTGGGAGGGCGCTGTGCATCAGAACGGTAACCAACATCCTTAGGTAGGGGTGGACCTGAAGCTTCTTGTAAAATGCTGATGAGAATGATAATGATATTTGTTAAGCGCTTACTTTGTGCCGAGTACCATTCTAAGTGCTGGGGTGGCTACAAACTAATCAGGTTGGACACAGTCCCTGTCCCTCGTGGGGCTTACAATCCCAGTAGGAGGGAGAACAGGTCGTGAATCCCCATTATGCTGTTGAAGAAACTGAGGCGCAGAGAAGTAAAGCGCTCTGCTCAAGATCACACAGCGGGCAAGTGATGCGAGGAGGATCAGAACCCAGGTCCTGTGGCCCCCAGACCTGTGCCTTATCTACTGGCCATGCTGCTTCCCTTAGTATGTTGAGCACTGTTCTAAGCACTGCTTAGAAGTGCACGGGCTTTGGAGTCAGAGGTCATGAGTTCGAATCCCAGCTCTGCCACTTGTCAGCTGTGTGACTGTGGGCAAGTCACTTCACTTCCCTGTGCCTCGGTTACCTCATCTGCAAAATGGGGATTAAGACCGTGAGCCCCACGTGGGACAACCTGATTCCCGTGTCCACCCCAGCGCTTAGAACAGTGCTCGGCACATAGTAAGCGCTTAACAAATACCAACATTATTAAGCACTGGGGCAGATACAAGTTAATCAGGTTGGACACAGGCCTTTTTCCACATGGGGCTCACACAACAGGTATTGAATCCCGATTTTATAGATGAGGAAACTGAGGCCCAGAGACGCGAAGTGACCTGCCCAAGTTCACACAGCAGACAACTGGGGGAGCTGGGATTAGAACCCAGGTCCTCTGACTCCCAACCCTGTGCTCTTTCATTCATTCATTCATTCAATAGTATTAATCGAGCGCTTACTATGCGCAGAGCACTGTACCAAGCGCTTGGAATGGACAGTTCGGCAACAGATAGAGACAGTCCCTGCCCATCGACGGGCTCCCAGTCTAATCTTTCTAATCTAATCTTTCAGTTAGGCCGTGCTGCTTTTTGAAGCAGGAGCCAGGCCGGGCAGTAGGTAGCCAACTTCCAAATTAGAGAAGCATCGTGGCTCAGTGGAAAGACGCCGGGCTTGGGGATCAGAGGTGATGGGTTCGAATCCCGGCTCTGCCACCTGTCAGCTGTGTGACTGTGGGCAAGTCGCTTAACTTCTCTGTGCTTCATTTACCCCATCTGTAAAATGGGGATTAAAACTGTGAGCACCACGTGGAGCGACCTGATCACCCCGTATCTACCCCAGCGCTTAGAACAGTGCTCCGCACGTAGTAAGCGCTTAACAAATGCCAACATTAAATTACCATTTGGCATGGAAAGTTCCAAAATTTGCCACCTGCCTTAAAACAAAAGAGTTTCCCCAACCAGTTCAAAAGTCAGGGTCTCATTGTCGTAGCTAAATTAAAATGGGCAATTGGGCTTGGAATTTTACCATTTTGCCTCAGATCAGTTTTAGAAATCGGCTTAAATATTTTCCCCAGGGGAGTTAGCCACCGTGAAGGCTACAGAAATGTGTGTTTTCTTGGCGGAGGTTGGAAGGTCATGGGATTCCCAAGAGGTCAACAGGCCCATCCTCCAGTCTCAACGCAGCTGCATTTCAACCAGATTCTTGCCACGAGGAGCGGATGAAAGACCGTTCCATTTCTCCTCCCGGGCAGAGCCAGCTCCAGAACAAGTTTGTTTCCTGCTCTATTTGTATTAACAACCCCTTTTAGGTTAAAAGACAACAAACCTCTATTTAGGAAGACTATCGGATCTGAAAGACATTTACATTGAATTTCTTTTGAAACCAAGACCCAGGATAATGCCCACCTACTCCTCCCTCCTCTTAATCTCCATTGTAAATAGTAGAACAGCATTTACTAAAAGTAGAAATAGGATCCAAAAGAAGAAAATAATTAGTAATTGGGGTTCATTTTCCATCGCTGCTGCTTAACAACTATTTTCACTTTGACACGGAAGTCATTGTATCCAGCGATTACATTGTATTGCAGGCCCTAAATGGCTTTATAAATATAGTGACTAGATTTGCTGCATTTAGCAGGAAATTCGCTGCTTGCAGCTCCGCAAGATACCAATTGGAAACTTTCGGTTCATGTGGGAATATTATGATTTTCGTTTTGCAAGGTACTTGAAAGTCAGAAAAGCAAAATCACTGCTTTGTGTCCCAAGGAGGATAGAGCAGTGATTTTTATCTCACTCACAAGTTCACAGGCTTCCACAATGCACACCACACTCACACACACACACACACACACAGACATGCAGATGATGGAAGCTTGACACTAAATATTTGCCTTCAGTAGACAATAATCCCTCCAGGGAATATTAGCGCGTAATAAAATCTGCTGGTTTTTAAGGTGATCGTGAGACAGCAAAGCAATATACAGATATGAAATTCTCCTCCAACTTCATTTTGCAAATGGATGTCCTTAAGTTTTTTAGGGAGAATTAGAATCACAGGTTTTGCTAGGAGCCCGGCAGATTCCTCTAGGCTGTAAACTCCCCGAGGGCAGGGATTGTGTCTTCCAACTCTATTGTAATAATAATAAGGGTATTTGTTAAGCGCCTTCTAGATGCCATGCACTGTTCTAAGCTCTGGGATAGATCCAAGATAATCAGGTTGTCCGACCTGGGGCTCACAGTCTTCATCCCCATTTTCCAGATGAGGTAACTGAGGCCCAGAAAAGTGAAGTGACTTGCCCAGAGTCACACAGCTGACAAGCGGAGCCGGGAATAGAATAATAATAATAATGTTGGTATTTATTAAGCGCTTACTATGTGCAGAGCACTGTACTAAGCGCTTGGAAAGTGCCGAATGGCTGAATTGCCGGCTATTTGTTGCCGAATTGCACTTTCCAAGCGCTTAGTACAGTGCTCTGCACATAGAAGTGCTCAAAAATTACGAACGAACGGATGAATTCTCTGGGCCTCAGTTACCTCATCTGTAAAAGTGCACATAGTAAGTGTTCAATAAATACGGTTGAATGAATGAATGACTGTAAGCCCCACGTGGGACAACCTGATTACCTTGGGTCTACCCCCGAGCTTAGAAGAGTGCTTGGCACATAGTAAGTGCTTAACAAATACCATTATTATTATTATGGGAGCAAAATCGGCAAGATGTTCATTGATTCCTGCTGCCCTGCCACGTTCTTGGCAGAGAGGCGGATCAGCTGGCCTCAAGAATAATGACTTTTTGGCATTTGCGTGATTCCTCGTCAGTGGAATTGGGCAGGAACTGTCCCCTGCAGACTGCGATTTCTAGCCCGATCGGGGACTTCTTACCCGGCACATCAGGGCAGAGCCGTTCAGAAGATCGATATGTTATTTATATTAATGTCCGTCTCCCCCTGTAGACTGTAAGCTCGCTGTGGGAAGGGAAGGTGTCTGTTCATTCATTCAATCGTATTTATTGAGTCCTTACTGTGTGCAAAGCACTGTACTAAGTGCTTGGGAGAACACAATATAACAATAAACAGTCACATTCTGCTTATAACAGAATTGACAGACACGTTCCCTGCTTATGAGCCCCACTTGGGGCCCGGACTGTGTCCAACCTGATTAACTTCTATCTACCCCAGCACTTAGTACAGTGCCTGGCACATAGTAAACACTTAATAAACACATGTTTTTTTAAGAAACGGGCCTGTGGACAATTGCATTTTCTGGGGATGTGGGATTATTTCCTAGAAAAGGAGAGCGGGGTTACCCAGTTTGCTCCAGTTCATATTACAGGCAGAACCGTGAACAGACAACTGGGAACAGAAGACCATTTCCCAACTGGAGGTTGAGGTTTCTCGCTAAGTGCTTATCGTGTACCAAGTAATAATAATAATAATGATGTTGGTATTTGTTAAGCGCTTACTGTGTGCAGAGCACAGTTCTAAGTGCTGGGGTAGACACAGGGGAATCAGGTTGTCCCACGTGGGGCTCACAGTCTTAATCCCCATTTGACAGATGAGGTAACTGAGGCAGAGAAGTGAAGTGACTTGCCCACAGTCACACAGCTGAGCTTGGTTTCGAACCCATGATCTCTGACTTCAAAACCCGTGCTCTTTCCACTGAGCCACGTTGCTTCTCTGTGCTGTGCTAAGCACTGGGACACAGTCCCATCCCCTATGGGGCTCCCGTTCTCAGCTGGAGGGGGAACAGGGATTTAAAACCCAGTAAGAAAAATGAGTGGAGTATTCGCTAAGCACTTACTGTGTTTCAAACATTGTACAATGCACAGGGTTAGATAAAAGATAAACAGATTGGTTACAGTCTCTGTCACACAAAGGGCTCGTGGCTCGGTGGAAAGAGCCCGGACTTGGGAGTCAGAGGTCATGGGTTCCAATCCCAGATCTGCCGCTTGTCAGCTGTGTGATTTTGGGCAAGTCACTTAACTTCTGTGGGCCTCAGTTACCTCATCTGTAAAATGGGGATGAAGACTTTGAGCCCCACGTGGGACAACCTGATCACCTTGTATCCCTCCCCAGTGCTTAGAACAGTGCTTTGCACATAGTAAGCGCTTAACAAATACCAACATTATCATTATTATTATTAAGCCAGAGGTAGAACAGAGGCATTTAATCCCCATTTTACAGATGAGGTAACTGAGGCCCACAGAAGTTAAGTGACTTGCTCTAGGTCACACATTAGGCAAGGAGCAGAGCCAGGAGTTCTAATCCCAGCCACTTAATAATAATAATAATAATAATAATAATTATGGTATTTGTTAAGTGCTTACTATGTGTCAAGCACTGTTCTAAGCGCTGGGGTAGATACAAGGTAATCAGGTTTTCCCACTTGGGGCTCACAGTCTTAATCCCCATTTTACAGATGAGGTAACGGAGGCACAGAGAAGTCAAGTGGCTTGCCCAAGGTCACACAGCAGACAAGTGGCAGAGCCGGGATTAGAACCTATGTCTCTGACTCCCAAGCCCGTGCTCTTTCCACTAAGCCACGCTGCTTCTCTGCGGCCTGCTGTGTGACCTTGGGTAAGTCGCTTCACTTTTCTGTGGCTCAGTTTCCTCGTCCTCAAATTTCCTCTGTTCCTCAGTTTCCTCAAATGGGGATCGAGACTGTGAGCCCCACTTGGGACAAGGATTATATTTAATGAAATTTGCTTGTATCCACCCCAGCGCTGAGTACAGTGCCTGGCACACAGTATGCAATTAATGAATACCAGAATTATCATTATCATTATTATTGTTATTATTAAGTCTCCTGATTCCCAGCCCTGTGGTCTTTCCACATGGCTACACTGTTTCTTTGGAAGAGGCAAGGAGCAATAAGATTTAGGGCTACCAGAAAAAAATTAGAAAATGTTTGATCTAACTGTATCTGAAGCCGACTGAATCTGTAGATTGGGGCAAATTTGCCCTTTGCCAAGAGGGTTTTAGTATTTTCTTCTTTGTTGGAGAGTTCAGGATTTGTAAGGGTTCAGTTTGGGGAGTAGTGTGGGGGATGCTGGTGGGATGGTACTTGTTAAGCGTTTACTATATGCCAGGCACTGTACTAAACTCTAGTTTAGATACGAGCAAAGTCAAGGGCTCAGGAACCAACTATCAGCTTGATGACACTGCCTGCTTGGACGTTTCGCCAAATCTACTCGGCCTGCCATCCACATAAGAATAATAATGTTGGTATTTGTTAAGCGCTTACTATGTGCAGAGCACTGTTCTAAGCGCTGGGGTAGACACAGGGGAATCAGGTTGTCCCACGTGGGGCTCACAGTCTTAATCCCCATTTGACAGATGAGGTGACTGAGGCACAGAGAAGTGAAGTGACTCGCCCACGGTCACCCAGCTGACAAGCGGCCGAGCCGGGATTCGAACCCATGACCTCTGACTCCAAAGCCCGTGCTCTTTCCACTGAGCCAGGCTGCTTCTCTAAGAAGTAGTTGAAGCCCACGGAGGGACAAAGTTTGTTGTGTGCAGGGAATGTGTTAATTAATTTATTCATTCATTCGATCATATTTATTGAGCCCTAATTGTGTGTAAAGCACTGTACTAAGCATTTGAGAGTACAGTATAGCAACAAATAGACACATTCCTCACCACAAGGAGCTCATAGTCTAGAGGGGGAGACAGACATAGATATAAATAGATAAATCAATAAATTACACATTCAATAGTATTTATTGAGCGCTTACTACGTGGGGAGAACTGTACTAAGCGCTTGGAATGTACAGATATGCTGTGGGGATGGCAGGGAGGATGAATGAAGGAGCAAGGGCGGCACAGACGGGAGTGGGAGAAGAGGAGAGGCGGGCTCAGCCAGGGAAGGCTTCTTGGAGGAGATGGGCCTTCAATAAGGTTTTGAAGTGGAGGACAGCAATTGTCTGTCTGGGTCTATTGTTGTACTGTACTCTCCCAAGCGCTTAATACAGAGCTCTGCACACAGTAAGGGCTCAATAAATGCATTTGAACGAATGAATGAATGAATAGGGTGAGGAGAGAAGGGAACACAGAGCGTTTGGGATTAAGAGGCAGAGGAAGAACTGCAAAAGATTTGGGCTTAAATTCACTCCTCATCTCAAGGGTGGGGAAGCAGCGTGGCTCAGTGGAAAGAGCCCGGGCTTGGGAGTCAGAGGTCATGGGTTCGACTCCCGGCTCTGCCACTTGTCAGCTGCGTGACTGTGGGCGAGTCACTTCACTTCTCCGGGCCTCGGTTCCCTCATCTGTAAAATGGGGATGAAGACTGTGAGCCTCACGTGGGACAGCCTGAGTACTCTGTATCTCCCCCAGCGCTTAGAACGGTGTTCTGCACATAGTAAGCGCTTAACAAATACCAACTTCATTACTTTATTAAGGTTGACACAACTGCAAAAGTAGATGGTAGATGAGACCGTTGGCAAAGTAGAAGGGGACAGTGGGGCCTAGTGAAAAGATCATAGGTCTAAGGGGTCAGAGGACATGGGTTCAAACCCCACTCGTCTGCTGTGTGACCATGGGCAAGTCACTTAACTTCTCTGGGGCTCAGTTTCCTCATCTGTAAAATGGGGATTAAATACTCGTCTCCTTCCTCCTTAGACTGTGATGCCCATGTGGGGCAGGGTCGGGATCCAACTTGATTATCTTATATCTACCACAGTGCTTGACACATAGTAAACTCTCAGCGAACACCACTGTTACTACATCATCATTATTATTATTATTATTATTAGAGTTGAAAAAGAATATGATCAAATGCCTTATTGAAAAGGTCTTCTGGCAGCATTTATTCATGCATTCATATTTATTGAGTGCTTACTGTGTGCAGAACATTGTACTAAGCATTTGGAGGAGTACGATACAAGAATAAGCAGGCACATCACCTGTTCACAACGAGCTTATATTCTAGAGGGGGGGAGACAGACATTGAGAGAGAAGCAGCGTGGCTCAGTGGAAAGAGCCCGGGCTTGGGAGTCAGAGGTCATGGGTTCGAATTCTGACTCTGCCACTTGTCAGCTGAGTGACTGTGGGCAAGTCACTTCACTTCTCTGCCTCAGTTACCTCATCTGTAAAATGGGGATGAACTGTGAGCCTCACGTGGGACAACGTGATGACCCTGTCTCTATCCCCAGCGCTTACAACAGTGCTCTGCACATAGTAAGTGCTTAACAAATACCAACATTATTATTATTATTAATGAATGAATTCCAGATATGTACAAATTCTTCGGTTGTGAAGAATTTGCCAGTGTATGTTGTATCTTTGGAGAACCAATACAGTTTCAAGTGCTTTCCAGAGTGCAAAGAATCGTGTACCCCGATTAAAAAAAGTGCTCATTAGAGCAATAATGGCTGCTGAAAAATTGATGGCCCTCATGGGAGAAACCCACCCGTTTCATAGATCACTGGATTCCTGCATTATTAAAACTGGCTAATCTAACTCTTAATACCTCAAAATGCTCTGATAAAGAATGGGACTATGGATTGGTTCAGACTTCTTTCCCACACCTTTATTTTCCATCATTTATACCCTGCCAAGCATGTGCTGGACAATAAATCGAATATTGACTTTTCATGAAAAGATCAAAGTTAAGACCAAGCCTCAGGATATCTCCATTTCTGACTCTGAATTTTGTATTTTTTTAATCTGTCCTGTGTTAGTGGTTTCTTATCTCAGCATATTTGTTTCTTTTGTTTTGATTCCACACTTTATATTAAAAATGAAATGAAAGTTACTGTAAGATTACTCTAGGTATAAAGCAATTTGCATTGTAAAGTTATCTAACAACAAATAGAACTGTTCTCTTTCTACCTACTATAATTTGATTTGCAGCTTAGTCTTTCCAAGATAATAATAATGTTGGTATTTGTTAAGTGCTTACTATGTGCAGAGCACTGTTCTAAGCGCCGGGGTAGATACAGGGTATCAGGTTGTCCCACGTGAGGCTCACAGTTAATCCCCATTTTACAGTGAGGTAACTGAGGCCCAGAGAAGTGAAGCGACTTGCCCACAGTCACACAGCTGACAAGTGGCAGAGCCGGGATTCGAACTCATGACCTCTGACTCCCAAGCCCGTGCTCTTTCCACTGAGCCACGCTGCTCCTCTAGATAGATACGTATAACAACAGCTGAATGTTTCAGTCTCAGATTTGCTATAATGGTTTATTAATTAAGGATAATAATAAATAATTGAGTTATTTGTTAACATTTACGATGTGCCGAACACTGTACTAAGCCTTGGGGTAGATACAAGGTAATCAGCTCCCACTTGGAGCTCAGAGTCTAAGCAGGAAAGCGAACAGCTATTAAATTCCCGTTTGGCAGATGAGGGAACTGAGGCACAGAGAAGTTAAGTGAGTTGCCCATGGTCACACAGCAGGCAAGTGGTGGAGCTGGGATTAGAACCTGGATCCACTGACTCCCAGGCCCATGCTCTTTCCACTAGGACACACACTGCTTTCCTATTCAACCAGGAGGTCAATGTTATAAGGTGAGAGTGGTATCAGGTTTGAAATTATACAAGGAACACTCTTTTAAAGCTAATATACTAATCCTTCAATACAAATCAAATCTTAGAATGTAAAACAAGCTCTTCTAGGGGGAAAGCCTTACCATCTGCTAATGAGAAACGTCAATCTTGCCAATTTTAGTCTTCATTTTTTTTTTTTACCATGACTAGAATGAAATGTTTTCTGATTAGAAGTAAATATTGTTGCAACAGAAAGATCTCCTAGGAAACAATTTTGGTAGACTTTTTTTTGGTAAATCTGAAGAATCTCATTATTTGCTTTTTAATAAATCAAGTCTTCCCTATCCATATAAACAAAAATTCCCTAATTGTTTTTTATTCATAGAAATAAACCAGATGAAATATAGAAGGGTAGATTTAGAGTAGTAGCTATCGGACAATTTTTTTTAAATAAATCAAATCTTAAAAGTCTTGAAAATAGCAAAACCAGATCACTGAGAGATAGAGTTCTTTAAGTTAGTCATGGAACTGTGTGGAAGGAGTGTGAAGACTGATTTCATTTTTCAATTTCAGAATCAAAACAGCCATAATTATCTAGCCTTTTACAGGGGTAAGACCAGTATGCTATAAATGTTACGCTATATCGATTTTTTTGTGGTATCTGTTAAGCCGTCACTAGGTTTTAAGCATGTTTCTATGTTCTGGGATAGATACAAGATAATCATGTTGGACACAGTCCCTGTCGGCCACAGGGCTCACAATCTAAGTAGGAGGGAGAAGAGCCGTTGCAATCCCCTCCTCCACTTGTCTGCTGCGTGACCTTGGGCAAGTCACTTCACTTCTCTGTGCCTCAGTTACCTCATCTGCATCATTGAGATTAAAAGTGTGAGCCCCAAGTGGGACAATCTGATTCCCCCGTATCTACCCCAGCATTTATAACAGTGCTTGGCACCTAGTAAGCGCTCCACAAATGCCGTTATTGTTATTATTTTAAGGAAGAGGAAACTGAGCCACAGAGGAAGTGAGGGGACTTTGCCCAAGGTCACCCAGTAGACAAGTGGTGGAGCTTGTACTTGAACCCAGGTCCTCTGATCGTGGTATTTATGGAGCACTAACTAAGTAGTGCACTAACACACTACTAAGTGGTTTGGAGAGTAAAATGCAGTAGAATTAGTCGGCAAGACCCCTGGCATGTCCTCAAGAAATTAGAATTTTGGAAGGAAAGGATCTGAGTGCCCCAGGGGTGGGTCAGAGCCAAAGCAATCTGAGGGCCCAGAGGATGGGCTCCCCACTCGAGGCTCGATCCAACTAGTAGAAGCCGAGCAGAGTGTCCTGGGTGGGCAGGTGATGGATAGATGGGCAGTAGTGACAGCTCAGAAACGGTCATCACACTAAATACCAGAGAAGACCTGGTAGAGAAGCAGCGGGGCTCAGCGGAAAGAGCACGGGCTCGGGAGTCAGAGGTCACGGGTTCGAATCCCGGCTCGGCCACTTGTCAGCTGGGTGACCGTGGGCAAGTCACTTCTCTGTGCCTCAGTTACCTCATCTGCCAAATGGGGATGAAGACTGTGAGCCCCACGTGGGACCACCTGACTCCCCTGTGTCTACCCCAGCGCTTAGAACAGTGCTCTGCACATAGTGAGCGCTTAAATACCGACATTATTATTATTATTATTATTATTATTATTGCCAGCAGTCATGCTCAAAGCAACACCGGGAGGAGAGGCGGGGGTCATCAGGACTCAGCGTCTCCTAAGGGATCGCTTCCAACTTGTTCCCGGCTTCTTCCCGGAACCCCAAGTCATACGTATCCACTGCCGTCTCCCTCAATTTTTATTCACTTGTCAAAACGTAGCCTCAACGCTTAGCAGTTATTCGATGGTGCCTTCCACGACTTTCTTTGATTTAGGGAAGACGCACTGCCCGGGAGAAAGAGCGGAGTTGGAATCCCACCTCTGCCACTTGCTCGTTTCGTGTCCTTGGCCCGGTCCCTTAACTTTGCTGCCCTCAGTTCCCTCGCGTCTAAAGTAGAGGTTCTTTGGACAGTGAGCCCCGTGGGGGGCAGGGACTCTATCTGTCTATAGAAGCAGCGTGGCTCGGTGGAAAGAGCACGGGCTTTGGAGTCAGACGTCATGGGTTCGAATCCCGGCTGGGCCACTTGTCAGCTGTGTGACTCTGGGCAAGTCACAACTTCTCGGTGCCTCAGTTCCCTCATCTGTAAAATGGGGATTAAGATTGTGAGCCCCAAGTGGGACAATCTGAGATTCCCCTGTGTCTACCCCAGCGCTTAGAACAGTGCTCGGCACATAGTAAGCGCTTAACAAATACCACAATCATCATCATCATCAGTCATTACTCTATAGGGAAATCTTTCTACCTCTCTTTCCCCTATTAGACTATAAACTCCTTGTGGGCAGAGATTGTGCCTCTTCTCTCTTTTCTACTTCCCGAGTCCTTAAAGCTCTACTTCCACCGAGTGCTCAATAATGCTACCGCTATTACTGTTACTGTGGAAAAAGCCCGGGCTTGGAAGTCAGAGGTCATGGGTTCTAATCCCAGATCCGCCACTTGTCAGCTGTGGGACTGTGGGCAAGTCACTTCACTGTGCCTCAGTTCCCTCCTCTGGAAAATGGGGATGAAGACTGTGAGCCCCTCGTGGGACAACCTGATGACCTTGTAACTACCCCAGTGCTTAGAACAGTGCTTGGCCCAGAGTAAGCGCTTAACAAATACTATCGTTCATAATACTGCTACTACTACAGGGATGTGTGTTTACTGTGCTATCGTACTCTCCCCAGCACTTAGTACAGTGCTCTGCACACATTAAGCGCTCAATAAATACAACTGAATGAATGAATGAATGAATACTACAGAGCGGCAGCGTGGCTTAGTTGAAAGAGTGCGGACTTGGGAGCCAGAGAACGTGGGTTCTAATCCCGCCTCCGCCACTCGTCTGCTATGTGACTTTGGGCAAGCCTCTTCACTTCACTTCACTTCACTTCACTTTTATTGCCATCGTTCTCGTCTGTCCGTCTCCCCCGATTAGACCGTAAGCCCGTCAAACGGCAGGGACCGTCTCTATCTGTTGCCGACTTGTTCATTCCAAGTGCTTAGTACAGTGCTCTGCACATAGTAAGCGCTCAATTAAATACTATTGAATGAATGAACTTCTCTGTGCCTCAGTTTCCTCATCTGTAAAATGGGGATTAAGACTGTGAGCCCCACGTGGGACAAGATGGATGACCTTGTATCTACCCCAGGCAGGATTAGAACCCATGGCCTCTGACTCCCAAGCCCGTGCTCTTTCCACTAAGCCAAGCCACTTCTCCAGCCTCAGTGTCTGGAGCAATTTCCTATAGCACCACACCAGGCCCTTGTCGGGCTACTCAGAGCTGCCTTCGAGGAGCAGGAGTGCTACAGTGCTCTGCACACATTAAGTGCTCCATAAATACCATTAACTGATTTTTGAATCATTGACTATATTGTTCCATGGGTGTGGATCCCTACAGATACTGGTCAGTCTATCAATCAGTTGCATCTAAATCAATATTTATTTGGCCCCGAATGTGTGCAGAGCACCGTACCAAACGCTTGGAAGAATGCATTTACGTGACAAGACCCATTCCCTGATTTTGCCACTGTACAGTCACATAGACTATAAGCTCGATGTGGGCAGGAGTCGGTTCTACCAATTCTGCTGTTTTGTTCCTTTCCTAGTGCTTAATGTAGTGCTCTGCATGCAGTAAGTGCTCAATAAATTCCATGGATAGATGGATTTGAGGAGTTTACACTTCTCTTGCGGATGGGGTCAAGTGCATACAGATTTCATCCCCTGCTAAGAAAAAAACGGTAAAATGAATGAAATGCTTCCTATTAAACAGAGGAGAAATAGTGTAATTCTGAAACCCAGGTACCCTAGTAAATTTGCCCCAACATTTTTACAACTGGCTAAAAATCAAACCATAAGTATCTGCATGTTTAGAGGCAATATTCAATCATTCACTGGAAACATCTTCCAAAGGTGTCTTATTGAATTATTCCAGCACAATTTAAAGATAAGAAAGAAATTGTACTATTCATTATTAAAGGCAATAGTGTCACAATTTTAGATTAGGGTTAATTAAAAGAGTGTATAGTGTCATACAGGGGAATAGTGGAAATGCTGAATGGAGTTTTCCAATGGCTTTGAGAAATCCAGGGAAGATATACCATAGTTATGAAATTGAGCCTAAGAAAATTAAGTTTCCTGTAATACGCCTTTTGAAGGAATGCATACTGAACTTTCAGGGACGTATTCAAAAATGAGTGCTTATAGACTGGCAACGCAATGGAGAATTCAGAATTATTTAAGTTATTCATTTATGTTAATATCCATCTCCCCCTCTAAGCTGCAGGCTCGTTGTGGACAGGGAATGTGTCTGCAACTCGGTTGTAATATACACTCTTCCAGGTGCTTAGTAATAATAATAACAATAATGATGGTATTTGTTAAGCGCTTACTATGTGCCAAGTACTGTTCTAAACACTGGGGTAGATACTAATAATAATAATAATAATGTTGGTATTTGTTAAGCGCTTACTATGTGCCGAGCACTGTTCTAAGCGCTGGGGTAGACATAGGGGAATCAGGTTGTCCCACATGGGGGCTCACAGTCTTAATCCCCATTTTACAGATGAGGTAACTGAGGCCCAGAGAAGGTAAGTGACTTGCCCACAGTCACACAGCTGACATATGGCCGAGCCGGGATTTGAACTCATGACCTCTGACTCCAAAGCCCGTGCTCTTTCCACTGAGCCACGCTGCTTCTCTTCTCTCTTCTCTAGATACGAGGTAATCAGGTTGTCCCACATGGGGCTTACAGTCTTAATCCCCATTTGACAGATGAGGTAACTGAGGCACAGAGAAGTGAAGTGACTTGCCCAGAGTCACACAGCTGATCGGTGGCAGAGCCGGCATTAGAACCCATGACCTGACTCCCAAGCCTGGGCTCTTTCCACTAAGCCAGCTGCTTCCGTACTGTGTTCTGTACTCAGTAAACACTCAGTAAATACCTTGATAATGAAGAAGACTGGCTTCTATAAGGCAAATCTTCCTTAATGCTTGTAAAAAAAACCCCAGAAGGATAGTAATAATGATAATTATGGTATTTGCTGAGCGCCAACTATGTGCCAAGCACTGCTGTAAGCGCTGGGATCGATACAAGGTAATCAGGTTGAACACATGGGGTACACAGTCTTAATCCCCATTTTACAGATGAGATAACTGAGGCCCAGAGAAGTTAACTGACTTGCCCAAAGTCACACAGCAGACAAGTGGCAGAGGTGGGATTAGAACCCACATCCTCAGACTACCAAACCCATGCTCTTGCCTCTAATTGTTTGTGGATCCACGAGAAGCGAGCGCAAGGCAGCATGTTCTCACGGAATAGGTACTGGGTCAGGGATCAGATGTCAGGGGTCAGGACTTCCAACTTTGCCACGGCCTCTTGTGTAACATCAGACGAGTCACTTCACCTCTCTGGGCCTCCATTTCTCCATCTGCAAAATGGGGATAAGACAGATTTTGAGCTCCATATGGGTCAGGCATCTTCCCCGACCTCATAACCTCCCAGCTACTCCAGTGCTCAGCACGTGGCAAATGCTTAATAAATTCGATAATGCTTTCATTTCCTAAATTAATATTTCAAAAAGGGCATTTTCATATTTCACAGGAAGTTGAATTTTTGGTGGCCGAGTCAAGGACAATAATACTTGCCGTTTTAGACGCAGATGCTGCTAAGTTAATCTTGTGATATAGATAGAAGGAAATTTTATATTTCAAAGAAAAATTGTTAGCAGATGGCGTAGAAATGATTAAAATAGAATTCAGCAATTATCAACATGATAATTCCAAGAGACTAGTAGCAGTTACAGGCGGCTCTGGGATTGCTTCATTTTGTTGGACAATAGATTGCAAATCTGTCATTAGTCACAACGTAATTAACATCCTTTTTTTTTTTAAAAGAATAGTACATTAGTGTTGGTAGAAATAGCCTCCGAAGGAATTCTGGAGGTTCAAATGGTTTATTTAAGGTGCACCAGCTTTAGGGAATTCTGATATTGGGAGCAAGAGAAGCTCAGCCCAAGGAGGGAGAGAAGAAGTTGTGTAGAGATGAGGGAGGTTGGGTGTGGAAGATGGGTTCCAGACCCATCCAGGTCTCCAGGTCGGAGAAGCAGCGTGGCTCAGTGGAAAGAGCCTGGGCTTCGGAGTCAGAGGTCATGAGTTCGACTCCCGGCTCTGCCACTTGTCAGCTGTGTGACTGTGGGCGAGTCACTTAACTTCTCTGTGCCTCAGTTCCCTCATCTGTAAAATAGGGATTAAAAGTGTGTGAGCCCCACGTGGGACAACCTGATTACCCTGTATCTCCCCCAGTGCTTAGAACAGTGCTCGGCACCTAGTAAGCGCTTAACAAATACCAACATTATTATTATTATGTTGTACCATCTCGGCCTGTCAACGGTCACTTAATAATCACAATAACTGGGGCATTTCTTAAGCGCTTACTATGAACCAGGCACTGTTAAGCACTGAAGTAGATACGGGCAAATCGGTTCAGACACAGTTCCTGTCCCACATGGGGCTCACTGTCTTAATCCCCATTTTACAGTTGAAGGAACCGAGGCTCAAAGAAGTGAAGTGACTTCACACAGCAGACGAGTGGCAGAGCCCGGATTAGAACGCACGTCCTTCTGACTCCCAGGCCCCGTACTTTATCCACAAGGCCACGCTGCTTCTCCAACCTGTAGAATGTCAGCTCCTCCACTACTTTGCAAACCTCCTTAGGGCAGGGAGGCTCCCCTGAAGGAACTGCGCCCATATCGATAGCTACTGTGCTATTTTGATGACTGCGTCAGCCTCCTCGCTGACCTCCGTGCCTCCTGTCTCTCCCCGCTCCAGTCCATATTTCTCTCTGCCGACCAGATCATTTTTCTAGAGAAACGTTCAGGCCGTGTCTCCCCACTCCTCAAGAACATTCAGTGGTTGCCCATCCGCCTCCTCTGCGAACAGAATCTCCTCACCATTGGCTTTAAAGCACTCCATTCCCTTGCACCCTCCCGCCTCATCTTATTATTCTCCTATTATAATCCAGCCTGCACACGTTGCACGTCTAATGCTAACCTTCTCGCTGTACCTCGATCCCGGCTATCTCGCTGCTAACCTCTCGCCCACGTCCTGCCTCTGGACTGGAACAGCCTCCCTCCTCTTATCTGACAGACGATTAATCTCCCCCCCCCGACCCGCTTCAAAGCCTTTTTGAAGGCACACTTCCTCCAAGAGACCTTTCCTGACTAAACCCTCTTTTCCTTTTCTTCGACTCCCTCCTGCATCACCCTGACTTGCTCCCTTTATTCCCCCCGACCCATCCCCACGGCACTAATGTCCACATCTGTAAATAATTCATGTATATTATTGTCTGTCTCCCCTTCTAGACTATAACCTCATTGTGGGTAGGTAATGTGTCTGCTATATTCATTCATTCATTCAATAGTATTTATTGAGCGCTTACTATGTGCAGAGCACTGTACTAAGCGCTTGGAATGGACAAATCGGTAACAGATACAGTCCCTGCCCTTTGACGGGCTTACGTATTGTTATATCATACTCTCTCAAGCGCTTAGTACAGTGCTCTGGGAACAGTAAGCACTCAATAAATATGCTTGACTGACTGGCTGTCTATCCAGCACTTAGAACAGTGCTCTGCACATGGTAAGCGCTTAACAAATTACTTGATGAATGCCTTAATGGTGTGCATTCAATTCAAGAGTCTACTCAGTCCTTTAAATGTCGCTTTCCCCAGCGAAGAGGGGGAAGGTCAGGAGAAGGAAGCAGGATTGGACCAGCCTCTGGCTCAGTGGAAAGAGCCCGGGCTTGGGAGTCAGAGGTCATGGGATCGAATGCCGACTCCACCACTTGCCAGCTGGGTGACTTTGGGCGAGTCACTTAACTTCTCTGTGCCTCAGTTACCTCATCTGTAAAATGGGGATTAAGACTGTGAGCCTCACGTGGGACAACCTGATCACCCTGTATCCCTCAGCACTTAGAACAGTGCTCTGCACGTAGTAAGCGCTTAACAAATACCAAGACTATTATTGTTATTATTATTCTGCCCGATGTCCTACAGTGCTTCATCTCCCTCTCCCCATCAGGTCTCATCAACTCCCACTCCATTTCCCCCACGTCCTCTCCTTCTGCACAATACAAGGGCCATTTCCGTGTCCATAATGCGGCTATGGGCTTGGCCCTTCACTGATCTTTTGAGCCATTCCTGCTGACGGAAGTGAAATTCACCATCAGGGGTGTCTTCTTTGAACGTGGACAACATTACACACAAACTCATTCAATCATATTTATTGCACTGTACTAAATGTTTGAGAGAGTACGATAGAACGACAAACAGACACGTCCCCCGTTCACAACAAGCTTACAGTCTAGAGCGGGAGACAGGCATTAATATAAATAAATAAAATTACAGATGATATGTACATAAAAGCTGTGGGGCTGGGAGTGGGGATGAATACAGTAAAATTACAAACATAAGTCAATCTCAGAGTCCATTCATCCCTTTTGTCAATCAATCCATCATGGGATTTTTTGGATACGTACGCAGGGCAGAACACTGTTCTAAGTGCTTATTTTATGTTTGAAACCAGGAATCTACAGTCGAAGAAGATATTTCTGATAAGTCCCCAATCTATCAATCAGTCAAGAGTGGTCTTTATCATGTGCTTATTTACTGTATGTACTTATGTACCGTGTACAAGAGCTTGAGACAGTACAGTACAACAGAATTGGTAGAGTCATGTTCTCTGCCCACATTCAGCTACTTAATAGGTTTGGGAATAGAAATTTGACACGTGTGTTTTTAGTTTATTGGACAGTATTTGCTTATGCTCAGGGGAACCCAGATAATTAGAACCACAGAAATACACGGTGGGTTTTGTAAATATGAACGACGGCTCGGAATTGTTACGTACGAACAAGTCTTTAGATCTCCTTTTTGTAATCATAGTACAGTGTATACAATGGGGCATGAAGCCACATAACCGGCCAATGGAAAATCTAAATAGAAACCCTCAAACGGAGAAAACTTTATTTCTTTCCTCTTTCAACAGTTATTCCATGCTGTAAACAAAAACAAACCAAACTAAAAAAACAGGCACAACTGATACAACAGACTAATAAACCAAACACGCATAGAAAGAAAAGTCTAACAGTACCATCTTTAGGAGATTTTGTTTTCACGAATAGCATCATAAAGCTGGCATATGAAAATAACTCGTCCTCTGTTATTTTCATCTGAGGTTTCTCTGAGCAAATATGAAAAGATCAGTAGATCCTCGTCTTCCCTCAGCAGTCATCTCCGCCAACACAGCAGCTGCAGTGTCACCCGGCTTATGGTGTGAGAAAAACCAGGCCCGTAGTCATCACAGAATTCAGCAGCAATGATGTAAAATTAGGATGACAAATTAGGAGGGAGGCAGCGTGACCAAGTTGGAAAAGTATGGGACTAGTCAAGTCACTTAGCCTCTCTGGGCCTCAGTTTCCGCAGCTGTAAAGTGGGAATATAAATGACATCTGCCATTTTTCCTCCTTAAACTTTAGTCCCTGTGCGGGACACCGACTGTCCATCAGACTGTCCTGTTTCTACCCCAGGGTTTAAGACGGAGTAAGCGCTTACTATATATAATTGTCATCCGTTGCTCACCAAAGGGGCAGGGAGGTAGCCCACTCAGAAGCAGCATGGCCTTGTGGAAAGAGCAAGGGCCTGCAGATCGGAGGACCTGGGTTCTAATCCTGGCTTCTCCACTTTTCTGTTGCATGACCTTGGTCAAGTCACTTAACTTCTCCGTGCCTCAGTTCTCATTATTATTATCAGATGCCGTCGAGTCATTTCCGATTCACGGCAACTCTGTGGATATGTTTTCTCCAGAAGGTCCTGGCTTGCGCCGTAATCCGTAACCTTGCTAATGGGTCTTCCGTTATGGTTGTTATGGCGTCTATCCGTCTAGCAGTCGATCTGCCTCTTCGATGTTTTCCCTGGACTTTTCCTAGCATTAGTGTCTTCTCCAGAGAATTAGTTCTCCTGCTGATGTGTCCAAAATATGCTAATCTAAGTCTTTTGGCCTTCCAAAGAGCACATTGCCTCAGTTCTCTCATCTGTAAAAAGGGAATTAAGATCGTGAGCCCCATGTGGGACGACTCTGGCCAACTTGATTTTCTTGTATCTACTCTAGCACTTAATACAGTGCCTGGCACATAGTGAGCACTTCAAAAGCATGCAATAGATTTAGACAATGAAGACCTTTCCTTTTTGCCGGCAACTAATCAGCTTACATTTTTGCTCTTCTTTGGGTTAAGTAACCTCATTAAGGTTTTACAGTGAATTTCAGACTTCTGTCTACATCTGCCAAAATCAGCACCAGGAGGTGCCGACACGAACATGAAAACATAACAAGGTCCAGCCTGCTGTATGCACAGCTGTGCCTAGGGTTGTGGGTCTAATACTGGCCATTTTAGCCACAGATTATCATTATGATATTTGTTAAGCGACTTTTATGTGTCATGCCCTATTTTAAGCCTTGGGGTAGATACAAGTTAATCAGATGGAACACCGTCCCTGTCCCTCATGGGTCTCACTGTCTAAGTAGGTGGGAGAACAAGCACAGATTCCCCATTTTACAGATGAGGAAATTGAGGCACAGAGAAGTTAAGTAACTTGCCCAGGTCACACAACAGGTATGTGTCAACTCGGTTGCAGCGTACTCTCCCAAGCGCTGAGTACAGTGCTCTGCGCAAAGCAAATGCTCGGTAAACACGATTGATCGAAGTGGTAGACTTGACATTAGAACCCAGATCCTCTGACTCCTAGGTCGTGCTCTTTCCTCAAGATCGCGGGGCTGCTCCAAGGTGAATTTCAAGGACAATTATATATGTTCACCTCTGCTAATCTGTGATTCCACAGAACAGATCTTTCCTCTGGTCACTAAAAGCCAAAGCTCCAATAATTCCATCTTATCCTCGATCTGATGTGTTTGTTCCCCTCTGATCTCTTTATTTCCGCTTGAATTTCCATGAAAAAAGCTTTCAATTAGTAATGTTTGAAAAAGCACTCATGATTAAATCTCAGCTCATAGGCTTTCTGGCAGGGAGGGGGGCAGAAATGTTTATTCCTGTGCCAGGTGGGCTCAACTGATGGATTGTCGTGGAAAGAGAGAAGGGAAGAAAATGGCCAGAAACCATGTAGAATTTGTTCCACCTGTAAGTGCATTGATTTAATTAATCTCACTCCGTCAGTCGTGGAGCATGATTATAATTGCAAGCTCAGAAGCACCATTTGTGCAAGTGATGAGCTTGTAGTCAAAGATGAAAGGGAGAAGACAAGGCATTTACAAACACGGCTCTATTAAGAGCTTTGACTCGCTCGTCTACCTCGGGAGGCCTCGGAAAACGTTGTACAGATCAAAGAAAAGTGAAAGCATCTACAACTTTTCCCGAAATTAACAGAGAATCAAAGCTTTCGGGAGCAGAAATGACATGCAGGCTCCTAACTGGAACAAACAAAGGCTACCAGATCCTGAGTCTGACTCACCAGTGGGAATCAAATTAAGCCAGATGGGGGCCGGCGGGGAGGCGGCTTGAGCGGGGACCTTCCTAGGAGATGCCACCGAGGGACACTGCAACGGTCGGTCGTATTTACTGAGTGCTAACTGTGTGCAGGGCACTGTACTAAGTCACTGGGAGTGTACAGTATAGCTATATAACAGAATTCCTTGCCCACAGCGAGCTTTCATTCCAGCTAGGTTGGGGGTGGGCTGGCTTGGATCACCATCCCTCCTCAAAGCTGCCGGACAATGGCTCTCCCCAATTTCAAAGCCTTATTGAAGGCCCATCTCCTCCAAGAGACCTTCCCTGACTTTGCCCTCTCTTTCCTCATCTCCCATCCCCTTCTGCATCACCCTGACTTCCTCCCTTTATTCACTTCCTCTCCTCCCCCCTCCGCAAGTCCACAGCACTTATCTACATCTTCTAGACTGTACGTTCACTGTGGGCAGGGAACGTGTCTGTTTATTGTTGTATTATACTCACCCAATCACTGAGTACAGTTCTCTGCACACAGTAAGTGATCAATTAACATAATTTAAAGATTAAATATCTGTTGTCTATTTATTTATTTATTTATTTATTTATTTATTTATTTATTTATTTATTTATATTACTGTCTTTCTCCCCCTCTAGACTGCAAGCTCATTGTGGCCAGGGAATGTCTCTCTTATTATATTGTACTCTCCCTAGCATTTAGTAATAGTAATAATAATAATGATGGTATCTGTTAAGTGCTTACTATGTGCCAAGTACTGTTCTAAGTGCTGGGGTAGGTACAAGGTAATCAGGTTGTCCCATGTGGGGCTCACAGTCTTAATCCCCATTTTACAGATGAGAGACCTGTGGCCCGTTGAAGTTAAGTGACTTGCCCAAAGTCACACAGCTGATAAGTGGCGGAGTGGGATTAGAACCCAGGATCTCCGCCTCTCGAGCTCGGGCTCTTTCCACTAAGCCATGCTACTTAGTCCAGTGCTCTACACACGGTAAATGCTCAGTAAGTACTACAGAATGAATGACTGAAAGCGAGCGGGAATATTAACATTTGTTGTTTCAGTGCGGTCGGGTTGGGATCTTGTATTTTGGATCGTTATTTGTATTCCTGCGTATCTGTACTCTGCTACTGTTTCCCCATATACCCCCGGGGAAGAGAAGCAAACTGGAAAAACGAGCTTTTGGCTTGAGCTCCATTTTGGCGGAGGATCAAGGGGCCAGACCTGCAGGGTAGGAGGAGGATGGGACTTTGGAGTGGGGCAGCTCCCTGAGTCAGGTGTCTTTAGGGGTCAGGTCTTTTTACAGTCTCTTCCACCATTTCAGTGTGGCCTAAAGCAGCAAGGTATAGTGGATAGTGGATAAAGCAGGGGTCTGGGAGTCATGGGTTCTGATCCCAGCCCTGCCTCTGTCTGCTGTGTGACCTTGGGCAAGTCACTTCAGTTCACTGTGCCTCAGTTACCTCATCTGTAAAATGGGGATTGAACTGCGAGTCCCATGTGAGACAGGGGCTGTATCCAACCCAATTTGCTTGTATCCACCCCGGTCCTCAGTACAGTGCCTGGCACATAGTAAGCGCTTAAGAAGTACCACAGTTATCATTACTATGAAACATTGAAAGTGTTATTTTGAATGCTTCATCTTTATTATCCATATCTTTCATTTTTACTTTCATGAGGATATAAACCCTGAGAGGAAGAACAATGAAGTATTCCAGTAGGCCTGAATTACTTCTGTAATGCCAGCCTCAAAGCCCCTCTGGACCCCAGTTTTCCTCTTCTGTAAGATGCAAAACTCTTCATCACCTCTTCCCCCCAACCCCTGTCTTCACATGTAAGTTGTGAAGATAAAATGGGATAATTGATGTGACAGTGCTTTGGAAAATAAACTTGTTTTACAATTTCAAGATATCATTATTACTGTTAAACAGTGCCCGGCCCAGAGTAAGTCGTTAACAAATACTATTGAAAAAGCAAAAAAATCCCCTCAAAAAACAATTCCTTGTGGGCGGGGAACAGGGAACATATCTACCAGCTGTTACGTTATACTCTCCCAAGGTCTCTGTTTAGTGCTTGCATACCGTGAGCACTCAATAAATACCCTTGATTGGCTGATTGAAATATGGCACTTGGTGATCGGTGTTTTAGAGTGTTTATCTGAAAAATGGGTTATTGGGGTCCGGAGAGTGGATCTGAAAGGCCCATATGTAGAATGGGATGTTAAGGTTACTCATATTTTTCCAACAGCGCACACCTTTCAATGCTTCTTAGTTAAAAGCCGATGGACGGTAAGTAAATATCAAGGGAGAGATGAGCAATGAGAAAGTTTGCTCTCTCCAAATATGCAACTACATTCAAAGGGCAGAGGAAGAACGTTTGCATTTCTTCTCCAGCCCTGGAGCTGGGCAAAGCGGTCTGAGGGAGTGGGTATTTATCATTTATCGGGGACACCGTCAAAAAGCAAAAAGCTGAAGGCGAAGTGTGTGATGGGATTTTCTACCAAGCAGCACGTTGGTGGGACATTTTCAATATTAAAAAAAAGACCTGTTCAATGGATTAAATTGCCTAAGGAGCAAAGGAACCCGGGTAGTTCAAATTTTGAATCGGTAGAGCTGTGTGTTTTTTCTTTTCAAGGTGTTTTTCTTTTTCTGATAGACTCTCAGTAGGAAAATCATGGGTTATAAAGACTATTGTCAACAGAGCCAAAATGCTTTTAAAATGCTTCAGAATGGCTGTAGCCTTCTTCTAAATTTCCCAACGTGTTTCTGAGATGGAATTTACGAACTGAAGAAAAGATTTCGGGATCTAGGTAGTAAACCTTCGCTCCCCATGGTTGAAAACGGGGAGAAAACGTGTGTCTAATTTAACATCGTGCTGTTTTGGGAATCTCTTCTAGACAATGTCGGTATGCTAGTCTGGTCTCAGACTGGTTCTTCCCCCTATGTAGCTTTTAAAATTCAAAGATAAATAGAAAATCCCCTTTATTTCCTTATCTCCCCATTTTCAGGTGAAAAGGTAGAGAAACTTTGGAGAACTCTTATTTCTGAGGTAGAACTTTCAGGTTATCAGTGGAAATCCCCCTTGCCCATTAGGGTTGGAGTGTGATATGTATTTCTTGATTAGTGCTTCTGATTAAGATGTAGATCATCTTCTGAGTAATTACGGCTGGTTATTTTTGGACTTCACAAGAATACAGATGAATGGAGACAGCGGAGAAATAGTACCTAAAGAAGGGGAATCTGGAAATTCCACCTCCAGTCATTCAATTCTGCCCTAGTGGATATTTTCACTGCATGTTTTGGCTAAGTCCTGCTTAGGTGATTAAGGGTTGCCGGATTGGATGCGGAAAGGTACCGTCTTTGAAGAAATGCTTTCTTCTCTGCTTTTCGCCGTCGGACATGGTGAGCCCTGCGACGCAAGCTTTCTCCAAAGCATTTTTTTTGCCAGGTTGAGACTCCTCATTATAGGCAAACAGGGTCTTTGTACTGTCAGGAAAGAATTGTGGCTTCAATTTGAAATCCTAACCCGTATAAGTCACCATTCTCTCTGTTGACTGGAGACCAACCCCTGTGTAGACTTGTCTATAAACTGTAAGCTTGTTGTGGACAGGGGAAGTGCCTGCCAACTCTGTTGTATTGTACCCTCCCAAGTGCTTAGTACAGTGCTCTGCACACAGTAAGTGCTCAATAAATACCATCGATTGATTTAGTGTTCTCACCCAATCACGTGAAGGTGGGTGACTTCTAATGTCCTTTGTAGACCTATTTTCTGGAATTCATTTCATGTCTCCTCCATTTAACTGTAAGGCCTTTGAGGGCAGGAGCCATGGCTGATTTTTAGTCTCCAGTTTAGATCTGTTCTTTGGAATTTATCTCATGCTTCCTCCATTAGATAGTAAGCTCTGGGTAGAACATCTTCAAGTTCTATTGTACTCTTCCAGGTGCTTAGCTTAGCATGGTGCTCTGCACACAGTAGATGCTTAAAAAATATTACTGACTGATGAAACAATGCATAGAGTTAATAACTTTTCAAGCCATAGAAAGCATTTCATTGGTATTTATTACTGTGGAACTCCAAATGGGGCTTTATTTCTATAGAACTGACAGGATTTTGCAGTACCTTTTATTCCTCTCCTTAGGTTGCTTCTATTTCAAAACGTATTAAGCTCAGACTAGAGGAAAGACTATGGGCCTGGGAGTCAGAATCATCTCCAGTGGTTGCCTCTCAACCTTTGCATGAAGCAAAAACTCCTCACTATTGGCTTTGAGGTTCTCCATTCCCTTGCCCCTTCCTACCTCACCTCCCTTCTCTCCTTCTATGGCCCAGCCCACACACTCCACTCCTCTGGTGCTGCTAACTTCCTCACTAGGCCTTATTCTCGCCCGTCCCACCTTCGACCCCTGGCCCAGGTCCTACCTCTGGCCTGGAATGCCCTCCCTCCTCATATCCACCAAACTAGCCCTCTTTCCCTCTTCAAAGCCCCACTGACAGCTCACCTTCTCCAGGAGGCCTTCCCAGACTGAGCCCCCCCTTTTCCTCTGCTCTTCCTCCCCTCCCCGTCGCCCCTACTCCCTCCCTCTGCTCTACCCCCTTCCCTGCCCCACAGCACTTGTGTATATATGTACATATTTATCATTCTATTTCTTTTGGTAATGATGTGTATATATCTATAATTCTCTGTATCTATTTTGATGGTAATGAGGCCTGTCTACTTGTTTTGTTTTGTTGCCTGTCTCCCCCTTCTAGACTGTGAGCCTGTTGTTGGGTAAGGATTGTCTCTATCTGCTGCCAAATTGTACTTTCCAAGTGCTTAGTACAGTGCTCTGCACACAGTAAGCACTCAATAAATACGAATGAACGAATGAGTTCTAATCCCAGCTCTGCCGGGTGCCTGCTGTGTGACCTTGGGCGAGTCACATCATTTCCCTGTGCCTCAGTTTGTTGATTGGTAAAATGGTGATTCAATACCTGTTCTACCTACTATTTAGACCTTGAGCCCCATATGGGACAGGGACTGTGTCCAACCTACCCCAGAGCTTAGAACAGTGCTTCACATATAATAAGCACCTAACAAATGCCATAGTTACCATTAATCATTATTGGTAGCCTGAATGGCTATGAATTCCAACAATTAATTAATTGAAGGAATTTATTGAGGTAAGCTAAGCCCTGAACTAAACATTGGAGAGTACTGTTCCACTTTCAAGGATCTTATAATCTAATGGCAGGACAGGCAGACAAAATTCATTTTTGAAGAGTGGGAGCAGGAGGAAAAGGAAGGATAGAGCATGAAGTAGGACAACTACATCAGGATGAAATATTCAAATAAAATTTTACAAACACATAAAATTATATGGCCCCATATGTGCTGGAGATAGGAATAGCCTTATATATGTCGCAGACAAATTTCATAAATGCTGAAGGTGGGTGTTGGGCTGACAGTGACCGGTAAATTCTTGGCCAGACCAACTCCATTTTGTAACATTCCCCCATTTTGCTCTGAACAAATGCACCAAGTATCTCCAGGTGCCAACTGACACCTATGGGCCCCTTTGATTCTGAAAACCCACAAGGCCACTGAACCCAGAGGGCTAGTAGTAAGCAATAATAATAATATTGGTATTTGTTAAGCACTTACTATGTGCAGGGCACTGTTCCAAATGCTGGGGTAGACACAGGGTAATCAGGTTGTCCCATGCGAGGCTCAAAGTCTTCATCCCCATTTTACAGATGAGGTAACTGAGGCACCGAGAAGTGAAGTGACTTGCCCACGGTCACACAGCTGACGAGTGGCAGAGCTGGGATTCGAACCCATGACCTCTGACTCCCAAGCCCGGGCTCTTTCCACTGAGCCGCGCCGCTTCCCATAATAATGTTGGTATTTGTTAAGCCCTTACTATGTGCAGAGCACCGTTCTAAGTCCTGGGGTAGATACAGGGTAATCAGGTTGCCCCACATGAGGCTCACAGTCTTAATTCCCATTTTACAGATGAGGTAACTGAGGCACAGAGAAGTGAAGTGACTTGCCCACAGGCACACAGTTGACCAGCGGCGGAGCCGGGATTCGAACCCATGACCTCTGACACCCAAGCCCGGGTTCTTTCCACTGAGCCACGCTGCTCCTCCCACTGCTCCAATAAAGAACTGTCGGCCCCTCGGTTCCGAAAACTCACAAGGTCGCTGAAGCCGAGCGGCTAGAGGTGAGCGAGAAGGAGAATTCCGGTGGGTCTGGCCTCAGGATCCTCACAACTATGAACACGGAATGGGGAGGATCAGGAATTAGCGGGGTATATCTGGAGGGGAGTCAGAACTCTCGATAGCAGGCTGAAACTCTGGCACACCGATGTGACGAGTCACCTCTACCCAGAGTCGGGGACGTCCACTCCACTGGAACGTGCGTGGTTCCAAGTGATCGATTGGACCTCCTTGCTGGAGAAGGAGATGTGAGTATCTCCTCAGAGAGGGAGCTCAATTGCCAGGTGATTTGAAAGGTGACCGTCGCTAGGGTGATTTGCTTCTGGGAAGCAGCGTGGCTCGGCGGA
Organism: Ornithorhynchus anatinus; assembly: GCF_004115215.2. Lineage (NCBI taxonomy): Eukaryota > Metazoa > Chordata > Mammalia > Monotremata > Ornithorhynchidae > Ornithorhynchus > Ornithorhynchus anatinus. The sequence continues at coordinate 108,064,150 of NC_041732.1, read as the reverse complement.
AAGAGCCCGGGCTCGGGAGTCAGAGGTCACGGGTTCGAATCCCGGCTCTGCCGCTTGTCAGCCGGGTGACTGTGGGCGAGTCACTTCACTTTTCTGTGCCTCAGTTCCCTCATCTGGAAAATGGGGATGAAGACTGTGAGCCCCACGTGGGACAACCTGATGACCCTGTATCTACCCCGGCGCTTAGAACAGTGCTCTGCCCATAGTAAGCGCTTAACAAATGCCAACATTTTTTTTTTTTTTGAAAACTAGTGCTAGAGACTTGATTGCCAGGTGATTTAAAAGGTAGCCTGAGCCTAGGTGATTTGAAAGGTAGCCCATGTCGGAGTGATTTGGAAGGTAGGCTCTGGAGATGACCGGCCCAGTTCCACCCGCTGTTAGAATTTGGGGACCATGCTGACCAGTCCCGACTCTGCCATTTGTCAGCCGTGTGACTTTGGGCAAGTCACTTCACTTCTCTGGACCTCAGTTCCCTCATGTGTAAAATGGGGATGAAGACTGTGAGCCCCACATGGGACAACCTGACCACCTTGTATCCCCCCAGCACTTAGAACAGTGCCTTGCACATAGTAAGCGCTTAACAAATGCCATCATTATTATTTATTATTATTACCAGTGTACCTGCTGCTTAGTCTAGGAATAGCTCCGCTCTTGTAGATTAATAATAATGACAGTTGGGGTATTTAAATGCTTACTATGTGCCAAGCACTGTTCTGACTACTGGGGTAGATTCAAGGTAATGAGGTCGAACACGGTCCCAGTCCCACGTCTCACAGTCTTAATCCCCATTTTACTGACAAGGGAATTGAAGTGACTTGGCCAAGGTCACACAGCAGACGTGGCAGAGCGGGATTAGAACCCACTTCCCCTGACTTTGGGGCCTGTGGTCTTTCCACTACGCCACGCTGCAAATTCTCTGTGCTTTAATCTTAATAAACCCGTTTTTTCTACCCTTAATCTTCACATCCACGAGTCCTTCAGGAGGCTGTCACATAGCGTATGGTGACAGCATGAGTTATTAGGCTCCAGACCAAATTGAAGGTCTCAGAGCTGTAGTGTTGTCCAATCTTCTTTCTGGTGGTGAGAACTGAGCCCCTCTCGGATGCCACATCCGGCTCCTTGACCACTTCCGCCAGCAGTACGTAGGGCCCAGAAGCAATATCAAATGGCAAAATCAACCACGATGAAATTTTGGAACATTAAAGCTCTGGTGACCCTAACACCGCCCCGCTGAGTGGGACATGTGAGGAGAATGGAAGGGCTGGAATTGGGAAAGCAACCGTATCTGGGATAGATACAAGTTAATCAGGGTGGACCCAGTCCCTGTCTCACATGGGGCTCACACTCTTGTGTGCCCAAGGTCACACAGCAGACAAGTGGCAGAGCTGGGATTAGAAACCACGACCTATTGACTCTGAGGCCTGTGTTCTAGCCACTAAGCCATGCTGCATCTCAGCATCTCCCGCTGCTGCTAAGAAGGGAGGGTCTCCCTTTGAGCTACGAAGAGGTGTGGCCTAGTGGAAACGGCACGGGTCGGGGGTCAGAGGAACCGGGTTCTAATCCCAGGTCTGCCGCCGGTCTGCTTAAGTGACCCCGGGCTAATCATTTCACTTCTCTGGACCTCAGTTATCTCATTTGTAAAATGGAGATTAAAACTGTGACCCCTAAGTGGGACAGGGATTGTGTCCAACCTACCCCAGCACTTAGTAGGCGCATATCAAATACCATAAAAAATAGCTAAAGCTTCAGAAGGAAGAGACCAGGAGCCGACAGAGAAGATACGTTGAACGCTGCAAACGTCAAGCGCAATAGCACAACAACAGAACATTGACATAGTAATTATTATGGCATTTGTTAAGTACTTGCTCTGAGCCATTCACTGTTCATTCATTCATTCACTCAATAGTATTTATTGAGCGCTTACTATGTGCAGAGCACTGTACTAAGCGCTTGCAATGAACTAGTTGGCGTGTTGGAATGTTCAAGTCCCGGGTAAGATACAAGATCATCAGGTGGGACATTGTCCCTGACCTACTCAGGGTTTATAATTTGTGGTGAAGGCAGCACAGATACAGAATCTCCGAGTTAATGATGAGGAAACTGAGGCGCAGAGAATTTAAGTAATTTGTACAAGGTCACACAGCAGGCAAGGGACAGAGTGGGGATCATAACCCAGGTTCTCTGACTCCGAGTGCTTTTTTACTAGGTCACCTTGCCTCGCTGCGCACCTTCATGTGTCTCCGGCGTGGCCGGGGCTGTGGGTCCCTGTCGGCCACACGGTCGTTCATTCGTTCGATAGTATTTATTGAGCTCTTACTATGTGCAGAGCACTGTACTAAGCACTTGGAATGGACGATTGGGCAATCACATTCATAAAGGAACTTCACCATCAGCGCTACCTCTTCGGATTATGAAGGACAGTTCTATAACACGAGGGGTCGAGGAATACTCTGTGCCTCAGTTCCCTCATCTGTAAAATGGGGATTAACTGTGAGCCTCACGTGGGACAACCTGACGACCCCGTATCTACCCCAGCGCTCAGAACAGTGCTCTGCACATAGTGAGCGCTTAACAAATACCAGCATTATTATTATTACTCTCTAAATCTCTTTCCCCCCAAATTTAGAGTAGCCAGCAAGAGACATTGAAATCAAACCCACTCGACGTTAGAAGGGAAGGACAGGATCGTCCTTGATTTCCTGCTGAAGGCGAAGCTGCGGAGGGGAAAGGCCTGTAAACACATGGTGCGGCACGGAGGGGAGCTCTGCTCTCAGCCAGTACGAGAAAGAGACGAGCGGATGGCGGAGTGAAGCCCTTAAAGATAATAGATCGGGCACCGTTTTAGGGGAGAAAATGCTTCGGAATCCCTTCTCAAGAGCTCCAGCCCGAGCGACTTACAGACTCTGGGAGGTGTGAGTGGCGTTGGTGTGTGTGTGAATGAGTAAGACACAGACGGGGGGAGAGAGAGAGATGTCCTCTGAGGACAAAGAAGCCACTAATGGTGAAATTGACCTGGTGCTTGAGCGGTGGAAGAGGCCAGCGTGGAAACCGGTAGCGTTGACCACATCTTGGGCATTCCAGAGCTCTGCGTGCGTGTGCTGTTTCCTGGGCCGGGAAGCCGGGCTGCCATCGGGGAAGCAGCGTGGCACAGCGGAAAGAGCCCGGGCTTTGGAGTCCGGGGTCATGGGTTCGGCTCCCGGCTCTGCCACTTGTCAGCTGGGGGACTGTGGGCGAGTCACTTAACTTCTCTATGCCTCAGTTACCTCATCTGTAAAATGGGGATTAACTGTGAGCCTCACGTGGGACAAGCTGATTACCCCGAATCTACCTCAGCGCTTAGAACAGTGCTGTGCGCATAGTAAGCGCTTAACAGATACCAACATTATTATTAATTGCCACCTCGACCCTTGATCATTTCAAAGCCGCTGTATCGTAAGCTCTGCTCCTTTCCTGGTGATTTCTCTCGTCTTACGTCGTCGAGTCGTCTCCGACCCGTAGCGACACCGTGGACGCATCTCTCCCAGAACGCTCCGCTTCCATCCGCGATCGTTCCGGTAGTGGAGCCATAGGATTTTCTTGGAAAAAACACAGAAGCGGTTTTCCATGGCATCCTTCGGTGCAGTAAACCCGAGTCTCCGCCCTTAACTCTCTCCCGTGCTGCTGCTTCCCGGCAAAGGTGAGTTTTGACTGGTAGCAGATTGCTTTCCAGTCGTTAGCCACTGCCCAAACTAGGAGTGGAATGGATATGCCTCTGCTTAACTCTCCCTTCCGTAGTCAAAATAATAATAATGATGTTGGTATTTGTTAAGCGCTTACTATGTGCAGAGCACTGTTCTAACTGCTGGGGTAGATACAGGGGAATCAGGTTGTCCTACGTGAGGCTCACAGTCTTCATCCCCATTTTCCGGATGAGGTAACTGAAGCACAGAGAAGTTAAGTGACTTGCCCACAGTCACACAGCTAAGTGGCAGAACCGGGATTCGAACCCCCGACCTCTGACTCCCAAGCCCGCGCTCTTTCCCCCGAGCCACTCCCCGGGTACCAGGCTGAGAGGGAATCCTTTCTTGATAGCAGGGCGCTACTCTGGTCTATCCTAGGCAAGTCCACTCCTTCGCTAGATGGTCAGCTCCTAGAGAGCAGAGACTAATCTGCCAGTCGCTTAGGACGTGGCCCTCCGGACTACAGGGGAAGCAGCGTGTCGTAGCGGAAAGGGCACAGGCCTGGGAGTCAGAAGGTTATGGCTTCTAATCCCAGCTCCACCAATTGTCTGCTGAGTGGCCGTGGGCAAGTCGCTTCACTTCTCTGTGCCTCACTTCCCTCATCTGTAAAATGGGAATTAAGACTATGAGCCCCAGGTGGGACAGGGACTGTGCCCAACCCAACTAAGCATTTGGGACAGTCGAATGCAACAACAGACACATTCCCGGCCCACATCAAGCTCAGTCTAGAGGAGGAGACAGACATTAATATATATGAATAAACAAATAAACAAATAATCTACATATATATACATAAGTGCCGCGGGGCCGGGAGAGAGGATGAATGAGGAGAACAAAGCAGGCTGACGCAGAAGCGAGTTCGGGAGAAGAGGAGAGGATGGCTTAGTCAGGGAAGTCTCGACTGATCGCTGGATTGCACTGAAGGGTCAACACTCAATAAATACCACTGATAGATTGAATAAATACCTTTGTTTAATTGGTAAGCATGACTCTGATGCTCTATGACTGACTGCATTTCAGGATGTCATTGTTGGGGATCTTGTTTGGCCACTGGACAGTGAATCTGGCCCATAACCAGACCCGATGGAACGGCTCGAGGAGCCCCGCCGTGACAGGTGCGTTTGGACCAAGCGGGTCTACGGCACGGGGTTGAATTGCCAAAGTTACATTTGATTGGATTACGATCATCCCTGGGCACCCTCATCTGACCATCCTCTACCTGGTTGAAAGGTTGATTTGGGTGATTCATTCACTAGATCTACCGAGGTGGAAGCGTTTCCCAGAGGGGCAGAAGCGATTTCTAACATCTGTATCTAGGTCTCCTGTTAGGTTCATTCATTCATTCATATTTATTGAGTGCTTACAGTCAGAGCACTGTACTAAGCACCTGGTAGAGTACGGTGCAACAATAAACAGACACATTCCCTGCCCACAACAAGCTTACGGTCTCCTGCAACGAGGCGGTATAGAATCAATAGAACAGGTGGCAGGGATCGTAAACCTCTCCCAAGAGTTGTGTATAGTTCATTCAGTTGTATTTATTGAGCGCTTGCCGTGTGCAGAGCCCTGTACTAAGCACTTGGGAAGTACAATCCAGCAACAAATAGAGAAAATCCCCCCCCACAGTCTAGAAAATTATGGTATTCGTTAAGCGCTTACCATTTGCCAAGGATTGTTCTAAGCTCTGGGATGGGTACAAGGTGATCAGGTTGTCCCTCGTGGGGCTCACAGTCCTAATCCCCAATTTACAGATGAGGTCACTGAGGAACAGACAAGTTAAGTGAGTTGCCCATGGTCACACAGCAGACAGGTGGCAGAGATGGGATTAGAACTCACGTCCTCTGACTCCCACGCCCGGGGTCTTGCCATTAAGCCACGCTACGTCTCTGCCCACAGTTACTGCTCAGTACCTACTACTGATTGAACAATGGGTGAAACCAGGCCGACTTTCTCTATCTCTTTCCTACTCCATTGGAGATGGGGAATGGATTGGACGGGGCACTCATTCATTCATTCATTCATTCAGTAGATTTATTGATAATAATGTTGGTATTCGTTAAGCGCCTACTATGTGCAGAGGACTGTTCTAAGCGCTGGGGGAGGTACAGGGTCATCAGGTTGTCCCACGTGAGACTCACAGTTGATCCCCATTTTACAGATGAGGTAACTGAGGCACAGACAAGTGAAGTGACTCGCCCACAGTCACACAGCTGACGCGTGGCGGAGCCGGGAGTCGAACCCATGACCTCTGACGCCGAAGCCCGGGCTCTTGTCACTGAGCCACGCTGCTTGAGTGCTTACTGTGTGCAGAATTCTCTACTGAGAACTTGGGAGAGAACAATAATACAATAAACCCCCATTCCCCACCCACAACGAGTTTGCAGTCTAAAGGACTCTGACCCGGCCAGCCGTACCGACGTGAAGCAGTCACACAATCTTGATGAATTTCTCAGGGAAACCAGGTTGATCCAGAGAATTCCAGAGTCCAGATCACCTAATGGTGCTTTTCTGTATCTGACATGCTTCCAAGATATATCCGGCGTGCCTCTCTGTGACAGACAAACTGCATGGCCTAGAGGAAAGAGCCTAGGAGTCGGGGGACCTGAGTTCTAATCCCAGTTCCACCATTTACTCTTGATTCTATTTATTGCTATTGTTCTTGTCTGTCCATCTCCCCCGATTAGACTGTAAGCCCCTCAAAGGGCAGGGACTTTCTCTATCTGTTACCGATCTGTACATGCCAAATGCTTAGTACGGTGCTCTGCACATAGTAAGCGCTCAATAAATACTATTGAATGAATGAATGAATGAATTTATCTGTTCGTGTCACCTTGGGCAACTCGGTTTCTCTCAGTTCTCTCATCTGCAAAATGGGAAATCCATCACAATTCTCTGTCCTACTGAGACTGTGACACCCCATTTAGGACAGGATCATCTTGCATCTGCCCCAGTGCTTAGTACAGTGACTGAAAAATACTAAGAGCTTAGCAGATACCACAATTATTGATTATTTATTATTATTATCTGAAGGCACCTTAGGATAAAGACCAAAAGGCCTCATTAGAGTCAGACTATGGTTCTTTGAGATCAGGGGTGATGGATTTTAATAATGATGATGTTGGTATTTGTTAAGCGCTTACTATGTGCCGAGCACTGTTCTAAGCGCTGGGGTAGATACAGGGCAATCAGGTCCCACGCGGGGCTCCCAGTCTTAATCCCCATTTTCCAGATGAGGTAACTGAGGCACAGAGAAGTTAAGTGACTTGCCCAAAGTCACACAGCTGACAAGCGGCCGAGCTGGATTAGAACCCATGACCTCTGACTCCTAAGCCCGAATAATAATATTTATCGAGCACCCAGTGGGTGCAGTGCACTGTAACAAACACTTGGGAAGGAGAAATAATAATGATAATAATAATCAGCTGTGGAGCTGCTGGCATTCTGCCAAGACGCCAGAGCCCTGCGGGGCTGCCGGTGTTTCGTGGGGCTGCTGGGCGAACAATAGTGGTTAAGCGCTTACTATGTGCCAAGCACTGAGCTAAGCACTGGGGTAGATACAAGATAATCAGTTTGGACACAGTCCCCGTCCCACATAATAATGTAATAATGTTGGCATTTGTTAAGTGCTTACTATGTGCCAAGCACTTTTCTAAGCGCTGGGATAGATACAAGGTAATTAGGTTGTCCCATGTAGGGCTCCCAGTCTTCATCCCCATTTTACAGATGAGGTAACAGGCACAGAGAAGTGAAGTGACATGCCCAAGGTCACACAGCCGACAAGTGGCAGAGCTGGGATCAGAACCCATGACCTTCTGAGTCCAGGCCCTTTCTCTATCTCTATCTAGAGAAGCAGCGTGGCTCAGTGGAAAGAGCACGGGCTTTGGAGTCAGAGGTCATGGGTTCAAATCCCGGCTCGGCCATATGTCAGCTGTGTGACTTTGGGCAAGTCACTTAACTTCTCGGTGCCTCGGTTACCTCATCTGGAAAATGGGGATTAAGACCGTGAGCCCCACGTGGGGACAACCTGATTCCCCTGTGCCTACCCCGGCGCTTAGAACAGTGCTCGGCACATCGTAAGCGCTTAACAAATACCAACATTATCATTATTATTATTATTATCCATTATGCCAGGCTGCTTCTCCGTCTCTGTGGGGCTCACAGTCTTAATCTCCATTTTCCAGCTGAGGTAACTGAGGCCTAGAGAAGCAAAGCGACTTGCTCAGGGTCACGCAGCAGACACGCGGGGAAGCCGGGATGAAAAGCCAGGTCCTTCTGACTCCCAGGCCCGGGTTCCATCCACCAGGCCACACAGCTTGTCTAAGGCTGCTAGCATCCTGAGGGCCTCACAGATTCCTATGGAGCTGACGGTGCCCTGCAGAACTGCAGGGGCCCCATGGGGCTGCCGGTGTCCTACGGTGCTAGTAATAATAAGAACTGTGGCATTTGTGAAGCACTTACTCTGTGCCACACACTCTACTAAGCGCTGGGCTGGATGCAAGCAAATTGAGTGGAACAAAATCTCTGTCCCATATGGGGCTCGCAGTCTCAATTCCCGTTTTACAGATGGGGGAACTGAGACCCAGAGAAGTGAAGCGCAGAGCTGCTGGGTTCCTCTGAGGCTGCTGGTGTCCGGAGGAGCCGACCGGAGTCCGGCAAGGTGGCCAGAGTCCTGTGGCGTTGCCCATTTCCTGTTGGGCTTTCAGTACCCTTGGGACTGCCTCTAATGATAATGTTGGTATTTAGGAAGCGCTTACTATGTGCAGAACACTGTTCTGAGCGCCGGGGGAGATACAGGGTCATCGGGTCGTCCCACGTGAGGCTCACAGTTAATCCAGACAGATGAGGTAACTGAGGCACAGAGAAGCGAAGTGACTCGCCCACAGTCACACAGCTGACAAGTGGCAGAGCCGGGAGTCGAACCCATGACCTCTGACTCCGAAGCCCGGGCTCTTTCCGCTGAGCCACGCTGCAAGCTCCTTACGGGCAGGGAATGGGTCCGTTATATTGTTATATAGGACTCTCCCAAGTGCTCAGTACAGTGCTTGGTACCCCAAAAGTGCTCAGTAAATACGATTGACTGACTAGAGGGCTGCCGGTGACCTGGGGGGCTGAATACAAGACACAGCATAGCACAGGAAGCATTCTGCAGACAGTTCTATCTCGCTTTGCTCTTTCTATCCTTGGAGCAAATCAGATAGTAAGTGAATCTATGCCTCCTCTTGGAGTTGTTTTAGTCGTTGGAAACTGAGGTCCTGGGTAAGAAGGTCATGGGTTCTAATCCCGGCTCTGCCACTTGTCAGCTGTGTGACTTGGGGCGAGTCATTTTGGATTCTAATCCCGGCTCTGCCACTAGTCAGCCGTGTGACTTGGGGCGAGTCATTTCACTTTTCTGGGACTCAGTTTCCTCATCCATAAAATGGGGATTGAGACTGTGAGCCACTCATGGGACAGGGACTATATCCAATTTGATTTGCCTGTATCCACCCCAGCGTTTAGTACGGTGACTGACACATAGTAAGCGCTGAACGGATACCATCATTATTAGGTGGATACAGTCCCTGTCCCACATGGGACTCACAATCTAAGGAGGAGTTTAAAACTGGTATTTAATCCCCAAGGCCAGAGAATTGAAATGACTTGCCCAAGGTCACACAACAGAAGAGTGGTGCATCTGGGATCAGCACTAGGTCCCCGCACTTTGCTCTAGGACTGCTTCTCCCCAGCTTTGATTCCCGATGCTTATTCCCATCAATACTTCTGAAATCAGAGAAGTGGTCGAGTCCGCTAGATTGGAGGTTTTTCTCCACTTAATTGGATATTTCAGAGAAATTAAAACGTTCCACATCAGAGAACAAAACAGACTTCCTCAAACCATGGTTGGAAAAAACAGCAATATGAGGCCATTCGATGACTGCTTGTTAAGCTTGGCAACAAGGAGAAACATAATAAAACCTGATGATGGTAATGATTCATCCTATTTATCGTAGCACAGTATCCCCGACCACTGGGAAAACTTCACGTAGGAAAAATTAAAGGGGGGGCAAGGACCCCCTATTTTCCCGAGGGGCTGAGAGGGGGCGTTGACTGAGCCGTGTTAGAAGGCTCAGTTTCCAATGACTAAAACAATTCCAAGAGAAGCAGAGGGCATGGATTCATTTACCACTTGATTTTCTCCAAGGACGAGAAGAGCAAAGCAAGATAGAACTGTCTGCAGCATAATATGAATAAAGCCTAATTAGGAAAAGATTAGCAGAGGGGAAAGAAATATATCTTCATTCTCCTTCCCTCAGTCTTTGAATGGATCTCTTGATGCTGATGATTATTTTCAGGGGGCTGCTCTTTACAAAGGTTTGATTGTCTTACGTGACGGAAAATTCACAGGGACGCTTGGAGCAAATGTCTTCCGGAGCTCAGAGCCAGCAGCCCTGGGAAATTCGAAGCTCTTTTCCAGGGCAGGACAAAATGCAAAATCTCAGGTTGGTGCCACACTTCTCCACAACCAGAATCTCGGCTATTCTCCCAGCGTGGGATTTATTTTTATTAAAGTAAGAAGAAATCATGAGGGGTACATGAATAGAAGATTTGTTGGAGTGAATATTCGAACAACATAAATAACCCCGCTTTGTGGCCGTAAAACTGTGTTTATGTAAGTGATGTACAGCCAAATAGCCTGGAAGCCAGAAAAATCCAGAAATAATGACCAAGTCTGGGTCCTTTCTCTTGAACATTATGTTCCTGAGAAGTTTTCAACCTTGACGATATCCCTCTTTACCACTGGTATCAAAGTACTGAAACAGATTTTCTGGCAGCTGTGGTCCTAGGACTGGATTGCCATAGAGACTTCTGCAGGTCCCTTTGGGAATACTAGTCTTTCCACAGTAGAGCAGGCAGAATCTTGGAGAAGTTTGCTGGTTGCCATGTCCCTGATTTCCTCCTGTCTGCTCCCTCCACTTCGGGGTTTCCAGACCCAGGGATGACCGAGGTTCCAATTCTCCGTTTGTGCTGTCCCAGAGCCTGTGTGAATCAGTTTTTTTTTTAGGGTATTTGTTTGGCACTTACTCTGTGTTAAGCACCGTTCTAAGCGCTGGGGTAGATACAAACTTGTCAGGTTGGACACAGTCCCTGTCCCACATGGGGCACGCAGTCCAAGTAGAGGGAATACTCTGCTCCTCCCTCTCTCCCTTCCCCTCCCCTCAGCACTGTGCTCGTCTGCTCAATTGTATATATTTTTTACACCCTATTTATTTTGTTTATGAGATGTATATCACCTTGATTCTATTTATTGCTATTGTTTTAATGAGATGTACATCCCCTTGATTCTATTTATTGCTACTGTTTTTGTCTGTCTCCCCCGATGAGACTGTAAGCCCGTCAGTGGGCAGGGACCGTCTCTATCTGTTGCCCATTTGTCCATTCCAAGCGCTGAGTACAGTGCTCTGCACATAGTAAGCGCTCAATAAATACTATTGAATGAATGAATGATTAGTCAATCAGTCAGTCAGTCGTATTTACTGAAGGCTTACTGTGTGCAGAGCACTCAACTAAGCACTTGGGAGAGTACAGCATAGCAATATAATAGACACTTTCTCTGCCCAAAGAGAGATTACAGTCTGGAGGAGATTACAGACATTGGCGTAAATAAATGAATTATGGATATATACATAAGTGCTGTGGGGCTGAGAGGGAGCAAATCAGGGTGATGCAAAAAGGAGAGGGAGAAAAGGAAATGAGGCCTCTTGGAGGAGATGTGCCTTCAGTTAGGCTCTAAAAGGGGGAAGAGTGATTGTCTGTCAGATTCGAAGAGGGAGGGTTTTTCAGGCCCAGGGCAGGATGTGGGCGAGAGGTCAGCGGCGAGATAGAGGAGATCGGTTATTGCTATTGTTTTTGTCCGTCCGTCTCCCCCGATTAGACCGTAAGCCCGTCAGTGGGCAGGGACCGTCTCTATCTGTTGCCGATTTGTACGTTCCAATCGCTTAGTAGAGTGCTCCGCACATAGTAAGCGCTCAATAAATGCTATCGAATGAATGAATCGAGGTACAGTGCGAAGGCAAGCCTGTAATTTATGTATTTATTAATGTCTGTCTTCCCCTCTAAACTGTACACTCGTTGTGGGCAGGGAACGTGTCAGCTTATTGTCGTTTTGTGCTCTCCCAGGTGCTTAGTACAGTGCTTTGCACACGATAGACACTCAATAAATACGATCGAATGAACGAAGGAATTAGAGGAGCGAAGTGTGCGGAATGGGTTGTAGTAGGAGAGTAGAGAGGTGAGGTAGGAGGGGGCGAGGTGATTGACTGCTTTAAAACCAACAGTGAGGAATTTTTATACGATGCGGTGGTAGACGGGCAACCACCGGAAATTCTTGAGGAGCGGGGAAACGTGACCTGAACGTTTCTGTAGAATAATGATCTGGGCAACAGAGTGAAGTATGAACTGGAGTGGGGAGAGACGGGAGGGCGGGAGGTCAGCAAGGAGGCCGATACGGTAATCAAGGAGGAATAGTATAAGCGATCAGGTGAACGTGGCAGCAGGTTAGATGGAGCGGAAAGGGCCATTTTAGTGATGTTGTGAAAGTCGTACCAACGGGACTCGGTGATGGATTGAACATGTGGGTTGAGCGAGAGGAGTTAAGGACAACGCCGAGATTAGGGGCTTGTGAGACGGAAGGATGCCGTCTCCGGTGATGGGAAAGTCAGGGGATGGACGGGGTTTGGTTGGGAAGTTACGGAGCTCTGTTTTAGACTTGTTAAGTTGGAGGTGACCGAATAGGAGTAGGATTTAATCTCACATCCCCTCTTCTCCCTCTCCTTTCTGAATTGCCCTCGCACTTGGGTTTGCTCTCTCTAGTCACCCCTCCCTCAGCCCTATAGTACTTATGTTAAGCTTGATATGGGCAGGGACCGTATTGGCTGATTCTGTTGTAGTATACTCTCCCAAGCGCTTAGTAATAATAATAATTTAGTATTTGTTAAGCGCTTACTATGTGCAGAGCACTGTTCTAAGCGCTTAGTAATAATGATAATTTGGTATTTGTTAAGCGCTTACTATGTGCAGAGCACTGTTCTAAGCTCTGGGGTAGACACAAGGGAATCCGGTTGTCCCACGTGGGGCTCACAGTCTTAATCCCCATTTTCCAGATGATAATAATAATAATAATGTTGGTATTTGTTAAGCGCTTACTATGTGCCAAGCACTGTTCTAAGCGCTGGGGTTGACATAGGGGAATCAGGTTGTCCCACGTGGGGCTCACAGTCTTAATCCCCATTTTCCAGATGAGGTAACTGAGGCACAGAGAAGTGAAGTGACTTGCCCCCACAGTCACACAGCTGACAAGTGGCAGAGCCGGGATTCGAACCCATGATCTCTGACTCCAAAGCCCATGCTCTTTCCACTGATCCACGCTGCTTCTCTACTTCTTCTACTTCTTAGTACAGTGCTCTGCTCATAGTAAGCATTCAAATGATGTGCTTGATTATGTTCATATCAGTAATTTATTTATTCATATTAGTGTCTATCTCCCCCTCAAGACTGTAAGCTTGTTGTGGGCAGGGAACATGTCTACCAACTCTGTTATATTATTACGTTGTACTCTCCCAAGCTCTAAGGACAGTGCTCTGCACACAGTAAGGACTCAATAAAAATGATTGATTGATTGAATCCCCATTTTGCAGTTGAGGAAACTGAGGCACAGAGAAGTTAAGCAGTGTGCCTAAGATCACACAGCAAGCAATTGGCAGAGCCGGGGCTGGACCTCGAGTCCTCTGGCTCCCAGGCCCATGCTCTTTTCACTAGGCCATATTGCTTCTCATAGAGAAAGAGCACGGGCTTTGGAGTCAGAGGTCATGGGTTCGAATCCCGGCTCGGCCATTTGTCAGCTGTGTGACTTTGGGCAAGTCACTTAACTTCTCGGTGCCTCAGTTACCTCATCTGTAAAATGGGGATTAAGACCGTGAGCCCCACGTGGGACAACCTGACTCCCTTGTGTCTACCCCGGCGCTTAGAACAGTGCTCGGCACATAGTAAGCGCTTAACAAATACCAACATTATTCTATACTGAGTCGTGATCTTCCTCAGGAAGGTGGAAAGATGATGTTTCGTATACCCAAGCTTCAGATTTCCATCAGTATTCTTCACGCTCTGCCTGCTTACTCAATCAGTCTACTATCTTGTGCACCTCTAAAGTGCAGAGCACTGTACTGAGTGATTGGTGGTACACCAGAAGCCCACCTAGGAGCTTGCAGTCAAGTCGCGGAATTGGGCAAGCATGGCAAATTGCGAAGCAAGTGGAAGAAGCATTTCCTAATAGGTAGTGGCTGAATAATAATTGAATATACACATAGTTCACATGCACGTACACACCTTCTTATGGGCTGAAAGTGGGTATAGACGAACAAAAGTTTAAGATGACTGTTGAATTGATGCTTCTTGGAAATTCATTAAGAGGGGAAGGCTCCCTGGAGGAGGTGGGAGTTGAGAATTCTGGAGGGGGGAAGAACTGTAAACTGGGCTGGTGGACGGAGATAGTAACTTGCTGAAGTGCGACACGGGGGCTGGGAGTGCACGGGCCTGGGAGACAAGAAACTTGGATTTCAGTCCCCGCTCTGCCACGTGCCCGTTTAGTGATTTGGGGCAAGTTACTCAACTGCTTTGGGCCTCAGTTTTCTTACTGAGAAAATGAGGATCAGTAAATCAAGGGTATTTGTTGAGCACTTACTGTGTGAAGAGCACTCTACTAAGTAGTCAGGGGGCTACAATACAACAGAGATGGTAGACACCTTCCCGGTCCACATCGATTAATAGTCTAGATGATTAAAAATACCTATTCTCCTCCCAACCTTATACTGTGAGACCCTCATAGGGCAGGGACTGTGTCTGACCAGATTATCGTGTATCTATCTCATAGTGAGCACTTAACAAATGCCACAAGTATTGTTGTTGTTATTACTATTATTGTTAATACCATTATCATGCATTATTGGCTTTTCTGAGACGGAAGAAGACCTCAGCAAAGACTGGGATGAGAAGTGGGCTACCACAGGTTGGAGCAGGGGCCTGGGTGGGGCCGGGCTGGGGTCTGAAGGGGTCAGGATGGATGTCCCCAGGGAGCAGGCAGCCAGTCTCCAGTGATCTCCATCCTTCTCCGTCCTTCTCTATCAGCCCCCTTCGATCCCTATCGGCTCCTAGAAACCTAGGAAAGTTGTCGGTCCTGGTGGCTCACGTCCTACCAGAGTTACCAGAGAGTAAGTTGGGGCCCTCGAAGCCCGGTCTGCCAGGCTGACAGAACATGGGCCGTTTGCTTTTTAAGAAGCGCTTTCAAGCGCTTAGTACAGTGTTCTGCGCAAAGTAAGCACTTGTTAAATCCGACTGAATGAATAAGAACCAAAAAGAGGTTTGACATCCTAAGGTGTAGGGCGTAGAGGAGTTCAGAGGCCTTGGAGAAGTCACCGTGAGCTGTACGTCGTAACTCCGTCGGGAGGAAGAGTCAGCTGCATCAAAGCAAGAGGCCATTTTACCCAGATGAGTTAACTGTGGTATTTGTTAAGCGCTTACTATGTACCAGGCAGTGTACTAAGAGCAGGGGTTCATACAGATAAATCGGGTTGGACACAGTCCCTGCCTCACGGCAGGCTCATGGTCTCAATCCCCATTTTACAGGTGAGGGAACGGCGGCACAGAGAAGTGAAGTGACTTGGCCAAGGTCACAGTAGATAAGTAGCAGAGCCAGGATTAGAGCCCATGACCTTCTGACTCCCAGGCCCGTGCTCTTCGCTCTGTATTTACTGAATGGTCATCTGTTGCCGAATTGCACATTTCAAATGCTTAGTACAGTGCTCTGCACATAGTAAGTGCTCAGTAAATACTATTGAATGAATGGTTACTGTGTCCAGAGCAGTGTACAGAGTACTTGGGAGAGGACAACAGAACAATGAACAGACATATTCCCTGCCCACAATGAGCTTACAATCTACAGACTCCAGGACCCATTTTCCCCTGAGCCCCAAATCAATCAGTCAATTAATCAAAGGTATTTATTGAGCACTTATGTGCAGAGCACTTTACTAAGCACTTGGGAGAGTACCACAAGCAGCATGGGGTAGTGGCTAAAGCCCTGGCCTGGGAGTCAGAAGGTTGTGGGTTCTAATCTTGGGGAAGCAGCGTGGCTCAGTGGAAAGAGCCTGGGCTGCGGAGTCAGAGGTCATGGGTTCGACTCCCGGCTCCGCCACTCGTCAGCTGTGTGACTTTGGGCAAGTCACTTCACTTCTCTGTGCCTCGGTTACCTCGTCTGTAAAATGGGGATTAAGACTGTGAGCCCCACGTGGGACAATCTGATCACCCTGTATCCCCCCCAGCACCTAGAACAGTGCTTCGCACATAGTAAGCGCTTAACAAATACCACCATTAGTATTATTATTACAATACAACAAAATTACTGGACGCGTTCCCTGCCCAGAATGGGCTTACAGTCTAGATGGGGAGTCAGACATTCATATAAATGAATAATTTCTAACTTATAAAGACGAAAAAGAAGTGAGAGCAGGATGGGCCAGGTTTGGGGGCCCAGACGGGCCGGAGGGATGGGGGCTTTCAAACAGAACTGGGCAGTAAGTGTAATCCCGGCTCGACCACTTGTCAGCTGTGTGACTTTGGGCAAGTCACTTAACTTCTCGGTGCCTCAGTGACCTCATCTGTAAAATGGGGATGCAGACTGTGAGCCCCACGTGGGACAACCTGATTCCCCTGTGTCTGCTCCAGCGCTTAGAACGGTGCTCGGCACAGAGTAAGCGCTTAACAAATACCAACGTTATTAAGATGAAGGCAGCTTTCACACCAAAGAACGTCGCTTGACCATCAGCGCGGCGGGCGTCTCTGACCGGCCGAGGTGCCATCTTTGACTAGCCGCGGTAGCACCCGGTGAAAAGTCTTATCCAGGTGAGTCGTAGGCACAGAGTTCAAGGAGGCGGAGGGAGTCGGTTTGTATCTTGCATTCCTCCCCTCCCCTCAAAGCTCTACCTTTGGTCAGATGCAATGCACCCTTCAGGGTTCCCCAAGGTAGGTCTCCATCCTCCCCTCCCACCCCCCCCCCCAAAGATATTATCTTTTTTTGTTGCTCTATAAAAGCACATAATCTGTAAAAATCATTTGCTCTCCATCCAACAGAGCAAGCGTGTTTGACACCGGTGGAGTGAGAGCTCAGAGAAACTGCTTTGACATTTTATTCACATAAGGGCTTTGAATTATATAAGGCCTCTTTGAGACTCACTGCTGGATACAATCAGAACAGTCGAGTTTGAAAAAAAATGCCCAGCAATTCTTCAATGTTCACATGAACTCTGAAGTACAAAGGGAAGATGATGTGACCAGGGAGAACAAAACATTTGCTTACCCTTAAACAGCAACAAACCCTCTCTTTTCCCCCAATAAGGGAGGCCTCAAAAGTAACACTTTGAAAAGCCTACACAAACCTAAAACTTTCCTTGGGGTTCTTTTCAAAAAAAAACCCAAAACAACAATGTTATGGACATGTCTACACAGGCCACATGGAGATTAGTTTATCCTGGAACTTTCAGCGTCCTTGATGTGATTTCCTTTAAAATAACGCAGCGAACGAAAAATGATTCACAGTGGAAACTTGGGCTGTTGATGCAAACAGCTTCTGGCAAATCAGTCTATCTGTAGTATTTATGAAAGGTTCCCCTTCTGCCTCGGGACAGATTTGCCTCTCCGGGTTCGACGTCTTCAGCGAGCCGTTGTGCTAGAAGACAGAACCTAGGGAAATGCTCTCATTTTAAGTATTTTCATCTTTGCCTGTCACGTTAGAGTGTATGCTCCTCCTGGACAGGGAACGAGCCACTTCCCTTGTCCTTCACTTCCCAAGCACTCATTCATTCATTCATTCAATAGTGTTTATTGAGCGCTTACTAGGTGCGTGGCTTAGTGGAAAGAGCCCGGGCTTGGGAGTCAGAGGTCATGGGTTCGAATGCCGGCTCTGCCACTCGTTAGCTGTGTGACTGTGGGCAAGTCACTTCTCTGTGCCTCAGTGACCTCATCTGTGAAATGGGAATGAAGACTGTGAGCCTCATGTGGGACAATCTGATGACCCTGTATCTCCCCCAGCGCTTAGAACAGTGCTCTGCACATAGTAAGCGCTTAAAAAATACCGACATTATTATTATTATTCTTACTAAGCCCTTGGAATGTACAAATCGGCAACAGATAGAGACAGTCCCTGCCCATTGACGGGCTTACGGTCTAATCGGGGGAGACGGGCAGACGAAAACAATAGCAATGAATAGAAACTTCACTTAGTACGGTGGCCTTGAAATGAGCGCTCAGTCAATGCTTCTGTGGCTGTTGCTGCTTCTGTGAAGACTACTACTAGCTAACTGAATTTCCCTGCCAGGAAACCCCATCTATGAACTAAAATGCAGAGGGGGCAACCGGCATAAAAATGCTGATTCCACGTTGCGACCCAACGGTTTGATTTGTCCCTCGAGCCGCAGAAGTGATAAAACCCAGCTTCCCTCGCTGTCAACCGGGAGATGTGATGGACGGTCTCTCTTTTCCCGCAGCCCTGTTTCCACTTGCTCTGTTTAATGAGAAACAGGCTTCAGTACCCGCATCTCACGGGGTTCGTATCAGCTCTATGACTTCTTTCTTTCGTGGATTAACTCTTTCTTTATATTGTTCTATCCAGAGGAGTAGGGGGTGGGGGCCTGCTGAATGGAAGGACCCGGGAGGAGGAAATAGATTCATCCCCCTCCACCCTTGGGATCACTGTAGGAGCAAGAAACAGCACGGCGTAGTAAGACGTAGCATAGCATACTACTACTAATAATAATGTTAGCATTTGTTAAGCGCTTACTATGTGCAGAGCACTGTTCTAAGCGCTGGGGTAGACACAGGGGAATCAGGTTGTCCCACGTGGGGCTCACAGTCTTAATCCCCATTTTACAGATGAGGGAACTGAGGCACAGAGAAGTGAAGCGACTGGCCCAAAGTCACACAGCTGCCAAGTGGCCGAGCCGGGATTCGAACCCATGACCTCTGACTCCAAAGCCCGTGCTCTTTCCACTGAGCCACGGGTCCGGGAGTCAGAAGCTCATGGGTTCTAATCCCAACTCCGCACTCGTCTGCTGCGTGACCTTGAGCGAGTCACTTTGCTTCTGTAGGCCTCAGTTACCTCATCTGTAAAATAGGAATTGAGACTATGAGCCCCATGTGGGATAGAGTCCCAGTCCAACCCAATCTGCTTGTATCCAGCCCAGTGTTTATTGCAGTGCCTGGAGCATAGTAAGTGCTTAACAAATGCCACAATTATCATTATCATTATTATTATTAGCAATGAAAGTTGGGTTCATTAGGTGTGGTGTGTTGAGGAGCAACAAATTAGCTGTACTAAACCTTGGAGTAGATACAAGATAATCACGTCCCACATGGGACTCACAGTCTAAGTAGAAAGGAGAACGGGCACTGAATCCCCATTTTACGGATGAGGGAATTGAGACCCAGAGAAGTGAAGTGACTTGCCCAAATAGCAAATAGTAGACGAGTAGCAGAGCCAGAATTAGAACCCATTTCCCCTGACTCCCACACCCGTGCTCTTGCCACTGAACCACACTGGTTCTAATCCCGGCTCCTCCATTTGTCAGCTGTGTGACTTTAGGCGAGTCACTTAATTTCTCTGAGCCTCAGTTACCTCATCTGCGAAATGCGGATTAAGACTATGAGCCCCACATGGGATAGCTTGCCTTGTATCTACCCCAGCTCTTAGAACAGTGCTTGGCACAGAGTAAGCGCTTAACAAATACCATTATTATTATTATTACTATTATTATTAATAACAGTGCTTGGCACAGGGTAAACACTTAACAGATGCCATTTTTACTATCATTATTGAATGCTCACTGTGTGCAGGGAGCAGTACTAAGTTCTTGGAAGAAAACAATACGATTGAGTTGGTGGGCAAGATCCCCCCTGTATTTCCAAGGAGCTTACAGTCTACTGAGTCACTGGATGATTCATTATTATTATTATTAATTTGTTAAGTGCTTACTATGTAATAATAATAATTATGGTATTTGTTAAGCGCTTACTATGTGCAGAGTACTGTTCTAAGCTCTGGGGTAGAAACAGGTTAATCAGATTGTCCCACGTGGGGCTCTCATTTTTTAATCCCCATTTTTACAGATGAGGGAACTGAGGCACAGAGAAGTTAAGTGACTTGCCCGAGGTCACACAGCAGACAAGTGGCGGAGCCGGGATTAGAAGCCACGACCTCTGACTCCCAAGCCCGTGCTCTTGCCACTAAGCCACGCTGCTTCACGCACTCTTCTAAGCAGTGGAATAGATACAGATTAATCAGATTGGACACAGAGCCCAGTCCCACATGGGGTTCACGGGAAGGAGAAGAGGCATTGAGTAGCCATTTTACAGCTGAGGAAGGTGAGGCACAGAGAAATGAAGTTACCAAAGGCCACATAGCAGGTAACTGTCTAATCACAGCAGGGATTAGAACCCAGGTCTTCTGATTCCCAGGCCCCCGCTCTTAAAACTAGGCCACTATTCGAGAGCTCACTCCTGGAAGAGGCCAGTTTTTTAGCCTGCTTGTGGAAGCAAGTCAGGTGCTTCAAGATTAGAAGGCCATGTGGACAAATATCTGGTGACGAGGTGGATGAGATGGAGATGATAATGTCGGTATTTGTTAAGCGCTTACTATGTGCAGAGCACTGTTCTAAGAGCTGGGGTAGGTACAGGATCATCAGGTTGTCCCACGTGAGGCTCACGGTCTTCATCCCCATTTTGCAGATGAGGGAACTGAAGCAGAGAGAAGTGAAGTGACTCGCCCACAGTCACCCAGCTGACAAGTGGCAGAGCCGGGATTCGATCCCATGACCTCTGACTCCAAAGCCCGGGCTCTTTCCACTGAGCCACGCTGCTTCCCCAGGGATGAAACCGGACTCTCTGCTGAGAGGCGGTTTGTTGGCCAGAAGCGAGAGCAAAATGCCCGAGGAGGCAAGATGACAGTATCGGAGCTAGAGCTCAGAACGACACCTCCCCTTTCCACATCCACCCAGAGAAGCAGCGTGGCTCAGTGGAAAGGGCCCGGGCTTGGGAGTCAGAGGTCATGGGTTCGA
Organism: Ornithorhynchus anatinus; assembly: GCF_004115215.2. NCBI lineage: Eukaryota > Metazoa > Chordata > Mammalia > Monotremata > Ornithorhynchidae > Ornithorhynchus > Ornithorhynchus anatinus. The sequence continues at coordinate 108,043,296 of NC_041732.1, read as the reverse complement.
TTCCCGGTTCTGCCACTCGTCAGCTGTGTGACTGTGGGCAAGTCACTCCACTTCTCTGTGCCTCAGTTCCCTCATCTGTAAAATGGGGATTAAGACTGTGAGCCTCACATAGGACAACCTGATTACCCTGTATCTGCCCCAGCGCTTAGAACAGTGCTCTGCACATAGTAAGCGCTTAACAAATACCAACATTATTATTACTATCCTAAACTCCGCCCTCGTCCCCACTCTCATTCGCTTTGACCAGAAATGAAGGCCTTGCAGAAAATGCCTCTACCCTTCCTTATACCCTCTCGGGTTTTTTTTTTGTCTGGGGGCCAGTTGTGTGGGTGGATTTTTGGTGTGACTTCTCTCTGAATCGTAAGATTTTTGCTGGACTGCTTATGTGTGGGTGTTTTTGTGTGTGGGGACTCTGAATTAAGTTGCAAAGTGGCGGACCGCAGAGTCTTCGTGTACAATAAATGACACTGCAAACGGAGGCCACGTCTCTTTACATTTCCAGGACAACACATCTCCTCCAAGAGGCCTTCCCTGACTAAGCCCCGATTTCACCTTTTCCCACTCCCTTCTGTGTTGCCCTGACTCGCTCCCTTCATTCACCTCCCCCGCCACCCAGCCCCACAGCACCTGTGTACGTATCTGTAACTTATTTATTTCTGTTAATGTCGGTCTCCCCTTATAGACCGTAAGCTCGTTGTGGGCAGGGAATGTGTCTGTTCATCATTGTTGTATTCCAATCTCATTCATTCATTCACTCGATCATATTTATTGAGCGCTTATTGTGTGCAGAGCTCTGTACTAAGCACTTGGGAAGTACAATTAGACAACGGATAAAGACGATCCCTACCCAACAATTGGCGTAATACAGTGCCCTGCACTCAGTATGTACTCATAAATACGACTGATTGATATTTTGAAATATAGGCGTAGTTTAGAAGTACAGGATAGGCAAAGATGGAAACAGGTACGGCCTCTGAAATCCCATCTCATCCAGCAAGTCTTCTGTGATTCCTTTCCAATACCCACCGATTTATATTTTCGAAATCGCTGCAGCCTTTCCACTCTATTTAAGCATTTGGGTACTTCTCTCAGACTATCCCTCCCTCCCCGCAACCCCTGTATACATTTAAATTCTTATCTATAAACTCCCTTTCCCTGTCAGTAAACTATTTAAATCTCCGTCCCCTCTGAAATTGATAGCAAGAATAATAATAATGATCGTGATCATTAATATTATTCTTGTACTTGTTAAACTCTTACCCTGTTCCAAGCACTGCACTAAGCATTGGGGTAGATACAAGATAATTTGGCTGAGCACAATCCCTGTTCTACATGAGACTCACAGTCTAAGTAGGAGTAGGATTTCACCCTCATTTCACAGGTGAGGAAACTGAGGCACAGGCACTACTGGCTTCAAAGCTCTCCTTCACCTTGCCCCCTCCTCCTCACCTCCCTTCTCTCCTTCTCAGCCCAACCCCTCCGCCGCTAACCTCCTCACTGGGCCTCATTCTCGCCTGTCCCACCGTCGTCCCCTGGCCTGGAATGCCCGCCCTCCTCCCATCCACCAAACTGGCACACTTCCCCCTTTCAAAGCCCTACTAAAAGCTCACCTCCTCCAAGAGGCCTTCCCAGAATAAGACCCCCTTTTCCTCCACTCCCCCTTCTCTTCCCATCGCCCCCACTCCCTCCCTCCGTCCTACCCCCCTCTTGCCCGCAAAGCACTTGTGTGTATATATGTAAATATTTATAATTCTATCGATTTCATTAATGATGTGTATATATCTCTAATTCTATTTATTTATATCGATGCTATCGATGCCTGTTTATTTGTTTCGATGCCTGTCTCCCCCCTTCTAAACTGTGAGCCCGTTGTGGGCAGGGATTGTCTCTATTTGTTGCTGAATTGTTCTTTTCAAACACTCAGTACAGTGTTCTGCACACACTAGGTGCTCTATAAATTATTATTATTATGGTATTTGTTAAGCACTTAGTATGTGCAGAGCACTGTTCTAAGCACTGGGGTAGATACAGGGTAATCAGATTGTCCCACGTGGGGCTCACATTTTTTTTTTTATGCCCATTTTTACAGATGAGGTAAATGAGGCGCAGATAATAATAATGTTGGTATTTGTTAAGCGCTTACTATGTGCAGAGCACTGTTCTAAGCGCTGGGGTAGTTAGAGGGTAATCAGGTTGTCCCACATGAGGCTCACAGTCTTCATCCCCATTTTGTAGATGAGGGAACTGAGGCACAGAGAAGTGAAGTGACTTGCCCACAGTCACACAACTTACAAGTGTCAAGATAAAAGTGACTTGCCCAAGGTCACACAGCAGACAAGTGGCGGAGCCGGAATTAGAACCCATGACTTCTGACTCCCAAGCGCGGGCTCCACTAAGCCATGCTGCTTCTCTATAATACGATCTAATAATAAATATGTACGAATGAATGAATGAACCTTCCCAAGTTCTCACAGCAGATGAATAACAGAGTCGGGATTAGAACCTGGAATAATTGGTCCATTATGGATTGATATTATGAATCAGTTGTTCAATTAATCATATTTACTGAGGGCTTACTCTGCGCAGAGCACTCTGTCAAATGCTTGCCTCAATCCCTGTACCGAATCCCTGCCCTCGTGGTGTTTACAGTCTAGCCGGGAGCAGAGAAATTCAGATCGACTACTGGGAAGGGAAGCAACAGAGTTTAGAGATATGCGCAGTAGATCTTGGAAGTGAGGTGGGAAGTCACGTTTAGTGTCAAGAGGGTTTGAATTGAAAAGCAGAGTGGCCTAGTGGTTACAACATGGGCCTGGGACTCAGAAGGACCCAAATTCTAATCCACGCTTCTCCATTTGTCTGCTGTGGGACCTTGGAGAAGTCACTTCTCTGTACATCAGTTACCTCATCTGTAAAATGGAGATTATTTATATCGATGCTATTGATGCCTGTTCACTTGTTTCGATGCCTGTCTCCCCCCTTCTAAACTGTGAGCCCGCTGTGGGCAGGGATTGTCTCTATTTGTTGCCGAATTGTATGGGACGGGGACTGTGTTCGAACGGATTTGCTCATATCTACCCCGGCGCTTAGTACGGTGCCAGGAATGTAGTAAGCGCTTAAGAAATGCTATTATCATCATTATTATTATTATTACCCTTTTTATCATTCAAGTGCATCTGTGGCACAGTAAGGGACAGAGAATAGAGTGGGAAGATGAGAGATTAGTCAGGGAAGGTTTCACTGATTCATTCCTTCATTCGATAATATTTATGGAGCGCTTACTATGTGCAGAGCACTGTACTAAGCGCTTGGAATGTACAAATGGGTAACAGATAGAGACAGTCCCTGCCCTCCGACGGGCTTACGGTCTAATCGGGGACTGTTTGCTGGAGGAGGTGTGATTCTAGTAGCACTTTGAAGATGGGGAGGGCGGTGGTTAGTCGGATATGAAGGGGAAATTAGTACCAGACAAGATGGAGGTGTGAGCAACCGGGGCGCCAGATTTTTTTATCTACACAGACTACAGCGTCTTTTACAGCACCTTCCCTTTCTTTCCCGATGAAAGGGAGCATTCCCAAACTTTTGGCTTTAGTTCAGCTACATACTTGGCATAATACATTCCCTTTAGAGATGGACTAGAATCTGCTGGAAGTCCTAGTGAGGGAGAAAAATCCATTAAAAATTTCCAATTATTCTCATCAATCTCATATATTGATTCTTGCTCCTTTTATCAATTGAACTCCTTGTTCTAGAATAACTCATTTGTAGGTAATAGAGTGAAATAACCGCATCCTACACAGTTATAATTGACACCATTTCCTCAAACACATTTATCAGAAATGATTGGCTGGATAATGACTTTGCTGAGATTAGGTAGAAGGGGAAGAGTGTCCTGGAATGACAGAAAGGGAGGGAGAATCCATTTTAAGGAGCCCTCGTTTCCCAGCGTTTCCCAGCCAATTCACAACCCTCCCATTCCTCTTCACCTTCTCGGGGAAGATGGTTCGCTCAGGTTCTTGTGGCTGAGATGAAATCCCGCTAACTGAAAGGAATCTTCTTTGTGACTCATTTCTCAAAGGACAATTTTGCCTTTTGCAAAAAGCTTGGCCCTCTGAAGTCAAAAGAGAGAAGTTACTCTGTTGCCTGGAAATTGTAAATTCACAGGTAGTCGCTGACAGAAGATTTCAGAAAAAAAATCCCAGTAGGGGTTCTCTGCTAGTTACAGAGGGAGGAGAATGAAGAACAAAGCGCCAGCTCTTGGGATTGCAGGGAATTGATGGCTCTGAATGATCGACTTTTGGGTTTCAGTTGGGGTTAAGAGCCTCAGGTTTGTCCTGTTCAGCAGCGTGGTCTAGTGGATGGAACACGGTTCTGGGAGTCAGAAGGACCTGGGTTCGAATCCCTGCTCCGCCACTTGCCTGCTCTGTGTCCTTGGGCAAGTCACTTCACTTCTCTGTGCCTCAGTTCCCTCATCTGTAAAAAGGGGATTAAGACCGTGAGTCCCATGTGGAAGGGACTCTGTCCAGCCTGATTATCTCGTATCTACCCCGGCGCTTACTACAGTTTCTGACACATAGTACATACACATAAGAAGAACCGTTCAACACCGCCCCCGCAACAAAACCAGGTCCTCTGACTTCCAGGACTGAGCTCTTTCCTCTAGGCCATGTTACTTCCAAACATATACTCCTCTTTGAATGAGAACCAAATTTAAACTCTGGAAAATATATCTCCCAGGTTTTTGTCATTTGGGTTTTACATTTCTCCCACATTCGAGGCGGGAGGGAAAGGGGTCCAAGACAACCTCAATTCCAGGAGAGCCCTGAAGGCTCAGAGTCCACTAGAGTGTGAAGGGGCTCAGGCTGGAGATGGTGCTGATTCATTCATTCAATAATATTTATTGAGCCCTTACTATGTGCAGAGCACTGTACTAAGCGCTTGGAATGGACAAATCGGAAGCAGATAGAGACAGTCCCTGCCCTACGACGGGTTTACGGTCTAATCGGCGATGCTCCGAGTGGTTGAGAAATAGCTTCTGGCAATTCGTCTCGAGGCATCGTGGGAAGAATTAGATCACCGAGAGCTTGTGGATGCAGTGGGCATGTAGACAGTCGCTTCATCTCTCCTGGCTGGGCAGAAGCTGAGGTGTCATAGATAGAATGTTCAGCTAAGATTCACGGGTTTCATAATCTCTCTTATCCCCGTTTCACAGATGAGGAAACTGAGGCCCACGGATGACACGTCCAAGATCACCCAGCTTGCCAGTGGCAGAGGCGGTTCTAGAACCCGGGTCTTCTGGCTCTCAGTCCCCTGTTCTGTTTGCTAGGCCTCCCCGCTTCTCGTTCATCCCAGAGAGCAACGGGAACAGTGTGGGCCTTGAGTTCTAATTCTGGCTCTGCCATTTGTTTACTGTGGGCCCACCATCAGTCCCGCGACCATATGCGTGATGATGATAATGATAATGATGACGGTGGTATTTGTTAAGCGTTTATTATGTGCCAAACGCTGTTCTAAGCATTCATTCAATAGTATTTCATTCAATGGTATTTACGGAGCGCTTACGATGTGCAGAGCACTGTACTAAGCCCTTGGAATGGACAAATCGGTAACAGATAGGGACAGTCCCCGCCCTTTGATGGGCTTACAGTCTAATCACTAGGGTAGATACAAGGTCATCAGGTTGTCCCGCGTGGGGCCCACAGTCTTCATCCCCATTTGCGGATGAGGTAACTGAGGCACAGAGAAGCAAGGAGACTTGCCCATAGTCACACAGCTGACCGGTGGCAGAGCCAGGATTAGAACCCACGACCTCTGACTCCCAAGCCCGTGCTCTTTCCACTAAGCCACACTGCTTCTCATACAAGCTCTGCATGTATCTGTCATTTATTTATTTATAATAATTTCTAACTCTACCTCTGGAGCGTAAGCTTACTGTGGGAAGGGAACATGTCTACTGCCTCTGTAGAACTCTCCTAAAGCACTTATTTACCGTGCTCTTCACAGAGTAGCCCGTCAAAGGGCAGGGACTGTCTCCATGTGTTACCGATCTGTCCATTCCAAGCGCTTAGTACAGTGCTCTGCACACAGTAAGCGCTCAATAAATACTATTGAATGAATAGTAAGCCCTTAAAAAATAGCATTGACTCACTGACCTGAGACAAGTCACTTAACTTCTCTGGGCTCAGTTTCCCCATCTGTCAAACAGAGATTGAAATATGGGTTCTTCCTCCTACTCAGACCATGAGCCCCATGTGGGACGAGGACTGTGTCTAATCTGATTCTTTCAAATCTACCCCAGTTTTTAGAGTAGTAGATTGTGAGCTCGTTGCGGGCGGGGAATGTGTCTGTTTGTTGCTGTATTGTACTCTCCCAAGCGCTTAGTACAGTGCTTTGCACACATTAAGTGCTCAATGAATGAATGAATAGCATGGCCTAGTGGATAGATCACGGGCAGGGGAGTTAGAAGGACTAGGTTCTAATCCCATCTCTGTTAATTGTCTGCTGTCTGCACCTTGGGTAAGTCCCTTACTTCTCTGGGCCTCAGTTACCTCATCTGTGAAATGGGGATTAAGACCGTGAGCCCCGTTTAGCACAGGGACTGTGTCCCACCTGATTAACTTGTCTCTACCCCAGTGCTTAGAACAATTCTTGACACATAGTACTAATAATAATCATTAATAATAATAATGATGATGATTGCATTTGTTAAGCACTTACTATGTGAAGTGCTTACTTGTCAGCTGAGTGACTATGGGAAAGCCACTTAACTTCTCTCTGCCTCAGTTACCTCATCTGTAAAATGGGGATTAACTGTGAGCCTCATGTGGGACAACCCGATTACCTTATATCTCCCCCAGCGCTTAGAACTGTGCTCTGCACATAGTAAGTGCTTAAAAAAATCCCGACATTATTATTATTAACAAATTCCATTATTATTATTAATAATAAAATGATATAAATCACTTTTTCGTATTCATGTTTGTCTCCTCTCTAGACTATAAGCTTCTTATAGGGAGAAAGCGTGTCTGCTAACTCTGTCGGGCTTAGTACGGTGCTTTGCATATAGTAAGTGCTCCATAAATACCACTCATTGATTCATTCATTCAGTCTTATTTATTAAGTGCTTACGGTGCACAGAGCATTGTACAGAGCACTTGGGAAAATGCGGTACAACAATAAACGGTGACATTCCCTGCCCAAAGTGAGCTCACAGCCTAGACAACGGGTGGCAGATATTAATACAAATAAATACAATTATAGACATATACCTAAGTGCTGTAGGGCTGGGAGTGGGGGGAAGAGCAAAAGGGAGCAAGTCGGGGTGATGAAGAAGGGAGTGGGAGATGAGGAAAAGTGGGGCTTAGTCTGGCAAGGCCCCTCTGATCGATGGGCTCGGATAGGCATGTTCCTTGCTCACACGGAGCTTACGCGTTAGAGCCAAATTCACCCGTATCCTTTAACTTGGCTCTTGTTCCCATAAAGTAAGGGAGCGATGACTTTGCTCCGAGTCTGGGCCTTTTACTAGCCCCTTTTGTCCTTTACTAGCCGCTTTACCTGGTAGCCAGGGAACCTCACTGGCTCCTCAGTGTGCAAAACCATCCACGCTCGCTCGGTGCCAGCAGTGGATCCCTCGTGGCGCCAGCCTTGTTTGCGGTTTGGGCGGGACACTTGATACGGTAGGTAAATGATTAATTATCCAAATTTTTTTCTGTATCTGATTCATGGGGAAAACCGAAACTCCCTCATCAATGACATTTATTGAGTGCTTACTGTGTGCAAGAGCAGAAACCCTAGAAAGTGCAGTGCCATTAATCATGGGCCTGAAGAGTCTCGCTCCCTAATTCTCTTATAAAGGAAACAGCAGACATGAAGCCACAGATATTAACAGAAGCCCCTCTGGGCCGTTGGGTGACATCTTGGAAATGCGCATTCAGAAATACAACACAACATATACTTGGCTTAATTACGGGAGCTTGGAGATAAACATTAGGATTTTCTTGATTCTCCAGTAGAAGGCCTGGAAATCTAGAAATGGCCAATTTAGTTGGAGAAAGTGATGAAAGTTTTGCAAATTTCAGGTCCACTGGCCACCAAAACATACCTACTCTCCAGGCACAATAATGCAGTCTGAACAATTCCGTTGTCCCTGCAACTATCATCGTTGAAAACAGTTTCACATGCAGCTCTCGGCTGGAGTCTGCCCATCCAGCCCCTTCCTTCCCCAGTGGCTTCAAGACTTTCAATCATTCATTCAATTCAATTCATTCATTCATTCATTAGTATTTATTGAACGCTTACTATGTGCAGAGTGCTCTACCAAATGCTGGAATGTACAATTCGGCAACCAGCTCTCCCCCTCCTTTCTTACCTAAGTGATGATGATGGTATTTTGTTAAGCGCTTACTATATTCATTCATTCATTCAAATGCCAAGAAGCAGCATGGCTCAATGGAAGGAGCCCAGATTTGGGAGTCAGAGGTCATGGGTTCTAATTCCTGCTCCGCCACTTGTCAACTGTGTGACTTTGGGCAAGTCACTTAACTTCTCGGTGCCTCGGTTACCTCATCTGTAAAATGGGGATTAAGACCGTGAGCCCCACGTGGGACAACCTGATTCCCCTGTGTCTACCCCAGCGCTTAGAACAGTGCTCGGCACATAGTAAGCGCTTAACAAATACCAACATATAAGGTAATCAGGTGGTACCACGTGGAGCTCACAATCTTAATCCCTATTTTACAGATGAGGCAACTGAGGCCCAGAGAAGTGAAGTGACTTGCACAAAGTCACACAGCTGACAAGTGGCGCAGGCGAGATTAGAACCCTGGACCTCTGACTCCCAAGCCTGGGCTCTTTCCACTAAGCCAGGCTGCTTCTGATAGTGATTTCCTATCGCACCCCAGCCCGCACACCTGGCTCCACACATGCCGATCTATTCACAGTCGAGGTAGCATCTCGATCTTGTCTGTCTCGTCACCGACCCCTCAATCCACATCCTCCCTCTGGCCGTTGGCCTGAATCCCCTTCTCCTTTCATATCTGACGGACCACCCCTCTCCTACCTTCAAAGCCCTCTTAAAATCACACCTCCTCCAAGACACTGTCTCCAATTCTTCATTTTCCCTCCCTCCCCTCCCCTCTCTTTTACCTGCGCACTCTGTATCCCTCAAGTACTTATCCGTGTACTGCAATTTCCCAAGTCTGTTCATTATTTTAACGTTCATCTTTCTCTCTAGACTGTATGGTCCTTGTGGACAGGGTTCATGTCTACCAACTTTATTGTAGTTTCCCTTGTTATCAGCGTGGCTCAGTGGAAAGAGTCCGGGCTTGGGAGTCAGAGGTCATGGGTTCGAATCCCGACTCTGCCCCTTGTCAGCCGGGTGACTGTGGGCCAGTCACTTCACTTCTCTGTGCCTCAGTTCCCTCATCTATAAAATGGGGATGAAGACTGTGAGCCTCACGTGGGACAACCTCATTCCCCGTATCTACCCCGGCGCTTAGAACAGTGCTCTGCACATAGGAAGCGCTGAACGAATACCGACATTATTATTATTCTTATTATTACGCTCTCAAGCACTTAATACAATAAATACCATTGAGACTATAAGCTCACGGTGGGCAGGGAATGCGTCTGTTGTACTCTCCCAAGCATAAAGTTCAGTACTCTGCACACGGTAATTGCTCGCGAAATACCACTGAGACTGTAAGCTCCTTGTTAGCAGGAAATTTATGTTATATTGTTATATTGTACTGTCCCAAGTGCTTTGTACAGTGCTCTGCACACAGTAAGACTTCATGGCATAGTGGATAGAGCGTGGGCCGGGGAGTCAGACGGTCACGGGTTCTAATCCCATTCCTGTCACTTGTCTGCTGTGTGATCTTGGGCGTGTCACTTCACTTCTCTGTGCCTCAGTTACCTCATCTGTAAAATGGGGATTAAGCCCGTGAGCCCCAGGTGGGACAGGGATTATGTCCAACCTGATTTGCTTGTATCCACCCCAGTGCTTAATACAGGGCCTGGCACATAGTATGTGCTTAACGAATACTACCATCATCATTATTATCATTATTGGTAAATATAATTGACTGCCTGATAGGTAGCCCTCAAAGCCATGATTGAATTTCAAGCCCAGAGAATCCCTGACTTTAACTCAGACAAGCCTCCTTGTCCTGAAGTGAGCAATCACGGAACCTTTTCCTGGGTCCTCCACACAGAGGAGCTTCAGAGCACAGGAGCACCACGGCCAGGGCCTGGTGCTGGGTAAGGCCTTCTTCCTTCCTTTCTTTCCTTTCTTTCTTTCCTTTCTTTCTTCCTTTTCTTTTTCTTTTTCCTTTTCCTTCCTTCCTGCCTTCCTGCCTTCCTGCCTTCCTGCCTTCCTGCCTTTCTTTCTGCCTTTCTTTCTTTTGGCCTTTTGGCCTTTCTTTCTTTCTGCCTTTCTTTCTTTCGGCCTTTCTTTCTTTCTGCCTTTCTTTCTTTCTGCCTTTCTTTCTGCCTTTCTTTCTTTCTTTTTCTTTCTTGCTTTCTTGCTTGCTTGCTTGCTTGCTTGCTTTCTTGCTTTCCTTGCTTTCTTTCCTTGCTTTCTTCCCTTCCTTCCCTTCCTTCCTTTCTTTCTTTTCCTTCCTGCCTTTCTGCCTGCCTGCCTTCCTACCTGCCTGCCTCTCTGCCTGCCTTCCTGACTTTCTTCCTGCCTCTCTGCCTGCCTGCCTGCCTTCCTGCCTGCCTGCCTGCCTTCCTTCCTCCCTGCCTGCCTACCTGCCTTGCCTTCCTCCCTTCCTCCCTTGCCTTCCTCCCTTCCTCCCTCCCTCCCTCCCTCCCTTCCTCCCTTCCTTCCTCCCTTCCTCCCTCCCTTCCTCCCTTCCTCCCTTCCTTCCTTCCTCCCTCCCTTCCTCCCTCCCTCCCTCCCTTCCTCCCTCCTTTCCTTCCTTCTTTTGTCTTTCAGATGCACTCATTCAACCTGCACTCTAATGAAAAATGTTCCAATTAATAGCCTTAAAAGATGAATATGGGAAGTGAGGATATGAAGTTCCATTTCAGTTCATTCTATGCAAGAGCAATCATCCTTAAAGGCTCATAATTTCTTTTAATTAGATATTTTATTACTAGGCCAAGGTACAGAGAACAAAACTAATTTTCTTTGCCTTTTATTTAGCCTTCTCTGTTTGGGAGGAAATTCTTGTGCTATGGGGCTGGGGGGTGGGGTGTGGGCAATATTGTGGAATCTGTAATCAATTTGTTCACCAGGGATGGGAAAATCATTTACTTTCTGTGGCTCAGTTTCCCCTTCTGTGAAAAATAAAGTTGGATACTGTTTGAAGGGGATCAAAAAAATAGGCATAGCTGTGAACGGTGGTGAACGGCCATCATACTTTACTGCTCCATAATAATGATAATAAGAATAGTGGCAGTATTTGTTAAATGGTCACTATGTGCCAGGCAGTGTACTAAGCATTGGGGTAGATACGTGGTAATTGGGTTGGACACAGTCCCTGTCTCACACTGGGCTCACTGTCTTAACCCCCATTTTACAGATGAGGGAACTGAGGGCCAGAGAAGTGAAGTGATGTGCCCAAGGTCACCTAGCAGACCTGCGGTGGAGTTGGGATTAGAACCCAGGACCTCCTGATTCCCAGGCCCAGGCTCTAACAACTAGGCAATGCTTCTTCTCCATGGTACCACACCCCACCTCTCACAAACTGGGAGTGCTGAATGAAGATTCTGACTTCTTTATAGTAACCATTTAAGTCTCACATGTGGTTGTTCCCTAGATTTCATAGCTAGGACACTAATTACGAAAACATGGACATTTGAAAGCGTAGAGAGAGCATTGATCTGATGGTAAGACAAGATCAGCACAAAGTTGTACAGTCTTTCTATGCCATGTTAATTCAATAATTATGGTGTTTGTTAAGCACTTCCTTTGTACTAAGTTGTGGGATCATTTTTCTACAAAAACATTCAGGACGTGTTTCACCCCTCCTCAAGAAACTCCAGTGGTTGGCCACCCACCTCCGTATCTAACAAAAACTCCTCACAATTGGCTTTAAAGCAATCTATCACCTCGACCCCTCCTACCTCATCTCACTTTTCTCCTTCTACAACCCAGTCCGCACACTTCACTCCTCTAATGCCAACCTTCTCATTGTACCTTGATCTCAACTATCTCGCCAATGGCCCCTTACTCACGTCCTGCCTCTGGCTGGAACACCCTTCCTCCTCAAATCCAACATACAATTACTCTCCCCTCCTTCAAAGACACACCTCTTCCAAGAGACCTTCCGTGATTAAACCCTCCTTTCCTCTTCTCCCACTCCCTTCTGCGTTGCCCTGAGTCGCTGCCTTTATTCATCCTCCCTCCCAGTCCCACACCACTGAATAATAATAATTTCCAGGGCTCAGAGAGGTTAACTGACTTGCCCAAGGTCACATAGCAGGCCAGGGGCAGAACTGGGCTGAGAACTTGGATCTTCTGAATCTGAGTTCTGTGCTCTTTCCACTAGGTCTTGCTGCTTTAAAATCACGCTGCTTTTGATCTCCATTAGACTGTAAGCTCCTTGTGGGAGGGAAGCATCAACACTAATTCTATCGGACTCTCCCAAGCATTTAGTAAAATGCTCTGAATATGGAACATGCTCAAAATCTTTAGTGGACAGAACATAGGGCAGGGTGTCGGCACACGTGGGTTCTAGTCCTGTCTTTACCGCTTGTTTGCTCTTAACATCTCTGTGCCTCAGTTCCCTCTTCTGTAAACTGGAGACTAAATATCTGTTTTTCCTCTTACTTAGACTGTGAGCCCCATGTGAGATAGGGATTATGAGTATTGATAATGATGATGAGAGTTGGTAGACGTGTTTCCGGCCCACAAAGAGCTTCCTGTCTAGAGAGCAGATGCAAAATGGGGACGGACAAAAGTTCTGGTTCCACACAGGGCTCACAGTCTAGTGGGGAGGGATTGCAGTGATCTCATCCCCATTTTACAGATGAGCAAACCAAGGCCCAGAGAGGTTTGCCCTAAGTCTCTCAGCAGGAGGTTGGCAGGGATGAATCAGGAACATGGGTCTCTTGATTTCCAGCCTCCAGTGCTCTTGCCATCAGGCTACACTGGCTGGTGGAAATAGTAACTGTGGTATTTGTTCGTGCTTACTGTGTGCCAAGCACCGTACTGAGTTCTGGAGTAGGTGCAACTTCATCAGGTCCCACTGGGGTTTATAGCCTAAGTAGGAGGAGAACTGGTTTTGAATCCCTCTTGGTTATGTTGATGATATCACCCTACTAGCAGGAAGTGAAGAAGATTCAAAGGGCTTATTATTAAAACTAAAGGAACAGAGCAAAAGATGGGCTTACATCTGAATGTTAAGAAAACAAAGGTCATGACAAGTGGAAGTTTTAACACATTTGTAGTGTACGGAGAGAAGATTGAAATAACTGACAATTTTTCTCTCCTGGTATTGATAATCAATAGTAAAGGAACTAGTAGCCAAGAAATAGGCCAAAGGTTAATGTTAGGAAGACTTGCTGTGAAGAGCCTGGGAAAAGTCATGAAATGTGCTGATGTAACAATTGCCAAGAAAATACAAATTGTCAACTCTATGGTGTTTCCAGTGACAGCTTATGGATCCAAAAGCTGGGCGGTGCAAAAACATGATAGAAAGAACATCGATTCTTTTGAAATGGGGTATTGGGAAAGGCTTTCGAGAATACCATGGACTGCCCGAAAATCAAACAAATGAATTTTGGAGCAAATTAAACCAAAGTTGTCTTTGGAAGGCCAAATGACTCGACTTAGATTGGCATATTTTGGACTCCTAATCAGAAGGACTAATTCCCTGGAGAGGACACTAGTGCTAGGAAAAGTCCAAGGAAAGCATGGAAGAGGCAGACCGGCAGCTAGATGGTTAGAGACCGTAACAGTGATAGCAGAAGAACCGTTAGAAAGGTTGCAGATTATGGCAGAGGACAGGACGTTCTGGAGAAAGTATATCCATGGAGTCGCTCTGAATTGGAAATGACTCGATGGCACTTAATAATAATAATAATAATTTGCAGATGAGGTAACTGAGGTACAGAGAAGTGAAGTAATTTGCCCAAGGTCACAGAGCAGACAAGTGAGAGAACCGGGATTGGAACCCAGGTCCGTTTGACTTCCGGTCTGTGATCTTCTCACTAGATCACATTGTTTCTGTCGCAGTTGACTTCCACAACTAGCTCACTCTTCACCGAAAAGTCGTCTGCCAAGAGAATGTCTGTGTTTGGCAGCGGCTTGAGCTGTGCTCTCCATCATCCACGGGAAACCTTTGCATCTTATTTCCTGTTGGATTCTGCAAAGCCGGCACACAGGAAGGACCTTTGATCATAGTTGAATGGAGATGGATTAAACGCACAGGGGATCCCAAGGGAAAAAGGGCCCACGTCCTCTGAACCCACCTCCTGAACCGTCTCTCGGCTCCGTGATCCGGAGATTTCATCCGGACGCTCAAGTGTTCCACGGCTCTTCTGACGGTATTTCATGCCAGCCAGGGTAATGTGACATCTGCCCAATTCCAACCGAGTCCAAAAGCCACGTGTTGGGTGTCTTTCTTGTAGACTTTGGTCAGTGATGCTCAAATAGGAGCCACAAAATCCTCCTCCCACCATCTTCGCAGTGGGACGGGATGACTGATGGAGCTAAATTAGGTCCAGGACTGAGCCTCCATCGGATCCGGATGGCCTCTGGCGAAGCAGCCTTCTCCCCAGGTGAGGGGAAAGGGCATCGTCAAAAGAAGCTGTCCAGGCTAATGAGCAATAGGCAGGGCGCTGCAGGCGGGCAGGCGGGCAGGCAGATCCACTAGCAAAAACTCACCCAACTGCCATCGCCTGCCAAATCTCGAATTCTTTCTTCTGCCAACAACACTGCTCTCCCCGCCCACTCTGCTTGAAGCTGGGTGAACTTACCACCTCGTCCACCCCTCGTCGATGGGAAGCGGTGTGGCCTGCTGGAAGGAGCTTGGGTCTGGGAATCAGAGGGCCTCAATTCAGTTCAAGTCAATCATACTGTGTGCAACGTACCGTACTAAGTGCTTGGAAGACTAAAATATACCAATCAACAGACACGTTTCCTACCCTTAGTGAACTCGCAGTCTAGATGACGAGCTGACAGTCTAGTGGACAAACTTACTCTGCCACCGGTCTGCTTGGTACCCTTGGGCAAGTCATATCACTTCTCTAGGCCTCAGTTTCTTCTTATGTAAAGGGGTGATTCATCATCTCTCGTCCCTCCCGTTTAGACTGTGAGCCCCATGCGGGACAGGGACTCTGTCCAGCCTGAATATCTCATATTAACTCCAGTGCTTAGTACAGTGTTTGGCGCATAGTAAGCCCTTAAATATATTTGTAATTGTTGTGGTTATAATAGTTATTATTAAGCTTATCATGGTTATTATTATTATTATCCTTACTATTATTAAGAGAGGAAATCTCTAGCTCTGATCTTGGGGTGATGGGTGACAATTTTAATCGCTTCCCTGGCTTGTGCCTTGGCTTCCTAGGTTCCTACTAATAATAATAATAATAATGTTGGTATTTGTTAAGCGCTTACTATGTGCCAAGCACTGTTCTAAGCGCTGGGGTAGACACAGGGGAATCAGGTTGTCCCACGTGGGGCTCACAGTCTTAATCCCCATTTTACAGATGAGGGAACTGAGGCACAGAGAAGTTAAGTGACTTGCCCACAGTCACACAGCCGACAAGTGGCAGAGCTGGGATTCGAACTCATGAGCCCTGACTCCAAAGCCCACGCTCTTTCCACTGAGCCACGCTGCTCCTAGGAGCTGAGCAGTGCTTTTATAATAATAATAATGATAATGATAATAATAACTGTAGTATTTATGAAGCACTCACTATGTGCAAAACACTGTACTAAGCGCTAAGGTAGATACAAGCAAACCAGATTGGACACTGTCCCTGTCTCACATGGGACTCACAGTCTCAATCCCTGTTTTACAGATGAGGGAACTGAGGTACAGAGAAGTGAAGTGATGTTTCAAATCCATGACTTGACTTCCAGGTCCCTGCTCTATCCACTACATCATGCATGAGAAGCAGCGTGGCTCAGTGGAAAGAGCACGGGCTTGGGAGTCAGAGGTCATGAGTTTGAATCCCAGCTCTGCCACTTGTCATCTGTGTGACTGTGGGCAAGTCACTTCACTTCTCTGTGCCTCAGTTACCTCATCTGTAAAATGGGGATTGACTGTGAGCCTCACGTGGGACATCCTGATTACCCTGTATCTACCCCAGCGCTTAGAACAGTGCTCGGCACATAGTAAGCGCTTAACAGATGCCAACATTATTATTATTATTATTATTGCTTCTCAATAATAACAATGATAATGATGAAATTAGTTAAGGGATTGGGAAGCAACATGGCATAGTGGATAGAGCATGGTCTTGGGAGTCAGAAGGTCATGGGTTCTAATCCCACTTCACCACTTGTCCGCTGTGTGACCCTGAGCGAGTCTTTTCACTTCTTTATGCCTCAGTTACCTCATCTGTAAAATGGGGATTGAGACTGTGAGCCCTGTGTGAGACAGGGACTGTGTCCAACCGGGTTTGCTTGTATCCACCCCAGCACTTAGTGCAGGGTCTGGCACACAGTAATCACTTACCAAATATCATTATTATTATTATTATGTGTCAAGCAGTGTTCTAAGTGCTGGAATAGACACAAGCTAATCAGGTTGGACAAAGTGGGAAGTAGGAAAAACCTGCCTAAGAGAGGACAACCCCCAGGATCCTGCTGTGGAATCATTTTCCTTGGGTCATTTCACTCACGGCGCAGTGGGAGAGCTGTGGGCCTGGAAGTTGGAGGTCCTGAGTTTGGTCCTGGCTCGGTCACCTCTCTGATGTTGCCGAGTTGTACATTCCAAGCGCTTGATACAGTGCTCTGCACAAAGTAAGTGCTCAATAAATACTACTGAATGAATACTGTGTGCCCTGAGGCAAGCCACTTAACCTCCCCATGCTTCGGTTTTCCCAGCTGTAAAACGGGGATAATAATACCTGAACCCTACCTCACAGGGTGATGGGGGAGTAAATAAAAGTAATCATGTAAGTGGTTTGGGGAATAAAAGCACTAAATAGAAATTCAATGGTTTTGTTTTGTTTCGAGAAGCAGTATGGCCTAATAGAAAGAGCCAGGGCCTGGGAGTCAGAAGGATCTGCAAATTAATCCCAGGCTCTGCTACTTGTCTGCTGTGAGACATTGGGCAAGTCACTTCACTTCTCTGGGGCTCAGTTACCTCATCTGTAAAATGGGAATGAAGACTGTGAGACCCATGTGGGACAGGGACTATGTCCAACCTAATTACCTTGTATCTATGCCAGTGCTTAGTTCAGTGACTGGCACATAGGAAACACTTAACAAATACCCCAATTATTATTGTTATTATTATTAGTAACAATAGTAGTTGTGTATTTGCAGACAACAAATGACACTTCACCCTATTCAGTTAGGATACATGCACACGCACCAACTGTTTATTATCCAAGATTCATAAACAAAGGCAGGACCCAAGGTAGAAGTCCATCATTCGTTCATTTGTTCATTCGTATTTATCGAGCGCTTACTGTTTGCGGAGCACTGTACTAAGCTCATGGGAGAGTACAATGCAACAATAAACAGACACATTCCCTGCTCACCACAAGGTTACAGTCTGGAGGTGGGGAAACAGACCTTAATCTAAACAAATAAATTACAGATCTGTATGTAAGTGCTTTGGGGCTGGAAGAGGGGATGAACAAAGGAAGCAAGTCAGGGTGATACAGAAAGGAGTCGGAGAAGAGGAAAGAGGGGTTCAGTCAGGGAAGACCTCTTGGAGGAGATGCGCCTTCAGTAAGGCTTTGAGGGGGAGAGTAATTTTTTGTCAAATATGAAGAGGGAGGGTGTTCCAGGCAAGACATGGGCCATAATAATGATAATGTTGGTATTTATAAAGCGCTTACTATGTGCAGAGCACTGTTCTAAGCACTGGGGTAGATACAGGGTAATGAGGTTGTCCCGCGTGAGGCTCACAGTCTTCGTCAGATTTTACAGATGAGGGAACTGAGGCACAAAAAAATGAAGTGACTTGCCCACGGTCACACAGCGGACAAGTGGCGGAGCTGGAATTCGAACCCCTGACCTCTCACTCTCCAGCCCGTGCTCTTTCCACTGAGCCATACTGCTTCTCAAAATCATCATCGAGATAGATCAGATCGAGGCACAGGGAGAAGGTTAGCAGTGGAAGAGCAAAATGTGTGGGTTGGGTTGTAGTGGGAGAGTAGCGAGGTGAGGTCGGGGGACAAAGTGACCGACTTCTTTAAAGCCAGTGATGAGAAGTTTCTGTTTGATGTGGATAACAATCATTGGAGTTTTTTGAGGAGTAGGGAAGTGTCCTGAACATTCTGGTAGAAGAATGATCTGGACAGAAGTGTGAAGTATGGACTGGAGTGGGCAGAGGCAGGAGGCTGGGAGGTCAGCAAGGTGGCTGATGCGGTAATCCAGGCGGGATAGGATGAGTGATTGTATTAACATGGAAGCAGTTTGATGGAGAGGAAATGGTGGATTTCAGTGACGATGCGAAGGGGGGATCGACAGGATTTAATGATGGACTGGATGTGAAGATTGAATGAGAGAGGAGTCCAGGATAACACCAAGGTTACGGGTTTGGGAGTCGAGAAGGATGGTGGTGTCGTCTACAGCGATGGGCGAGTCAGGGAGAGGACAGGTTTGGGGTGGGAAGATAAGGAGTTCTGTTTTGAACAGGTCAAGTTTGAGGTGATGGGAGGATATCAGAGCATTCATTCATTCGGTAGTATTTATTGAGCACTTACCATGTGCAGAGCACTGTACTAAGCGCTTGGGATGCACAAATCGGTAACAGAGACAGTCCCTGCCCTTTGACGGGCTTACGGTCTGATCGGGAGAGACGGACAGATAAGAACAATGACAATAAATAGAATGAAGGGGAAGAACATCTCATTAAAACAATAGCAAATAAATAGAATCAGGGTGATGTACATCTCATTAACCAAATAAATAGGGTAATGAATAAATAGGGTAACGATGTAGAGTAGAGATGTCTTGAAGGCAGTAGGAGAGGAGAGACTGGAGCTGGGGAGAGAGATCAGGGCTGGAGATGTAGATTTGAGTACCATCCACCTAGAGGTGTCAGTGGAAGCCATCGGAGCAAATGAGTTCTCCAAGGGAGAGGGTATAGATGGAGAAGAGAAGGGGACCCTGAACTGAACCTTGAGGGACCCCCACGTTTAGGGAGTGTGAGGCAGAGGAGGAGCCCTCAAAGAGACTGAGAATGAACGGCCACTGTGCCTTTCTTGATTGAAGATCCATCCGTTAGTTCAGTTGGCAAACAGCTCTCACCACCGCAGGATACACCAACTAATAATGATGCTGATAGCACTTCTTAAGCACTTACTATGTGTCGAGTACTATTCTACATGCTGGGGTAATAATAATAATGTTGGTATTTGTTAAGCGCTTACTATGTGCAGAGCACTGTTCTAAGCACTGGGGTAGACACAGGGTAATAAAGTCGTCCCACGTGAGGCTCACAGTTAATCCCCATTTTACAGATGAGGTAACTGAGGCACAGAGAAGTTACAAGCAAATCAGTTTGGCCACGCTCTCTGTCCCACATGGCGCTCACAGTTAATCCCCATTTTACAGATGAGGTAAATGAGGCACTAAGAGAAACTGAGCGACTTGCCCCAGGTCACACATGCAGACAGGTTGCTGAGCCGAAATTAGATTCTGACTTCCAGCTCCGCGCTTTGTCCACTAGGCCTCGCTGCTTCTCTTGTTTAGCCGCGTTGGATGAGACCATTAAGGAGCTCCTACCTGAATCTGTTTAGGATGGCCTGTTCTATTCGAAATGTTTCTTTCCCCCTGGGATGCACAGCCTGACACTGGACGGGTTACCTGATGTGTTAAGTGTGTTAAATAATTAAATAGTGAAAATCAAGATAGCAAAAATCTTGAAGGGTTTGGTTTCCAGAATTTCTTGGTGTTCTGTAACTTGGTTTGCATTTTTGATAGTTCAGAACTCATAAAGAACTGTTCAAAGCTTTATTTTCTGAGATAGAGCTATGGAGTTAGACCTGATGAGTGAGAAGTAATATTCTTCCAACATAAAGCAAGAATGTCGAAAGATATTTCTCATCTACCCTGGCGTTCTGAGTTGCCACTGCTTTCATGACTAACATGACAGGCTATGACAAGGAGCAAAAGCAGAAAAACAACAAATGATAAACCAAAGGAACCTCATTAAAAAGTGAATTTTTATCCAAGTCCCTTTTTGTGGCAGATTTACTCTGAACTTTTGAAGACAAAGACAAGAAGCCATAAGTGGGCAAGTGTGTGGGTGAAAGTCCAATTTGATTCTTGTTTGATTCAAAAGAGAAATCCACACCTAATGGAAAATTTGGAATGGAAACACCTGAAAAACATTATTTCCCCGGCATGCTCTCTCCACAACGTTTCAGGTGGCTCCGGGAAGGTTTCTGACCATTATATCAATCAATCAAGCAATCGATGGAAGTTATTGAGCACTTTTCTTGTACTAAGCATCATAACAATATTTGCCATGGGAAGGAAATGGTGACCAGGTAATAATGATAATGATTAGAGTATTTGTTAAGCACTTACTATGTGCCACGCATTGGTCTAAGCGCTCAGGTAGATACAAGGTAATCAGGTTGGACACAGTCCCTGTCCCACATGGGGCTTGCAGCCTTAATCCCCATTGTACAGATGAAGTAACTGAGGCATAGAGAAGTGAAGTGACTTGTTCAAGGTCACACAGTAGACAAGTGATAGAGCCGGGATTCGAATCCAAGTCCTCTGACTCCCAAGCCCATAGTTTTGCGGTAAACAGGATCACGTAACAGACTCATCCCTGGTATTTATAGAGCACTTCCTGTGTGTGGAGCGCTGTACTAAGTGCTTGGGTTGCAGCGTGGCTTAGTGGAAAGAGCCCGGGCTTGGGAGTCAGAGGTTGTGGGTTCTAATCCCAGCTCCGCTACTTAGCTGGGTAATTTTGGGCAAGTCACTTCATTTCTCTGTGCTTCAGTGACCTCATTTGTAAAATGGGAAGTAAGACTGTGAGCCCCGCGTGGGACAACCTGATTGCCACATATCTACCCCGGTGCTTAGAACGGCGCTTGTCACATAGTAAATGCCTAACAAATACCAATATTATTATTATTACAATACAGTACACTACCATAGAGCTGGTAGATGTGAGAAGCAGCGTGGCTTAGTGTAAAGAGCCGGGTTTGGGAGGCAGAGGTCATGGGTTCTAATCCCGGCTCTGCCACTTGTCGTCTGTGTGACTTTGAGCAAGTCACTTATTTCTCGGAGTCTCAATTACCTCATCTGTAAATTGGGGATGAAAACTGAGCCCCATATGGGACAACCTGATTACCTTGTATCCACCCCACTGCTTAGAGCAGTGCTTGGCACATAGTAAATGCTTAACAAATACCAATATTATTATTCTTATTATGTGATCTCTGCCTACAATTGGCTTACAGTCTATGGGGGGAGATTGACAATAAAATAAATTACAGATAGGGAAAACAACTTCTGCTTGAATATTTCATAATAATAATAATAATAATAATTTCATTTTGCCATGGGAAAGAGAAGGAAGCTAGTGACAACTAATAGGTAACCTGGCCTCTCTCAGAGTGATTTTGAAACCAGAGTGGTTTCGAAAACATGTCTCGTACTTTCTCAAGGCATGAAACACAGGACACTGCAGCCTGGAAGTGTTCAATAAACATTATAACTATTATTTAGTTCATAGGAAATTTTCTCCAGGCATTGTGGAATTAATGCAAAGAAAGGATGCTACGCTTTTCTTTAATAATAATAAAAATGGTATTTGTTAAGGCTTTACTATGTGCCAGGCCCTGTGTTAAGCCCTGGGGTGGATACAAACAAATTGGGTTAGATATAGTCCCTGTCCCGCATAGAGCCCACATTCTTCATCCCTATTTGACAGATGAGGTAACTGAGGCCCAGAGAAGTGAAGTGGCTTATCCAAGTGGCAGAGCAAGGATTAGAACTCATTACTTTCCGACTCCCAGGCCCATGCTTTATCCACTATGCCATGCTGCTCCTATTTTCCTTATGGGCAGCAACAGAGTGAGGAAGAGAGCAAGCGATTAGTGCAGCCCTCTGCACACAGCATGCATTCGATAAAACAATCAATTGAAGTGAGTTCCTCTAGAGATAAATGAAAATGACCCATTTTCCCTCTCCCTTAGATAATGCAGGATGGGGACAGTGTCCGATCTGAGTGTCTTGTTTCCTAGCCCAGTGCCTAGTACAGTGATTGCCGTATAGAAAACGCTTAACACATACCACAATGATCATTTTTATAGTAAAACAGAGTGACTAGCAGAAAGAGCCCAGGCCTGGGAGTTAAAGGACCAGGGTTCTATTCCTTGCTCTGCCACTTGCTTGCTCGTGACTTTGTGTGGCTCAGTGGAAAGAGCCCAGGCTTGGGAGTCAGAGATCATGGGTTCGAATTCTGGCTCTGCCACTTGTCAGCTGTGTGACTGTGGGCATGCCACTTCACTTCTCTGAGCTTCAGTTACCTCATCTGTAAAATGGGGATTAAGACCGTGAGCCTGACATGGGACAACCTGATGACCCTGTATCTACCCCAGCGCTTAGAACGGTGCTCTGCACAGTGTAAGTGCTTAACAGATAGCAACATTATTATTATTTGTGCAAGTCACTTCACTTCTCTGTGTCTCAGTTCCCTCATCTGCAAAATGGGGATTCGATCCCTGTTCTCCCTCTTACTTAGACTGTGAGCCCCATGTGGGATGGGAACTGTGTCCGACTTGATTGCCTTGTATCTACTCCAGTGCTTAGTACAGTGCTTAATGCATAGTAAGCCCTTAAAAATTAACATCATTATTACTTATAGGTTACAGCGTAAAAGAGCCTGATAGATAAATCGTAGGACTTGTGCCTCGCTGATGAGCTAGATTCACAAAGGCAAGAAACCCAGTACTGACAGGGGATTTCTCCAACATTGCTTTTTAGTTCTGAGCAAATTAGCTAAAAGGAGCAGGACATAATTTAAAAAATCTTATCATTTTTCTCCCAAATGGAAAAAAAAACAAACACCCACTTACATGGGCAATGAGAATTCTAATTGGACTACCATAAAATGTATTTCTTTTCTAAGGTAAGGCGACCGGGGCCCAGGAAGAGATGATTCAGAATGCCGATCAATCAATCGATCAATCGTATTCTTGGAACACCTAGCCAGAGTCTGAGACCATTGAAATCAAGAAGAAAAATGTGAAAACATTGGTGTTCTAAGAGACCGGCTGCCCCTTGGGACAGTTTAAACCATTCACAGAGGCAGTTGCAATTGGCTGTGATTCAGGGGCTTCAAATGGCATCCTAACTTGCAGAGAAGACAAAATGGTCCCCCTACAGAAGAAAGGTAATTAGCAAACGAGAGAGTAAAATATGTTCACATAGCCTCTCTTCAGTCTGGTTTTGAAAACGGCCAAAGTAGTTAAGGGGAGATGTCAGAATCAGACAATGGGATGTATTGAATGCCTATTATGTGCAAAACATGATAATAAATAAATAATAGTATTCATTCATTCATTCAATAGTATTTATTGAGCACTTACTAGGTGCAGAGCACTGTACTAAGCGCTTGGAATGTACAAGTCGGCAACAGAGACAATCCCTGCCCTTTGATGGGCTTACAGTCTAATCGGGGGAGACGGGCAGACAAGAACAGTGGCGATAAATAGAGTCAAGGGGAAGAACATCTCGTAAAAACAATGGCAAATAAATAGAATCAGGGTGATGTACATCTCATTAAACAAAATAAATAGGGTGATGAAGATATATACAGTTGGGCGGACGAGTACAGTGTTGAGGGGGTGGGACGGGAGAGGGGGATGAGCAGAGGGAATGGGGGGAGAAGAGGGCTTAGCTGTGGAGAGGTGAAGGAGGGGGTAGAGGGAGCAGAGGGAAAAAGTGGGGAGTTCAGTCTGGGAAGGCCTCTCGGAGAAGGTGAGCTTTAAGTAGGGATTTGAAGAGGGGAAGAGAATTAGATGGTTGGAGGTGAGGAGGGAGGGCGTTCCGGGACCGCGGGAGGACGTGGCCCAGGGGTCGACGGCGGGATGGGCGAGACCGAGGGACGGTGAGGAGGCGGGAGGCGGAGGAGCGGAGCGTGCGGGGTGGGCGGTAGAAAGAGAGAAGGGAGGAGAGGTAGGAAGGGGCAAGGTGATGAACAGCCTTGAAGCCTAGAGTGAGGAATTTTTGTTTACCATAATAAAATAATATACCATAAAATATTTACCATAAAATAAAGTTTTTGTGTACCATAATAGTAATAATTATGGTACTTGTTAAGCACTTACTATGCGCCAAGCTTTGTTCTAGCTGTTCGGGTAGATGCAAGCTAATCAGGTTGGACACAGTCCATGTCCACAGGGGGTTCACAAATATTATCCCCATATGAGGTAACTGAGACAGAGAGAAGTGAAGTGACCTGCTGTGTGGCAGAGCCTAGATTAGAACCCAGGTCCTCCGATTCCCAGGCCTGTGCCCTATCCACTAGACCACACTGCTTCAATCTTCAAAAGTGGAAAACACTGCCCTGGAAGCTACTCAAAGAATATTAACATGATTGATAGTAGACTTTTAATGAATACTATTACTATTCTACTAGGAAATTTGCCTGATGGAACCTCAAACATCAGGAAAAACACATCTTTTCAGCTAGCAGCTGTATTTGCACTCTGTTGCTGTCTCATCCAATAGTCGTAGAGTAGATCTGATTATAAAATATTTCTAGTTATTAAATGTTTCTTGCAGTCTTTCCAATTTACCCTTGTGATATGTGATGCGAGTTTCACTTCAGTCATTGTCATACTTGAAAAATTCATTCATTCATTCATTCATTCATTTGCATTTATTGAGCGCTTACTGTGCGCAGAGCACTGTATAAAGCGCTAGGAATATACAGTATAGCAATAAAGAGAGACAATCCCTGCTCACAGTCTGAGAGGGGGAGACAGACATCAATACAGTAAAGCATCAATATAAATAAGTAGAATTATAGATATATACATCTATACATAAGCACTTTGGGAGGTGGGGGAGAGCAAAGGGAGTGAGTTGAAGTGATTGGAAGGGAGGGGGAGCTGAGGAAAAGGGGGCTTAGTCTGGGAAAGCCTCTAGGAGGAGGTGCACCTTCAGCAGGGTTTTGAAGAGGGGAAGAATGATTGTTGCAAAATACAAACATGGGTGTGATAGTGCTTTGGGAATGGCAGAAGAAGGACATTCATTTATTCAATCGCATTTATCGAGAGCTTACTGTGTGCAGAGCACTCTACTAAGTGCTTGGGAAAGCAGTACCACAATAAACAGTGACATTCCCTGCCCACAGTGATCTTACAGTCTAGAAATTACAAAGAAGCGTTGTAGTCTGGTGGATAGAGCACGGGCCTGTGAGTCAGAAGGACCTGGGTTTCTAATCCCGGCTCTGCCACTTGTCTGCTGTCTGACCTTGGGCTTGTCACTTCACTTCTCCGTGCCTCAGTTCCCTCATCTGTAAAATGGGGATTAAGACTGTGAGCCCTTTGTGGGACAGGGACTCTATTCAACCAATTACCTTGTATCTACCCAGCACTTAGTACAGTGCCTGGCATATTGTAAATATTTAACAAATACCACAATTTTTATTAAGAAATGTATATTTATATATATAATTTTATTCCTTTTCCCTATTTTGAATATTCTACCCTCTTCTACTCTTCCCAAAGGATAGCACTTTAGGGGAGACACCCCAAAGCTGGATAACAGCCTGCAACAAGCGATCATGATCAATTAGGTATTCAGTTGTATTTCCTGAATGCTTACTAAACGCAGAGCGCTGAACTAAGCACTTGAGAGAGTACAATATAACAGAATTGGCAGTCACGTCCCCATGATACAACCATTTAGGCAGGAGGAGAGAAATGGCATCAGATACATGCCCATCCAAAAAACATCTGAAGCAGCCCAAGTTGGTTGAAGTTCGAACTCTGGGAAGATATGAGCATCTGACTCCACTTTGTCCTGGAAGCCGCCAGATTTTTTTAGAGTTTGAACGGAAAAACTCATCACTTTCCTAACGGAGCCGGCCTGCGTTTCTTATCTCCTTTTCCTGAATCATTTTGAGAATTGAACAGACCCTGAAGCGAAACTAAGGACAGAACTCTTGAGATCTGTGGGTTGAGAAAAAATGAACCACTTTTTTGCTAGCCAAGCTAATTGTGTTATAAATAATGGATTCCAAATGACAGTGAGTCCACAGAAGATAATCTGGCTCAGAATGTTCTCAGTCTCGGACTGGACATATGGATGCAATAGTGCATTTTTATCTTGAATCTGACCAAAGGTAGAAGAAGGAAAAGAATTTGAATCTGTTGGCCCCCCACCCCCCGCAAGGTCTCTCCTTGCTTTGCTCTGAGAAGGTCAAAAGTCAAAGTGGTTCCCCTCTATCTTGGCATGTTGGTTTCCTCTTCTCCCTCTCTCTGTTCCTCATTCTTTCAGTTCCCCTTGTGCGGGAGATGATTCCAGGTAAATATACCTGCTTGCCCGACTCAATGACATGGTTCTTGTAAACCTCAGTAGCAGTGAATCATGAGAGAAAACTCTCCCTCTGTTTACAGCCTCTCTTCAATGCTGTTTTACCTTGAAAAATTTATTTGACCCTCAGTCCCACTCCTGTTACTTTTAGCAGCTTTTATTGTTGTCCCTGGCTAAAGCTGTCACAAGGTACACAATTCATAGTGGCAGTCCTCTTTCAAGCCTTTCCCCTCCACCCCAGATTCTCCAAAGTTTTCCCTATGTGAATTTACTAAGTGCTCTTTAATCAGCTCAAGCAAAAATCTCATGAGTAAAGTGCATTCTGCCCTCCTCTCAATTAATATTGATGCCTCACGTTTCCCCGCACTCAGTGTAGTTCAAATATAGGTTATTTCCTTTCACAGAAAGCATTAGCTAAAAAGGTACGATTTTTGCAGTTATTAAGTAGGCTGGTATGCTTATTTGGAGGGCCAAGTTTATTACGTTCATTTAAAACGGCGTTCAGTTTATTTTTCATTTGAAACGATTGCAGAAAATGAATTCGGAATAGAAACTTTGTCACATTTCAGTTTCCTAAAAGGAAGAGAAGAGTTAAAGTTCTTAAGGCAGGACCAGAAGCTAAGAACTAAGATGCTGTCTAGAATTGGGAAATGACAGACACTCAGTATCGAAGGGAACCCTAAGGATTGGCAAGAATGAAGAGGACAGGAATTTAGTCAAATGTGCTGAGAGATCAATGATACAGACTAGGTTGGCTTGATGTAAATCATATCTCTAATCAGACTGCCCGTGGTCTAATGGATAGCCCACAGGCCTGAGAGTCTGGAGGATCTGGGTTCTAATCCCAGCTCTTGTCTCCTGTGTGACCCAGACAAGTCACTTAACTTCTCTCTGGCTCAGTTACTTCATGTGTAAAATGGGGATTAAGACTGAGAGCCCCATGTGGGACAGGAACTGTGTCCAATGTGATTTACTTATATCCACCCAGTGCCTAGTATGGTGCCTGACACAAAGTAAGCGCTAAACAAATATTGTGATTATCATTCTTCTTTTCTTCTTCTTCTTATTAAGTGTCTTGGACTAATCTGCTTCCCCATTAGAGTATAAGGTGCATGTGGGCAGAAACCACATCTACTAACTCCATGAAATTCACTCTAGTGTTTAGTACAATGCTCTGAACGACATAAGCACTTAGAGAACAGATGTTTCAACTTCTAACGCTACTGTACTTTCCTGAGCTCCTTAGAACACTGCTCTGCACACAGTAGACTTTAATCTCCTTGAGGGCAGGGGGACTCTCTCTACTAACTTTTTTTTAATTTGGTATCTGTTAAGTGCTTACTCTGTGCCAGGCACTGTACTAAGTGCTGGGGTAAATAATAATAATAATAATGGTATTTTTTAAGCGCTTACTATATGAACATCGAGGTTCCCAGTGGAAGGAGGCAGGGATAAACCTCTTCCTTATTTTGACCAAGAAAACTCTCTGGAACCACTACCAGAATGATTGCAGATGGAGGTGGGGCATTCAGGGAGAGATGTGTCCATGGCAATGCTTTGGTTTGGAGATGACTCCACAGAATAAGACAAGACAAGACACATTCCCTTCCCATAATGAGCTCACAGTCTAGAGGAAGAGACAGACATTAATATAAATGAATAAAATATGGATGTGGACGAAAGCGCTGTGGGGTGGAGGGAGGAGTGAATAAAAGGAACAAATCAGGGTGAAATCAGTCATTGTAGGTAGATGGATGCAATTTCTCTCCTGCTTCTTGTTTTCCACCAGTTCTTGGGCAAGAGCTATGATCAGTCAATCAAGGAATTAATTATTTGCCGTCAGGGGATTTTGTCCTGGAAACTCAGTGTCCTGTGAGTTATGTTGAAGAAGTCAAATGCTTATTGGTTTTCTTCCTACTTCAGTGCACAGAAGTACCTAGGCTGTAAAATTAAACATATAAAAGAGAGTGGTCTTAAGTGACCCATTGCCATGAGACACACAGATTTATCCATCTGGATGGTGTTTATATGAGTGGACATATCAATCAACTATTTTTCATCAAATGTATTTATTGAGAGCTCAACTGTGTGCAGAGCACTGTACTATGCTTGGCAGCGTGGCTTAGTGGAAAGAGCATGGGCTTGGATGTCAGAGGACATGGGGTCTAATCCTGGCTCCACTAGTTGTCTGCTGTGTGACCTTGGGCAAGCCACTTAAATTCTCTGTGCCTCAGTTACTCATCTATAAAATGGGGATTGAGACTGTGAGCCCCATGTGGGACAGCTTGCCTTGTATTTACCCCAGTGCTTAGAAACAGTGCTTGGTACATAGTAAGTGCTTAACAAATATCATCATCATTATTATTATTATTATTAACAATGTTTGGCACATAGTAAGCGCTTAACAAATACCATAATTATCATTATTACTATTATAGTATAACAGAGCACAATATAACAGAGTTGGTAGACACATTCCCCGCTCACAGTGATTTCTAGACTCAAAGCTTGTTGTGGGCAGAGAATGTGTCTGTTTATTGTTTTATTGTACTCTCCCAAGTGCTTAGTACAGTGCTGTGCACAAAGTAAGTGCTAAATGAATATGACTGAATCAATCTTACAGTTCATTCATTCAATAGTATTTATTGAGCACTTACTATGTGCAGAGCACTGTACTAAGTGCTTGGAATGTACAATTCGGCAACAGATAAAAGACAATCTCTGCCCAATGACAGGCTCATAGTCTAATCGGTTCTGAGGCGGAGACAGACATCCCCACTGCCCCTACTCCCTCACTCTGCTCTACCCCCTTCCCCTCCCCACAACATGTGTATATTTGTATATATTATTTATTACTCTATTTTATTAATGATGTGTATATATCTATGGTTGTATTTATCTATTTTGATGGTATTGATGCCTGACTATTTGTTTTGTTTTGCTGTCTGTCTCCCCCATTTAGAAGTGAGCCCATTGTTGGGCAGGGATTCTCTCTATCTGTTGCCGAATTGTACATATCAAGCGCTTAGTACAGTGCTCTGCACACAGTAAGCGCTCAATAAATACAAGTGAATCAATTGAATGAATGAACGCAAATATAATATAAAATGTATATTCTGTTTCATTCATATTCTAGTACAGTACTGTGGACAGTGAGCTTCCGACCACCTGTGACCAACCTTCTATTTCTAGCTTTGTACAATGGCATTATCATTGGCATTATTGTTAATACTTAAGGACTCTTGTGGCCAAGGGTGATCAAGGGGGAGGTCCTTCAGGACCATTTGGAAGCTGAGAGAAATAGCAGCTGGTTTTACAAATGTTCAGTGAGGCCAAGAGTAATGGCTGCAATTTTTCCTTCCAGATTCTTATATTATTGTTCTGTCACTAACAGAATACATTAGACCCTGACCATTTATCGCATTGCTGAGTTAAATGTTGTGGAGATGTGGAACAGCTTAGAAACACAAAATACTGAGCAGAGCAGTTCAGAGTAAGCTCTCAGTGTATATCACTGATTGATTAATTGATTGATCGACTGAGGCAGAGAATACAGGAAGCAGTGTGGCCTAATCTTGGAGGACCTGAGGTCTAATCCTGGGTCTGCCATATATGATAATAATGTTGGTATTTGTTAAGTGCTTACTATGTGCAGAGCACTGTTCTAAGCGCTGGGGGAGATACAGGGTCATCAGGTTGTCCCACATGTGGCTCACAGTTAATCACCATTTTACAGATGAGGTAACTGAGGCACAGAGAAGTGAAGTGACTTACCCACAGTCACACAGCTGACAAGTGGCAGAGCCGGGATTCGAATCTATGACCTCTGACTCCCAAGCCCGGGCTCTTTCCACTGAGCCACGCTGCTTCTCTAATATATATCTGCTGTGTGTTTCTTTGGCAAATCACTTCACCGCTCATGTGCCTCAATTACCTCATTGTAAAATGGGGATTAAGACTGAGAACCCCATGGGGGACATGAACCGTGTCCATCCTGATTAGCTCATATCTACCCCAGTGCTTAGAACATTGCCTGGTACATGGTAAGTGCTTAAGAAATACCATAAAAACATCATTCTTCAGTGGGCGCAACATACCTGATAGCAACCATTTCTTCTTACCCCAGATCTACTAGGGCCAATTTATGGATCATGTCTTCCCCAGAACAGACTTGCTCTGGGGAAAAGAAGGTATTCAAATTCTCCCACTGCATTACATCCAAACGGATATATCTACAAGTTACAGAGGAAATGATGACTCAAACACACAACACACACATACACACACAACACACACAACATACACACAACACATACTCACCCACACACCTCTTTCCTTCCTCTCAACACTAAGAAATCCTCTCTCTACCTTTTACATACTTAGTCACATCCTTCTCATCCTTCACTCAAGGATATACATTTAAGTATTCACTTTGTCTGGCCTTGACATATTCAGAAGAACAATTTCCCCCTATTAAACAAGGATCCCGATTCATTTGACATCTCATTTAATAATTACCCATTATCTTCCTGGGAAATCTCAGTGTAAAATGGAATGAATCTCATCTCTTACCTTGGAGGATTAAATGTCTTTGGAAACAAAAGGCATTTTCATTATTAAGATAGAAACTCTAATATGAAAGTATATCCTCCCCTAGTTGCTTCCCCACAAACTGACACTTATTGGACTTTCTTGACACAGAGGTGTCTCAGGAGAAATCTTAAAGGATTTCCCTCTGAGAGGGAAACAGCCATTTAACTTGTAACTCAACAAGCTTCTTCTATACCGCTCTCTAATATTCTCATCACACTCAAATTAGGCCACCTAGGTGAGAAGGGGCAGGAAAGAAGAGACCCTCATAGTTAAGGTCTGTAGTGAAAAATCTATTCATCACTTGGGAACCCCTCAATCCCCATGGAATATTGCTTTACCATCTTTCACAGGCAGGTCTTTTCACCTTTAGATCTTTCTCTGTTGCTGCTCTGGTACTGTCCTGAAGGATTGTAAACTGGATGTTTTCATTAGAAGAATCCAGACGACAAAACTTCCTTGAAAGCCTTCCACTTGACATGGGAGTTGTAGATTAGCAAACCGGAAACCTAACAGCCACCTGCCTCACCCATGCAGGCCACAAGGAAAGAGACAGGGCCAGAAATACCCCTTGGATGATGGATGAAGAGCTGGGAGATTTGGGGGCAGCTGAGATCAATCAGTCAATCATATTTTCTGAGCTCTTACTGTGTGCAGAGAACTGGATCAAGCACTTGGGAGAGTACAGTATAATAGAGTTGGTGACGCTTTCCCGCCCACAGGGAGCTTACAGTCTAGAGGAGGATACGGACATTGAAATGATGATAATATAATGATAATGATGGTATTTGTTAAGCGCTTACTATGTGCCAGGCACTGTTCTAAGCGCTGTGGTAGATACAAGGTAATTGGGTTGTGCTATGTGGGGCTCACAGTCTTAATTTCCATTTTACAGAGAGGTAACTGAGGCACAGAGAAGTTAAGTGACTTTCCCAAGGTCATACAGTCGTCAAATGTCAGAGCCGGGATTGAACCTTCGACCTCTGACTCCTAAGCCCGTGCCCTTTCCATTAAGCCAGGCTACTTAGTATGCATATGCACGTAAGGGCTGTGGGGATGAAGGTGGGGTGGATAAAGGGTACAAATCCAAGCGTGGTGGTAATGTAGAAAGGAGAGGGAGTAGGGAAAATGGGGGCCTTGTCCCGGAGGGCCTCCAGGAAGAGATTTGATTTTTATACAGATTTGAAAGCGGGGAGAGTGGCGGTATTCCGTATATGAAGGGGAAGGATATTCCAGGACAGTGGGAGGATGTGGGCAAGGGCTTAGTGGTAGAGACAAGACCGAGGTACAGTTGGTTGGTGTTAGAGGAGTGAAGTGAGTGTGCTGCGTTGTAGTAGGAAGTCAGTGTTGGGGGCAAGGTGAAAGGCTGCTTTAAAGTCAATGGTAAGGAGTTTCTGTTTGGTGCAGAGGTAGATGGACAACAACCGGAGGTTCTTGAGGAGTGGGGAGACATGGACCAAATGGACAGTGACTGAGGTGTGACATGCATTTATGCTCATCACATGTGTCTATATCAATCAATCACATTGTATTTATTAAGCCCTTACTGGATGCCCTGCACTGTACTATGTGCTGGAGAGAGTACAATATAACAGAGTCGGTAGACCTATTCCCAGTTAGTGTCTAGACGGGGATACCGACATCAACATAAGTAAATAAATTACGGATATATACATAAGTGCTCTGGGACTGAGGAAGGGGTGAATAAAGGATGCGAATCCAAGTGCAAAGGTGACCCAGAAAGGAGTGGGAGAAGAAGAATGAGGGCTTATCTGGGGAAAACCTCTTGGAGATGTGATTTCAATCAGATTTTGAAGGGGGCGGCGGTATTCGGTGGTGTATCTATAATGAGTTGTGCATTCAGTTATCGACTCAGTGTGCTCAGGCGGACATGATCTTGTTAATACCTGCTCCGTCCTTGTCCCTCT
The DNA here is from genome assembly GCF_004115215.2 of Ornithorhynchus anatinus. Classification (NCBI taxonomy): domain Eukaryota; kingdom Metazoa; phylum Chordata; class Mammalia; order Monotremata; family Ornithorhynchidae; genus Ornithorhynchus; species Ornithorhynchus anatinus. The sequence goes on along the minus strand of NC_041732.1, from coordinate 108,010,134 downwards.
TTCTGCTCTGTTTGCAAATGATCTCCACACAGTGGGTGCTGGGTCAATGCCCCGATGGACTGATCGATTGATTGTCGGGAACCATCACACAACTGATGAGTATAGAGGTATGTTCCTGAGAGCCACAGAGGTCTGGATTGTGACTTCAAGGAGGGGCAGACTGGCCTAATGGAAACTCGTATTCTAGTCCCAGCTCTGCTACTTTCTGCTGTGTGATGTTAGACAAGTCGTTTACATTTCCTTGGTCTCAGTTTACACTTCTATAACACGGGAAAAGATGCCCATTCTCTCTCTTTCTTAGACTGAGGGCCCCATATGGAAGAATGACTAGGTCCAATGATAATGATAATAATAATAATTATTTTTATAATAGTATTTAAGTGCTTATTATGTGCCAGGCACTGTCCTAATGTTGGGATGGAGACAAGCAAATCAGGTTGGACACAGCCCCTGTCCCATATGGACTCACAGTCTTAATCCCCATTTTATCGATGTGTTAACTGAAGCCCTGAGAATAATGATAATAATAATAATGATGATGGTATTTGTTAAGTGCTTACTATATGCCAGGCGCTGTACTAAGCACTGGAGTGGATACAAGAAGATCAAGTTGGACACAGTCCCAGTCCCCTGTGGGACTCAAAGTCTCAATCCCCATTTTACAGATGAGGGAACTGAGGCCCAGAGAAGTGAAGTGACTTGCCGAAGGTCACACAGCAGTCAAGTGGGGAAGCTGGGATTAGAACCCATGACCTTCTGACTCCCACGCCCGGTCTCTATTCACTATGCTACGTGACTTGCCCCAAGTCACCCAGCAGACAAGAGGTGGATTGAGGATTAGAACTCAGGGCCTTTTGACTTCCAGGCACGTGCTCTATCCGCTAGACAATGCTGCTTCTCTGACCTGGTTCTCTTTACCTCAGTGTTTTGCACAGTACCAATGTATACCAATCTTATTACCATTATTATTACTAATATAATGACTTCCAGAACTCTGAATGGCTACAGAGGTCTGGTTGGTAATGGTCATGGCAGGCCCTGCCCCCTCTGCCCAGACCACTGGCGACTCTGACCTGTTTCTCTCCCTCACAATCAATCAGCCAATTGAATTTATTGAGCGCTTACTGTGTGCAGAGCCCTGTGCTAAGTGCTTGGGAGAGTTCAGTGTAACAAAGTTGAGCTCTGTTACATGTTGAGTTTACAGTTTAATGGGGGAGACAGACATTACCATATATAAATAAGTGAGACAATCTTCCCCCAGGTCTCTCACAAGGTTGTGAAAAAAGTTCATCATGAGCTAGAGGAGGTCAGTGGATGGAATACATCTGTTCATTCAAATGGCCTAAATCCAACTTAAAAAAATACATCGCTCATTCTGTAGGAGTGAAAGAAATCAGCGTGGTCTAGCGGAAAGACACCAGGCAACAGCGGACCTGGGTTCTAATCCAGGCTCTGTCGATTGTCCAGAATGTGACCTAGGCCAAGTCATTTCACTTCTCTGTGCCTCGGATCCCTCATCCCTAAAGTGGATATTCAGTACCTGCTATCTCTTCTATTTAGACCGTGAGCTTTGTGTGGGACCTGATTATATTGTATCTACCCCTGTCCTTAGTAAATTCTTGACACAGAGTAGGTGCTCAACAAGTAGCATTAAAAACCCCCAAAAAACAGATGAGGAAAATCATCCTTTTCCAAACAAGCAGCCCCATCCCTTCTATCTGCAAATGTTAAAATGTCAAAAGCACGTAGGAAGCGATGAACAAATACCACAATTAAATGAGCCACTCTGAGGCCTCCTATGAATACCTGATACCACGTTTCCAAATGTAGCTGTTTCCATGATCTGGGGTTTTTCAACTGAAAGAGCCTTTTTAATTGCCGTGTAATGGCCGGTCCTGTCACAATCAATATCCACGGGTCGAGAGGCTATTTTACAAGTCACCCAGAGATGGCTCCGAAGCCTCAGCCAGAGGTCTTGGGAGCAGAGACGTTTGGAATCTACTCTTTGATGAGAGCTCATGTCAGCATGTCATTGGCAAATGTATAGGAATTATTGTCAGCATGTGGCTTGCTGAAGTAACCTAATTTTTTTTTAATCCATACATTAAAAATGACCAGTTTATGATTGATGCACAGCCAGAATTTGTTGCATGGTCAAAGCCTATGTGGAAAAGAATATGGAATTGCATCTTTTGAGTGTGGGGAAATGTGATGCCAATCCCAGAAGCCATTTTTATGGAGTATTCTTCATTTTTATAGGTACTTTGCATTCATAGACCACCTTCTAAAGAGTCTTAAAACCCGCCATAAATAAGAATCCAACTCTGCGGCATCCTTCCATTGACAGGTAAACTGTAGCATGGTGCCGGGTGATTTGTCCAAAGGTCAGTGGGAAGAGGGCAAAACTGGTATAGGGATTAGGATTGCTGAACCTTGTTCGGCCCTAAGAGACGACGATGCCTTGTTCTATGGAGTGCCCAAAGTTGAGTTTGCAGTGAATCAGCCTGTTTCTGACTCTTCCCACTTGGACAGAGTATAAATTGAGAGGATGAGTTGAAACTGGTAGGAGAGGCTATAATGGAGCTTGGGAATGGTTTGCGGATTGGGTTGGAAGGGGGAAGAAATAGCAGCGTGGCTCAGTGAAAAGAGCATGGACAAGGGAGTCAGAGGTCATAGGTTCGAATCCCGGCTCCGCCACTTCTCAGCTGTGTGACTGTGGGCAAGTCACTTAACTTCTCTGTGCTTCAGTTACCTCATCTGTAAAATGGGGATTAGGACTGTGAGCCTCATGTGGGACAACCTGATTACCCTGTATCTACCCCAGCGCTTAGAACAGTGCTCTGCACATAGTAAGCGCTTAACATATACCAGCATTATTATTACTAGTGGGAGGGGCTTGCCTGGACAGAAGGTGATGAGAGATTGGATGGGAGATAGTAGCAATAGTAGTAAGTATATATAGAACTATACTATAAATATATAGTATTCTTCACAGAGCACTGCCCTAAATGCTGGGTACACAGGTGGGAATTTGACATGATCCATGTCCCTCTGGAGGCTCACAATTTAAGAATGTAAATGGGGAGAAGGGACAGGGATCAGACACATCAGGAATCAGCAAATTGAGAAGCAGCCTGGCCTAATGGAAAGAGCACAAGCCCCGGAGACACAGGAACTTTGTTCTAATCCCCATTCCACCAACTACTTCCTTTGTGATCTTGGGCAAGTCACTTAACTTCTCTGTGCCTTAATTCCCTCTACCATAAAATAGGGATTGAATGCCTGTTCTTCCTCCTACTTAGGCTGTCAGCCCCATGTGGGACAGGGACTATGTCCAACCTAATTGTACCTACCCCTGGGCTAAAAAAAAGGATTTGATACCTAGTAAGTCCTTAGCAAATACCATGCAAAGAAAAAGAATGATGAAACATTAAAATAAGGTAGTGATGTTTCTACTGGCTGTAAACTGAGGGTAGTAGGGAAAGAAAATCTGGTAGGGCTGGAAGCAGAAGACTCAAAGTGACTGAGCTCCTTGTCTAGACACAAGAGAGCAGGACCTGAAAGAGGATCCTGGCTGTGGAAATGATCAGGATGGAGAAAATCTGGCCAACAGTCAGAAAGACAGGCATATTAGCACAACGTGGGGACAGATTCACTGTCAGGACTGAAAGGAAGTGAGGAGTTTGAGAAAACTTCCACCATTTCAAACCTGGTTCTTGAAGCAGCGTGCCCTAATGTATAGAACAAGGGCTTGGGAGTCAGAAGAACCTGGGTTCTAATCCCCACACTGACATGTATCCTCTGTTTGACGTTGGTGGATTCAGTTAACTTTTCTGTGCCTCATTTACTTCATCCGTAAAGTGGGGATGAAGACTGTGAGCCCCATTTGCGATATGGACTGTGTCCCACCTGTTTAGCTTGTATCTACCCTAGAGTCTGGCACAGAGTAAGGGCTTAACAGATACAATAAAAATTAAAAAAGAGGATAAATGAATAGTTTGTAAGTGCCTTCATGTGTAGTAATATTGTCCTTATTCCATATTTTCCCGGAACAGTTGTGACATGATTTCTCCCCTGAAGGAGAGAGCATTCTACTTATGAGTTGAGAGAGGAAGAACAGAGATTTGGATGGGGGTGGGGGGTGAGGGGGTTGTTGGTTTTTCAAGAGACATTGATTTTTGACTTGGGGAAAAGTGGATTTTGCCTTGTAATAAAGTGCTTAGTGTTTTCATCAACTACCAACCCATAGTAGACTAGATTCCATTGGCATGTAATTTATGGAAAATCCGTTCCTTCAGGCCCCAGCCAGGCCCTGTAGATTTTGGGGGTCATAAGAAAGAACAGAAATAATTTACTGGCAGACTTAGTCTTAAACCAAACCCTGAAACTGGTGGGTTGAGAAGTAACATGGCCTAGTGGATAGAGCATGGCCCTGGGAGTCAAAATGGCACGGGTTCTAATCCTGGCTCCACCATATGTCTGCTTTGTGACCTTGGGCAAGTCACCTAATGTCTCTGTGCCCCAATTACCTCAACTGTAAAATGGGGATAAAGAATGTAAGTCTTGTGTGCGACAAGGACTGTGTCCAACCTGATTAGCTTGTATCTGAATCAAAGCTAACTTTGAAGCCTCTCACTTTGCCCCATTCTAAAATTTTAGTTTTCTTGGAGTAATAATGACAAAGGTATTCACTAATTGCTTATTATACGTCAAGCACTATACCAAACGCGAGGGTACATACAAGACAGTCTGAAAGGACAGCAGGCCAACGCCTCACAGGAGGGACAACTGGTACTGAATCCCCATTTTTACAGATGAGGAAACTGAGGCACCATGAAGGTAAATGACTTGCCCAAGATCACCCAGCAGGCAAATGATGGAGTCAGGATTAGAACCGAGGTCTCCTGACTCACAGGCTCGGTATCTCTTTAGGCCACACTGCGTCTCTGCTGACAATTTTTTTTTTTCCATGATGAAATGCAATAGTTTTGCTTGCCTTTGACATGGAAAATTCATTTGCTCTTAATCTTCTTTTTTATTCTCCTAGAACTAGCTCAGGGGGAAAAAAGACAGAAGGGGGATGGCCTGTAAGAAAGATTCTAATGCAGACTTTAAAATTGGAATCAATCAATTAATCAGTTGTATTTTCTGAGTTCCTACAAACCTCTGGGAGCACATGATAGAGTTAGTAGAGGCAATTGCTGCCCTCAGTCTAGCGAGAAAGACAGCTAAATAAATTACAGGTTGACTGATTTGTTATCGTCTTTAACTTCTCTTTTGCACAGAAAATTCCGATTGATGTGCAAGTGAGAAGTAGCAGAAGAAGCTGTGTGTCTAATGGAAAGAACCCCAGTGGACCTGGGATCTAATCCCTTAGGCAAGTCTAATCAATTAATATTCACTCCACCCAAAGCCCCACAGCACTTAAGTGCATATCCTAATACACCGCTTTTTCCCCTATCTGTGATTTATTTTAATATCTGCCTCCCCCTGTAGACTGTTAGCTCCTTGTGGGCAGGGAATGTGTCTAACAACTCTACTGTGTTGAACACTCCCAAGTGCTTAGCACAGTTCTCTGCACATGGTAAATGTTCAACAAATACTATAACTACTATTACTGCTTCTGCTACTATCACCTGTTCTGTCTTCTATAAAGACTTTGAACCCCACTGTGGGAAAGAGACCATGTCCAACCCGGTTTTCTCCGGTTTTCCCTTATCTACCCCAGCTCTTAGAACAGTGTTTGGCTCAGAGTAAGTGCTTAAAAAATACCACACTTAATATTATTATTATGTGGATCGTCTAGCTTTATTTTACTCTTCCTTTGGTAACATTTTTCATAGATGTAAGGTTTTGATTTTTGCAGCTTTATTGATTTAGCCTGAATTCTCACTGCTAATCTTGTTTTTGTTTTTTTTTTAATTGGAGAAAAACCTAGGGAAGAAAAAATAAAGTGAGATTTTTTTTTTTTTAAATCATGTGCTTTGCTAAACTGAATCAGATCGATTGACAAGCCCATCAGAATTCTCCTGCAGTAACAGTGCAGCTACCGGACACATTTGTAAGCGAATCATCCTTGCCATCACTAGGGTAAATAAGTACTGTGGGCTGTAATATCTGGAAGCTTTGGCTACTTTGGAATTTGTCTCTGATGCTTTTGGTGAGTTCCTTTCTCCCCTGATGGGAGGCCCTGAAAATGGCCTGTTGGGTTGTTGGCCCCCAGTTTCGGTTTGGTTCAACTGCTGTTTGAATGCTGCTTGAATAGGGCTCCCATGACTTCACTCAATTAATCAATGATATTTGTTGAGCAGTTACTGAGTGCAGAGTAGTCATTCAGCCAGTTATTTGTATTTATTCAGTATTTACTGTGTACAGAGCACTGTATTAAGCACTTGGGAAAGTACAATATAACAGTAAACAGACACATTCCCCTCCCACAGTGAGCTTACAGTCTAGAGGGGGAGGCAGACAATTGGAGAAAGAAATAAATTACAGATATGTACAAAAGTGCTGTGGGGCTGGGAGGGGGATGAATAAAGGAAGCAAGTGAGGGTGACGCAAAAGGGAATGGAAGAAGAAGAAAGTAGTGTTTAGGCAGGGAAGGCCTCTTGAAGAAGATGTGCCTTCACTAAGGTTTTGAAGGAGGGGCGAGTACTGTGCTAAGCACATGGGAGAATGCAATATAGTAGAGTTAGAAAAATAATAATAATAATAATAATGATGGTATTTTTGAAGTGCTTACTGTGTGCCAAGCACTGTTGTAAGTGCTGGGGGTGATACAAGGTAATCAGGTTGTCCCAGGTGGAACTCAATCTTAATCCCCATTTTATAGATGAGGTAACTAAAGCACAGAGAATTGAAGTGACTTGCCCAAGGACACACAGCTGAAAACATGATCCCTGCACTCCAGGGACTTACAATCTAGTGGGGGAGATGGCTATTAAAATAAATTATGGATATGTACCTAAGAACTAGGGGGCTGAGGTTGTGATGAATTTCAAAGTGCTTAGGGGGTACAGAATCAAGTGTATGGTTGATACAGAAGGGAGGGAAAATAGGGTTGTGAAATGAGAGGGTAGTCAAGAAAACTTCTTCTGGTGGTGTGATGTTACCACACTACTGTTACTTTCTTTATTTTCACTTCAGTGCATAACCCTCTAGGCAAAAACCGGTCTTAGGGAGGGTTTTGGGCTGGGGCAGGAGATCAAAACTATGTCTTGAACAAAGTCACCCTGGCTTACCTTCCTAATGACACAGTGGGTTGCTGTGAAGCCATGCAAACATTGATTCCCTGATACTGTTTACAGCTGCTGACTTAGCGTGATCGTGCCCAAGAGTAACTTGTTGAGCAGAAGCTATGGATGGCCATCGGGAATAAAAGCTAAAACAAAACCGGACAGCTTTCTTCTTAATGGTATTTAAGCCCTTACTATGTGCCAGACACTCTACTAAGCTCAGGGGTAGATATAAGCTAATCAAGTTGGACACTGTCCCTGTCCTTCATAGGGATCGTAATCTTAATCCTCATTTTACAGATGAAGTAACTGAGGCACAGAGAAGTTAAGTGACTGGCCCAAGGTCGCACAGAAGATGTGGTGGAGCTCGGTTTGGAAACTGGATTCTTCTGACTTCCAAGCCTGGTCTCTATACACTAGACCATGCTACTTCTCAGATTTAGGCCGCTTCAAAATTTGAAATGTTTTCAATATCTGCCTGTTAGCTGAATTTGAGAGAAACAGAAACAAAGGCTAACCCCCAAATTGGACATAAAAACCCATCCCCAGACACAAAGAAGGACACCCTAGGATTATATCTAATCCTCACAAGTCCTTTGTATTTTTAGAGGCTAACACAGAATTGCCCCCCTCAGGCTAACACCTGGAGAGTTTCCAGTACTCTACCAATCTTGTCTATGGGAGGGAGAATCAGAGGCCTATCCATTACATTCCTTCCTTGGCCAGTGGCTATGCCCACGTCTCCCCCATCCTATAAAAACCCTCTCTTGACCCCACTTCCCCTTCCAGTTATCGTTCTATCTCCCTACTACTCTTCCTTTCCAAGATCCTAGAACGAGTTGTCTCCACTCGCTTCCTAGAATTTCTTAACTCCAATTCTCTCCCGGACCCCCCCAATCTGGCTTCCGTCCCCTCCACTCTACCGAGACTGCTCTCTCTAAGGTCACCCACGACCTCCTTCTTGCCAGATCCAGTGGCTCCTACTCTATCCTAATCTTCCTCGACCTCTCAGCTGCCTTTGACACCGTCGACCATCCCCTTCTCCTCCACACCTTATCTCACCTTGGCTTCACAGACTCCGTCCTCTCCCGGTTCTCCTCTTATCTCTCTGGCCGTTCATTCTCGGTCTCCTTCGCAGGCTCCTCCTCCGCCTCCCATCCTCTAACTGTTGGGGTTCCTCAGAGGTCAGTTCTTGACCCTCTTCCGTTCTCTATCTACTCTCACTCCCTTGATGAACTCATTCGCTCCCACGGCTTCAACTATCATCTCTATGCAGGTGACACACAGATCTACATCTCCACCCCTGTCCTCTCCCCCTCTCTTCAGGCTCGCATCTCCTCCCGCCTCCGGGACGTCTCCACCTGGATGTCTGCCCGCCACCTAAAACTCAGCATGTCCAAAACTGAGCTCCTCATCTTCCTTCCTAAGCCCTGTCCTCTTCCTGACTTCCCTATCACCATGGATGGTACGACCATCCTTCCCGTCTCTCAAGCCTGCAACCTCGGTGTCATCCTTGACTCGGCTCTCTCGTTCACCCCACGCATCCGATCCGTCACCAAGGCCTGCCGGTCTCAGCTTTATAATATCGCCAAGATCCACCCTTTCCTCTCCACCCAAACGGCTATGTTACTGGTAGGGGCTCTCACAATATCTCGGCTGGATTATCGTGTCAGCCTGCTCTCTGATCTCCCTTCCTTCCGTCTCTCCCCGCTCCAGTCTATTCTTCATTCCGCTGCCTGGATCATCTTCCTGCAGAAATGCTCTGGGTTTGTCACACCCCTTCTGAAAAGCCTCCAGTGGTTGCCTATCAACCTCCACATGAAACAAAAGCTTCTCACTCTAGGCTTCAAGGTTCTCCATTCCCTTGCCCCCTCCTACCTCTCCTCCCTTCTCTCTTTCTACTGCCCACCCCCCATGCTCCACTCCTCCGCCGTCCACCTCCTCACCGTTCCCCGGTCTCGCCTATCCCACCGTCGATCCCCGGCCCGTGTCCTCCCGCTGTCCTGGAATGCCTCCCTCCTCACCTCCGGCAAACTAACTCTCTTCCCCTCTTCAAAGTCCTACTGAGAGCTCACCTCCTCCAAGAGGCCTTCCCAGACTGAGCTTCCCCTTTTCCCTCTGCTCTCTCTACTGCCTCTCTGCCCCCCCCTTCACCTCCCCTCAGCTAAGCCTCCTTTCCCCCCTTTCCCTCTGCTCCTCCCCCCTCCCTTCCCCTCTCCTCTGCACTGTGGTAAAGCACAACCGACCTAGTGGTAGAGACAATGGTAAAGCACTTCCATATTTTTACCAAGAAAACTCTTTGGACGTGCTACCAGAATGATTGCAGATGGAGTGGAGCATTCTGTGAGAGACGTGTCCATGGCGTCGTTATGGGTCGGATACGACTCGACAGCTTAAGACGACAACAACAACAGAGGATTTCCTACTAGGAACCAGGTTACCCCCATTAGATTATATTCCCCTCAAGGCTATAAACTTGATGTGGGCAGGGAACATGTCTACCAAGTCTGTTATACTCTCCCATGCACTTAATAATAATAATGTTGGTATTTGTTAAGCGCTTACTATGTGCCGAGCACTGTTCTAAACGCTGGGGCAGATACAGGGTAATCAGGTCGTCCCACATGAGGCTCACAGTTAATCCCCATTTTACAGATGAGGTAACTGAGGCACAGAGAACTGAAGTGACTTGCCCACAGTCACACAGCTGACAAGTGGCAGAGCTGGGAATCGAACCCATGACCTCTGACTCTGAAGCCCAGGCTCTTTCCACTGAGCCACGCTGCTTCGCTCAGTGCTCTGCACATAGTAAGCACTTAATAAATACAGTTGATCGATTGATATTATTTGGCTGATTCAGCCCCCGCTACGAAGAATAACGATTATGCTGTTTGCTAAACATTTACTTTGTTCATTCATTCATTCAATAGTATTTATTGAGCGCTTACTATGTGCAGAGCACTGTACTAAGCACTTGGAATGAACGAGTCGGTGCCAAGCATTGTATTAAGTGCTGGGTAGGGACATGATAATCAGGGTAGACACAAACCCTAAGTAGTTAAGAGAGAACTGGTATTGACTCCCCATTTTACAGGTAAGGAATCAACCGCTCAGACAAATGTAGTGACTTGACCAAGGTCTCATAACAGGCAATTGGCAGAGCTGGGTTTGGAACTCAGCTCCACTGATTTGCAGGCCGGGTTCTTTTCACTATTCACTCATTCCTTCATTCATTCAATCATACTTATTGAGTGCTTACTGTGTGCAGAGCACTGTACTAAGCAATTGGAAAGTACAGTTCGGCCACAAATGGAGACAATGCCTACCCAACAATGGGCTCACAGTCTAGAAGGGTGGGGGGAGACAGGCAACAGAACAAAACAAGACCCCCCTGCTTCCCCTGTTCTTTCATCTGCCACTCTGCCATTGCACCAACACCTAGAATGATCAAACTGGTTTTGTCACCCAAGCCAAGAAGCAGCATGGCCAATGATAATAATAATAGTGATAACTATGATATTTGTTAATTGCTATGTGCCAAGCACTGTACTAAGCTCTGGAGTGGATACAAGCAAATCAGGTTGGACACAGTCCCTGTTCCATATGGGGCTCAATCCCCATTTTACAGATGAGGGAACTGAGGCCAAGAGAAGTGAAGTGACTTGCCCAAGGTCACACTGCAGACAGGTGGCGGAGCCAGGATTAGAACCTATGGATAATGCACAGACCTGGAAGGTAGAGGACCTGGGTTCCAATCCTAAAGCACCACTAGCCTGCTGCATGACCTTGAGCGAGTCACTTAACTTCTCTGTGCCTTAGTTTCCTCAACTTCAACATGGGAATTCAATACCTGTTCTCCCACCTACTTAGATTGTGAGCCTCGTGTGGGACAGGAACCATATTTGGCCTGATTAACTTGCATCCACCCAGTGTTTAGAACAGTGCTTGGGCACATGCAAAGTGCTTAACAAGTACAATTTTTTTTAAAAAGCTTCAGGGATAGATCTCTTCCTACTCCTCATTCCAACCCCCCACCTTCCGAGCATGCCCTCCTTCAGCCTTGGCTATAGGTCTTAACTATGTCTTAGTCAACAATTTCAACCTCAAGTCACTATACTCTGGGCTAGGCCCAGGATAATCAGGTACTTCTAATAATAATGATGACATCTGTTAACTGCTTATTATGCATCAAACACTGTTCTGAGCAATGGGATAGATTCAAAGTCATTAGGTTGGACACAGTCCCTATCCCACATGGGGCTCACGATCTTCATCCCCACTTTACAGACGAGATAACGGGCCCAGCGAAGCGAAGCGACTTACCCAAGGTCACCCAGTAAACACGAGGCGGAACCAGGATTAGAACCCAGGTCCTTCTGACTCCAGGTTCTCTGATCTATCCATTAGGCCACGTTGCTTCCCTTTCTCACGTAGGGCTCACAGTGTCCTACAGGCAGAGACTGTGACTGACCTGATTAACCTCTATTTTGTATCGAAGTACAGTGCTAAGTACAGTGTTTGGCACCACGCTTGTGCCTAACAAATCCTAGTTATTGTAGGGAGTCCAGGTTTCTTATCACAATTTTAGAGATGAGGAAACTGAGGCACAGAGAGGATAAGTGACTTGCCCAAGGTCACACAATGCACGGGGCAAAGCTGGGTCTATCACCTTGTTCTCCGGACACCCAGACTAATGTTCACTTCATTAGACCACACCACCTATGTCTGGGAGTTTCTTAAAATATGGAAATTAAACCCCCTCCTGTGGGAACAAAACATTATCCTGAGTGTCAAGGAGCCTTAATCAATCAATCAACCAATCACATGTATGACTATCATTATCATTCTTGTACTTGTTGAGCACTTACTGTGTGCCAAGCACTGTTCTAAGCCCTGGGGTAGATACAGGTTGATCAGTCAGACACGGAGCACTCACTGTGTTCAGAGCACTGTTCTAAACGCTTGAGAGAGTACGCTATAACAGAGTGGGTAGACATGTTTCCTGCTCCCAACAAGCTTCAGCCTGGAGGCAAACACTGAGATTAACAGTTTTCACATAGTTAAAATTGAGGAGTTTAAAAATCCAAAGAAAGTTCCCACTCAGAACTCCACCCTCTCAGCCCTGTAGTGCTGGTTTTGCTGCATAGCTGGGCATTTTCTGAGTATTCATTCTTTCAATCGTATTTATCGAGTGCTTGCTGTACTAAGTGCTTGGAATGCACAATTCGGCAACAGATAGAGACAATCCCTGCCCAACAACGGGCTCACAGTCTAAAAGGGGGAGACAGACAGCAAAACAAAACATGTAGTCAGGCGTCAATACCATCCGTCTACCGCTCTTCTACACCCTGAGTCTGTTCTCTGCACCTTGTCTCAGATGTGTTAACGTCAGCATTCAAATCAGAAGTATGGCTTGGTGAACTATAGGCTTGCCACAAACTGAAGAGATCTTGCAAAGGCTAATTGTTACAAAATGCAAAACACTTGCTTGATAATAATGACATCTAAAGAAAATCAGAGTGGAAAGGAAATTACATAGATAATCATATACTTATGTGCAGATAATTACTATAGACACACTTACGTATATACATCATATATATATAGAGAGAGAGATATATTTAAAGATTGAGCTATTGAAATGCAGATCATAAAAGATAAAAAAGTCATCTTTAAAAATCTTGTAATCGACTATTGGTATTTCCAATGAGAGAGGTACTTTGTTCAGTCTAAATGATTGGGTATATTCATTGAATTTAATAACTACCCCTTACAATTCTGTCTTTCTGTGTTTTAAATGTGAAAGGCCAGAATGGAGAGCAAGACATCTGGAAGGCAGCTGATCCTTGGGAATTGCACTATGACATCATAGATGCTGTGGGGTGGAGGCACGGGATTATCTCTCAAGTTTTCTCTCCTCTCATCTAGTTGACATCCCTTAGCCATACCTTCCCTCTAGCTTGGAACTCCCTCTCCCATCCTAAACCGCAGACCACCACTCTCCCCATCTTCAACACCCTCCTAAAACTCACTTTTCCTCCAAAAAGGTTTCCTCACTTCCCCTACTCCTTCCCCCTTTTGTGTCCCCTATTAACTTGGACCTGTACCCTTTAAGTGGTCGATATTCACCCCACCTTTAGCCTCCCGGCATTTACGTACATACCCATAATTTATTTTACTCCATCTCCCCCTCTAGACTGAAGCTCCTTGCAGGCAGGGAATGTGTCTGCCCACTCTGTTGGGTTGAGAGCTCTCATAATACAGACCTCTGCGCACTGTAAGTGCTCAATAATTACCATTGATTGATTGATTGTCTCTTTTTTAGTGCTATTTATTAAGTGCTTACTATTTTGTCTAGCACTATTCTTAGGCACTGGGGTAAATTCAAGTTGATCAGGTTGATCAGGGGACAGTCCCTGCCCCACTTGGGGCTCACAGTGAAGTAGGAGAGAGAACGTATATTGAATCCCCACTTTACAGTTGAGGAAACTTAGGCACAGATAAATTAAGTGGCTTGCTCAAGGTCAGAGATAAGTCAAATGTTGGAGCGGTGATTAGAGTCCAGGTCTGGATTCTTTCCACTAGTCCACTCTGCATCTCTCTCCCCCTCACAACCTCTCTCTCTCTATATATATATCTATTTCTATCCCTCTCTTTCTCTCTCTCTTCCAATTTACTCCTTCCCATTGACGTTCTCCTTCCCTGCTAAAACTTTGAGCCTCCTGAAGCTCTTCATTCCATTTTCTTATTCAACCATTTCCCCTCCGAAGGATTTTCCAGCTCCTAGACCTCATTTTACCATCTGCAGAATGCTATGAATATTATTCCCGGCGTTTCTGAGGTACAGTGCTCATTGTTGCCTTGACTACAATGAGAGAAGAATGCTCTATGTTCTCATTAGACTATTATCATTTTTTATGGAGAAGATGGACATTATTTAATTTACTCCATTTTCACAGCCCTAATGGTCCCACACAACAGTGATTGGTCAGGCAGCGAGAATTTCAATCCGGGATATGTCGCTGGCCTTTTGTTAGGCTGAACAACCACACAGGCCTCGATACATCTGTCGACACAGTGTTCTCTTTGGCTCTTGGTTAGCTTAGATCCGAATGGGTGTCGGCGAAAGGCAAAAGACTAATGCGAGAAGAATAAAAGCAATGTGGAAAAGTCTTGGGAACAGGTAATGTTGAAACCAAATATTTTGGACACTGATGCAAAGTGATTATTGAAAGGTCTCGGGAGGATCCATCGCTTCCCTCGTTTGTTTCTTCAGACTTTGCTTCCCCGCTTCCTGTGACTGAGGCAGCACAAAGGGAACGGATCCATTCATATGAGAACATAATACAGTCTGTAGTGTTGGGCGGAATACATTCTCTCAAGCCACCGTGTCTGCCACTTCTGCAAAATGTGTTTGGACATTCTAAATTGTACAGGAACAAAAATTGTGAGCTGACTGAATAGATACTTTGGGGGGCAAATGGGTTTCGTGTCGCTGCAGTTTATACAAAGCCACGGGTCATTTTTAATTCAGTATCTGGGGGAGGTTTGTCGGGCGGGGAATGGTTTGAGTGGTAGATAGTGATTTTGGAATTATGAAAGGCAGCTGTTTATATCAGAGGGGAGGATAGGAGGAGGAGGGGAACTGTCAGATCAGACCAGAAATCTTTCCTTCCATACGAGCCTCACAGTACAAATAAGAGGGAGAACGGATATTTTATCTCAATTTTACAGATGAGGAATCTGAGGTCCAGAGAGGTTTAGAGGCCCACCCAAGGTCACACAGTGTTTCAGTGGCAGGCGTGGGACAACTCAGGTCTTCTGATCCTCAGCCCTGTGTTTCTCCCACATCATGAAATAACTTTAATCCCAATCTGAATCTGAAAATTCAGCAGGTAGGTAGAAGGCTAAAAGAGAAAGTGGCATTTTTGCTAGGACACACTTAAACTCCTAAATTCCTTTTTTCTTTTATTAAATGCTAAATAATAATAAATAATTTTAGCATTTGATAAGCACTTATTATATGCAAGGCACTGTACTAAGTGCTGGGTTGGATGCTATTTATGTTTGTCTACTTGTTTTTTTTTTGGTTCTGTTTTCTGTCTCCCCCTTCTAGACTGTAGGCCCATTGTTGGGTAGGGATTGTCTCTGTTTGTTGCTGAATTGTAGTTTCCAAGGGATTAGTAGAGTGTTCTGCACACAGTAAGCGCTCAATAAACAGAGAAGCAGCGTGGCTCAGTGGAAAGAGCCCGGGCTTGGGAGTCAGAGGTCATAAGTTCAAATCCCAGCTCTGTCACTTGAGAGCTGTGTGACTGTGGGCAAGTCACTTCACTTCTCTGTGCCTCAGTGACCTCATCTGTAAAATGGGGATTAAGACTGTGAGCCTCATGTGGGACAACCTGATTACCCTTTATCTACCCCAGCGCTTAGAACAGTGCTCTGCACATAGTAAGTGCTTAACAAATACCAACATTTTTATTATAAATACGACTGAATGAAGGAATGAATACAAGCAAATCAGTTGGACGCTGGCCCCGTCCCATGTGGGACACAGTCTCAATCCCCATTTTACAGATGAGGTAACTGAGGCCCAGAGAAGTTTAGTGCCTTGCCCAAGATTACCCAGCAGACAAGTGGCAGACTGGGGATTAAAACCCTTGAACTTCTGACTCCCAGGTCCGTTCTCTACTATGCCATGAAAGATTGTAAAGAATATTCACTGTAAAAAATCTCATTAGTCATTGAAATAGGTTGAATGGTTGCAGACTTTAAGGAGGAGTCTCTGACATGACGGACAAAGCTAGGGGCTGAGCACGGAGGAGCTGATGAGAAGCAGCATGGCTTAGCGGAAAGAGCACGGCATTGGGAGTCAGAGGTCGTGGATTCTAATCCCGGCTCCACCGCTTGACAGCTGTGTGACTTTGGGCAAGGTACTTCACTTATCAGTGCCTCAGCTATCTCATCTGTAAAAAGGAGATTAAGACTGGGAGCCCCACGTGGCCGATTACCTTGTATCTTTCCTAATGCTTAGAACAGTGCTTGGCACATAGTAAGTACTTAACAAATATTATAATTATCATTATCATTAGTGCTAATGGCTTGCCCTTCCCGTCTTGTCCCTGCCCGTCATGTTCTCGCAGGGGAAAAGGATGCCACAAGTCACTGGACAGGTAGGAGAACGGCCCATGGAAAATTGCATGGAAAGCCAGGGCCTTTTCCTGAGACGCGGCGTGGCTCAGCGGAAAGAGCCCGGGCTTGGGAGTCAGAGGTCATGGGTTCGAATCCAGGCTTTGCCACTTGCCAGCTGTGTGTCTGTGGGCAAGTCACTTAACCTCTCTGTGCCTCAGCTCCCTCATCTGTAAAATGAGGATGAAGATTGTGAACCTCACGTGGGACAACCTGATTACTCTGTATCTACCCCAGCGCTTAGAGCAGTGTTCTGCACATAGTAAGCGCTCAATAAATACCAACATTATTATTATTATTATTTTCACTGGACCCACAGCTGGCAGGGCTGGGACTAGAACTCAGGCATCCTGACATCCAGCACCGGGCTCTCGTTCCTCTGGACCCACATACTGGCAGATCCGGGACTCGAACCCAGGTCTCCTGATTCCCCGAGCCAGGCATTTTTCCTCTGTACCTCCACAGCAGGGGTGATGGCTTTAGCCACGATTCCATTTGAGCTGAGGTATTTCTGTGAGCTGATAGTTAGTGCCAGGCAGACTTTCAAGTGCTCAATACTCAGTAAGCACTCAATGAATACCATTGGCTAATTGATTGATTTTCATCTAACTCATTTTCCCCTCAGAAGTGAGCTTTGAAAAGATATTTCCCCCTTTTCTTTTTTTAAATTTTATTCATTCATTCAATAGTATTTATTTATGTGCAGAGCATTGTACTAAGCGCTTGGAATGTACGATTCGGCAACAGATAGAGACAATCCCTGCCCAATAATGGGTTCACAGTCTAAACGGGAGAGACAGACAGCAAAGAAAAACAGAAGAAAACAAAACAAAACAAGACCACATCATCGAGATAAATAGAATCATGGAGCTATACACCTCATTAACAAAATAAATAGGGCAATAAATAATATATACAAATACGCACAGTGCTGAGGGGAGGGGAAGGAGGAAGAGCAGAGGGTGGGAGGGGGTGAAGGGGAGGAAAGGAGGAGCAGAGGGAAAGGGGGCTCAGTCTGGGAAGGCCTCCTGGAGGAGGTGAGCTTTCAGTAGAGCTTTGAAGAGGGGAAGAGAGTTAGTTTGGCGGAAGTGAGGAGGAAGGGCATTCCAGGACAGCGGGAGGATGTGGGCCAGGTGTCGAGGGCGGGACAGGCATGAAAGGGGGACTGTGAGGAGGTGAGCGGCAGAGGAGCGATGTGTACGTGGTGGGCAGTAGAAAGGGAGATCAGAGAGGAGGCTGACGCAATAATCCATTCAGGATAATATGAGAGCTTGTACCAGCATGATAACAGTTTGGTTCAAGAGCAAAGGGCGGCTCTTGGCGATATTGTGAAGGTGAGATGGGTAGGTGTTGGTGACGGTTTGGATGTGTGGGGTGAATGAGAGAGCTGAGTCAAGGATGACACCAAGGTTGCGGGCCTGTGAGACCGGAAGGATGGTAGTGCCGTCCACAGTGACGGGGAAGTCAGGGAGAGGACAGGGCTTCGGATATAAGGGGTTCAGTCGCTTGGTGTCCTAGAGACAAAAATTAAAGAGAAAATTGGCCCAAGGGCTTAGCCAAGAAAAAGCCATGATCCACTTTCCCAACCACAGTATCATTTTCTTTGAGGCGACTCACAGCCACATGTGCAACTTTTCCAGTGAAGCGATGTGGCCTAGAGGAAAGAGCCTGGCCTTTGGTGTCAGAGACCTGTGTTCTAATCTTGATTTGTCCAGTTGCCCAAAGTGTGACTTTGGGCCAGTCCCTTCACTTTTATGTGCTTGTTACCTCATCTGAGAAATGGGGATTCAATCCCTGTTCTTTCTCCTACTTATACTGGGAGCCCCATGTGGCACCTGGTTATCTCGTCTCTGCTACAGCCCTTAGTACAATGTTTGGCACATGGTAAGTGCTTAACAAATATCACAATTACTATTTCTATTCCAGTGTGTTTCCTCCATTTCCAAAACCATATCTGGAACATTGCAGAGGCCATATGCTCTTCTCGCAGCTTCGCTCCGCAGCCTTCTCTGGTTCCAGGGATTATTTGCCACTTCATGCATCCTTTCACAAATGGAGTTTGGCTTTTCTATTGCGGAAGGAAAGTGTGCACAATACAGACAATCCAGTCAGGGATTTTTGGCATGCTGTGAATTCAACTCTGTCTGCCCCCGTTCCCATAATCATACTCCTATTCCTTGAAGTGGAAAAAATAAGTGGTTTTTAATAGCGATATTATTTTTGTGATCCACCCTGTTCTTTCTCCAGAGTTGAAAGTAAGTATACTCAGTGCACTGAGGATGACTGACGTAGCCCCTCATTTAGAGCTGATTGTTTCCCACGTTGATAGATTTTTGAGAAACCGTAGTCGGAGCATCTCGCATGTTCTCTACACTTCTTCTATCAAAGCTCCCATCTTGATTATGAAATAGAGACCCAGAGGAAACATATTGAAACTTGATGATTATACACCTCCCCTTCCTCCACCAACACACAAACACACACACACAAGCATCCATATGGTTCTGTCACTTCATGAGAGTAGCATCCCTCCTGGTTTCTGTGAGCAGATCTCTACTATGGCTGAGGTCAAATGTGAATTATTTGTTACTCAATGAGTGTTATTCATTGAGTGCATATTGTTTGTAGAGCACTGAATTAATAATAATTATGGTATTTGTTGAGCACTTACTATGTGCTGAGGAAGTCACACAGCTGACGAGTGGCAGAGGCGGGGTTAGAACCCACGGCCTCTAACTCTCAAGCCCATACTCTTTCCACTGAGATAAGTTGCCTCGTTTATCCCCCTTCCCAGCCCCACAGTACCGGCTACCTTACTGCTACGGGCTCTCGTTATATCCCGGCTAGACTACCGTGTCAGCCTTCTCTCTGACCTCCCTTCCTCCTCTCTCGCCCCGCTCCGGTCTATTCTTCACTCCGCTGCCCGGCTCATCTTCCTGCAGAAACGATCTGGGCCTGTCACTTTCCTTCTTAAACACCTCCAGTGGTTGCCTATCGACCTCCGCTCCAAACAAAAACTCCTCACTCTAGGCTTCACTGCTCTACTTCACCTTGCCCCTTCCTACCTCTCCTCCCTTCTCTCTTTCTACCACCCACCCCGCACGCTCCGCTCCTCTGCCGCCCACCTCCTCGCCGTCCCTCGGTCTCGCCTATCCCGCCGTCGACCCCCGGGTCACATCCTCCCGCGGTCCTGGAACGCCCTCCCTCCTCACCTCCGCCAAACTGATTCTCTTCCCCTCTTCAAAACCCTACTTAAAACTCACCTCCTCCGAGAGACCTTCCCAGACTGAGCTCCTCTTCTCCCTCTACTCCCTCTACCCCCCCTTCACCTCTCCGCAGCTTAACCCTCTTTTCCCCCCATCTCCCTCTGCTCCTCCCCCTCTCCCTTCCCATCCCCTCAGCACCGTACTCGTCCGCTCAACTGTATATATTTTCGTTACCCTATTTATTTTGTTAATGAAATGTACATCGCCTCGATTCTATTTAGTCGCCATTGTTTTTACGAGATGTTCTTCCCCTCGACTCTATTTATCGCCATCGTTCTCGTCTGCCCGTCTCCCCCGATTAGACCGTAAGCCCGTCAAACGGCAGGGACTGTCTCTAACTGTTGCCGACTTGTTCATTCCAAGCGCTTAGTACAGTGCTCTGCACATAGTAAGCGCTCAATAAATACTATTGAATGAATGAATGAATATCTTAATTTGATTTATTTATATTAATGTCTGCCTCCCCCTCTAGACTATAAACTCGTTGTGGGCAGGGAATACGTCTGTTATTGTTGTAGCACACTCTCCCAAGTGCTCAGTAAAGTGTTCTGCACACAGTAAGTGCTCAATAAATATGTTTAAATTCATGAATGAATACAGTGATTGACACAGAGTAAGCACTGAAGAAATACCACAATTATTATATTTTTATTTATTTAATTTAATTTAATGGTGTTTGTTCAACACTTACTATGTGCCTGGCACTGTACTAAGTGCTAGAGTAGATATAAGATGATCAGGTTGGGCACCGTCCCTGTCCCACATAGACCTCACAGATGAGGTAAATGAGGTACAGAGAAGTCAAGTGATCTACCCAAGATCTCACAGCAGACAAGTGGTCTGAGAAGCAGGATGGCCCAGTGGATAGATCATGGACTTGGGAGTCAGAAGGACCAGGGTTCTAGTCTTGGGTCTGACACTTACCTAATGTGGGACCTTGGGCAATTCACTTCACTTCTCTGGGCCTCAGTTTCCTCATCTGTAAAGTGAGGGTTAATATTTAAGGTAATGATAATCATGCTATTTGTTAAGTGCTTAACTATGTGCCAGGTACTGTATTAAACACTGGGGTGGTAACAAGTAGATTGGGCTGGACCCAGTCCCTGTCCTACTTGGGGCTCCACAGTCTCAATCCCCATTTTACAGTTGAGGTAACTGAGGCCCAGAAAAGTCAAGCGACTTGCCCAAGGTCACATAGCAGAACAATGGCAGAGCTGGGATTAGAACCCATGACCTTCTAACTCCCAGGCCTTGCTGTAGCCATTAGGCCATGGCACTTTTCAAGATTAAGAATGTGAGCCCCAAGTGGGACATGGACTACGTACAACCTGATTATCCTGTATCTACCCAGGTCTCAGAACAGTGCCTGGCATATAGTAAGTGCTTAACAAATTCCATTTAAAAAAAAAAATGGTGGAGCTGGGATTAGAATCCTGGTCTTTTTGTCTCCCAGGCCCATGTTCTTTCAAGTCGGCCACATTTCTTCTCTTTCAATAATATTTATTGAGCGCTTATTATGTGCAGAGCACTGTGCTAAGCGCTTGGAATGAACAAGTCGGCAACAGATAGAGACAGTCCCTGCCCTTTGACGGGCTTACAGTCTAATCGGGGGAGATGGACAGATGAGAACAATGGCAATAAATAGAGTCGAGGGGAAGAACATCTCGTAAAAACAATGGCGACTAAATAGAATCGAGGCGATGTACATTTCATTAACAAAATAGATAGGGTAATGAAAATATATACAATTGAGCAGACGAGTACAGTGCTGAGGGGATGGGAAGGTAGAGGGGGAGGAGCAGAGGGAGATGGGGGGAAAAGAGGGTTAAGCTGAGGGGAGGTGAAGGGGGGGCGGTAGAGGGAGTAGAGGGAGAAGGGGAGCTCAGTCTGGGAAGGCCTCTAGGAGGAGGTGAGTTAATGCCTGTATCATTCATTCAATAGTATTTTTCAATAGTATTTATTGAGCGCTTACTATGTGCAGAGCACTGTACTAAGCGCTTGGAATGAACAAGTCGGCAACAGATAGAGACACTCCCTGCCCTTTGACGGGCTTACGATCTAATCGGGGGAGACGGACAGACGAGAACAATGGCAATAAATAGAGTCGAGGGGAAGAACATCTCGTAAAAACAATAGCAACTAAATAGAATCAAGACTAAATAGAATCAAGAATAGTATCACCAGCCCAGTCCAGAGAACATCTTTGCCTTCTTCTCCTCCCATCCTAAACTAGGACCAATGAAACACTGGCAGCCCCAGTCAAATCTTTGGCTACCTGGTAGCCCTTGATGTCTAACCAAAATTCAATCCCACTGCATGGGGCTAGGGAAGGTGCCTGAATGCTTCTGAAGGGAAGCGGCGTGGCTCAGTGGAAAGAACACAGGTTTGGGAGTCGGAGGTCATGGGTTCAAATCCCAGATCTGCCACTTGTGAGCTGTGTGACTGTGGGCAAGTCACTTCACTTCTCTGTGCCTCAGTTATCCCATCTGTAAAATGGGAATGAAGATTGTGAGCCTCACGTGGGACAACCTGATTACCCTGTATCTACCCCAACGCTCAGAACAGTGCTCTGCACATAGTAAGCACTTAACAAATACCAACATTAGTGTTATTATTTTATTCGGGGAGTCACTTGGCAAGCAAGTATGCAAAAGTGTAGAAAGATGCTCTCCCATCACTTATGCTTAAGGATACAACCTCCCCACTGACAGAGGGAGAAAAATGAAAACTCTTTTTCAAAGCTCCAAGCCAAATCAATCTGGCCCATGATGAATTTCTTCCCAGAAATCTCAGCAGCTAAAGCCTGTTTTATAGAGATGCCGGTTTGAGGTTCTCTCTGCCCATTGTTTGGCATTTTTCACCAAGTAGAGTTATAAATGACCACATTTTCCCAAGATTTTTACAAAAATAGATTTCATTTTTGTCAGTGGAGAAAGTCTAGATGTCTTAAAAATAATTTCTAGGTAGTCAAAATGTTCAGCCTTTGAAGTTCATACTTGGCTTTATGACATTTTTGAGAAATAGGTCGTACTGAAAATGACACATTTGGAGAATCTGCCAGCCACGCTGACAACTGTGGTTTTGACTTTGTAACCTAGTACGTCTCGGGGTCCAATTGGAGGAGTGATTGAAGCAATGAACATATTTCACATAAGGAATGTTTCCTATTTTAATGGGAGAGATTGGAATTCTCTTTGTTCACCCAAAGTCATATTATTTAAAGAGATTAAAGGCTCTTTTCAGGTATTTTTAAGGTTTACCTTCAGGAAAAAACAGAAGACTAAGTATTCTGATACTTCAATATAGATTAAATATCACCATCCCAGTAGTCTAAAATCAGCCAAGCTGCATGAGTTGACAAACTCTTTGAATCTATCAATCAATCTATCATTCAATCAAAACTATATACTGAGTACACACTGTGGGCAGTTGGGAGAGTCTAGGAAAATTAACAGATATGATTCTTGCTCTCAGGTTGTCTGAAGGCGTTTACAGTCCATCAGACAAGAACCCACATGGCTTTGTTCCTTAAAGTACTGAAACGTTCTAGTGGAATACCCCAATTTGAAGTTTTAAAATCCATTTTCTTCCAAGTTTGAAAACTTTTTTAGTCTTACAGTAATAATTGTGGTAAGTTAAACACTTACTACACACCACACACTGGGGTAGACACAAAGCCATCAGATCAGACACAAACCCTGTCCTAAATGAGGAGCTGATAAAGGCCAGGCTTCACTGGACCTGCTCCATTTTGTTGGCTCAATCTCCATTAGCCCAAGGAGAACACATCATGACCACTAGTACGGTCAGCAAATTGGGGGACACAACCTGCACGGGTAGAGAAGCAGCGTGGCTCAGTGGAAAGAGCACGGGCTGGGGAGTCAGAGGTCATGGGTTCAAATCCTGGCCCGACCACTTGTCAGCTGTGTGACTTTGGGCAAGTCACTTAACTTCTCTGTGCCTCAGTTCCCTCAACTGTCAAATGGCCATTAAGACCGTGAGCCGTACGTGTGACAATTTCATCACCGTGTATCCTCCCCAGCGCTTAAAACAGTGCTTTGCATTTAGTAAGCGCTTAGCAAATGCTATCATCATTATTATTGCTGATAGGGAGTGGGGAGCCCCAGAAAGTGGGGGAAGTGGTGTTCTGCTGATATCAAATGCAAGGTCCCCAGAAAATGGAAAGGGATTTGCCTCCACAGGTGCCACAAAGTGCAAAAACGTCTCCCTAGTGGGATGATTCCTAGGGTTGAGCAAATTTTGACAGGAAAGGATTTGACTGAGGCTCCTATGGTGAGCCCACAACAAACTGCCTTTTTAATGACCGTCTGTGATCGCGTGAACAACAACAAGGAAGTGACTTTGCAAAGGCAATGATGGGCTCTACCTGGGACAGGTGATTGCTGGCTTGTAGGGGGCGGAGCATGGAGGGAGGAGGGGCTTTCTCTCCCTGTTCTGGCCAGTAACAGGCTTGGACCGATCAATGATTATCGTGTAGAGCCCAGCTGCCATGACTAAGGCAGGTAAAACGTGGTTGCTTTGAAGCAGGCATAGAGGAGAGCACATGTAGAAGTAGCAAGAGAGGGGCTATCTGGAGGTAGCGCACAGGGGAGCAGAAGCAAGAAGGAAGACCACTGAGAGCAGCAGAAGCGGCAGGAGAGCAGCAGCACTTAGAAGCAGAAAAAGGAAGCATCGGCAGAAAGGGCTCCTTTGACCACGGACCTGGATTGGATCCTTGGCAGAGTAAGTGTGTGTATGTGTGTGTCCCTGCCTTGCACGTTGGGAAAACTAAGTAAAAAACTTTGTATGGTAGCCTTGGTGATCAGAGGTAGGGTTTGACTTCTACTATATGTCACTGAGGCTCCCTCGGTCCAGCAGGTTCCTGGTTGGTACGAACCAGCAGCTGGCCACGGCTCCACACCTTGATTCCTCTTTCTTGTTACCAAATCGCTTTGTCATGCCCTCCACATTTTCAACTCAGGATATCTGGGGGATGATTTTGGGCCTTAGTTGCCAAAAGAAGCCCTCAGGTGAAATTGTTTCCCTCAGGTTCTTAGGTAATGCTAGTTGAATGAGGAGAGCACGTGTGAAGAGGTTGCCTGTGACACAGCTCACCCAAGGAGGCTTGGGTGTGTTTTGGAGATAAGGATGAATGGGCTATGCTAGGAGAAACAGCATGGTGTAGTGGATAGAGCACGTGCCTGGGATTCAGAAGGTCATGGGTTCTTAACCCTGACTCTGCCGTTTGTCTATTTTGCGACCTTGGGCAAGTCACTTCACTTCTCTTTTCCTCAGTTACCTCACCTGTAGAATGGGGATTGAGACTGTGAGCCTCACTTGGGACAGGGACTGTGTCCAACCCAATTTGCTAGTATCCACCCCAGTGCTTAGTACAGTGCCTAGCACATAGTAAGTGCTTAACAAATACCATCAGTATTATAGGGAAGTGGCATGGCCTAGTAGAACCAGCATATGCCCGGGAGTCAGAAGCCTTGATCCTAATCCTGGCTCTACCACTTGTTTGCTGTTTGACCTTGGGCAAATCACTTCACTGCTCTGTGTCTGTTTACTTCATCTGTGAAATGGGGATTGAGACTGTGAGCCGTATGTGGGACAAGGACTGTGTCCAACCTGAATATCTTGTATCTATCTATCCCAGAGTTTTACTATAGTGCCTGGCACATAGTGCTTAACAAGTACCATAAAAAAAGCACAGAACAACTAAGAAACAAACTCACTATTCACAAGAGACTGCAATTGGACTTTGTGAGACCAGGTCACCCCCTGCCCTCAGTTAATTTACTCCCCACCAAGTAATTGTGCCCTGCTGGCTTCAAATGATCCAATCAGAAGGGGAAGAGAGAAGATAGTTGCACTGTAGAAGAGATGCTCAGGAAGGAACATGTGAAAGAGCAAATAGAGCAATTATGAGGAGTGGGTGATGATTTGCTAAGTAACAGATTCCCGCAACATAATATAGCATTTCAAATTGTGGCTAAACCTAAACAACTTCAAGAAAGCTGCCTTTCTCCTATAATATTACAGTCCTGCAACATAATGCATCAGAGAAGCAGTAAGATCCAGTTATTGGATTTAGTATAAGGCTGGGAGTCTGGAGACCTGTGTTTGAATCACCCTCTGCCATGCGCCAGCTGTGTTCCTCAGCCTCAACATTAGTGAAATGGGGATTAATAATAATGATGGTATTACTGTTCTAAGTGCTGGGTTAGATACAGGGTAATCAGGTTGTCCTACGTGGGGCTCACGGTCTTAATCTCCATTTTGCAGATGAGGTAACTGAGGCACAGAGAAGCTAAGTGACTTGCCCGAAGTTGCACAGCTGACAAATGGAGAGCAGGGATTCGAACCCATGACCTCTGACCTACCAAGCCTGTGCTCTTTCCACTGAGCCATGCTACCTGTTCCCGCTCCCTTGCAGACTTGGCTGCTGTCACCAGTTGCTAAGACACGGGTTCAAGGATCCAACTTTCACCCTTGGTATGAGGCGGTGTTAAATGGACCAGCAAACTTTAGCTGTTTCGAATACAAGTTTCTTCAGCTGCTCACATTGATAATATCAGAGAAAGAGTGTATACAAAGCACAGGATCACTAATACTCAACACACTGGCTCAAAGAAGCAACATGGCTTAGTAGAGAATAATTATGTTGGTCTTTGTTAAGCGCTTAGTATGTGCAGAGCACTGTTCTAAGCGCTGGGGTAGATACAGGGTAATCAGGTTGTCCCATGTGAGGCTCACAGCTAATCCCCATTTTCCAGATGAGGTAACTGAGGCCCAGAGAAGTGAAGTGACTTGCCCACAGTCACACAGCTGACAGGTGGCAGAGCAGGGAGTCAAACGCATGACCTCTGACTCCGAAGCTCAGGCTCTTTCCACTGAGCCACGCTGCTTCCCCGAGAGAAGCAGTATGGCTTAGTAGATAGAGCACAGGCCTAGGAGTCAGAAGGATCTGGGGTTCTAATTCTGGCTCCACCACTTGTCTGCTGTGTGATCTTGGGCAAGTCACTTGAGTTCTCTGGGCCTCAGTTACCTCATCTGTAAAATGGGGATTAAGACTGTGAGACCCTGTGGAACAGGGACTGTGTGCCCTCTGACTAACTTGTATCTACCCCAGCACTTACAACAGTGGCTGGCACATAAGAATCTCCTCCGATTAGACTTCTCCCCCGATTAGACCGTGCGCCCGTCAAACGGCAGGGACCGTCTCTATCTGTTGCCGACTTGTTCATTCCAAGCGCTTAGTACAGTGCTCTGCACATAGTAAGCGCTCAATAAATACTATTGAATGAATGAATGAAAAGGAAGTGCTTAACAAGTACCATCGTTATTATTATTATTATTAAAGCAGAAAATGGTCATGTGGCTCATTGGGAAGACATCAGGATTCAATGGCCGCGAGCCCCAACGGTAATGCTTAGAATGTGGATTTCCCAAAAGAGAGAAGCAGTGGTAAAGAGAGAGAAAACAAAGAAGAAGAGAGAGAAAGGGAAACAAAGACAAACCTGTTACAATCCATTTCCGAGGGTATCACAGGTTAACACTGTCCCCCAAGTTCATTCAATAGTATTTATTCAATGGTATTTATTGAGCGCTTACTATGTGCAGAGCACTGTACTAAGCGCTTGGGATGAACAAGTCGGCAACAGATAGAGACGGTCCCTGCCGTTTGACGGGCTTACAGTCTAATCGGGGGAGACGGACAGACGAGAACGATGGCACTAAACAGCGTCAAGGGGAAGAACATCTTGTAAAAACCGATGGCAACTAAATAGAATCGAGGCGATGTACAATTCATTAACAAAATAAATAGGGTAACGAAAATATATACAGTTGAGCGGACGAGTACGGTGCCGTGGGGATGGGAAGGGAGAGGTGGAGGAGCAGAGGGAAAGGGGAAAATGAGGCTTTAGCTGCGGAGAGGTAAAGGGGGGATGGCAGAGGGAGTAGAGGGGGAAGAGGAGCTCAGTCTGGGAACGCCTCTTGGAGGAGGTGATTTTTAAGTAAGGTTTTGAAGAGGGAAAGAGAATCAGTTTGGCGGAGGTGAGGAGGGAGGGCGTCCCAGGACCGCGGGAGGACGTGACCCGGGGGTCGACGGCGGGATGGGCGAGACCGAGGGACGGCGAGGAGGTGGGCGGCGGAGGAGCGGAGCGTGCGGGGTGGGCGGTAGAAAGAGAGAAGGGAGGAGAGGTAGGAGGGGGCAAGGTGATGGAGAGCCTTGAAGCCTAGAGTGAGGAGTTTTTGTTTGGAGCGGAGGTGGATAGGCAACCACTGGAGTTGTTTAAGAAGGGGAGTGACATGCCCAGATCGTTTCTGCGGAAGATGAGCCGGGCGGCGGAGTGAAGAATAGACCGGAGCGGGGCGAGAGAGGAGGAAGGGAGGTCAGAGAGAAGGCTGACACAGTAGTCTAGCCGGGATATAACGAGGGCCCGTAATAGTAAGGACTTTTCCCCAAGTCCTTTAGGGACAGACCTATAGGTCAGTTACGCACGAGCCAGCCGAAAGAGGGACGCCCAGCTCAATTCTGGGGATACTCAGGTTCCTAGTGGGTTCCTCATGGGCATTAGAGGTTCTGCCCATCACAGAATGGATATCCCATGCTCTGAGACAAGTTTGAACATTCTCATCCCACTACAAAAAGCTGTCCCCTGGGCGTCGGGTTTTATAGAGTATCTGGCCATCCAACTAAGATCTTCACTCAGGGGCCTAGCTGGCAGTGGCGTGTGCTCTTTGCTAATGATGATAATAATAATTGTGGTATCGAAGTGCTCACTGTGTGTCCAGCACTATACTGAGCACTGGGGTGGATACACGGAAATCTGGTATGTGGCAAGTCCCTGTCCCACATCGGCGCACAGTCGCAATCCCCATTTTACAGTTGAGGTAACTGAGGGTCAGAGAAGTGAAGGGACTTGCCCAAGGTCACCCAGCAGACAAGTGGCAGCTCAGGAATTAGAAGCCATGGCCATCTGAGTCCCAGGCCCGTGCTCTATCCACTACACCACACTGCTTCTCAAAGAAAGGAGAAAAGCATGGAAAGAGCATGCACCTGGGAGTCAGACACCTGGGTTCTAATCCTGGCTCTGTCCTTGCCTGTTGTGTACCTTGGGCAAGTCACTTCTTTTCTCCAGGCCTCAGTTTTTCACTT
The DNA here is from genome assembly GCF_004115215.2 of Ornithorhynchus anatinus. Taxonomy (NCBI): domain Eukaryota; kingdom Metazoa; phylum Chordata; class Mammalia; order Monotremata; family Ornithorhynchidae; genus Ornithorhynchus; species Ornithorhynchus anatinus. Next base: position 107,981,281 of record NC_041732.1, on the reverse strand, counting down.
GTAGTACTCAATATCTCTTCTCCCTCCTACTCAGACTGTGAGCCCCCTGTGGAAGGGGCCTCTGCCTAACCTGACTGAAGCAGCATGGCTCAGTGGAAAGAGCCTGGACTTGGGAGTCAGAGGTCATGGGTTCGAATCCCGGCTCTGCCACTGGTCAGCTGTGTGACTGTGGGCAAGTCACTTCACTTCTCTGTACCTCAGTTACCTCATCTGTAAAATGAGAATTGACTGTGAGCCTCATGTGGGACAGCCTGATTACCCTGTATCTACCCCAGTGCTTAGAACAGTGCTCAGCACACAGTAAGCACGTAACAAATACCAACAGTATTATTATTATTAACTCAGCCCTTAGTGCTTGGTTCATAGTGACAACTTGACAAATGGCACAGTTATTATTAGAAGATCTGTAGTGAAGGGAAATAAACATAGGGACAGCACTAATGGCCCTTTCCTCAGAACTTTTATACATAAGTACGTATATACCTATGTGTATGTGTGTATATGTATATGTGTGTGTGTGTATCCTCTCCATCCTTCAGGAGAGGCTGAACAGCTATGAATCTCCATCATTCTGAGTCATCTTCTCTTCACACAGAACATCTGAAACCACATATAATCCATTCCCGCTGATTGAAGTCACCAATTTGACTGCAATATTCCTGTGGATCTTTCCCATTCGCAGTATAATATTCCTTACACCACCTGTCAGATACCCTCAGCGTCTGAATATTTTGTCCACATCACGATGAACCTAGATCTGTAACTGAAGTCCCGATGGGCGGCAGATACCTCAGCCTAGATAAGAGTTCCAATTGGAGAAACATCAAGGAAAGCCTTCTGATAATCCTTTCCCTGAGCGGGGTGGGATTAGCCAAGCCACTCTGATTTCTGGTGTTCAACAACCCAAGTCATAGAACGGTTGGCACTACCATCTTGGCATAGACCTCTGAAGGAGAAAAAGCTCAAGCCCACAAGTAGCAAGTAACTATTAGCCAAGAAAGAAGCAAGTTAGTCCAATATTTCTGTTTCCTTTCGGTGCTGAGCTTCGAGGAGGAAAACCATTGATTTTATTTCGGTTCTGAAGCAAAATATTCTTTCATTTAAATGCTGCTTTTTAAAAACAACTGAACCCAATGTTATTCAAAGAAAAATATTGCCTAGAATGTTTGAAAAGTTGCTGTTTTCTGTTCGCATTTCATATTCTTGGAACCCGATCCCTTTCTTGGCTAGAATACATAGCTATCTGTCAAATTTGAAGACACATGTGAAAGTGAAATTAAGACCCAAGCAGAGGAGGAGCAGCAGGGTTAGTTAAGCACTTTCTCTTCCTTATATCTGGTGCTCTTTCTGGGCTACTTTCTTCGGCACAGGAGTGGTGAGAAGCCTCCTGGATACGGAAGGAATTAAGGGCCAGATGGTGAAGAGCCTTGAAGCCAGCCGTGAGCAGTTTCTGTTAGATTCACAGAGACAGAAGGTGCCAGCAGAGGGTTTCGATGGGAGATGAGATGTGGCTGAGCGATGTATCACGAAGATGATCCATGCGGCAGCGTGGAGCGAGGATTGGACGTGGAAGGGGCTGAAAACCGGGAGACCAGCAAGCCAGCTGGGAGACCCAAAGAGCCCTATGAAAGTAATGTTTCATATTCTACAACCCCCGACCTGCACAATAGACTACAAGGTTCTCCGGCCAGAAACGGGGGGGAGGCCATAGGGCTTTTGTGCTTTTTAAGCACTAGAATTTGTCTTCACTGAATGTTTTGATATATATACAGACTCTATTCATTCATTTATTCGTTTTCCAAAGTTTAGCTCTCATCAGTTGTATTTCTATCTTCCCTTCTGTTCCCAGAATTATGTATTCCATATTTCCTCCTGTCTCCTCTATTATCTTGCAAACCCCTTGAGGTCAGATAAATATGGCTTTTACCTTTGCTTTACTCTGTCCAGGTCCTAATATGGTATTCTACAGCCAGTAGGCATCCAATAAATACCCCTGATTAATCGTGGGCCCCACTAAATATAGGATTATTGCAGTAGCCTCCTCACTGGCCTCTCCCCACCTGCAGCCTCTCCCCACCTCCAACCGCTACAGAAGCATGAATAGTAACTGGGGTCTTTAAGTGCTTACTTTGTGCCAAGCACTGTACTAAGTGCTGGGGTAGAGAAGCAGCATAGCTTAGTGGAAAGAGCACGGGTTTGTGAGACAGAGGTCGTCACTTCTAATCCTGGCTCCACCACTTGTCAGCTATGTCATATAACTTCTCTGTGCCTCACTCACCTCATCTGTAAAATAGGGATTAAGACTATGAACCACACGTGGGACCACCTGATAACCTTGTATCTATCCCACCACTTAAAACAGTGCTTGGCACGTAGTAAGTGCTTAACAAATAACATCACAAATAACATTATGAGATGATTGTGTTAGACCCAGTCCCTGTCCCACATAGGGCTCACAGTCTTAATCCCCATTTTACAGATGAGGTAACTGAGGCACAGAGAAGTTAAGTGACTTGCCCAAGATCACAGAACAGGTAAGTGGCAGAGCTGGGATTAGAACCTAGGTCCTCTGACTCCCAGGTCTGGAATCTTTCCAGTAGGCCATATTGCTCCTCAAGCCAATTCGACTTTATGGATGCAGTGACTATTTTAGAGGTGGCTTTATAAAAAGGCCTTTAGAAAACTTTCTCAAGGCTCTAAGGTTCTAATGACAATAATAATTATGGCATTTGTTAAGCGCTTACCATATGTGTGGTGCTGTACCAAGCACTGGGGTAGGTCACAGGCAAATCGAGTTGAACACAGTCCCTGTTCCAAGTGGGGCTCACGATCTCAATCCCCATTTTACAGATGAAGTAACTGAGGCACAGAAGTGAAATGACTTGTCCAAGGTCACACAGCAGACATGTAGCAGACCTGGAATTAGAACCCATGACCTTCTGACTCCCTGGCTCTTCACCACCTGACTCCACCTTACCTATTTGATGTTTTCACCTGCGATTCTCCAAATCACTGGTTTTTTTTCCTCCCAAGCCAATCTCTAACGGTATCCCACTCTTGGTTTGTCCACGTCTATTTCCCCGGCTCCACATCTGACAGATCACTGCTTTCCCCACGTTCAAATCTTTTCTAAATCCCATCTCCTCCAACAAGTTTTCCCCTATTAATTTCAAGCACCCTGAGCATAACAGTTCTTCCAATCTAGCACTTATCAACTTATTTACAACATCTTTAGCACTCAAACAACGATAGGTGCTGTGCACACAGTAACTGGTCAATAAATACCATTGATTGATATGTCTAACATGTCTACTTCATTTATTCGTGATCTGACTAGAGAAGCAGAATGGCATAGTGGATAGAGCACAGGTTTGGGAATCAGAGGACATGGGTTTTAATCCTGACTCCGCCACTAGTTCTGTTGTGTGACCTAGGCCAAGCCACTTAACTTCTCCACGCTTCAGTTCCTTCATTGTAAAATGAGGATTGAGACTGTGAGCCCCACGTGGGACAACCTGATTACCTTGTACCTACCCCAGCACTTAGAACAGTGCTTGGCACATAGTTTAACAAATGCCATACTTATTATCCTGAAATTCACAAGAACCTGTTCAGTGCATCATAAGAGGGTGCTCAATAAATCTTCTAGGAGCAGTATGAATTCTGACCGGAAAGACCCATTCATTCATATGTATTGAGCACTTATTATGAATAGAACCCTCTATAAGTGGTTGGGGAAGTACAAAATGACAACAAACCGACTAATCCCTTGCCCACAGTGAGCTCACGGTCTATAGGGGGAGACAGACATTAATAGACATAAATAAATAAATGACGAGTGGATCTTCTGTTCAAAGGTGGCACTTCTGAAGGGACTGAATCCATGAATGTGAGTGTCGTCGAGGGAATATCTCGTGTGTACTAAGCTGTGAAAATACAGTTAACCCGTCACTGGGCAGGGATTGTCTCTATCTGTTGCCGAATTGTACGTTCCGAGCGCTTCCTATTGAATGAATCACTGGGTCCTTGCCATTTGGGCTGACCAGTGCTTGGACACCAATGATAGAGAGGTTAAGTAGTTGTCTTACTGCCAACAGGACATATGTTTGAGTTGTATTCATGGTAGTTATGGTGCTTTGGGCTTTATACCTCCACATCCTTCCGCTTAGTGCCCCTGGGCACAACAGCACATGTCATGTACTGCATTGTACTCTCTCAAGTGCTCAATAAGCAGTCAATAAATATGAGTGACTGACTGACATGGCAGTTCTAATTCCGGCTCTGCCAGCTGCAAACCATGTGACCTTGGACAAATCACTTCACTTCTCTGGGACTCAGTTCCCTCATCTGGAAAATAGAGATTAAGACTCTGAGCCCTTTATGGGACATGGACTGGGTCCAAACTGATTAGCTTGTACATACAAGTCACTTTGCTTCTCTGGGCCTGTTACCTCATCTGTCAAAATGGGGATTAAGAAATGTGAGCCCCACGTGGGACAATCTGATTACCCTGTATCTACCCCAGCACTTAGAACAGAGCGCAGCACATAGTAAGTGCTTAACAAATAGCAACGTTATTATTATTATTACCCCAGTCCTTAGTTACTACAGTTCCTGGCATATAGTAAGTGCTTAACAGGGACCATTATTATCATTATTATTATTATGTTTAATGGAGTGGATCAGTGGAAAGAGCCCAGGCCTGGGAGTCAGAGGTCATGGGTTCTAATCCTGCCTCCGCCACTTAGCTGTGTGACCTTGGGCAAGTCACTTAACTTCTCTGTGCCTCAGTTAGCCCATCTGTAAAAGGGGAATTAAGACTGTGAGCCCCACGTGGGACAGCCTCATTACCTTTTACCTCCTCACCCCCCAGCACTCAGAACAGTGCTTGGCACATAGTAAGCACTGAACAAATGCCATTATTATTATTTTTATGTTGCAGGATGGAGGATAGGCATATAATGGGTTCATTCTGTGACAATGTGTCTCCTAACTCTTTACAAGGCTCTGCACACAGTAAGCACTAAATAAATGTGGTTGAGTAATGGCTTGATTAATTGGGAAACAGAATATCTCTGAGATCTCAACCATTCATTCAATTCAATAGTATTTATTGAGCGCTTACTATGTGCAGAGCACTGTACTAAGCGCTTGGGATGAACAAGTCGGCAACAGATAGAGACAGTCCCTGCCGTTACAGTCTAATCGGGGGAGATGGACAGACGAGAACAATGGCAATAAATAGAGTCAAGGGGAAGAACATGAAAGCCCCACTGCAGCTTCACCATTCCAGAAGCCAGTGTTGTTATAAGAATTTCCAGATTGTCCACTGTTTTGAAATGTGGTGTTTCATTTCTGTAGAAATGATAGAAACCAAAATGGGAAGTGTTGGAGTTTGATGTATTGATTGATTGATGATAAAATCCAGTCTTGGTTTGTGATTTTGGTCCTACTTTAGTGCCCGTCTTCCCTACCAGATTGTAAACTCCTTGAGGGCAGGGATTATGCGGTGGGGTTTAGTAAAAAGAGGTATGACTTAATGGGTAGAAGATGGGCCTGGAAGTAAGTGAGATAGATGTGGGTTCTAATCCTGAATTTGCCACTAGTCTGCTTTATGACCTTGGGAAAGTCACTACACTTCTCTATACCTCAGTTACCTCATCTGGAAAATAGGGATTAAAAATTTGAGCCCCACCTTGGTTAACTGGATTATGCTGTATCTACCCCAGTGCTTAGAACAGTGCTTGGCACATAGTAACTGCTTAACAAATACCGTAATTGTTATGATTGTGCTCCGTGACTCACTTCCCACATCTGGAAAATGGGGATTAAGACTGTGAGCTCTATGTAGGACAGGGAACAGTGTCCAACCCAATCACCTTGTATCTACCCTAGTGCTTAGTACAGTGCCTGGCTCATAGTGCTTAAGAAATACCACAATTATCGTTATTGTCGTTAACTCTATTGCATCTTCCCAAGTGCTTAGCGCAATGCTCTGTACCGAGTGGACTGTAAATTCCTTGAGTGCAGGAATTTTGTCTAGTAACTCTACTTTATTGTACTCTCCAAAGTGCAGAGTATAGTGCTCTGCACACAGTGAGTGCTCAGTAAAAGGCATTGACGATGGACTGTTTGATTGGTCTAGGCCACAGAGTTCATTAGGAACACAATGAGTTGACTGCTGATTTCCGAGGGACCGCTCTAAAAGTTCTCTAAGAGGCTGGTCTCCTGCCTCTTTATCGATTCTATATAGAAACTTGGATGAATCAGAGACCCGGCCATGTCCAGGACAACATGGATTTCACAACTGGTTTAGATTGCTTGGCCACATTGTCACGTCAAAAAGAGACTGATGCTGAAATCAGAAAGAAAATTAATCTTATTTTAGGAAAGCGGCATGGCATAGTGGATAGATCACAGGCCTGGGAGTCAGAAGGTCATGGGTTTTAATCCCAGCTCTGCCATCTGTCTGCTGTGTGACCTTGGGCTAGTCACTTCACTTCTCTGGGCCTCAGTTCCCTAATCTGGAAAATGGGGATTGAGACTGGGAACCCCACATGGGATAGGGACTGGATTCAACCTGATTTGCTTGTATCCACCCCAGCACTTCCTATAGTGTCTGGCACATAGTAAGCACTTAAGAAATATCACTACTGTTATTGTAGAGAAGCAGCGTGGAGCATGGAAAGAGCTCAGGTTTGGGAGTCAGAAGTCATGAGTTCTAATTCCCGACTCTGCCACTTGTCAGCTGTGTGACTTTGGGTAAGTCACTTAATTTCTCTGTGCCTCAGTTCCCTCATTTTCATTCATTCATTCATTCAATAGTATTTATTGAGCGCTTACTATGTGCAGAGCACTGTACTAAATGCTTGGGATGAACAAGTCGGCAACAGATAGAGACAGTCCCTGCCGTTTGACGGGCTTACAGTCTAATCGGGGGAGATGGACAGAAAAGAACAATGGCAATAAATAGAGTCAAGAATGGAGATTAAGACTGTGAGCCCCATGTGGGACAACCTAATTATCTTGTATCCCCCAGTGCTTAGAACAGTGCTTGGCACATAGTGGTTAACAAATACTATTTTTTTTGTAATCACTATTACTTTTTCTCCTGAGGGAAGAGAAAACTACAATTCCAGACCTAACATAAAGAATAGGTGGCCATTTATCCAGGCAGTGGCCAAGACCTCGGGCACAACCAAGCGAGGTTGCCAAGACTAGTTCAATACAAATGACTCTAAGATAAAAAGCTTTATTTGCAACAAACTAATCACTGAACCGATAGCACCTTACAGGACCTCATAACTCAGACCGAATTGAGGCTTTAAGAAAACAGTGACTTGACATGAAAATCTAGTTAAGAAGCACATATGACAGGAGGAAAGCTGCCAAAAGGGGAGAAATTCATTTTATAAAATGGTATTTGTGAAGTGCTTACTACATGCCAGATAAGGAATTCAGTTTTGGACAAGTTTAATTTGAGGTGTCGGCAGGACATCCAAGTAGAGATGCCAGATTGCATGGAAGGATAGAGGTCAGGGCTAGACTTGATAATCATGGGGCTCACATGGAGCTAACAGCACTAAGTGCTGGAGTAGATACAAGGTAATGAGGTTGGCTACAGTCCATGTCCCACATTGATCAATCAGGGGTATTTGAGTGCTTACTTTGTACAGAGCACTCTACTAAGTGTTTGGGAGGAGTGCGATCCAACCGAAGTAGCAGACACGTTCCCTGACCAAAGCGAGCTTATAGTTTAGAGAGGAAGACATGAATACAAATACATAAGTAATTTATAATACATAATTTAAAGATATGTACCTAAGTAAACCGGGGTTGGGGAAGGGGTGAACATTAAATGTCCAAAGGTCACAGATCCATTAGCTTAGATGAAGCAGCCTGGAGAGCTAGCCAGGAAAAAAGAGGGCTTAATCGGGGAAGGCCTCTTGGAGAAGATGTGACCTTAACGATGCTTTGAAGGTGGAGAAAATGATGGTCGGGTATATATGGAGGGCGAGGGAGTTTTAGACTGCGGGAGGACATGAGAAAGGGGTCGATGGCGAGAGGGACGAGCTGTGGGGTTGGGAGAGGGGAAGAGCAAAGGGATGAGGAAGTTAAAGTTCAGTTCAACAGTCGAGAAGGTTGGCACATCTTTTGAGAGACAGTCAGACAGTGTGACGACAGCTTGAGTTATCAGGCACCAGACTGAAAGAATGAGCGTAGGGTTGTCCAACTTTCTCTATGGTGGGGAAATCCCGACCCCAGTCAGTTGCCTTCAAAGCTGTCCATCCCCTCGCTCCCTCCTACCTCACCTCCCTTCTCTCCTTCTCCAGCCCACACAGTCCGCTCCTCTGCCACCGCTAACCTCCTCAGTGTCTCGTTCAATCCTGTCCCACTGTTGACACCTGGCCCAAGTCCTACCTCTGGCCTGGAATGCCCTCCCTCCTCACATCCACCAAACTAGCACACTTCCCCCCATCAAAGCCCTCCTGAAAGCTCACCTCCTCCAGGATGCCTTCCCAGACTGAGCCCCCCTTTTCCTCTGCTCCTCTTCTCATTCATTCATTCATTCATTCAATAGTATTTATTGAGTGCTTACTATGTGCAGAGCACTGTACTAAGTGCTTGGAATGTACAAATCGGTAACAGAGACAGTCCCTGCCCACTGATGGGCTTACAGTCTAACTGGGGGAGATGGACAGACAAGAACAATGGCAATAAATAGAATCAAGGGGAAGAACATCTCATTAAAACAATAGTAAATAAATAGAATCAGGGTGATGTACATCTCATTCACAAAATAAATAGGGTAATGAAGATATATTCAGTTGAGCGGACGAGTACAGTGCTGAGGGGATGGGACGGGAGAGGGGGAGGAGCAGAGGGAAAGGGGGGAAAGAGGGTTTAGCTGTGGAGAGGTGAAGGGGGGAGTAGAGGGAGCAGCGGGAAAAGGGGAGCTCAGTGTGGGAAGGCCTCTTGGAAGAGGTGAGCTTTAAGTAGGGTTTTGAAGAGGGGAAGAGAATGAATTTGGCGGAGGTGAGGAGGGAGGACGTTACAGGACCGCGGGACGATGTGGCCCAGGGGTTGACGGTGGGATGGGCGAGAATGGGGGCGGTGAGGAGGTGGGTGGCAGAGGAGCGGAGGGTGCGGGGTGGGTGGTAGAAAGAGAGAAGGGAGGAGAGGTAGGAGGGGGCAAGGCGATGGACAGCCTTGAAGCCTAAAGTGAGAAGTTTTTGTTTCGTGCCGAGGTCGATAGGCAACCACTGGAGGTTTTTAAGAAGGGGAGTGACATGCCCAGAGCGATTCTGCAGGAAGATGAGCCAGGCATTGGAGTGAAGAATAGACTGGAGCGGGGCAAGATAGGAGGAAGGGAGATCGGAGAGCAGGTTGACACAGTAATCTAGCCGGGATAATATGAGAGCCCGTAGAAGTAAGGTAGCTGTTTGGGTGGAGAGAAAAGGGCGGATCTTGGCAATATTATAAAGGTGAGACCGGCAGGTCTTGGTAACGATCGGATGTGTGGGGTGAACGATTGAGCCGAGTCAAAGATGACACCGAGGTCGCGGGCCTGAGAGACGGGAAGGATGGTCATGCCATCCACGGTGATAGGGAAGTCTGGGAGAGGACCGGGCTTGGGAGGGAAGATGAGGAGCTTAGTTTTGGTCATGTTGAGTTTTAGGTGGCGGGCAGATATCCAGGTAGAGGCATCCCGGAGGCGGGAGGAGATACAAGCCTGAAGGGAGGGGGAGAGGACAGGGGCGGAGATGTAGATCTGTGTGTCAAGTGCATAGAGATGATAGTTGAAGCCGTGAGAGCGGATGAGTTCACCGAGGGAGTGAGTGTAAATGGAGAACAGAAGAGGGCCAAGAAGTGACCCTTGAGGAACTCCAACAGTTAAAGGATGGGAGGCGGAGGAGGAGCCTGCGAAGGAGACCGAGAATGAACGGCCGAGAGATAAGAGGAGAACAGGGAAAGGACGGAGTCTGTGAAGCCAAGGTGAGATAAGGTGTGAAGGAGAGGGGATGGCTGACGGTGTCAAAGGCAGCTGAGAGGCCAAGGAGGATTAGGATAGAGTAGGAGCCACTGGATCTGGCAAGAAGGAGGTCTTGGGTGACCTTAGAGAGAGCAGTTTCGGTAGAGCGGAGGGGACGGAAGCCAGATCGGAGGGGGTCCGGGAGAGAATGGGAGTTAAGGAATTCTAAGAAGTGAGTGTAGACGACTCGTTCTAGGATCTTGGAAAGGAAGGGTAGTAGGGAGATAGGATGATAACTGGAAGGGGAAGTGGGGTCGAGAGAGGGTTTTTTTAGGATGGGGGAGACGTGGGCATGTTTGAAGGCAGAGGGGAAGAAGCCATTGGAGAGTGAGTGGTTAAAGATAGAAGTTAAGGAGGGGAGGAGGGCAGGGGCGATGGTTTTTTTAAGGTGAGTGGGAATGGGGTCCGAGGTGCAAGTGGAGGGGGTGGCACTTGCGAGAAGGGAGGAGATCTCCTCTGAGGATACTGTAAGGAAGTATGGGAAAGTAGGGGAGGGGGTTGTTGGGGGGGAGGCGGGAGGGAGAGGAGCTCAGACCTGATTGTGTTAATTTTTGTGATGAAGTAGGTGGCCAGATCATTGGGGGTGAAGGATGGGGGAGGGAGAGGAATAGGGAGCCTAAGGAGAGAGTTAAAGATCTGGAACAATTGGTGGGGGTGATGGGCATGGGCGTCGATGAGGGAGTAGAAGACGTTTTGCCTGGCAGAGGAGAGGGCAGAGTTAAGACAGGAAAGGATAAATTTACAATGGATAAGGTCGGCTTGGTGCTTGGACCTTCGCCAGCAGCTTTCGGCAGCTCGAGCATAGGAGCATAGGAGGCGGACAGAGGCAGCGACCCAGGGCTATGGGTTAGTGTAGCGAGAGCGGTGGAGGGAAAGGGGGGCGAGAGAGTTGAGATGCCCACCTTCTAAACTGTGAGCCCGTTGTTTGGGTAGGGATTGTCTCTGTTGCCAAACTGTACTTTCCAACTGCTTAGTACAGTGCTCTGCACACAGTAAGTGCTCAATAAATACGATTGACTGACTGAATGAATGAATGAAAGATGTCACAACTGGATCTTCCACTGGCCAGACTCAACATGAAATGACAAGACGAGATCATGAACAGTGAAGTTCTGGAAAGCAATACCATGAGTCCCTCATGGGACCTGATCCTCTTGTAGCCACCCCAGCGTTTAGTCCAGTGTTTAACACAGAGTAAGCGCTTAGCAAAAACCGCAGTTATCCTGTAGACTGTAAACTTGTTGTGGGTGTGGTGAGCTCACAACAAGCTGCCTTTTTAATGACCATCTGTGATCCCGTGAACAAGGAAGACTTTATAAAGGCAGTGATGGGCTCTATCTGAAGCAGGTGATTGCTGGCCTGTGCGGGCCTGAGTATGGAGGGAGGAGGGACTTTTTCTCCCTGTTCTACCTAGTAACAGAGAAGCAGCGTGGCTCAGTGGAAAGAGCACGGGCTTTGGAGTCAGAGGTCATGGGTTCGAATCCCGGCTCGACCACTTGCCAGCTGTGTAACTGTGGGCAGGTCACTTCACTTCTCAGTGCCTCAGTTACCTCAATTGTAAAATGGGGACGAAGACTCTGAGCCCCACGTGGGACAACCTGATTCCCCTGTGTCTACCCCAGCGCTTAGAACAGTGCTCGGCACATAGCGCTTAACAAATACCGACATTATTAACAGGCCTGGACCACTTAATAACTTCTATGTAGAGTCCAGCTGCCATGCCTAAGGCAAATAAAAGGTGGTTGCTTTGACTCACCAGGGGGCAAGCAGACGGAGGGGCACCTGGAGGCAGCACCAGAGGAGCAGAAGCCTGAAGAGAAGCAAGTCCACTGAGAACAGCAGGAGAATAACACTGGACAGCAGCAGGAAGCAGCAGCACTTGGAAGCAGAAAGGAGAAGCTTTGTCAGAAAGGGCTCCTTTGACAACAGACTGGACCCTTGGGTGGTGGAGTGAGTGTATGTATGTATCCCTCCCTTGCACGTTGGGAAAACAAAGTAAAAAACTTTTCACAGTAACCCAGATGACCGGAGGCGGGGTTTGACTTTTACTATGTGTCACTGAGGCTCCCCCCAGTCCAGGAAGGTCCTGGTTGGTTGAACCGGGGCCTTGTGACAGAGGGCAGGAAAAATGTTCACCAACTCTGTTAGAGTTGTACTCGAAAAGAGATGGAACTAAAAAAGCAGTGAGGATTCGAACCCAAGGTGGTGACGCCAGCAAGGAAATGTAACACTCAGAGACAGTGCTGGATAGATCAGAAAAGGGAGGAATATGACCGAGTGCCCGTTCACCTCCGGAGAGTTACGAGTGACACAATGGCACCCCTCTCCAGTTTGGCTGTGCCTTCATCTGCAACTTATAGGAGAAGTAGCCAGTCACAAAAGAACTCGGACAAGTGTGTTTTCTTCAGTGACAAAAGAGACTCTTCAAGCAGGCCTTATCTGTTTTGGTAAGAAGCAATCTCCTGTCCCCTGGAATTTGGAATTTGCGTATGTGATATACATCCCACCTGAAATGGGGGACTTCCTGAGACAAAAACAGAGTCATTTAGATCAAGAGCTGTTATGCTCAGAATGCTGTTTTTAACAGAGTGTTCTCTTCCAAGCACTTAGTACACTGCTCTGAACAGCCAGCACTCAGTAAATAGGGCTGGTAAATGGAGTGAAATTAGTTATTTAGTATTTAAGTTATGCTCCTCTCAATATACTGCTCTACAGTGCACTGCACTAGATGGGACATTTGAGGAGAATGAGTGGCAGCAGGAGACTCAAACAGCTGCTTTATAGAGAGATGAAATAGGGAAATGGGGAGCGAAGAGGACAGAGGAATTGGGTAAAGATGCAGTAAAACAAAGCCTCAGACAATGCGGAATCTCACCTGAAAAATGGAAGCCATTTGCTCCAGACAGGTCTACATGGAGTACTGCATTCCTGAAAGCCCTTTTTGAGCTGAAGCATTGCAAGCCCCCAGAGACGAGGATGGAAATGCCAAAGGAGTACCGGGCATAGCTGACAACAAGTATGGCAGTACGACAATAGGCCGTCTCTGTGTGGGCACACTGCTGTTCCAAGGCTGCGAATCCCTCATTGGGCCTTTCAGCTTGCACACATACCCATGGGTAAATTTCACATCAGTGGGGTCCTTATGAGCGGAAAGGAAAACGATAAATCATTCCCTAATGCCAAATCCTGGCTTTCAGGTGAAAATGATTTTTCTCCCTCTTCTCTGATTGCTCTCCAACATCTCTTCACCGTGATGCTCTTACATTGTTTATGGCAGGGCTCTACAGCCAAGTGATATCCAGAGCCAAGCTGGACGTTAAATCCAGGCTCACACCCTGCCAGGGAGGATCTGGTTTCCCCCTTAGCCAGAGGGGGAGGATGTAGCCTCAGCAGTTTGTTTTTTTTTTAATGATATCCATTAAGTGCTTACTATACGCCGGGTACTGTTGTAAGCACTGGAGTAGAAGCTAGGTAATCAGATAGGACACAGTCCCTGTCCCTTGTGGGGCTCACAGTCTTCATCTCCATTTTACAGATGAGATAACTGAGGCCCATTGAAGTGACTTTCCCAAGGTCACACACAGACAAGTGGCAGAGCTGGAATTAGAATTTAGAGAATTAGAGAAGCAGCGTGGCTCAGTGGAAAGAGCCTGGGCTTGGGAGCCAGAGGTCATGGGTTCGAATCCCAGCTCTGCCACTTGTCAGCTGTGTGGCTGTGGGCAAGTCACTTAACTTCTCTGTGCCTCAGTTACCTCATCTGTAAAATGGGGATGAAGATTGTGAGCCTCATGTGGGACAATCTGATTACCTTGTATACCCCAGCGCTTAGAACAGTGCTCTGCACATAGTAAGCGCTTAACAAATACCAACATTATTATTATCCTTCTGCCTCCCAGGCCCAGTCTCTATCCGTTAGGCCTCGCTGCTTCTCTACTCCTACTTGTAGTGGTAGTAATAAAAATAATGACAATTTTTAAGTGCTTACTATGTGCTAGGCACTTTACTAAGAGCTGGGGTAGATACAAACAAATCATGGGGGATACAGTTTCTGTCCCACGTGGGACTTAGTCTCAATCCCTGTTTTACAGATGAGAGAACTGAGGCCCAGAGAAGTAAAGCGACTTACCCAAGGTCACCCAGCAGACAAATGGCAGAGCTGGGATTAGAGCTCCTAATGTTCAGACCTCCCAGGTCCATGCTCTATCCACTATGCCATGCTGTTTCTGATAACACGTTCTCTTACCACCAGGAAACTAAAATCTAACAGGAAAGGCAAATATAAAAATGCTTACAGCTGAAATTAAACAATCCTAGCCCAAACCTCCCCCACCTCCCACTGACATCCCTTGGTCTCTAGTGACCCCCAGACCCTGCTCCTGGACTACTGAACCCTTCTCAGGGCCCGAGTGGACCCCCCCTCCCTCACTACCCCCACCCCAGCCCGGACATTGGACCACATAACCCTTCACTGGACCCCCAGGGACTCCCAGTGTAACCTGGTCACTGGACCACATAGACCTCTGCCAAGTCTCTAGGTCTCCTCACTGAACCTCAATCTCATCCATCTTGCCACAGATCTCTTGCTCACATCCTACCTTTGGCTTGCAATGCCCTCCTTCCTCATGGCTGACAGATGATTAGTCTCCCCGTTTCAAAGCCTTATCGAAGGCACATCTCCTCTCAGAGGCTTTCCCTGACCAAGCCCTCCTTTCCTTTTCTCCCACTCCCTTCTGCGACGCCTTTACTTGCTCCCTTTATTCATTCCCAACCCGTCTCCCGCACTAATGTACATATCTATATTTTATTTATATTTGTCTGTCCCCCACTCTAGACTGTAAGCTTGGAGTGGGCAGGAAATTTGTTTATTGTTAGGTTATACTGTCCCAAGTGCTTAGTATAGTGTTCTGCACCCAGTAAGTGCTCAATAAGTAAATGTGATTGACTGTCAAGCCCATTATTTCGGCATTATTCTAGACTCGTCTCTCATTTAACCCATTTATTCAGTCTGTCACCAATTCATGTCACTGTAACTTCACGGCATCTCTAGAGTCCACCCTTTCCTTTCTATTCAAATCGCTGTCACCCTGATACAAGCATTTATATCTCACTTTGACTACTCTGTTGTATTTTATTGGTAAATTTGAAAGCATCAGGAGTGATCTTCCTCAAATCTCTCCTGCTTCTCTGCAGTCCCTCCCTCTTCCTTCTCCGTCTTGGAATCTCCCATCTTTCTCAGAAGTATCTCCAGGGGAAGTCCTGCCTCGTCTCAAAATATACCCCCTCCACCTGGACCTATGATGTTAGCGATGCCTCTCTCTAGGGATGCCTGTCTACTTGTTTTGTTGCCTGTCTCCATCCTTCTAGACTGTGAGCCTGTTGTTGGGTAGGGATTGTCTCTATTTATTGCTTTCCAAGCACTTAGTGCAGTGTTCTGCACGGAGTAAACGCTCAATAAATATGATTGAATGAATGGATGACTGAATGGACCTCTGACCGCATCCCTTTGCACTTCATGAAAACACTTCTCCCATCCCT
This sequence comes from Ornithorhynchus anatinus, assembly GCF_004115215.2. NCBI lineage: Eukaryota > Metazoa > Chordata > Mammalia > Monotremata > Ornithorhynchidae > Ornithorhynchus > Ornithorhynchus anatinus. Next base: position 107,965,713 of record NC_041732.1, on the reverse strand, counting down.
TCTTTCCTCCTGGAACTTGCTCTTGCAGGGAATGTTTCTATTATGTTACTATATTGGTATTTTCGTATTATATTACTGTAGTATATTACTATATTACATCACTATATTAGAAGTAATTTATAGACAAGTAGCTGGCCTAGTGGATAGAGCACGGGCCTGAGAATCAGAAGGTCCTGGGTTCATTCATTCATTCAATCGTATTCTTTGAGCGCTTACTGTGTGGTTTTAGTCCCGGCTCTGCCATGTCTACTGTGTGACCTTGGCAGAGTCACTTAACTTCCCTGGACCTCAGTTATCATATTTATAGCGTGTGCCTCACGACTGTGTACAACCTGTTTTGCTTGTATCTGCCCCTGTGCATAGTACAGTGCCTGGCACATAGAAAGGGCTTCACAAAATACCCACAATATTATTACTATATTATATTACTATAGCAATAATAATAAGCATGGTATTTGTTAAGCACTTACTACGTGCCAAGTGGTGTTCTAAGCACTGGGGTAGATACAAGTTAATGAGGTGTCCCACTGGAGGCTCACAGTCTTAATCCCCATTTTACAGATGAGGTAACTGAGGCACAGAGAAGTTAACTGGTTTGCCCAAGGTTACATAGAGACAAGTAGGAGAGCTGAAGTTCGAACACATGTTCCCTGACTCCCAAGCCCATGCTCTTTCCACTAAGCCATGCTGTTTTACATTGCTATATTACTGTATATACTGAGTCAAGTGCTTAGTACAGTGCTCCAAACAACATTAACTGTCAATAAATTCGATGGATTGATTGATCTTCAAACGTTTGCTTCCAATGGCTTCTTCTCCACGGTTTACAAATGTGCTCATGTATTCCCTATCCTAAAACATCCAAAACACCCTCCCTTTTACCTCATGGATCCTTCCAGTTACTACCCCAACTCCCTCCTATCACTTTTCTTATCCCAAGCATTTATCCAATCACACCTCGATTAGTGCATCAGTCCCCTTGCTGACCTCCCTGCCTCCTGTCTCTCCCCACTCAAGTCCATACTGCACTCTGCTGCCCAGATCTTTTATCTACCAAACCGTTCAGTCCGTGTTTCCCCATTGCTCAAGAACCTCTGGTTGTTGCCCACCTACCTACGCATGAAACAGAAACTCCTAATCCTTGGCTTTAAATCACCTTGCCCTGTCCTACGTACCTCCCTGATTTCCTACTAATAAAAATGTTGGTATTTGTTAACCACTTGCTAAGTGCCGAGCACTGTTCTAAGCGCTGGGGTAGACCCAGGGGAATCAGGATGTCCCACGTGGGGCTCACAGTCTTAATCCCCATTTTACAGATGAGGTAACTGAGGCACAGAGAAGTGAAGTGACTTGCCCACAGTCACACAGCTGACAAGTGGCAGAGCTGGGATTTGAACTCATGACCTCTGACTCCAAAGCCCATGCTCTTTCCACTGAGCCACGCCGCTTCTCTACTTCTTCTCTACTACAACCCAGGCCGCACATTTCTCTCCTCTAATGTCAACCTACTGACTATACCTCGATCACATTTATTTTGCCAGCATCTCCTCACCCATGTTTTACCTCTGGCCTGGAACTCCACCCCTCTTCATATTCTCCCCACCTTCAAAGCCTTATAAAATCACATCTCCTTCAAGAATCCTTCGTCAATTAAGCCCTCATTTACTCTTCTCTCACTCTCTTCTGCATCACACTTGCTGTTAGATTTTGCCCCTTTTGTTAGCCCACAGGACTTATGTACATATCTGTAATTCCTTTATTCATATTTGTATCCATCTCCCCCACTAGATTGTAAGCTTCTTGTGGGCAAGGAAAATGTTTACCAATTGTATCTCTCCCAAGAGTAAGCTCTTATTAATTATTGTTAATTGATGGATGGTTTTTATCCCTTGGTCTCATTCGAACACTAAAACTTTATTTGATTCCTGGGCAGGTGGTTCTAGCTACACATTTTGGATGTGATCACTTCTTTATTCAGAGCACTTGGGACCTCTTTTTCCTGTTTTTCCACTTTTTATGCTCAGGGAGGTCACCGTGTTGATGGGAAATAACCTGGAAAATATCACAAGCAGTCCTCTTCTGTTGAATTCTCTAGCACATAGCTCTGATCATTTGTTCTTTAGGTTTCATGCCTTTGTTCAGCTTCAGCAAATCAATTAATGGCATTTATTGAACATTTACAGTGTGCAGAGCACTGTTCTTAATACTTGGGAAAGTATAATACAATCGAGTTGGTAGACATGAACGTTTCAAGGAGCTAACAATCTTACAATCTAGCAAAAGTTTTCTCTTCTCTTTAGAGACAAGGATGAAGATCCAAGCCTTTATATCAGTATTTCAGCAGCTTGGCTTCCCTTCCAGATGGCAGGTTTTATGGGGCAGGGGCTGATTTTATCACTGTGAACCCCAACCTGTATAAATCTCCCCTTTCCTATTTGTCGTCCTTGGGGCTCCTTCTAATCTTGGCTGACAGGTGTTCGCTGACCGTGGTGAGCGTGCAGGGATTTCTCACTCCTGACAAGTTCTATCAGCAAACCCTGAAGAAAACTTCTCCACTTTCAATGGTTTTCCTCTTCCCACTCTGCCTCCTGTCACCCCCATCACACCCACCCTGCCCCTGGGTTTTGAGTCACTATGGTGCCCACAAACACATACACATTCCCTCCTTCCCCCTCCAGCCTCCACTCACATATGTGCTACATTTCTTTGCCTCAAAATATTTGGTTCCTTGCTTTCCAGAAGCATTTAACATTTCTCTGGCTTTTTAATGACACACATTCAACAGCAAACGGGGTGGGAGAAGCTCAACCAAACAAGAAATAATATTCCCCAGCCTGCTGTCTTGGTCCATTGAGTAAGGGAAGCAGCAGGGCTTTGTCGAAAGAGCCTGGGCCGGGGACTCAGGAGACCTTGGTTCTAGTTCTGATTTTGCCATTTACCTGCTAGCTGGCCTAGAGCAAGTTACTTCACTTCTCAGTGCTTCAATTTCCTCATCTGTAAAATGAGAATTCAATATATGTTAATAATAATAACGGGTAATAACTAAAAGCATTTTCCCCAGCTCTTAGTATTGTGCTTGGAACAAATTAAGCTCTTAACAAATCCCAAAATATTCAGTACTATTATTGTTATGATACTCTTGCCTTTTACAAACCACTCCAAATAAAACAGTTTCCAAATTATGGTTACCAACATTTATAAGCAGAACCACAGTATCCAGAACACCACATCAAAGTTATGACAAATCTATGCATCTCAAATGAATTGGCATCCAGGGATGGAAGAAAACCCAAATTATAGCGTGGGTAAGCAGATGGATCAGAATCTGACAGGGACTTTCCCGTTGAAAACTGTGCTATATCCAACTGCAAACCAGCTAACTTATTCACATTCCCTCACAAGATCTTTGTTTCTGTTACCAGATCCTGTTACAAATCCACTCTGACTTCTAAATCACTTTCCAGCTGAAAAATTTGCTATTCAGATCATATGTCTCAATACCCACTGGACTCAAGCAAAACATCTGGTAGCTGGTAGATTATCTGGATAATTTGATTAATTAGAAGTGTCATAAATGACAGAAAATGTGTGTAGTCCCTCACTCTCTCAGTTTGTCAGCTGGTAAATACGTTTTTGTGTTGAAATTTTGTGGTTCACTGATTCGTTCTTAGTAATGTGAGCGCAACAAGGCAACATGTTGGGGGAAATGATTTCAATATTAAAGATGAATAAAAAGAAACAGAAAGCTGCAGAATAATGTGAACAACAAATAATGATAAATGTAATAATAATTAATCATGGTATTTATTAAGTGCTTATTCTGTGCAGGGCACTGTACTCAATGCTGCAGAGAGTATAACAGAATTAGTAAACAAAATGTCTTCCCTCAAGGAGATTACAATCTTCTGTGTTGAGTGCTGTAGAGATAGCAGACATCTGTTCATTCGATTGTTGATGGTGATGATAGTGCTGGTATTTAAGTGCTTCCAACCTGTCAAGCACTGTTCTAAGCACTGGGGTAGGTGCGAGCTAATCGGGTTGGAGACAGTGTTCCCACATGGGGCTCACAGTTTTAAACCCCATTTCACAGATGCGATAACTGAGGCACAGAGAAGTTAAGTGACTTGTCCAAGGTCACACGGCAGATAAGGGCTGGAGCTGGGATTTGAACTCAGGTCTTCTGACTCCCAGGCCCGTGTTCTAACCACTAAATTGAGTGAGCAATGTGTAGAGCATTGTACTAAGTGCTTGGGAGAGTAAAACATACTAGGGTTGGCAGACACTTCCCCTTCCCACAGTGATCTTCCAGAGGCAGGATGTGCTAAGGACTAGGACATGGTCATGGGAAAAGGCCAGGGCTCCTTGGCATTTCAGACTTACTCTATGGAAGAATAAGGTGGGGACAGACCCCAGAGGAAAGATGAAAGGGTAGGAACACGGAAACACATCAAGGCAAGGACAGAGGATATACAGGAAGAGTGGTGGGTGGCATCGTGGATCGGGGCATGAAATACAAGTTGCAGATCACAAGATTCCCTAGGACATGGTAAGAAAAACATAAAATCAAATCCCGTCCTCGAATCCAATTTCTCCATGCTTCTATTCTGCTCCCTAAACTAGAGTCCAGCCATAAAGCTTTCAAAGTTTCACAGCTTCCTGTGACTTTTTATTTACTGCACGTGCTCTGGCCAAGCCAGACAGTGGCGCTTGGAAGGAATCAAATTTAGGATCTGTCCTTTCCACAGGTGTTCATTCTTGGCAGTTGACATGCACAGGACTCAGAAAGTACGGGTAGGCGTGGATATAATTAGGGTACATGTTAAGTGTTTCCTGGGTGCGCTAACTACTATGCTAAATGCTGGGGTGATACAAGGTAATCAGTTTGGAGACAGTCCCTGTCCCACTTGGGGCTCACAGTCTAGTAGGGAGGTGTAGATCTCAGTCGTGGTAAGAGGATAGCAGGGTGTCTCTAAAAATATCAAATGATGATGGAAGTTGGAGGTCAATGCTAAGAGATATTCAAACACATACAAATTTCCTTGTCCTCTAGCTTTGGTTACTTATTATTACTTATTATTGGTTACTTATTGCAATGCCTAGGAACTTGTATTCACATCTATCTAACCTTTAAATCTCAATAATAATAATAATGGTATTTGTTCAGCGCTTATTACGTGCCGAGCACCGTTTTAAGCGCTGCGGTAGGTACAAGGTAATCAGGTTGTCCCATGTGGGGCTCACAGACTTAATCCCCATTTTACAAATGAGATAACTGAGGCCCAGAGAGGTTAAGTGACTTGCTCAGGGTCATACAGCAGTGGTGGAGCAGGGATTAGAATTCACTTCATCTGACTCCCAAGCCCGTGCTCTTGCCACTGGGCCATTTTAGTTGGTTTTTACAGAGAACTAAATCATGAATTATAAAATTTCTGAGTTTCTCCCTTATTTCATTCTTGAGGCTTGAGCCCTGACCATTTTGCAGATCATCATCATCATTAGAGGCATTTATTGAGCGCTTAGTATGATCAGAGCACTCAATAAGTGGTATTTATTGACCATTTACTATGTGCAGATCACTGTTCTAAGGGCTTGAGACTCCACAATCCAACAGAATTAGCAGATATGTTCCCTGCCCTCTGTACTAAGTGCTGTACTAAGTGCTTGTACACAACAGATTTGGGAAACAATTTCCCTGCCCACAAAAAGCTTACAGTGTAAGGGATCAGACTGTAGTGGATCAGTTTGTTTGTTCTTCAGGGACTCAGTGAGGGGCAGCAGTGAATTCCCGCTGAGCTCAAGGTTTCCCTCCATTCCATTCCACAGTGTTTTTTGAGCTCCTACTGTGTGCAGAGCCCTGTAGTAAGGGTTTGGGGAAGCAGCGTGGCTCAGTGGAAAGAAGACGGGCTTCGGAGCCAGAGGTCATGGGTTCGAATGCCGGATCTGCCACCTGTCAGCTGTGTGACTGTGGGCAAGTCACTTCACTTCTCGGTTGCTCAGTTACCTCATCTGTAAAATGGGGATGAAGACTGTGAGCCTCATGCGGGACAAGCTGATTACCCTGTATCTACCCCAGCGCTTAGAACAGTGCTCTGGACATAATAAGCGCTTAACCAATACCAACATTATTAAAAACCAGACATGGCCCCTGCCCTCAAGGAGCTAACAGTTTTAATTGTCTCTCTCATGGATAACACACTGCTGATTCTGACCCTCATCTGGAGAATTCCTTGAGCAAGGTTTGAATCTCTCCGTCCCCACGGTGGGGCTTGGGACGTTTCTTCGGAAAACTTTGGACACCATCAATCCATCACATTTATTCAGTGCTTACTTAGTGCAGAGCACCATACTAAGCACTTGGGAGAGTACATTATAATGATAACGAAGAAGTTGGTAGACAAGTTCCCTGCCCACAGCGATCTGACAGTCTAGAGGCAGAGACAGTCTCTAATATAAATAAATTACGGATATGTACATTAGTGCTGTGGGGCTGTGGGAAAGAAGGCAGGTGAGAAAACTGTGGTCAGATGTAGGGATTTCAGAGTTGGCGAGGGGAGAGACTGTACAATGACAAGAGATGATGACATGAAGCTTGTGTCCAAGTTGGTGTGTGCGAGAGTTGGCGTTGAGGCCGCGGTCCGTAGACGTGAGGATTGATCGAAAGCGGGCAGCGGACGGGTCGTCAGGACCATCTAGGTGGATATTGAAGTCCGTGAGGATCAATTCAGGGATGGAGAATGGGAGAAGAAAACTGAGAAAGCGATCAAAAGGGTTCAAAAGGTAGGAGGCGGAGCAACACCGGGGGGAGATGATTGGTTTTAGTATCTGCAGTGGGTGGTGGAGGTGGATGATATGGATTTTGAAGGAAGGGAAAGGAAGGAAAAGGGGGAGGTGAGATGGTCCAGAAGGGGCTCCAAAGTCCAGGTTGCCCTGCGAGCCAGCCCCAGTGAACACTCAGTACAGGTACTTGTTTGTGCATTTAGGGAAGCGGCCTGGCTCAGTGGAAAGAGCCCAGGCTTGGGAGTCAGAGGTCAGGGGTTCGAATCCCAGCTCTGCCACTTGTCAGCTGTGTGACTGTGGGCAAGTCACTTCACTTCTCTGGGCCTCAGTTACCTCATCTGTAAAATGGGGATGAAGACTGTGAGCCTCATGTGGGACAACCTGATTACCCTGTATCTACCCCAGCGCTTAGAACAGTGCTCTGCACATAGTAAGCGCTTAACAAATAACATTATTATTTCTCACTACTTTACAGCCAGCTTTTTGTGGCAGCTCTGCTGCAGAGTGAGCCCCTTGTGGAACAGGGACTGTGTCCAAACTAATTATCTTTTCTCTACCCCAGTCCTTAGTACAGTTCCTGGCACATAGTGAATGCTTAACAAATATCACACACATATACACGTTCAATAGTATTTATTGAGTATTTATTGAGCGCTTACTATGTGCAGAGCACTGTACTAAGCGCTTGGAATGAACAAGTCAGCAACAGATAGAGACAGTCCCTGCCGTTTGACGGGCTTACAGTCTAATCTCTACAGAGAGGAATGATGTCCACTTCTTCCTTCCCATCTCCGATTCTTGTGGGAAGCTCGTGTTCCACCAAGGACAAGGGGGATGACTCCCATTTGCTTTTTCCAAAAGGGACAGTCGATTAATGATAAAAATATAATGCTGAAACCCAGCAATATTGTGATAGAAATGATGAGTGACTCATCAAGTTTCCAGAAGGAGAAGGAGTATGGCCTAGTGAATAGAGTACGAATCTGGAAATCAGAAGGACCTAAATTTAATCCCAGCTCTGTCACTTGTCTACTGTGTGGCCTTGGGCAAATTGTGTTACTTCTTCGTGATTCATTTTCCTCTTCTGTAAAGTGAGGATTGACTGTAAGCCTCACATGGGATAGGGAGTCTGTCCCACCTGACTAGTAAAGTGTCTGGCATTGTAATTGCTTAACAGATGCTTAAAAAAATAATTAAGAAAACAAAACTTAAAAGCCAGTTAATCCATCAATGATATTTATTGAACATCCCCTATGTACAGGGTTTGTGAGTTCTAATCTCACCTCCACCACTTGTCTGCTATGTGATTCTGGGCAAGTCACTTAACTTCTCTGTGCCCCAGTTACTTCATCTGTCAAATGGGCATTAAAAAAAATGTTAAGCGCTTACTAAGTGCCAAGCACTGTTCTAAGTGCTGGGATAGATGCAAGGCAATCAGGTTGTCTCTCTTGGGGCTCACAGTCTTCATCCCATTTTACAGATGAGGTCACTGAGGCACAAATTTAAGTGACTTGCCTAAGGTCCCACAGCTGACAAGCGGTGGAGCATGTATTAGAACCTCTGACTCCCAAGCCCGGGGTCTTTCCACTAAGCCACGCTGCTTCTCTATCAATTAAGACTGTGAGCCCCATGTGGGACAACCTAATGACCTTGTATTTACCCTAGTGCTTAGAACAGTACTTGGCACGTAGTAAGCAATTAACAAATATCATTATTGTTAGTAGTAGTATTATTATTACTACAAACCCCTGTATTGTTAGCTCCTTGAGGACAAGGATCATATCTACCAACTCTATTGCACTGTTCTCTCTCGCAGTCGACACTCAAACACTGTCCCAAGTATTCCACTCCTTTTCCCGAGTTTCTCACTCCTCATCTTAAAACCTCTGCTGAAAATCCGTCTCTTCTAAGAATCTTTCCCGTCTGTTTTGTGTGATGGCTAACCTACATTTAGGATTCAAGGCTTCATTCTTTTATTGCTGTTCTTGGTTTGTGAAAGCTGCACTCACACGCCTTATGGGTAGAGAGTTGGGGATACTTTGGAAAGGAAGGCTCAGTGGTTTATTTGCATTTGGCATGTGAAAAAACTGGTGGAAAAAAAAGTCTCTTTTGGTAGACTACCATATGTAAATGTACTCTGTGTGTGCGAATGCATGTGTTTACACACACTCATATAACAGAGTTGTCTCATTTGCTTTTAATGGTACTTGTTAAGGGCTTAACAACACTATACTCTTCACTGGGGTAAAGCAGCATGACCTAGTGGAAAGAGCACGGGCTTGGGAGTCAGAGGTTTTGGGTTCTAATCCTTGCTCTACCACTTGCCAGCTGTGACTTAGGGGAAGTCACTTCCCTTCTCTGTGCCTCAGTTACCTCATCTTTAAAATTGGCATTAAGACTGTGAGCCCCACGTGGGACAACCTGATCACTTTGTATCCTCTCCAGTGCTTAGAACAGTGTTTTGCACATAGTAAGTGCCTAACAAATTCATTCATTCATTCAATAGTATTCATTGAGTGCTCACTACATGCAGAGCACTGTACTAAGCGCTTGGAATGTACAATTTGGCAACAGAGATGATCCCTGCCCAGTGATGGGCTCGCAGTCTAAACAGGGGATACAGATAGCAAAGCAAAACAGAACAAAACAAAAACAAGAAAACATCATCAAGATAAATAGAAGCTAGGAGATATACACCTCATTAACAAATGCCATCATTATTATTATTATATTATTATCTGTGCCTCAGTTAACTCCTCTGGAAAATGGGAATTAAGACTGTGAGCCCCACATGGGACCTGATTACCTTGTATCTATTCCAGTGCTTAGAATAGTGCTCGGCACATAGTGTCGTGGGTTCTAATCCCGGCTCCGCCGCTTGCCAGCTGTGTGACTTTGTGCAAGTCACTTAACTTCTCTGTGCCTCAGTTCCCTCATCTGTAAAATGGAGATTAAAACTGTGAGCCCCACGTGGGACAACATGATCACCCTGTATCCCCCAGCATTTAGAATAGTGCTTGGCACATAGTAAGTGCTTAACAAATACCACCAATTTTTATTTTTATTTAACAAGTGTCATCGTTATCGTTATTATTAGGTACCAAATAATCAGATCGAACATTAGTCCCCGTCCAATATGGGGTTCACAGTCTAAATCGGAGGGAGAGGGATTTAATCTCCATTTTACGGATCACGTCACCGAGGCACAGAGAAGTGAAGTGACTTGCCTAAGGTCACATCAAAAAATGGCAGAGTCGGTTTTGAAACCTAGGTCGTCTGACTCTCAGACGCAGGCTCTTTCCAATAGGCTGTGCTGGTGTTTTGGTTGAAGCAGCCAATGGTTTGACTGTATCCATGCATGTGAGTGTATTTGAGAGAGAATCTCTTACATTTTTGCACACTTCTTTATCCATAAATCTATTGTTATGTGCCTTTTCCAGTCTCTTGCCATTTGGGTAAGTCTTGGTCAGACACCAATGGTTGAAAGGGGAAAGATATGCCCTACTACCAGTGGAAGAGTAGATTTTAAGATCCTTGAAGGCAGGGATCATGTTGATCAATTCTACTGTATTACATGCTCCTGAGCACTTAGCGAGCTCTGCACACACAATAGTCACTCAGTCAATAGACTTGATTAGTTGATTTATATCCACACTCTCACCCCAGATCCCTTGCACCCAAAACCCCACCCTGTGACAGGGCTGGAAGTCTATAGGAGAAGCGGTGCGGACTAGTGGAAAGAGCACAGACCTGGGAGTCAAAAGGTCTGGGTTCTAATCCCATCTCTTCTACTTGTTTGCTACGTGTCCTTGGAGAAGTCACATAATAATAATGATAATAATTACAGTGGTGGTATTTGGTTAAGCGCATACTATGTGCCAAGCACTGTACTAAGTGCCTGGATAGATATAAGGTGACTGGGTTGGACACAGTCCTTGTCCCACATGGGGTTCAGAGTCTTATCCCTCACGTCTTATCCCCCACTTTACAGATGAGGTAACTGAAGCACAGAGAAGTGAAGTGACTTGCTCAAGGTCACAAAGCAGACAAGTGGCAGAGCTCTGGCACCTGACTGTGTAACCTTTGGCAAGTCACTGCTCTTGTCTGGGCCTCAGTTATCTGTAAAATGGGGAATAAGACTGTGAGTCCCATGTGAGACAGGGATTGGGTCCCACCTGATTAGTTTATATCCACTCCAGTGTTTAGAACAGTCCTAGACTCATAGTAAGCACTTAAATACCATTATTATTATTATTATCATTATCCTCATCTTTACCCGACATCCAAGCGGAATTAAGCTAGTACAGTGTTTCCACATCTTCTTCTAGTGGAAGATAATAGTGATGGTATTTGTAGAGTGCTTACTACGTGCCAGGCACTGAGCAGTGATGGAGTAGTGAGGTCAAGGTCAGTGTGTAGTATGCTTAGGCAGATACCCCAAATGCATGATGAATATGAAATGGCAATTTCCATATTTGATGACCAGAAGGTATATTCATTTATTGAGTCATGCATCCATGAAAGATTACTGCAGGACCAAAGCCCTGGTAGAAGATGGTGAAAAGAAGCAGCACTTTCTAGTGGTTAGGACACAGGTCTGGGAGTCAGAACGACCTGGGTTTTGAACCTGGCTCCACCACTTGTCTGCTGTGTGACCTTGGGCAAGTCACTTAACATCTCTGGGCTCAGTTTCCTTGTCTGTAAAATGGGGATTAAAGCTGTTAGCTCCTTATAGGGCATGGACTGTGTCCAGCTTGATTACCTTGCATCTAATCCAGCTCTTAGTACAGTGCTTAGCACATAGTAAGCACTTAACAGATGTCATGAAAAAATAGAAATGCTATTTCATTCATCTCTTTAATATAGAGTGAGTTACCTAGGTGATGGATGGAGATGTTTTATGGTGAGTGTTTGCTTCCAAAATTGACGAACAAGGTCAAAGTAGCTATAAAAATAATATTAGTATGTACTGATCATTCATTCATTCAATCATTTAGCACTTACTGTGTGCAGAGCACTGTGCTAAGTCCTTGGGAAAGTACAATATAACAATAAACAGACACATTCCCTGCCTACAACAAGCTCATTGTCTAAAGGTGGAAAGAGACATTAATATAAATAAATGAATGACAGCTATATACATAGGTGCTCTGAGTCTGGAAGGGGGGTGAATGAAGGGAGAAAGGGAGATGCAGAAGGGAGAGGGAGAAAAAGGAAGGAGGGCTTAGTCAGGGAAGGCCTCTTGGAGGAGATGAGCCTTCAGTGAGGCTTTGAAAGGAGACAGAGTAATTGTCTTTCGGTTTCGAGGCAGGAGTGTGTTCCAGGTCAGAGGAGGGATGTGGATGAGGGGTCAGTGGCAAGATAGATGAGATGGAAGTACAGTGGAAAGGTTAGCATTAGAGCAGCAAAGTTTGCGGGCTGGGTTGTAGCAGGAGATGGGTGAGGTAGCAGGGGGCAAGGTGATAGAGTGGTTAAAGCCAATGGTGAGGCGTTTTTGTTTGATGCGGAGTTAGATGGGCAACTGTTGGAGTTTCTTGGGGAGTGGGAAGACATAGCCTGAACATTTTTGTAGAAAAATGATCCAGGCAGAGTGAAGTATGGACCGGAGTGAGGACAGACAGGAGGCAGGGAGGTCAGCAAGGAGGCTGATTCAATAATCAAGGCATGGTAGGATAAGTGATTGGAGTCATGTGATAGCAGTTTGTACGGGGAGGAAACGGTAGATTTTAGTGATGCTGTGAAGGTGGAATCTACAGGACTTAGTGATGAATTGAATATGTGGGTTGAATGAGAGCGAAGAGTCAAGGTAATGGTAAGGTTATGGGCTTGTGAGACAGGAAGGATGGTGGTGCCGTCTCCAGTGTTGGGAAAGCCAAAGAGAGGACGGGGTTTGGATGGGAAGAGGGGAAATTCAGCTTTAAATATGTTAAGCTTGAGGTAACAGGAAGACATCCTAGTAGTCTTGAAGGCAGGAGGAGACATAATACTGGAGAGAGGGCGATAGATCAGGGCTGGAGATGTAGATTTGGGTATCATCCACATAGAGGTGGTAGCTGAAGCCGTGGGAGTGAATGTATATGGAGAATAGAAGGGAACCCAGAACAGAACCTTTGGGACCCCTAGAGTTAGGGGGTGGGAGGCAGAGGAGGAGCCTGCAAAAAAGACTGAGAATGAAAATCCAGAGAGACAGGAGAAGATCCAGGACAGGACACTGTTAGTGAAGCCAAAGTTGGATTATGTTTCCAGGACGAGGGGGTGGTCCAGAGTGTCAAAGGATTAGGAGGATGAGGAGGAGGTCCAGAGGGTCGAGGAGGATTAGGATGGAGTAGTGCCCATTGGATTTGGTAAGAAAGAGATCGTCGGTGACCCTTGAGAGTGTGGTTTCTGTGGGGTGAAGGGGACGAAAGCCAGATTGGAGGGGGTCAAGGAGGGAATTGGAGGAGAGGAATTTTGAGACAGCAGGTGTAGACAACTTGCTCAGGGAGTTTGGAGAGGAATGGTAGGAGGAAGATAGAGTGATAACTGGAGGGAGCTGTGGGGTCAGTCAAGGGAGGGTTTTTGTTTTTAGAATCGGGGAAACATGGGCATGTTTGAAAGTAGTGGGGAAGAAGTCATTAGAGAGCAAACAGTTGAAGTTGTTGGCAGTTAGGAAGGAAAGAAGGGAGTGGGCGAGTGTTTCAATGAGGTGCAAAGGAATGGGGTCGGACTCTCAGATGGAGGGGGTGGATTTTGAGAGAAATCAGGAGATATCCTCTAGAGACACTGCTGGGAAAGATGGGAGAGTTGAGATTTTATTTATTTATATTGATGTCTGTTTACTTGTAGTGATGTCTCCCCCGCCAGACTGTGATCTCTTTGTGGTGAGGGATTGTCTCTCTTTATTGCTGTACTGGACTCTCCCAAGCGCAGTTTTCTGCACACAGTAACTGCTCAATTAATATGATTGAATGAATGAATGAATTCATTAATTCATTCAATAGTATTTATTGAGCACTTACTAGGTGCAGAGCACTGTACTAAATGTTTGGAATGTACAAATTGGCAACAGATAGAGACAGTCCCTGCCCATTGATGTGCTTACAGTCTAATCGAAGGGGCAGGAGCGGGGAGGGACTGAGGGGAGGCAGGTGAGATTTGGGGGAGATCACACCTGATACTCTCAATTTTCTCAACAAAGTAGGTGGCCAGGTCATTGGGGGAAGTGGGAGGATAGGAGGCTTGGGGAGAGAGTTAAATGTCTGGAACAACTAGTGAGGGCAATGGGCCTGGGTTTCACTAAGGATGGAGAATGATTTCTCCCCACAGAGGAGAGGGCACAGTTAAAGCACGCAAGGATAAACTTCAAGTGGACAAAATCGGTCTGATATCTAGATTTCTACCAGCAGCGCTCAGCGACTCGTGCACAAGAGCTAAGGAGGCGGAATTTGGAGGTGATCCAGAGCTGTGGATTAGTGGTACGAGAGTGACAAAGGGATTGGGGAGAGATTGAATTGATTTCGGTAGAGACGGCGGCATTGAGAGGATAGATTAGATCATCGTTTGGGTGTAGAGGCTAAATGGGACTTGATGTGTTAGGAAAATTGGATGGGATCAAAAGATTGGAAGTCTCTGTGAGGGAATAGCACAGGTTTGTGGAGAGGAGGTGATGAGAGAGAATACTAAACACTGAGGTACAAACAAAGATAATTAGTTTGGACACAATCCATGTCCTATAGGGAGCTCACAAAATGAGAAGGAGAAAGAACAGGTAGTTTAATCCCATTTTATAGATTTGGAAGCTGAGACACCGAGAAGTTAAGTGATTTTCCCAAGGTCACACAGCATAAGTAGGGTGGCTCAGTGGAAAGAGCTCGGGCTTGGGAGTCAGAGGTTGTGGGTTCTAATCCTGGTTCTTCCACTTGTCTGCTGTGTGACCATGGGCAAGTCACTTAACTTATCTGTGCCCCTGTTACCTCATCTGTAAAATGGGGATTAAGACTGTGAGCCCCATGAGACACAACCTGATTACCTTGTACCCCAGCATTTAGAAGGGTGCTTGGCACATAGTAAGCACTTAACTTACTATGAAGCAGCGTGGCTCAATGGAAAGATCCTGGGCTTCAGAGTCCGAGGTCATGGGTTCCACTCCAGCTCTGCCACTTGTCAGCTGTGTGACTGTGGGCAAGTCACTTAACTTCTCTGTGCCTCAGTTACCTCATCTGTAAAATGGGGATTAACTCAGAGCCTCACGTGGGACAAGCTGATTACCCTGTATCTACCCCAGCACTTAGAACAGTTCTCTGCACGTAGCAAGCGCTTAACAGATACCAACATTATTATTAACAAATACCAGCACTGTTACTATTATGTAACCAGATAGCTAGGACTAAAACCCGGGACTCATGACACCCAGTTCCAAGCTTTTACCACTAGTTCACATTCTTGGAGATCAAACTTCATCCAAAATAAGCTCAAGAAAAAATATAAACTCCTTCTCATTATCCACTAGCGAAAATCACACTTTCATAAGAAAAAAAATAAAACGAACCACTCCAGAGATTTTGTATACAACACATTCCTCTCCACTCTTATAACTTCCCCTCTTCCAACAGCCTTCAAGTTGTGAAAAATATAATGGAAAAAAAAAACCCAATAAGGTGACTTACATTCCCTTTTTTTAGACTTGACCTTTAAATTAAAGCTAAAACTATCTGGAACTTCTCTGCCTGGTAATGTTTATTCTTGCTCATGGGTGACAGGGTAGGAGAGACACAGAGTGGAAAACACATGAGATCTTCCAGAGTCAATAGAGCCAATCTTGGGGCTGCAACTTAAGGATGATTCTCTCTACTCTTTCATCCTTTCTCCTTTTCATTCTCTGCCTCTACTTCTTGCCCTTCTGCTTGTTTCTTCCTTTCTCCTTCACCTTTTTTGTCGCACTTCTCCCATTCCCTATTCGGTCACTCTGGCATTTGGCTGGCTCTGTCCTAACAAGAGAGGAGGAAAAAAGGAAGGAAATGGTCCAGGGTGGAAACCAGATCAAAGAACCTTGGGGTCTGTGACTCAATCAATCAATTATATTCATTGAGAACTTCCTGTGTGCAGAGCTGTGAGCTAAGCACTGGGAGAGTAAAAATAAAAGAGTTGGTAGACATTCATTGCCCACAGGAAGCATATCCTCTAGAGGGGGAGACAGACATTAATATAAATAAATAAATTATGGCTACATACATAAGTGCTATCAGGCTTAGAGAGGGGTGAATAAAGAGTACAAATCTAAGTGCAAGGCTGGGGCAGAAGGGAGAGGGAGTAGGGTAAATGAGGACTTACTCCGGGAAGCCCTCGTGGAAATGATGTGCTTTTAATAATAATAATAATGTTGGTATTTGTTAAGCGCTTACTATGTGCAGAGCACTGTTCTAAGCTCTGGGATGGATACAGAGTAATCAAATTGTCCCACGTGAGGCTCACAGTTAATCCCCATTTTACAGATGAGGGAACTGAGGCCCAGAGAAGTGAAGTGACTTGCCCACAGTCACACAGCTGACAGGTGGCAGAGCCGGGAGTCGAACCCATGACCTCTGACTCCCAAGCCCAGACTCTTTCCACTGAGCCACGCTTCTTCTCAAAGGCTTCTTTTAATAAGGCTTTGAAGTTAGGGAGCGTTATCATCGCTCAGCTATGAAAGGGGAAGATTTTTCCAGGCCAGCAGCGGGACCTGGGCAAAAGGTTGGTGGTGAGATAGAAGCAGTGTGGTTTTAGTGCATAGAACATAGACCTGGGAGTCAGAAGGACCTGGGTTCTAATCCCAGCTCTGCCTCATGTCTACCATGTGACCCTGGGAAAGTCACAACTTCTGAATGCTTCAGTTCCCTCATCTATAAAATGGGGATTAAGAGGATGAGCCCTGTGTGAGACAAGGATTGTGTCAAACCCGATTAACTTGTATCTACCCCTGCACTTAGAACAATGCTTGGCACATAGAGAGTGCTCCACAAGTACCATGATTATTATTATTATTATCATTATTATTATTATTAGATAGAAGTGATCAAGGTACAGTAAGTCAGTTGGCAATAGAGGAGCCAAGTGTGCGGGCTGGGTTATAGTAGGAAGTCAGGGAAATAAGGTAGGAGGGGGCAAGGTGACTGAGTGTTCTATAACCGGTGGTGAAGAGTTTATGTCAGTCCTACCACCTTCAAATCATGACTGACTAAAGTTAGGACAAGTACCAGTACCATGATACGGGGAGAGACCACCTACCGAGTCGCTAAAACTCACTCACCCCTAGGAGGCTGATCCTCCATGACGTGGACCATGAGATGAGAATAATAAAGATGATAGGAGGAGGAGGAGGATTATTATTATGGAATAGAATACGATGATGATAATAAGCACTTATTTTGTGCCTAGCACGTAATACTGCCCAGTCCGCTGACTCATTCTCTCTAAAAGTGCCAATGTTCCCTTACCTGCATTTGGAAGGAAAGAACTTCCTTTTCCTTGCAAGAAACTAGACTTTTCTCAAATCTCTCCTAAGGAGTGAAAGCACTATGGGAAGATGAAAATTCTCAGTCCCTGTTAAAGTCATTAAAAATGGCATTTAATATTAATGGCATTTACTACAAGCTTAGTATCTGTCAGGCGATGTTCTAAGCACTAGGGGAGATACAAGATAATAATAATTTATGATATTTGTTAAGCGCTTACTATGTGCCAAGCACTCTTCTAAGCCCTGGGATCGATACAAGGTAATCAGGTTGTTCCGTGTGGGGCTCACAGTCTCAATCTCCATTTTACAGATGAGGTAACCGAAGCACAGAGAAGTTAAGTGACTTGCCCAAAGTCACACAGCTGTTAAGTGACAGAGTTGGGATTAGAACACATGACCTTTGACTCTCAAGCCAGTGTTCTTTCCACTAAGCCACGCTGCTTCTCATAATCAGGTCTGAAACATTCCTTGTCCCACACGGGGCTCGTAGTATAAGGGTTTAAGAAAGACTGGGAGCCCCAAGTGAGGCAGGGATGGTGTCCCACCTGATTAGATTGTATTTACATCAGTCCTCAAACAATCTTTGAAACATAGTCGTATTTATTGAGCCCCTACCTTATGCAGAGAACTGCACTAAGGACTTGGTTGAGTACAATATAACGATAAACAGACACGTCCTCAGCCCACAATGAGCTTACAGTCTAAGTGCTTAACAAATAGGAGGGAGAACAGGTGTTTAATCGCCATTTTACAGAGGAAGAAACTGAGGCACAGATAAGTGTCTTGTCCAGGATCACACAGCAAGCAAGTGACGAAGATAGGATTAGAACCCAGATCCACTGTTTCCCGGGCCACGCTCTTTCCATTAGGTCATGCTGTTTTGGGGAGAATCCTGATGTTTCATCATTCACTACCCCAGATTCACAAGACCCATTATAAATCATCATCATATCATCAACAATATCATCATCATCGTCAGTATGGAATGATTGCCTGCTGTGTTGACAACGTTATGCTCAGTGCCAGGTGTGGGTGGAAGTCTGTATTGAGCCCTGCCTATGTTCAGAATACCTTAGTTGTTGCCTGGAAAACAGTAAAAACAGAAGACCTGATCCTCTCATTTTTCAAAAAATCTTTTTAATGAAATTTGTTAAGCGTTTATCATGTGCCACACCCTGTACTAAGCACTGGGGTAGGTACCGGATAGTCATGTTAGACACAGTCCGTGCCCTAAATGGGGCTCACAGTCTTAATCCCTGTTTTACAGATGGGGTAACTGAGGCACAGAGAAGTGAAATGACTTTCCCAAAGCCCCACAGTAGGTAAATGACAGAAGTAGGATTAGAACCCAGGTTCTTCTGACTCCCAGGCCCGTGGTCCATCTATTAGGGCCACATTCCTTTATGTAGTTGTCCTTCGTATTTGAAACCTCTGACATCACTGGGAGTTAAAGCGGCTCAGTTAAAATTATGCAATGTAGAGTGATCTGATCAGCACAGCGTAGTGGATAGAGCACGGGCCTGGGAGTCAGAAGGTCATGGGTTTGAATTCCAGCTCTGCCACTTGTCTGCTGAGTGACCTTGGGCAAGTCACTTCCCTTCTCTGGGCCTCAGTTTCCCGATCTGTAAAAAAAAAAGAGGATTAAGAGTGTGAGCCCAACGTGGGACAGGGACTGTGTCCAACTTGATTAACTTGTACTACTCCAGTGCTTAGAAAAGTGCTTGGCACATAGTAAGCGCTTGACAAGTATTATTATTATTATTATTATATGGCATTCAGTTCTGTGAGTTTCCTTTCCATAGCAATGTAAATTCCCTGGGGACAATGGATAATGCACAGGCCTGGGAGTCAGGAGGAACTGGGTTCTAATATGGTTCTGCCACTTGTCGGTTGTGTGACCTTGGGCGAGCAGTTTGGCTGCTCTGTGTCTCAGTTCACCATCTGTACAATGGAGATTATGACTGAATCCAATATGGGACGGGGACCGTGTCCTACCCAATAATCCGGTCTACCTCAGCACTTAGTAATAATAATTTGGTATTTGTTAAGCGCTCGCTATGTGCCGAGCACCGTTCTAAGTGCTGGGTAGATACAAGGTGATCAGGTTGCCCCACCTGGGGCTCACAGTTCTAATCCCCATTTTCCAGATGAGGTAATTGAGGCCCAGAGAAGTGAAGTGACTTGGCCACGGTCACACAGCTGACAAGTGGCAGAGACGGGATTAGAACCCCTGACCTCTGACTCCCAAGCCCGGGCTCTTTTCACTAAGCCACGCTGCTTCCCTGCCACATAGAAAGTGCTTAATAATAATATTTATGGTATTTGTTATGCACGTGCTATGTGCCAAGGACTCTTCTAAATGCCATATGACAATTATTATTATCAGTATTGTATTGAGATCTCTTGAGCGTTTAGTAAAATGCTCTACACATAGAGTAGCAGCGTGGCTCAGTGGAAAGAGCCCGGGCTTGGGAGTCAGAGGTCACGGGTTCAAATCCAGGCTCTGCCACTTGGCAGCTGTGTGACTGTGGGCAAGTCACTTCATTTCTCTGTGCCTCAGTTACCTCATCTGTAAAATGGGGATGAAGACTGTGAGCTCCACGTGGGACAAACTGATTACCCTGTATCTACCCCAGTGCTTAGGACAGTGCTCGGCACCTAGTAAGCGCTTAACAAATACCAACATTATTATTAACAAATACCAACATTATCATTATTATTATTAGTAGTAGTAGTAAGTACTTGATAAATATAATTGATAGAATGATTGATGTGTCTTGGGAAAATTCCTGACTCCATTCTATATGGATATCGGTCAAGAGGTTCTTCTCTTGTCCAGTCTAGCTTCACAGCTGCAGCATGGCCTAGTGGATAGAGCACGGGCCTGGGAGTCAGAAAGACCTGAGTTCTAATCCCAGCTTCGTCACTTGTTTGCTGTCACTTCACTTCTCTGTACCTCAGTTACCTCATATGAAAAATGGGGATTATGACTGTGAGGCCCATGTGGGATAGGGACTGTGTCCAACCCGATTCGCTTTTATCTGCCCCAGAGCTTAGTACAGAGCCTGGTACATAGTAAGTGCTGAACAAATACTATCATCGTCCTCATCCGCTGCAATAACAGGGGAGGATTATTTCCAAAACGCTTGGGGTTTAGGAGCAGTTGTTCTTCCTCCTAATCCCCTCAATCAATCAGTGGGATTTATCGAGTCCTTACTGTGTGCAGGGCACTGTTCGAAGCGCTCGGTAGAGTTCTGTACAGCAGAATCGGTAGATACAGTACCTGCCCACAAGGAACTTCCAATCTAGAAAGGGAGATAGACATTAATATAAATTACGGATAAGCGAAAGCAGTGGAATAAAAAGATAAGGCCGAGTTCTTGCGGGCAGGGAACCATATCTACCAGATCTGTTGATTGGTAATTCTCAAGCATTTAGTACAGTGCTCTGCACACGATGAGTCCTTAATAAATACCTCTGACTGGTTGATAAGTACTTTGGGGCTGGGGCTGAGGTGAGTATCAAAGTGCTTAAAGGATAAATACACAAATTATTAGGCTATGGAGACGGTGGTTGGGGAATAGAGGATTGAGAAGGGACCCTTCTGGCTACATCATGACTTTCTTTCCCTCCAGAAAAAGACAGACAAAGCCCCTCCGGAACTGCAAATGGACTTGGTGACTTTAGAAATACCAGAGGGAGAGATCCTATTCATTTTCATTTGCAAATGGCCTTGAGGGAGGAGAGTCTACCTCTATGTGGATATGAAGGATGAACTGACCTTTCCCCATTGGCTTTCAGTGCCCTACAGCAAAACTCTGAGTTTTTCCATGTCTGACTCCCCAGTCGTCCTCCCCACAACACTGTTAAATTTATAGCCTAAAATATATCGGCTGCAAAACCCAGCAATGGAAATGTGGATCAGTTGATTTAATTTCTAAGTACAAATATATATATGCAGATATATATATATATATATATATATATATACACACATACAGATATATTTACAGATCAAGTCTGACTGTTAAGATTCAGTATACAATTAAGCATCAGAGAAGCAGTGTGGCTTAGTGGAAGGAGCACTGGCTTGGGAGTCAGAGGACATGGATCCTAATCCCAGCTCCACCACTTGTCTGCTGTGTGACCCTTTGGGAAGTCATTCACTCATTCATTCAATAGTATTTATTGAGCGCTTACTGTGTGCAGAGCACTGAACTAAACGCTTGGAATGTACAATTCGGCAACAGATAGAGACCATCCCTGCCCATTGACGGGCTCACGGTCTAATCGGGAGAGACAGACGGACAAAGACAAGACAACTTAATTGCAATAAATAGAATCAAGGGGATGGACACCTCATTTACAAAATGAATAAGGTAATAAAAATATATACAAATGAGCACACTGCTGAGGGGAAGGGAGGGGGGAGGAACAGAGGGAAAGGGGGCTTAGCTGAGGGGAGGTGAAGGGGGGAAGAGAGGAAGCAGAGGGAAAAGGGGAAGCTCAGTCTGGGAAGGCCTCTTGGAGGAGGTGAGCTCTCAGGGCTTTGAAGTGGGGAAGAGAATTCGTTTGACGGAGGTGAGGAGGGAGGACATTCCAGGTCCGCGGGAGGACGTGGGCCAGGGGTCGACGGCGGGATAGGCGAGACCGAGGTACAGTGAGGAGGTGGGCGGCGGAGGAGCGGAGCGTGCGGGGTGGGCAGATGAAAGAGAGAAGGGAGGAGAGGTAGGAAGGGGCAAGGTGATGGACAGCCTTGAAGCCTAGAGTGAGGAGTTTTTGTTTGGAGCGGAGGTTGATAGGCAACCACTGGAGGATTTTAGGAAAGGGGTGACATGCCCAGAGCATTTCTGCAGGAAGATGATCCGGGCAGCGGAATGAAGAATGGAAGTCCCTTTACTTCTCTATGCCTCAGTTACCTCATCTGTAAAATGGGGATTAAGGCTGTGAGCCCCGCGTGTCCAAATCCCTTTACCTTGTTTCTATCCCAGTGCTTAGAACAGTGCTTGGCACACAGTAAGCACGTAACAAATACCATAATCATTCTTGTTACTATTCTCTGTGCCTCAGTTACCTCATCTGTAAAATGGTATTGAATAATAATAATAATAATAATGTTGGTATTTGTTAAGTGCTTACTACGTGCAGAGCACTGTTCTAAGCGCTGAGGTAGATACTGGGGAATGAGGTTGTCCCACGTGAGGCTCACAGTCTTCATCCCCATTTTACCGATGAGGGAACTGAGGCAGAGAGAAGTGAAGTGACTTGCCCACAGTCACACGGCTGACAAGGGGCAGAGTCGGGACTCAAACCCATGACCTCTGACTCCCAAGCCAAAGAGCCAAGCTCTTTCCACTGAGCCACGCTGCTTCTCTATTGAGTCTACAAATCCCATGTGGAACAAGGACTGTGTCCTACTCAGTTTGCTTGTAACCATCCCGGCGCTTAGTACAGTGCCTGGCACAAAATAAGCACTTAAGAAATACCAAAATTATTATTATCAAATATGAGAGAATGATTAACAGTCAGATGTGATCTGATAGCTGAGAGCATCTTGAGAGCTTAACTGTTTGCTAGTTTTGGTTTATGCTCAATTCAGTTCTTTTTAATGTCAGTCGGTCAGTATGTTTTTAGCATATTAAATGTAATGATCATATTTATTACTTATTTAATTAAATGTATTTAAGTCATTCATATTTAAATCATATTCAAATATTTATTTAATGTTCATCACACTGTACTAAGCACTGTGGAAAATAGAATATAACAATAAACAGCCACATTCCCTGCCCTCAGTGAGCTGAGAATGCTTTCCTATGCGTTATTTGAATAAGAGACCGAGAGTCTGAAACGGAAGCCCGGGATTAAAATGTCCCCAGCTGGAAATTGCAGTGCATTTTAAAGAGTCCAAGTACCTTTACCCTAAAGTGAAAAGAGAACAGCAAGCTGGCTAATAATAATAATAATAATAACCATATTTATTGAGCCCTTACTGTGTGCATTACATTTTATTAAACACTTGGGAGAGTACCACGGACCTGATAGGAATGCAGGATTAAACTGGGAAGAATCTTGGAGGACATGTGATTTGAGTTGGACTAGATGTGATTTTAATACGAATAATAATGATAATGATAATTTTTTATGGTCTTCGTTAAGCCCTCACTATGAGCCAGACACGGTACTAAGCTCTGGGGTAGATGCAAGCTCATCAGCTTGGACACAGTCGTGTCCTACATGGGACTCTCCCTATTTTACAGATGAAGTAACTGAGGCACAGCAATGTGAAGTGGCTTGCTCAACATCATACAGCAGGCGAGTGGCAGAGGGGGGATTGAGACCCAGGTTCTTCTGACTCCCAGACCCGTGCTCTATCCACTAAGCCATGTTGAGAAGCTGCGTGGCTTAATAATAATAATGATAGTGATGATGGTATTTGTTAAGCACTTACTATGTGCCAAGCACTGTTCTAAGTGCTGGGATAGAAACAAGGTTATCAGGTTGTCCCACTTGGGGCTCACAGTCTCTATCCCCATTTTACAGATGAGGTAACTGAAGCACAGAGAAATGAAGTGACTTACCTAAAGTCACACAGCTGACAAGTGTCAGAATCGGGATTAGAACCCACAACCTCTGCCTCCCAAGCCCGGGCTCTTTCCACTAAGCCAATGCTGCTTCTCTGATGGAGAGCATTCTCTAATGGCCTAATGGAGAGAGCAGGGGCCTGGGAGGCAGCATTAATACCACTACTTCTATGGTAAACTCCCTCTTGTCTCTGAATTCATTGTAGGCAGGGAATGTGTCTGCTTCATTGTCATATTTTACTCTCTCAGGAGCTTAGTAAGTGCACGCAGCAAGTGGTTCATGAATACAATACAATGAATGAATACTACCGCTAGTACTATTAATAATAATAATGATAATCAGCATGGCCTAAAGATAAAACTCTGGGTTTGGGAGATGGGGGACGTGGGTTCCAATCCCAGATTTGTCACTTGTCTGCTGTGTGAAGTTAACAGGATGCGCAAACTCTCTTGATAGCCAGTCACACAGACACTGAATGCATACTCACCCCTGAGAACTGTCAGAGGCTGGGCTGAAATGATCCCAGAAGATGAAATACAGAGAATTTCCTTTTTCACGAATGGTTGGCCGCTGGGGAGAAGGACAAAAGAGAAAATTAATCTCTGAGCGGAAACGCCAGGCGGTAGGGGGTGGGTGGGAGAATGAGGAATAGAGCACGATATTTGTATTATGAGAAGTGGCTTAACACAGTTTTAGTTTTAGATATGAGGAAGCAGGTGCGGTGACTCCCACTTTTTGTTGACGAAACAGAGGCACAGAGAGGCTGACCGTCTTGCCTCAAGTCACCCAGCAGGCCAGATTTAGGACACGAGACCGGGCCTCCGGAGTCCCATCCCTACTCCCACCATTGGAGCACACTGCCTCCCAAGTGCCTGGTCTGGAGGGTAGAGTGTGTCATAAACACTTTCTGCAGGGTTGGGAGGGAGGAAAATACTATCTGGTGAAAACTTCCTCTCCACAAGCATGGTGTGAAGTCCCGCTTGTGATCTGAGCAGGCTCGTATACCCAGCCTGATGGCTCAGCTGGGAGTCATAGGACCTGGGTTCTAATTCCAGCTCTGCCACTTGTCTGCTGGATGGCCTTGGGTGAGTCACTTCACTTCTCTATGCCTCAGTTACCTCATCTGTAAAATGGGGATTTAAAACCTGGTCTCTCTCTTCTTTAGGCTTTTAGTTCTCAGTCAATCAGTATTTATTACAAGCTTATGCTTACTAATATGCAGAGCACTGTATTAAGCGCTGGGGAGAGTACAACAGAATTAACTCTATGCGGGTCAGAGACTGTGTCTGGAATGATTATCTTTCTATCCCAGGACTTAGTATAGTGCTAGGTTCATAGTAAATGCTTAAAAAATGTTATTAGTATCATTCTTATTATCCATCGTCATCGCCATGACATAGATTCATTGTGCAGGTTTTACAGACATCCCCGAAGTGTTTGCTTCTGAATGAAGAAGGTTAATGTGATATGTTGAACGTTGCATTAGATAGGAGTTGTACTTTGAGCCAGATCACAGGACAATAATGTCCTTCAGTTATTTCTCAGATAAATGGCAGGAGGTCAAAACAGCAACTCCAAGACAGCACAGATCATCATGTGTACTAACGCTATTGTACTCTCCCAACCATTTTGTACAATGCTCTGACCACAGTAGAATTTACCGTCCTCGAGGGCTGGGATTATTTCTGCTAACTCTATTGTACTCTCCCAAGTGCTTAATACAGTGCCCTGCACGTAGTAGACTGTAAGTTATTTGAGGACAGGAATGGCTTCTGCAAGACGCGTTCAAGTCTCTCTCTCCCTTCTCACCCCGCTCCCTTTCCAATCTCATCTCATCTCAATGCACAGAAAACCCCTGAAGCTTGGCTGCAAGGAAGTGACTGCATTTATCCAAGGAGCGTAATCTTGTGGAATGAGCATGGGCCTCGGAATTAGAGGATATGGGTTCTAATCTCAGCTTTGCCATTTGTGTGCTGTGTGACCTTAGGCAAGTCATTTACTTCTGTGGGCATCAGTTTCTTCATCAGTAAAATGGGGATCCACTACGTACCCTCCCTCTTGAACTGTGAACCCCTTGTGGGACAGGGGCTATATCCAACTTGATTATCTATCAAGTGCTCAGTACACTGTTTGGCACATAGTAAGCACTTAACAAATATGACAATTGTAATAATGAGACTACTGATAATAGGTATTGTAATTATTATTACTATTATTATGCCCCCCCGGGGATACCGCACAGTGATATGTGCTTGGGAAGAACAGAGAAGTGACAAGTTCCTTGCTCAGCAGGAAATTATACTGGAATGGCTCTTGCCTCTTCTGCACCAGCCTCCTCTCTGGGCTCTCTGCCTCCAGCCTCTCCCCACTCCATTCTGGACCACACAGTGCTGCTACACTAGTCATCTTGTAACATCACTTGTCAGACAATGTTTTTCTCCTCCCCAAAGCCCTCTGAATCAACCCCAAATCCCTCACACTGAGCTTCTTGATCAGCTTGCCCGCTTCGTAGAACTTCTCTCTTGTCTTTCTATTTCTCAGCTTGCTCTTGCCATTCCTGTCAAGCTAACTTTCTAATGCCAACCTCCTCACTTTACCTTGATCTCGTCTATCTCACAGCTGACCTCTCTCAAATGTGTGGCTTCTGACCTGGAAAGCCTTCCCTCTTAATACCCGACAGACCTTCACCCTTCCCACCTTCAAAGCCTTTCTGAAGTAAGGCACATCACCTCCAGAAACCATCCCTGACTAAGCCCTGATTTCCTTTCCTCTCCCTCCCTTCTGTGTCGCTCTGACTCGCTCCCTTTGTTTACTGACCCCAGACCCTTAGCACTTATGTCCGCATCTGTTAATTTACTTATTTATATTAATATCCGTCTCCCCATCTAGACTGTAAGTGAGTTGTAGGCAGGGACTGTGCCCATTAAATTGTCATAGCGTACTCTCCCAAGTGTTCAGTGCGGCGTTCTGCACATCGCCATCACTCAGGTAGATGCAATCAGTTGAAAGATTGACCCTTCTAACTATGTCTCATTCTTGATTCTCCTACCTTTATCTCCTCTCCCAGCACCTCAAGCCGGGACCTCCCTCCCTCTGTCCCCAAATCTGACAGATGACAGCACTCCCCACATCGAATATCCTTTTAATCTCCCTTGTCCCATCTCCAGCAAGCCCTCCCCAATTAGGTCCCAAGACCCCAAGTTGTACAAACCCACCAGTCATCTCCAGCACTTATACACTTCTTGACATTTATGTATTTATATCCATATCTAGACTCTATGCTCATTTTGGCCAGGAAATGTGTCTTTTTACTGTTATATTGTACTGTCCCAAGTACTTAGGATAGTGCTTTGCTCACAGAAAGTGCTCAGTAAATATGATCGAATATCTGTAGTTTATTTGTTTAATAATAATAATACTAAGAATGTTGGTATTTGTTAAGCACTTACTGTGTGCAGAGCACTGTTCTAAGCGCTGGGGTAAATACCGGGTAATCAGGTTGTCCCACGTGAGGCTCACAGTCTTCATCGCCATTTTACAGATGAGGTAACTGAGGCACAGAGAAGTGAAGTGACTTGCCCACAGTCACACAGCTGCCTAGTGGCAGATCTGGAATTCGAACCCATGACCTCTGACTCCCAAGCGCAGCCTCTTTCCACCGAGCCACGCTGCTTCTCTAATTGTTTAGATTAATGTCTGCCTCCCTCTCAAGAATGTAAGCTCGCTGTGGGCAGGGAATGTGTCTATTCATTATAATATTGTACTCTCTCAAGCACTTAGTACAATGCTTTGCATAGAGTAAGCACTCGATAAATACAATCGAATGAATGAATGACACCCATCCTCAGCACATTGTTATATGTGTCCTTCAAGTGTACAATTAATTCTTCCCTTTGATTACATTATCCAACTCCAGCTTCACCGACACTGTCTTCTCTTGGTTCTCTTCCTATCTCTCTGGCTGTGTCTTCTCAGTCTCTGCTGGTTCCTCGTCTGCCTTCCACCCTCAAATTATGGGGGTCCCTCAAAGCTCGGATTTGGGTTCCCTTTGATTCTCCACTCAGACCCACTCCCTCGGAGAGCTCATTGGCTTCCATGGCTTCAACTACCATGCCTACTTGGATGATTCCCAAATCTGCATCTCCAGCCTGATCTCTTTCTCTCTCTGCAGTCTCTCATTTCCTTCTGCCTTCAGGATGTCTGTACTTGCATATCCCACTGACACCTTAAATTTAACGTGTTTTTGACACATAGTAAATGGTTAACCAATACCATAATAAGTAAAAGATCCATAACAGGACTTCTCATCTATCCACTCAAACCCTGTCCTCCTCCCAATTTTCCCGTCACTATAGACAATACCTCTAACCTTCCGGTATCCCAAGTCTATAACTTTGTCATCTCTCAAGTCAAGTCATGGTCTCAGATCATCTCACACAGCCTACATATTTAACCTGTCAAATCCTGTCAGTTCTACCTTCACAACATCAATAACATCCACCCTTTCGTCTCCATCCAACTGCTACTGTGCTGATCAAGGCCTGGAGAAACGTGACAGAGATGAGTCTAAGACGATGCCAAAGTTGCCCATTCAATCATATTTACTGAGCGCTTACTGTGTGCAAAGCACTGCATTCATTCATTCAATAGTATTTATTGAGCGCTTACTATGTGCAGAGCACTGTACTAAGCTCTCGGAATGCACAAAGTACTAAGCGTCTGTTATGGACTTGTGAGATAATGAGGATGATGGTGTCTACAGTGTTAGGAAAGTTAATTGGGGGGTAGGAAGATAATAATAATGTTGGTATTTGTAAGCGCTTACTATGTGCAGAGCACTGTTCTCAGTGCTGGGGTAGATACAGGGTAATCAGGTTGTCCCACGTGAGACTCACGGTTAATCCCCATTTTACAGATGAGGGAACTGAGGCCCAGAGAAGTGAAGTGACTCGCCCACAGTCACACAGCTGACAAGTGGCCGAGCCGGGATTGGAACCCATGACCTCTGACTCCCAAGCCCGGGCTCTTTCCACTGAGCCACGCTGCTTCTCTGTTTTAGGTTTGTTCAGTTTGAGATGTTGGCAGAACATCCAAATAGAGATCTTCTAAAGACAGGATTAAATACAAGACTGTAGAGAAGAGATTTAGAAATCAACTGTGTAGAGATGGATAATAAGTAATAATTATGGTATTTAAGTGCTTATTATATTTATGTACAAAGCACTGTTCTAAGCGCTGGCGTTGTTACAAGGTAATCAGGTGGTCCCACGTGGGGCTCCCAGTCTTAATTCCCATTTTACAGATGAGGTAACTGAGGCACAGAGAAGTGCAGTGACTTGCCCAAAGTCACACAGCTGATAAGTGGCAGAGCCGGGATTCGAACCCGTGACCTCTGTCTCCCAAGCCCCTGCTCTTTCCACTGAGCCACACTGCGTCAATGGATGTTGATACCGTTGAAGTGAATGAGTTCTCTGAGGGAGTGGGTGTAGTTGGAAAAGAGAAGGGGCCCCAGAATTGAACCTTGAGGGACTCCCATATTTTCATTCATTCATTCAATAGTATTTATTGAGCGCTTACTATGTGCAGAGCACTGTACTAAGCGCTTGGAATGAACAAGTCGGTTGGGGAGACAGGAGGTGTCCACGAAAGCACCTCAGAGAGAGTGTCCAGAGAGATAGAAGGAGAACCAGGAGAAGACAGTGAAGTGAAGCCAAAGATGGAAAATGTTTCAAGAGAAAGGGGGTGGTTGACAGTGTCGAGGAGGCAGAGAGGTCAAAGAGGTTAAGATGAAACTCAAGAATTACCATTAACTGATTGATTCATACTCTATCGGTATATATTTTCATGTCTGACTCCCCCTTTATAATCTAGGCTCACTATGGTCAAGAAATGTGTTACTTGGTTATTTTGTACTTCCCAGGCACCTACTGCTCTGCTCCGAGAAGCAGCGTGGCCCAGTGGACAGAGCATGGGCCTGGGAGTCAGCAGGACCTGGGTTCTAATCCTTACTCTGCCACTTGTCCGCCGTATGACCCTGGGAATGTTATTTCAATTTTCTGTGCCTTAGTTCCCTTTTCCGTAAAATGGGGATAAAGACTGTGAGCTCCATATGGGAAAGGGATTGTGTTCAACCCAATTTGCTTGTATCCACCCCAGTGCTGAGTACACTGTCTGTAGAAACATCACGGCATATTCACTCAATAGTATTTATTGAGCGCTTACTATGTGCAGACCACTGTACTAAGTGCTTGAAATGTACAAATCCGCAACAGATAGAGACAGTCCCTGCCCATTGAGGGGCTTACAGGCATATAGTGGATAGGACACAGGCCTGGGAGTCAGAAGGGCATGGGTTCTAATCCTAGCTCTGCCAATTGTCTGGTTTGTGGCCTTGGGCAAGTCACTTAACTTCTCTATGCCTCAGTTACCTCATCTGTAAAGTGGCGATTTCAGATTGTTAGCCTCAGGTGGGACTGGGACTGTGTCCAACCCGATTTGCTTGTAACCACCCCAGCCCTTAGTACAGTGCCTGACAATTGGTATGCACTTAACAAACATTATGATGATTATTATTATATGCTTAACAAACACCACTATTATCATTATTACTAGTAGCCGTCCAACAAATGAAATAGCTAATATTACTGCTACTACTAGTGCTACTAATTCTCTTATACTCTCCAGTATGGCTTGGTGGAAAGATCCCGGGCCTGGGAGTTAGAGGTCATGGGTTCTAATCCTGGCTCCAGAGCTTGTCAGCTGTGACCTTGGGCAAGTCACTGCACTTTTCTGGCCTCAGTTACCTCATCTGTAAAATGGGGATGAAGACTGTGAGCCCTAAGTGGGACAACCTGATCACCTTGTATCTACCCCAGCGCTTAGAACAGTGCTTGGCACACAGTAAGCACTTAACAAATATCAACAATGTTGTTGTTGTTACATAGTAGTTACTCAGTAAATACCATTGACTGGTTGTGATTGATTTGTCCTATTGAAAGCTCTGATCATCCTATGGGTGGAGTTTCATCTTTGCATGGAAAATGCCCGATTCCATTCATTCAATAGTATTTATTCAGCGCTTACTATGCGCAGAGCACTGTACTAAGCGCTTGGAGTGTACAAATCGGCAACAGAGAGAGACAGTCACTGCCCACTGACGGGCTTACAGTCTAATCGGGGGAGTCGGACAGACAAAAACAATAGCAATAAATAGAGTCAAGGGGATGAACATCTCATTAAAACAATAGCGATAAATAGAATCAAGGTGATGTACATCTCATTAACAAAATAAATAAGGTAATGAAAATATATGCAATTGAGCAAACCAGCCCAGTGCTGAGGGGGGGCCTTCAGCTTCTTTGATAGACAACATAAGATCATGGGAAAAGATGGACCAATCATCAATCAGTGGTATTATTGAGCACTGACTGTGTACAGAACACAGCACTAAGCGCTTGGGATGATACAACAGAATTGATCGACAAGCTCACAAACAGCTAACAGTCTAGAGAGGGAGATGGACGTTAATATAAATGAATGAATTACGGATGTGGACTTATTGTGCTGAAGGGCTGAGTGTGGGGTAATGTAGTTATCTTCTGACCAGGTCTCCTCAAATATTTGGGGAAATCTGAAGGCCTAGTTGGGCAGTCAGAAGCACTTTACTGAAATCTTTGAAAAGGAATGCAGTGCAGGGAGTGGAGACTTTATCGCGATGCCTAAGTATTCAGCTAGAGGCCACTATTAATTCATCTTGCAGATTTCCCTGCCGAAAAATGGTAGCTTAAAGACACTCGCTGTAGACGGAACAGTTCTCCAAACACTCTTGTATTTGAATTGCTAATGAAAAGTGTATTACAATTTCAATGGAATAGTTAACAGTCGATCACACAAAGTACCAAAATATTATAGTTCCATTAAGGCACAGTATGCATTTTCTTGAGCAAATATTGATTGAACAACATACCAGGGGTCACCCATTATATGTAGGAGAATGACAAATTGCTCTGGGGTACTTGAGGTCAGACTTTCCCCTTGCCAATGTCCACTTGTAATTCAGTTTGATTATATTCCAGACGGTCTTGACATCTGTTTTTCATTGTTCTGTGAAGACCATTTGTTTGATGCCATCTCCTTGATCTTTTTCTAAATCGTCAAAGTTGCTGGCATGATCGAAGGTGGCTGCACATTTGTGCTATCTGTAAAGAGTCCCCAGACCTGAGCGTTACCGGGTGTGATTTGAGGTTGTTAAAGGATCATTGCCTCACAAAATGGCCTTAGTCAGAGGAGCAAAATCGAGCATCTAGCAGAAGGCTGTGAGTGGAGCGATCAGACAGGCTTTTCGTTGCCTCCATCTTCCCATCATCATCATCATCATCAGAATGAGCAACAGGTTCTTTCGTGTTCCCGCTTTGGATAGAGCATTGTCCTAGTTATCTGGGAGCTGGAAATGGAGCAGATGACATAATCCTTGCTCTTACTCCTTGATGTTGTTATGCCCTGGTAGGTAGAGCTCGGGCCTGGGAGTCACAGGTCATGGGTTCTGTGAGTCCAATGTTGGGTAGTGATTGTCGTTATCTGTTGCCAAAATGTACTTTCCACAAACTTAGTACAGTGCTCTGCACACAGTAAGCGCTCATTAAATATGACTGAATGAATGAATGAAGGAAGGAATCCCAGCTCTGGCACTGGTCTGCTGTGTGACCGTGGGCAAGTCACTTCACTGTTCTGGACCTCAGTTACCTCATCTGTTAAAAATGGGATTAAGACTGTGAGAAGCAGAGTGGCTCAGTGGAAAGAGCACGGGCTTTGGAGTCAGAGGTCATGGGTTCAAATCCCAGCTCTGTCACTTGGCAGCTGTGTGACTGTGGGCAAGTCACTTCACTTCTCTGTGCCTCAGTTACCTCATCTGTATAATGGGGATTAAGACTGTGAGCCCCACGTGGGACAACCTGATTCCCCTGTGTCTACCCCAGCGCTTAGAACAGAGCACATAGTAAGCGCTTAACAAATACCAGCATTATTATTATTATTATTATTATCAAGACTGTGAGCCCAATACAGAACAGGAACTGTGTCCAACTATCATAATGCTTAGAACGCTGTTTGGCACATAATAAGCGCTTAACAAATAACACAGTAATTAATGGTGTCCTTTGTCATTTTCATGAAGGCTCTCGTTTGTGGATGGAGAGATAGTGGCAGAGGGGAGGGTTAGCTGACTTGCTCTGGATCACATATGCTATGTCTCAGTAGCCTGAACCTCCTGGGCTCTTATAAGCAATGTCGAAGAGATTTCTGTGGTTCCAGCCACACAATTCATAACACTGACCATATTTCGCCTTTGCTACAGAGGGCTCTGAAGTTGGATGAAAGAAGTGAAAAGTGGTGAAACCTCATCAAAATCACCATAAACCAGTAGAAAAAACCACACATATTTGTTCTTCTTGGCATCGTCAACCCATCAATCAATCGGTGTTATTTATTGAGCTCTTACTATGTGGAGAACTTTGTACTAAGCACTTGGGAAAGTACAATAGAGTAAATAGACAGGATTCCTGTCAGGGAGCATCAGGCTGAAGTATTTGACCATAGGCTATAAGGCACTGAGGCAGTTTTGTCTGTCTCTGTCTCTCTCAGTTAGCCACTCTCTTCCTCCACCCCTTGAACTCTTGGTTCCCCTTAATCCAACCTGCTTCCTGAGCCTCATTCTCATCTCTCCCATCTCTGACTCACTTTCCCTCACTCCCTGGAACTCAATCCTCCTTCGCGCCCAACAGAAAGTTGTTCTCTCCAACTTCAAAGCTCTCCTCAGATTCCATTTTCACCAGGAGGCCTTCCCTCATTGATTTCTACCCTGCTCACCTTCTTTCCTCCAACTGCCATTCAACACTTCTGTACCACCTGAGCCCTTAAGGACTTACCACCCTCTCTATCTTGTCTCAAAACAATCGTATTTATTGAGCATTTACCGTGGGCAGAACATTGTGCTAAGTACTTGGGAGCTTACAAAACAAGGATATAGTAGAAGCAGTCCCCCTTCCCACAGCAACTTCAGTCTAGAGGGGGAGACGGACATAAATACTATTGAATGAATGTTAATAATTAAATTATGAATATGTAAATTTTATATATCCCTATCTCATCTTGTCTTTTGCTGTCTTTTGCTCCCTGAACGCCTCTCCTTCATACGCAATTGTGTTCTGGTAGTGGATCCAGAGAGTTTTCTAGGTAATAATAATGATGATGCTATTTATTAAACGCTTACTATGTGCAAAGTATTGTTCTAAGCGTTGACTTTATGGAAGTGGTTTACCATTGCTTTCTTCTGCAGAGTAAAGTGGATTTTCCACCCTCGATTCTCTCCCACGCTGCTGC
This sequence comes from Ornithorhynchus anatinus, assembly GCF_004115215.2. Taxonomy (NCBI): domain Eukaryota; kingdom Metazoa; phylum Chordata; class Mammalia; order Monotremata; family Ornithorhynchidae; genus Ornithorhynchus; species Ornithorhynchus anatinus. The sequence goes on along the minus strand of NC_041732.1, from coordinate 107,931,503 downwards.
TGCCCAGCACAGGTGAGTTTTGACTTGTAGCAGATTCCCTTCCACTTCCTAGCCGCTGCCCAAACTGGGAATGGAATTGGTAGGCTTCTGCTTGACTCTCTCTCCCGTAGCTGAGGCTTGTAGAGGAAACTCTCCAGGTGGCATCCTGAGCGTGGTATATCGTTGTACACATATTCTCTATCCTACATAAATCACATAATATCTATATCTTTATACTCTTTTCTATCTTTAATTTGTTGAACAGTCTGTCAATCCTGTGAGGATGTAAGTTCCTTGAGGGCAGGGATCATGCTGACTGTGTCCAACCTAACTTGCATCTACCTCAGAACAGTGCTTGGCACAGAGTAAGCAGCGTGGCTCAGTGGAAAGAGCATGGGCTTGGGAGCCAGAGGTCATGGGTTCGAATCCCAGCTCTGCCACTTGTCAGCTGTGTGACTGTGGGCAAGTCACTTCACTTCTCTGGGCCTCAGTTCCCTCATCTGTAAAATGGGGATGAAGACTGAGAGCCCCACGTGGGACAACCTGATTCCCCTGCCTCTACCCCAGCGCTTAGAACAGTGCTCTGCACATAGTAAGCGCTTAACAAATACCAACATTACTTAACAAGAACTACTAATTCTGTTGTGTTCTCCTACATGCTTAGAACAGTATTCTGTACACAGTAAAAACTCAGTCAGTGCTGTTGATTAATTGGTAATTGGTAGAGTGATTACCAATTGATTAGGTAATTAATTGGTAGAGTGTGTCTACCAAGTCTGCTCTAGTGTACTCTCCCCAGTGCTTCCTACAGTACTCAGCACACAGTAAGCACTCGATAAATATGATTGATTGATTGACTGATTGGAAAGATGGAAATAGAAATGTAGACGTTGTTCTCCCCTTGAGGAATTCAGAGAAGCTACAGTAATGGATTTCAGGGGAGACTCTCTTAATCTTACATCAACGTTTACTATACTCAACCAAAATCCCACTATTCACATTTATAGCATCTTAATGTAAAGTGGTTCTTAAATTGATTTTCATAAATGTAGTGTTAATTTACCTCAATATTAATTAAAACCAACATTGTCCTATTAAGTGTATCCTAATTACCTGGTCATTACTAATCTTCATTTCATTTCATGAGACTAGTTTGGGATTAATGTTCTCCAGTTCACTCTAACAGCAGAAGCTCCAACTCACAAATGAGTTTCGCTCATTTGTATCCAAGGAGATGGTGCAGTTTCTGTAGTTGATCATTATGAGTTTCTATGTTAGTTTCTTTTAGAAACAGTAGGCTATGGCTCATATGAGGGGAAAAAAAAAGTTGAAGTAATCTATTTAAAAAAGGTTCGCAAAGTATTTAAATAACTGATTACATTTCAAAAATCTTGGAGAATGATGTGTGAGCCCCGGTCCTGGGAAGTGAGGACGGAGACCCCAGGAGGAGGAGTTGAGGACAGTGCCCATGGCTTGCTCGAGCTCCTCGTGCTCTGACGGCTCTTCCAGGTGAGGCCCAAAGTGCAAAACGCAAGTCTGCAGAGAGCAGGGTGGCACACGGTGTCTGACATGCAGGGCCCACGTTGTCCGCAAGTGACCGCATCCCAGCCCCGATTCTGGCCCATAGTGCCATGACCAGGCAACTGCAGTCTTCTCCACCTCATATTGGCTAGCTCTTTTTCAGGATTGGCTAGCTATTTTGTGATCACTCAGTCACTCAATTGTATTTATTGAGTGATTAATGTGTACAGGGCACCAAGAAAAGCAGCGTAGCCTCATGGTAGAGGAGGAGTCTGGGAGTCTGAAGGACCTGGTTATGATCCCAACTTTGCCACTTGTCTCCTATGTGATCTTGGGCAAGTCACTTCTCTTCTCCATGCCTCAACTATCTCATCTGTAAAATGGGGATTCAGACTGTGAGCCCAGTGACCCAGGACTTTGTCCAACCCGATAAGCTAGCATATTCCCCAGCGTTTAGTACATTAGCACTTAATAAGCCCTTAAGAACTACCATAGTCATACTAAGCGCTCAGGAGAGTACAATATAACAATATAAGAGACACCTTCTCTTGAGGATTTTAGGATTCCTGCTGGCTCTGTCCATTGTGAAGAAGGCACTAGGTGGTTCTTCCACCCCAGAACTTCCCTGATACCTGCGCGGCCCAGCAAACGGTGCCGGGGCTAAAACCTAGGCCTCCTGATTCCCAGAACCGGGGTGTCTCGGCTAATTTTAAAATTTGGGGAAGGGTGAAGTGTTAAAACAAAAAGCAAAAAACCAAACTGTGGCTTGATAGCTTTTGGTAAAGCCAGACCAAGGCAACTAGTTATGGTAGCAAAAAAGAACTCAGATATGTTCCCTGACATTAGTCTACCACTTCCTAAATAGGCATGTTAGCTTGCTTATGTTTCTTTTCAAACTGCATTAAATATCACTTAGCTCTATGAGTGTGAATGTACTGTACCGTTACCATATGGAAATTTTTCCAAATTCCACGTTCTTTTACAATCCACTTAGTCTCCATATTTGTGCGATCTACTGTAATAATAATGCTGGTGTTTGTTAAGCGCTTACTATGTGCAGAGCACTGTTCTAAGCGCTGGGGGAGATACAGGGTAATCAGGTCGTCCCACGTGAGGCTCACAGTTAATCCCCATTTTCCAGATGAGGTAACTGAGGCACAGAGAAGTGAAGTGACTTGCCCACAATCACACAGCTGACAAGTGGCCGAGCCGGGAGTCGAACTCATGACCTCTGACTCCGAAGCCCAGGCTCTTTCCACTGAGCCACGCTGCTGTTTACTGTACTAAACAGCATGTGTGTAGGTTAGTTTTCCAAAGCTCCTGTGCTGTGGCAGGAGTTCCTTTCCATCCGGTCGGCGATGGCTCGGCCTCACAGTCAGTCAGTCAATTTATTAGGTGCTTACTGGGTGCAAAACACTGTACTAAGTGCCTGGGAGAGCAATACAACTGACATCTTTCCTGACCCTGAACGAGCTGAGGAGAAAGCCAGCCGGGAGGAGTTCACGGGAGCGAGGGGCAGAGGGTCAGAGAGGGGAAAGGGTAGGTCTCCATGATGGAAGCTCTCTCTGACTCCTTGGACTCTCCTATCCCACGATGCTTCAGTGTGTAACCCTCTAGCTATGTGCCGCCCTGCTGGGGCACATTATAAGTGCTTAATAAATACCACAACCAATTACCAAACCAATAATGGTATTTATTGAGCATTTACTTAGTATTATTATTATTACGGTACTTGTTAAGATCTTACTTTGAGATGCAGAGTGGCTCAGTGGAAAGAGCCCCGGCTTGGGAAGCAGAGGGCTCCACCGCTTGTCAGTTGTGTGACCTTGGGCAAGTCACTTCACTTCTCTGTGCCTCAATTACCTCATCTGTAAAATGGGGATTAAGACTCTGAGCCCTACGTGGGACAACCTGATTTCTCTGTATCTATACCAGCACTTTTAGAACAGTGCTTGGCACATAGTAAGCACTAAACAAATTCCAACATTATTATTATTACTATGTGCCAGGCACTGTACTAAGCACTGGGGTGGATCTAAGCAGATCGGGCTGGACACAGTCTTTTTCCCTTGTGAGGCTCCCAGTCTCAATACCCATTTTACAGGTGAGGTAACTGAAACATGGAGAAGTGAAGTGACCTACCCAAGTAGTGGAGCTGGGATTAGAGCTGGGATTTTCATGTGTAGAGCACTGTGCTAAGCACTTGGGAGAGAAGCATCGTGTCCTATTGGATAGAGCATGGACCCTGGAGTCGGAAGGAACTGGGATCTAATCCAAGGTCTGCCACTTGTCTGCTGCGTGACCTTGGGCAAATCACTTTACTGCTCTGTGTCTCAGTTCCCTCATCTGTAAAATGGGGATTAAGCCTGTGAGCCCTATGGGAGACGGGGACTGCTTCCAACCTGATTAACCTGCATCTACCCCAGTGCCTAGAACAGTGCCTGGCACACAGTAAGCCCTAAACAAAATAAAATATTATTATTATTATCACAACCCAGTATACCTCTGGTGCAATTCATTCTAATTGAAATTAACTACCTCAGATGACCCTAGGAGAGTTCAGAGGGTATCCCAGTGCTCTGATTTAGTGGAAAGAACAAAGGTTTGGGGGTGAGAGGCCATGGTGCTCTGCAACTTGTCATCTCTGTGACTTTGGGCAAATCACTCAACTTCTCTGTGCCTCAGTTACCTCATCTGTACAATGGGGATTAAGACTGTGAGCCCCACGTGGGACCACCTGATTACCTTTCATCTACCCCAGCACTTAGAGCAGTGCTCGGCACGTAGTAAGCGCTTAACAAATACCAACGCTATTATTGATAAAGGGAGAAAGTCAAGGTGATGCAGAAGGGAGTGGGAAAAGAGGAACGGAAGGTTTAGGGAAGGCCTCTTGAAGGAGATGGGCCTTCAATAAGGTTTAGAATGTGGGGATAGTAATTGTATGTCAGATATGAAAAGGGGGACATTTCAGGCCAGAGAAAGGGTGTGGGTGAGAGGTTGGAACCAAGATAGATGAGATTAAGGTACCAGATTATGGTTGGCAGTAGAGGATTGAAGTGTGCTGCCTGGGTTGTAGTAGAAGAGCAGTAAGGTGAGGTAGGAGGAGGCAAGGGGATTGACTGCTTTAAAGGCGATGGTGAGGAGATTTCATTTGACGTAACGGTAGATGGGCAACCACTCAAGGTTCTTGACGAGTGAGGAAACATGGACTGAACATTTTTGTAGAAAAATGGTCCAGGCAGAAGAGAGAAGTATGGACTGGAGTTGGGAGAGGTGGAAGGCAGGGAGAACAGCAAGAAGGCTGATACAGTAATCAAGGCAGGATAGTATAAGTGCTTGGATTAACACGGTAGCAATTTGAATGGAGAAGAAGTCAGATGGACCTGAGGGAAACCGGCAGGTTTCAACTCCCATCCCGCTTGGGGATTTTGGACCGCGAGCCTTTAACCTCACTGGACTTTAAAATCCCGGGGATCTCGACAGAGTGGAGGTAGAAGATGTCCTGCTGTCTACGGTCCTGCTTGGCCCGGTCCAGGGGCGAGGAGTCATGGAGCAGGAGAGTTGGTGGAGCTGGCGTGAACTCGGAAAGAGGAAAATGTGGGCAGGGACAGGGAATGGTGAGGGCAGGAGGAGGACACGAGACTTCTCTCCTGTCTAGAGTCGGCTTAGGCTCACGTTCACAGCCATCTTGAACGGGACCACAGTCTTAGCAGCTGCCAGACTGGGGAAGTGAAGAATTCTGGTGACTCGTGATATCCCCGTCCTAGCATGTCTGCTTATCTGGGACTTCTCTGAATGTCAGTCCGGGGGAAACGAGGGCCTACATGAAATAATTAGTACAACATTCTCAGTACAATAATTATGATCGATAAAACAGGTGTGGTTGGGGAAACCAGGAAGTCAGTCAGTCATAATTTCTAAGCATTTCTGTGTGCAGAGCACTGAATTAAGAGCTTGGGAGGGGACAATATAACAATATACCAGACGCATTCCCTGCCCACAAAGAGCTTACAGACTAGAGGGGGAGACAGATATTAACATAAAAGCAAAAAATTATGATTTATACATAAGTGCTGTGAGGATGGGAGAGGGGCGAATAAAGGGAGCAAGTCACGGTGACACAGAAAGGAGTTGAAGAAAAGGAAAAGAGGGCTTCGTCAGGGAAGGCCTCTTGGAGGAGATGTGTCTTCAAAAAGGCTTTGAAGTAAGGGAGAGCCATTGCCTGTCAGGTATGAGGAGGGAGGGTGTTCCAGCCCAGAAGCAAGATGGGGGCAAGAGGTTGGAGGTGAGATAGATGAGATCGAGGGGAAGTGGTTGACAGGAGTGTTGAGAACACTCCATCCTCTGCTTCATCGGTAGGTCTTGGCACTTTCCCGCAATGCTCAACATCAATCAATCGACAGTATTTATTGAGGGCTTACTGTGTGCAGATTACTGCACTAAGTGCTGAGAAGAGTTCAATATAACAGACACACACAACTTACTTACAGTCTAGAGGATGCACATGCCAGTTTCTGGAAATCAGTGACAGATATGCCTTATATATCTCCGGGATTGAGAATCGGGGAAAAAAATATTGCTTCGGGAATGGTTTTTGCTCCAGCAAGGATGAGCAGAAGATGGAAGCCAGAGTTAATGTCTGTCTCCCCCTCTAGACTGAAAACTTGTTGTGAGGAGGAAATATGTCTGTTTATTGGCGTGTTAGCCTCTCCCAAGTGCTTCGTACAGTGCGCTGCACACAGCATTCATTCATTCAATCATATTTATTACACACTTACTGTGTGCAGAGAACTGTATTAAGCACTTTGGAAAGTACAGTAGAAAAATAAACAGATATCCCCCGCCCACAACGAGCTTACAGTTTAGAATCTAGAGTAAGCGCTCAATAAATGCAACTGGCTGAGTGAATGACTGACTCTGTTACCAAAGTCACCAGCCAAGCCAAGGCCAAGCCAGACATATGTTTCCATCCATTTTCTCTTTAAGTCCTTATTTACGATTTCTGTGATTGTGTGCAAATTCTGGTTCTTGGAAGATGCCTCCAGGCTGAGAATTTCCTGGGGGCCGCAGGCCCTTCCACGGTTTCCTCTCTTAGGAATTGGTAAATTGGCTCGACTATTTAGTATCAAAAGAGGTTGTCAAAGGGTTAGCGGCTTGAGCTGCCAAAAAGCTTCTCCGGGAGATTGTTTTTATGATTGAATCAGCCTTCTATAAAGTCTCATTTGAATGCCGTTAACATACATCACAGACATTCGTGACACTGAATTATTTAGCCCTGCACACCTATCTTACTTAGATGAAATCTAACTATTTAAAGAAAATGTCTATGTCAGAGCCAAGTGGTCGATTTTGCATAATACACTTCAATCTGTACCCTTTGGGCACCTGGTATTCACCCCATCCTCAGCCCCACAGCACTTATGAATATAATCATGAATTATTTATTTATATTAATATCTGGATTTCCCCCCCCCCCCTTCAGACCATGGTGCTTCTTGTGGGGAGGGAATGGGTCTTTCACCTCTGTTTTATCATACTCTTCCAAGCACTCAGCGAAGTGCTCGACACGCAGTTAGCACTCAATTCATTCATTGGTTCTTTCAATCATATTTATTGGTCTCTTACTGTGTGCAGAGCACTGTAGTAAGCACTTGGAAAGTACAATTCATATACAATTTTTGTGTTGTCTTCTTTTTGTCTATCTCCTCCGATTAGACTGTAAGCCCTTCACTGGGCAGGGATTGTCTCTGTTGCCGAATTGTACATTCCAAGTGCTTAGTACAGTGCTCTGCACATAGTAGATGCTCAATAAATACTATTGAATGAATGAATGAATACAATTCGACAATCCCTGCCCAACAATAGGCTCACAGTCTAGAATGGGGGAGACAGACATCAAAACAACTAAACGGGCATCAATAGCATCAATAAAAATAAAATAGAATAAATACCACTAATTGATCGATCAATTGATTGATAATATATTGTGTTGAGGGTGTACAGGGAAATACAGAGGAGGATGGGTAACCACTGGAGTGTCTTGAGGCATGGGGAAGCATGACCTAAAAGGTTTTTCTAGAAAAATGAACCAGGCAGCATAGTGAAGTATGGACTGGAGTGGGACTCCACCACTTGCCTTCTGTGTGACCTAGAATAAGTCACTTAATTTTTTTGTGCCTCTGTTACTGCATCTGTAAAATGGGAATTAAGACCCTGAGCCCATTTGGGACATGGACGGTGTCCAACCTTATTCACTTGTATCCACCCCAGCACTTAGTACAGTGCCTGACACAAAATAAGAACAAATACCAGAAAAAAAGGGAATTGCTGGTTTACTTCATTCAGTCGATCAATTCATCAATAGCATTTATTAAGTGCATATTGTATGCAGATCACTGAACTAAGCACTTTGGAGAGTGCCATGGAAGGGGAAGACGGAATCCCTGCCACCAAGGAGCTTATAGTTAAGGAGAACAGATTCAGAATACATTAAAGATAGGAGGGAATAAGGAATGGAAATATGGTTAATGGAATAAATCAGAGCTTCAGTATAAGAGAATGTAAATGCATATGGTAAAAAGTGCTCCAGGAGACTGTGAGTGTGTAAATGCTGAGGTGATTTTTGGAAGTTTTGGCATTTAATAGAATGTAGCTGATTCTGAGAAATGGTTCATTACCAACTGCATGTTGTTAAGAGTGAGATGAATTGGAAAAGCTGCCCAGTGGATCAAGATCACATTCTGAAACCGACTTCTAGATTCTTGGGATGGAATAAAGTAAACCGCAGCATGCCTGGTCCTTCTGATTCTGATTTCAGATTTGGCATCTGTGAGGAATCATCTAGGATCTGGAGACATTCCTTCAGGAAGCCAAACGTTTTTCAGCTGTTCCTGGAGCCCAGATTTACTGAGTCTCTGTCAAGGACACTGTTCCCTCCATTTCTCGGGAGTTAGCGGCGGGTCAGGGGCTGATACCTGTGCCCCACTGGTGTCTAAGGCCAGGTACGTGGCAACTCTGTGGCTGATGTTGGAGCAACTCCCCCTTAAAACTGACAGGCAGGACAGGCTTTTGACAAACTCATCTCACCTGCCAAGTTGCACTGAAAGCAGACTTTGATTCTGAGTGTGCGTGGTTGATGACGACTGGTGATGACTTAATGGGTAATAGTGGCTGCCGATAACTGATGATGACTGGTGATAGTAGATGGTTGATGGTGGCTGATGATGGCTGATAATGGCTGATCATAATGATAGTAATTATGGTGTTTAAGTGCTTCCTATGTCCCAGACACTGTACTAAATGCTGGGGTGGATATGAGCAAATCAGGTTGGACAGAGTCCCTGTCCCACGTGGGGCTCATAGTCTCAATCCCCACTTTACAGATGAGGTAACTGAGGCCCAGAAAAGTGAAGTGACTAGCCCAAAGTCACACAGCAGACAAGTGGCAGAGCTGGGATTAGAACCTATGGCCTTCTGACTCCCAGGCCTTGCTCTATCAACAATGATGAGGCTTCTCTATAAAGCACTTAACAAATGCCATAATTACTATTATCAATAGATATGAAGCAGCGTGGCTCAGTGGAAAGAGCACGGGTTTTGGAGTCAGAGGTCATGAGTTCGAATCCCAGCTCTGCCACTTGTCAGCTGTGTGACTTTGGGCAAGTCACTTAACTTCTCTGTGCCTCAGTTACCTCATCTGTAAAATGGGGATTAAGACTGTGAACCCCTGATTCCCCTGTGTCTACCCCAGCGCTTAGAACAGTGCTCTGCACATAGTAAGCGCTTAACAAATACCAACATTATTTGTTAAGCGCTTACTATGTGCAGAACACTGTTCTAAGCGCTGGGGTAGACACAGGGGAATCAGGTTGTCCCATGTGGGGCTCACAGTTTTCATGTGAGCAAATGCTGACATTATTATTATTATATGGTATTTGCTAAGTGTTTACTATTTGCCAGGCACTATACTAAACACTGGGGTAGATACAAGGAAATCAGATTGGGCACAGTCCCCGTCCCGCATGGGTTCACTGTCTTAATCCCCATTTTGTAGCTGGGGTTGCTGAGGCCCAGGGAAGTTAAGTGACTTGCCCAAAGTCATAGAGCAGACAGATGGAGGAGCTGGGATTGGAACCCAGGTCCTTCTGACTCCCAGGTCGGGGATCTATCCACTAGGTCATGCTGCTTTTCTAACAATAATAATGATAGTGATAATGACGATATTTTTTAAGCACTCACTTTGTGCCAGACCCTGCATTAAGTGCTGGGATAGATACAACAAATCAGTTGGACACAAACCCTATCCCACGTGGGGCTCACAATCTCATTCCCCATTTAACAGATGAGGGAACGGAGGCCCAGAGAATGAAGTGACTTTCCCGAGGTCACACAGCAGACAAGTGGTAGAGTAGGGATTAATATTGGTATTTATTAAGCGCTTACTATGTGCAGAGCACTGTTCCAAGCGCTGGGATATACAGGGTAATCAGGTTGTCCCACATGAGGCTCACAGTCTTAACCCCCATTTTACAGATGAGGTAACTGAGGCCCAGAGAAGTGAAGTGACTTGCCCCCAGTCACACAGCTAAGTGGCAGATCTGGGATTCGAACCCATGACCTCTGACTCCCAAGCCCGTGCTCTTTCCATTGAGCCACGCTGCTTCTTTAATATTCTCTGGTTCTTGGATTAGAACCAATGACCTTCTGACTCCCAGGCTTGCGCTCTAGCCACTATGCCATTCTGCTTCTCTAAGTTCTTAGTTCAGTGCTCGGCACATAGAAATAATAATAAAAATGGTATTTGTTAAGTGCTTACTAAGCAAGTGCTCAATAATGCCGTTGACTGATTAATTCATGATGACACACAAATGTACATGAGAGAATAACTGAAGTGAGATAGATCAATAATTAAGTTGCCAATTTTTTCTCTTTTTCATGGTATGTTTAGCACTTACTACGTTCCAGGTACTGTACTAAACACTGGGATAGATTGGACTTAATTAGGTTGGACACAGTCTGTATCCCACGTGGGATTCACAGTCTTAATCCCCATTTTACAGATGAGGTAATCGAGGAACGGAGAAGTTGTGACTTACCCAAGGTCACACAGAAGACAAGTGTGGGAACCAGCATGGTGTAATGGATAGTCAGAAGGTCACGGGTTCTAATACCGGTTCTGTCACTTGTCATCATTATGATTATGATTATTAAGTGTAAGAGATGGGATTGGGACCCAGGTCCTGACTTCCCGGCCCATGCTCTATCCACTAGGTTACACACTTCTAGCTCGTGTGTATTTTACTAGGTGCTGGGGAGAATACAATAAAGTGAAGAGAAGTGATAGAGATGATAATAGTAGTAGAAGTAATATTTATAGTAGTAATTGATGTCAGCTGTGTGACTGTGGGCAAATCACTTAACTTCTCTGTGTCTCAGTTACCTCATCTGTAAAATGGGGATTTACTGTGAGCCCCACGTGGGACAACCTGATGACCCTGTATCTCCCGCAGCGCTTAGAACAGTGCTCTGCACATAGTAAGTGCTTAACATATACCAACATTATTATTATTATTATTCACCATACATAACGCTTGAGAAGTTCAAAACAAGCAAGTGAAATATTTCCTACCCACAAGGACCTGATGTTTTAATGGGCGAGACAGGCCTAAATATTTACACCCAGAATTCATAAAATTATTCGTTCTGGTACAACCAAAAGAATACATATTTGTAAGTGCTGAGGATGAGAATGAGTGCGTATGCGTTAGAGATGGTTAACGAGTTTATTCGAATTGGGATGCTGGAATGTGAATTGGAATCGGAAAGGCTAATTGGAGGAAGTGGTCTTTCAGGGGAGCTTTGAATATGGGGAGGATTTTGACGTCGCCTGTCCCGCCCTCGACCCCTGGACCACGTCCTGCCACTGACCTGCAATGCCCTCCCTCCTCACGTCCGCCAAACTCTCTTCCCCTCTTCAAATCCCTACTGAGAACTCACCTCCTCCAGGAGGCCTTCCCACACTGAGCCCTCCCTTTCCCTCTGCCCCTCCTCCCCTCCCCATTTCCCTTCCTCCCTCTGCTCTTTCCTCTTCTCCTCCCCACAGCACTTGTGCATATTTGTATATATTATTTATTACTCTATTTTATTAATGATGTGTATATATCTATAATTCTATTTATCTATTTTGTTGGTATTGATGTCTGACTACATGTTTTGTTTCGCTGTCTTACCCTTTTAGACTGTGAGCCCGTTGTTGGGCAGGGATTGTCTCTGTTGCCAAATTGTGCATTCCAAGTGTTTAGTACAGTGCTCTGCACATAGTAAGAACTCAATAAATATGATTGAATGAATGAATGACCTGCTAGATCTGCAGAGGGTGGAGACTCCAGTGTAGGACTGACATCAGGAAATACAGAATCTACAAGTTAGAGGACGCAAAGAGCAGGAAGAATGGGGAGCTTGTAGGTCTGGTTCTTCCCCTTTCTCCATTTTTTCTAGATCATGTGTGTTAATACTGCAGTTTCCCAAGGGGCTACTAATGAATTTCCACAGAAGGCTACATCATTTTTCCTCCAACTTTGATGGATGTCACCTTTTATTACCAATAATAAAAATAAAAAGCAATCAAGAGTTTTATGTTTCCAAGCTGGAGCTGCCCATGAAATATCCACAGAAATATGTACCGCCTTTCCCTTGAAAAATAGCACTTTGCTCCTTTCAGACTTCAGATGATTCAGTGCCGTCCTCAAGTGGAACCAAGGAGGGGTGAAAAAAATTATTAGAGATTTTTTTCCCTCCTCCCTGTAGAATGCATCTCTCTTCTCTTCGTGACAGCTGTTTTCTTGTGTTAAACATAATCACCAACACAGTTCCTCACTTAGCGAACAAGAGAAGGACATCTCAGATGTACCCGAGCTCAGAAGTGGTTCCTTATGAATTAAACTGTCGTCCACAGATGAGATTTGAAAGATGTTACTCCTCTGCCAAACCCTCTGAGAGGCCTTCCCTGACTAAGCCCTCTTTCCTCTTCTCCCACTCCCTTTTGCACAAGGATTTGCACTCTTGATTCCCCTCTCCCTTAGTCCCATAACATTTATTATGTACATATCTGTAATTTATTTACTTATATCGGTGTCTGCCTTCCCCTCTACACTGAAACCTCACTGTGGGCAGGAAACATGTCTTCCTACTTTGTTATATTGTATTTTCCCAAGTGCTTAGTTCAGTGCGCTGCAGAGATTAAGAATAAATACCGTTGATTGATCGAACGACTGATTACGTATACTGCACTCTATAATAATGTCTGTTTCCTCCGGTAGATGTCAAGCTTCTTGTGGGCAGGGACCAAGTCTACCAATTATTTTGTATTGGACTCTCCCATGCACTTAGTATAGTGCTCTTATTATGATAATAATAATGATGATATTTGGTAAGCGCTTACTATGTGCCAAGCACTATTCTAAGCTCTGGGGTAGATACAAGGTCATCAGGATGTCCCACGTGGAGCTCACAGTCATAATTCCCATTTTACAGATGAGGTAACTGAGGCCCAGAAAGGAAGTGACTTGCCCATAGTTACACAGCCGACAAGTGGCGGAGCCGGGATTAGAACACATGACCTCTGACTCCCGAGTCCGTTCTCTTTCCACTAGGCCACACTGCTTATTATTACTAAGGTATTTGTTAGGTGCTTACTATATGTTGAACACTGCTCTAAGTGCTGGGTAGACGTTCATCAGGTCGGACCCAGTCCTTGTTCCACATGAGGTTTAGAGTCCGAATTGAAGGGAGTAGGATTTAATCCTCATTTTATAGTTGAGGGAATTGAGGCACAGAGAAGTTAAGTGACTTGCTCAAGGGCACACAGCAAGTCTTTGGCTGAGGCGGGATTAGAACACAGATTCTCTGACCCCCAAGATCCGTGATCTTTCCACTAGGCCATGCTTATTTCACCATACCCCATATCTTCCCCTTCCTCTCCAACCAAACGATACCAACCGAGTTCAAGTTTTGGCTGCATACAGTAGCAGGCAGCTCACCAGTCTCCCGGCCTCAGCCTCAGCCCATTCCAAACTATAATTCCCGCTGATCCGCACACATCTCTTCTCTCTTAAAAATCTTCCATCAGCCCACTGGATTACTCCTTAACAAGCAAAAACTCTTCAGAAATGGCTTCAAGGTACTACGTAAACTTGGCACACTGGATAGAGCACAGGTCTGGGAGTCAGAAGGTCATGGGTTCTAATGCCGGATCCTCCGCGTGTCTGCTGTGTGACTTCGGGCAAGTCGCTTCACTTCTCTGGGCCTCAGATCCATCATCTGTAAAATGGGGATCGAGACCGTGATCCCCATGTGGGACAGGGACCGTGTCCGACCTGATTTGCTTGTATCCACCCGGGCGCTTAATACAGGTTCTGGCACATAATAAGTGCTTAAGAAATACCACAATTATTATTAGGCCATGCTGCTTCTCTTTGCTGGGTGCAGAGCAGGGAGCTGACAGCCTAGAAGGGCCATCAACTATAGACATTTACAGAAAGGAGGAAGAAAGAGAAGCAAATATGGATAGGAACAGGGCTATAATAACCGGCTCGAACAGGCAGGGGTGAGCTCACAATTGTGTTGTTGGGGCAGAAGTGTCGTGGGAGTGGAATAATGATGAGAAGCAGCATGGCTTAGTGGAGAGACAATGGGCCTGGGAATAAGAGGACCTGGGTTCTAATCCTGGTTCCGCCTCTTGTCTGCTGTGTGATTTTGGACAAATCACCTTACTTCTCTGTGCCTCAGATACCTCACCTTTAAGATGGGGATTAAGACTGTGAGCCCCATGTGGAACAGGGACTCTGTCCAACCTGATGATCTCATACTTATCGTGGTGCTTAGAACAGTGCCTGGCACGTAGTGAGTGCTTAACAGATACCATTTAAAAAAACGTTGTCTGCCACCGATAAGGTCTCAGGCAAGCAGTGCTGCCTAGTGGAGAAAGCACAAGGCTGGGAATCAGACGACCTAGGGTCTAATCCCAGCTCTGCCACCTGCCTGCTGTGTGACTTTGGATAAGTCACTTCACTTCTCTGGCCCTCAATCACCTCAACTATAAAATGGGGATTAACTTCTACTTCCTTCTTTGAGAGTGAGTCCCATGTGGGACGGACCCTGTGTCTTTTTTCTTAAATGGTATTTGTTAAGCACTTACAATGTGACAAGAGGTGAAGCTGGGATTAGAAGCCAGGCCCTCTGATTCCTAGGCCCATGTTCTTTCCACGAGTCCAGATTATCTGACCTGATTATCTATCCCAGTGCTTAGTGCACTGGTGGGCACATTTAAAGTGCTTAAGAAATACCACAGTTATTATTTTTAGAGATTTTCTGTTCCAGGAACGTAGCTTTCTTGTGCACATATGTGCCCTCGGGTACATATGTGCACAAACATACACACGGGCATTTATACACTTAAAATAGACTTACGGGAGTATTCGAGGAGAATTAAAACCTCAGAAACTTGATCAGAATTTGTAGAGGATGAAATCTTAAAGGAGGTTTCGTCCTATAAAGTTGTGTCACCGATAGGAAATTCCATTAAGCGGGAAGCTGCAGAGATATATGACCGCTATTTTGTCTCAGGAAAGTTGTTTGTCGGCACTACCAGTCCGAGATGAGTCTAGACTTTCGGCATGTGGCCAATTGAGATTAGTTGTGAAGTCCAGATCCCAGACAGTGAAACGGCGAGGAAGGAGGCCGAGCGACCCTCAGAGAAATTCAATTCTCCCGGAGGTTGTTTGGTATTGGAACGGAATGAGGTAAAAATGTCCTAGAGGTCAACAAATAATGATTTAAATCACCTCGGTTTGCATCATATTAAATCCTCACCAAGAGATAAACGGACTACCTGGACACTGTCCAATTGAAGGAGACACCGTTAAATCTCTCTCCCTTCTGATCTTAATGTTACTTGGCTTAAAGGCTAAAATCCCATTTGCTGGACCTGGTAGATTTAATCTGGTAAACAGCTCTGGCAACAGCAAATGATCACAAGCTGCTGATCTATAAGATCTTTAAATAACAGTGTGAGCAGCATTCCTTGCGACAGAAACGCAACTGAAAATTGATGTGGTTAGCAGCGTGGCCTAGTGGGAAGAGCCCAGGCCTGGGAGTCAGAGGATCTGGGTTCTAATCCTAGCTCTGCCCGTAACCTACTGTGTGATATTAGGCAAGTCACTTAACTTCTCTGGGCCTCAGTTGACTCATCAGCAAAATGGAGAGTCAATACCTGTTCTCTCTTCTACTTGAAGAGTGAGCCCCACGTAGTAACTGATGATCTTGTATCTACCCCAATGTTCAGCACAGAGTAAGCACGTAACCAATATCACGATCATTATATTATCATTATTACTTATGTATTTATCTTTATATTCTGTTGCTTCCCCTAGCTGTAATGTATTTGTCTCCCCTGACTAAATTTTAAGTTTCTAAAGGGAAGGGATTGTGTCCATCAATCGACGGTATTCATTGAGTACTTACTGTGTGCGGTGTGTACTAAGAGCTTGAGAGACGACAGTAGAACAGAGTTGGTAGATCTATTTCCTGACTACAGAGAATTTATGTCTGGAGACTGTTTACCAACTCGATTTTATACTCCTGAGCGTTCAGTACAGTAAGACTGTAACGTCCTGGAGGGCAGGGATTGTGTCTAGTAACTCTCTCGTACTCTCCCAAGTGCTTAGTACAGTGATTTGTACAGAGTCAACACTCAGTGAATACTAATGATTGAGTGATTGACTGATTGAAATGAGAATACAGGACGATTGAACTGAGTTTGATGAAACAAAATAGATGTGCTTGGGGAGAGGATTTATAATAATAATAATGATTATGGTATTTGTTCATTCATTCATTCACTCAATCGTATTTATTGAGCGCTTACTGTGTGCAGCGCACTGTATTAAGCTCTTGGAAAGTACAATTCTGCAACAAATAGAGACAATCCCTGCCCAACAATGGGCTCACAATCTAGAAAGGGGGAGGCAGACATCAAAACCATAAACAGGTATTAATAGTACTTACTTGTTAAGCACATACTTGTTAAGCACTTACTATGTGCTAGGCAGTGTACTAAGAAAATTGGGCCGGACAAGAGTCCCCATGGTTCTAGCAGGATTCTGGAAAGGATGAGGGATGTGAGATATTACGACTGATGTCCTTTGGGTAATTGAAAGGACAAGAGACTATCAAAAGGAAGTCAGGGTGTGCTTTATTGATTGTAGTAAGACTTTTGACTGCGTGGATCATGGGAAACGCTGGAGCGCATTAAGGAAAATGGGCAGGCTGGATCATTTAATTGCATTAATATGGAACCCGTACGACAAACAGGTGGCTACAATAAGAACAGAATGTGGAGAAACAGATTGGTTTTTCATAAGTAAGGGTGTAAAGCAAGGATGTAGCTTGTCACCTTATCTGTTCATCCTGTACACCGAATACCTAATGAGAGAAGCCGGATTGGATGAAGACGAATGGGGAGTAAGGATTGGAGGAAGGAAAATTAATAACTTTTGCTATGGTGATGATACCACCCTACTAGCAGAAAGTGAAGAAGATTTGAAAGGCTTATTATTAAAAGTTAAGGAACAGAGCAAAAAAGCTGGGCTTACATCTTGACATCTTGAAAGCAAAGATTTTGACAACTGGAAGTTTTAACACATTTGTAGTGGATGGAGAGAAGACTGAAATCGTTGACAATTTTTCTCTCCTGAGATCAATAATCAATAATAAAGGAACTAGAATCCAAGAAATATGCCAGAGGTTAATGTTAGGAAGACTTGCTATGAAGAGCCTGAAAAAAGTCACGAAGTGTGCTGATGTAACAATTGCCAAAAAATACAAATTGTCAACTCTATGGTGTTTCCAGTGTCAATATATTGCTATTGTTCTTGTCCGTCCGTCTCCCCCGATTAGACTGTAAACCCCTCAAAGGGCAGGGACCGTCTCTATCTGTTACCGATTTGTACATTCCAAGTGCTTAGTACAGTGCTCTGCACATAGTAAGCGCTCAATAAATACTATTGAATGAATGAATGAATGAATGAATATATGGATCCGAAAGCTGGACGGTGAAAGAACGGAATAGAAAGAACATCGAATCTTTTGAAAAGTCGTGTTGGAGAAGGCTGTTGTGAATACCATGGGCTGCCCGAAAGACAAACAAATGGATTTAAGAGCAAATTAAATCAAAGTGGTCTTTGGAAAGCCAAATGACTCGACTTAGATGATCATATTTTGGACACAGCATCAGGAGGACTAATTTTCTGGAGAAGACACCAATGCTAGGAAAAGTCTAGGGAAAATGTGGAAGAAACAGACTGGCAGCTAGATGGATAGAGACCGTAAAAATGATAATGGAAGAATCGTTAGAAAGGTTGAGGATTATGGCAGAGGATAGGGTGTTTTGGAGAAAGTAGATCTGTGGAATCACTATGAATTGGAAACAACTCGACGGTACTTAAAAATAATACAGTCCCTGTCCCATGTGGGGCTCGCAGTCACTCACACCCTCAATCCCCATTTTACAGGTGAAGTAAATGGGGCCCAGAGAAGTGAAGTGACTTGGGCAAGTCATTTCCCTTGTCTGTGCCTTATTCACCTCATCCATAACCGCAGTACTGTTTAGGGGATAGGACATGATCCTCAGAATCAGAAGGTCATGGGTTCTAATCCTGGCTCTGTCACCTGTCTGCTGTGAGATCTTGGGCAAGTCACTTCACTTCTCTTTGTTTCAGTTACCTCCTCGGTAAAATGGGGATTGAGACTGTGAGCCCCAAGTGGGATAGGGACTCCTGTGTCCAACTCTGTTTGTTTGCATCCACCATGGGGTTTAGTACAGTGCTTGGCATATAGTAAGTGCTTAACAAATACCACAATTATTACCATTATTATCAAAATCTTTAAAATGGGGATTAAGACTGTGAGCCCCATAGGGTTCATAGACTGTGTTTAACCTGATGACTTTATATCTAGACCAGAGCTAAGAACAGTGCCTGACACATAGTAAGTACTTAACAAATAATATAAAGAAATGAAGAACAGGAGAGATGGAGAGAGAAAGAAGGAGATAGGAAAGAGAGAGGGGAAAATGCAATGGAACACTGTCCTGTACCAACATTCTTCCGTGCCAGATACTGCCAACCAAATTCATTCAATAGTATTTATTGAGCGCTTACTATGTGCAGAGCACTGTACTAAGCACTTGGAATGTACAAAACGGTAACAGATACAGTCCCTGCCCTTTGACGGGCTTACGGTCTAATCGGGGGAGACGGACAGACGAGCAATAGCAGTAAATAGAATCAAGGGGATGAACATCTCATAAAAACAATAGCAAATAAATAGAATCAAGGCGATGTACATCTCATTAACAAAATAAATAGGGTAATGAAAATATATACAGTTGAGTGGATGAGTACAGTGCTGAGGGGAGGGAAAGGGAGGGGTGAGGAGCAGAGGGGAAGGGGGAAAAGAGGGCTTAGCTGAGGAGAGGTGAAGGAGGGGGGACTAAATGCCCTCCCTCTGCCAGACCCAGCCTTCCTCTCACTATTAATTGATTGATTGATTGCCTTGGCTTAGTGGATAGAAAGTGAGAAGCAGCATGGCTCAGTGGAAAGAGCACGGGTGTGGGAGTCAGGGGTCATGGGTTCTAATCCTCACTCAGCCGCTTGTCAGCTGTGTGACCTTGGGCCTCAGTTATCTCATCTGTAAAATGAGGATGAAGACTGTGAGCCCCAGGTGGGACAACCTGATCACCTTGTATCCCCCCAGCGCTTAGATCTGTGCTTTGTACATAGTAAGAGCTCAATAAATGCCATTATTATTATTAGAAAATGGACACAATAGGAGGACCTGGGTTCTAATTCTGCCTCCTTCACCTGTCTGCTTTGTGACCTTGGGCAAGTCACTTCACTTATCTATGCCTTTCCACTCAGTCCACTTGGGCATGATTTCCACAACTCCCAAAAGCATGACCTTCCCTCTTAAAGTGGAATGGATCCTTACCCTGCAGCCTAACCTCCCCAACTTGGAGTTCCAGCTTTCAGGCCAGCCTCGCTCCCATAGACAGCTGCTAGCTAGAAGCAGGATTCCATGACAGCCTTCAGCTTTGGATCACCAAGTGGATTCTGGAATTCCCAGGCAAGGATTTCATCCTTGTCACAGAAATTGCCAGTCCATAATTTTAGACCCATCACAAGTAGGAGGATTTGGAGCAGTTAAAGACATGTGTTTACAGGGACAGAGACAGCAAGAAATTGGGAGGAATCATGCTTGCTTTCCCTACATTTACAATTTCATGAAGCCCCAGAACGCCATTTGTCCTTCCTTGGTCTGAAAGAGAAAAAATGAATCAAAAATAACTTTTATGCACTTGCCCTAACTCTACAGGGCTATGTAAATACAGAATAATATCGCAAACAGTCATATTGCACTTTGCCCAGTAGCTGAATACACCCATTTCTACAATCATTACTACTTCATTCATCCCACTATGGCTTTTTGGAGTTCCTATATTGGACATTCTAGAAGGGGCTTCCCTAGATTGTTCTCTGAAAGAAGCAACTTGTATTCTACCCTGAAAGGAGTAGTTGCATTGTCCACTTCAGCTTCATACTTGGACTCTTCAAATTCTCATTTGGATTCTGAGCACCAGAATCCTGCATGGCGCCCAAGAGGAACAAGCTTTACTTGAAGGCATAACTCCTCCAAGAGGCCTTCCCTGACTAAGCCCGCCTTTCCTCTTCTCCCACTCTCTTCTGCCTTTCCCTGACTTTCTCCCTTTATTCATCCCGACCTCCCAGTCCCATAACGCTTTATGCACATATCTATAATTTATTTAGAGAAGGAACATGGTGTAGTGGATAGAGCATGGGTCTGGTAGTCAGAAGATTGTTCTAAATCCAGCTCCACCACTTGTCTGCTGTATTACCTTGGGCAAATCACTTCACTTCTCTGTGTCTCAGTTACCTAATCTGTTAAATGGGGATTAAGACTGTGAGCCCCACATGAGATAGGGACTGTGTCCAACCCGATTTATTTGTTTCCACCCCAATACTTAGTAAAGTGAATGGCACATAATAAACACTTAATAAATACCACAACTATTATTATCATTAATGCCCATCTGCCCCACTAGACTATAAAAAAAATGAATAAAAAAATGTTGGTATTTGTTAAGCACTTACTATGTGCAGAGCACTGTTCTAAGCGCTGGGGTAGACACAGGGGAATCAGGTTGTCCCACGTGGGGCTCACAGTCTTCATCCCCATTTGACAGATGAGGGAACTGAGGCGCAGAGAAGTTAAGTGACTTGCCCACAGTCACACAGCCGACAAGTGGCAGAGCTGGGATTCGAACTCATGACCTCTGACTCCAAAGCCCGTGCTCTTTCCACTGAGCCACGCTGCTTCTCCAAAGCTCATATAAGCTCATTGTGGGCAGGGAATATGCCTGTTAAATGTTATATCGTACTCTCCCAAGCACTCAGTACTGTGCTCTGCACACAGTAAGCATTCAGTAAATATGATCGACCGACTGACAACTGTAAAGAAGGAATAATGTAAAGAAGGGGGGCAGGCCCTTTCATTCAGGGGTGGAAAAATGTTTCCCTAGTGGGATGAGCAAATTTTGAAAGGAAAGGATTTGACTGAGGCTCCTATGGTGAGCCCACAACAAGCTGCCTTTTTAATGACCGTCTGTGATCCCGTGGACAACAACAAGGAAATGACTTTGCAAAGGCACTGATGGGCTCTACCTGGGACAGGTGATTGCTGGTTTGTGGGGGAAGGGGGGTGGAGCATGGAGGGAGGAGGGGCTTTCTCTCCCTGTTCTGTCCAGTAACAGGCCCGGACCAATCAATGGCTTACATGTAGAGCCCCAGCTGCCATGACTAAGGCAGATAAAAGGTGGTTGCTTTGAAGCAGGCATAGACGGAAGCAGCTGTAATAGGAGAGCACATCCAGAAGCAGCAGAGAGGGGGCATTTGGAGGCAGCACACAGAAGAGTAGAAGCCTGCAGAGAAGCAAGAAGGAAGCCCACTGAGAGCAGCAGAAGCAGCAGGAGAGCAACAGCACTTGGAAGCAGAAAAAAGAAGCATCGGCAGAAAGGGCTCCTTTGACCACAGACCTGGATAGGACCCTTGGTGGAGTGAGTGAGTGAGTGTGTGTGTGTATGTATGTGTCACTCCCTTACTTGCTGGTAAAACTAAGTAAAAGACTTTGCATGATAACCTTGATGATCAGAGGTACGATTTGACTTCTACTATGTGTCACTGAGGCTTCATCGGTCCAGAAAGTTCCTGGTTGATATGAACCAGAGGCTGGCCATAGCTCCCCACCTTGTCTCCTCTTTCTTGCTACCAAATCACTCTGTGATGCCCTCCAAATTTTAAATTCAGAATTATCTGGGGGAGGATTGCCAAAAGAAGCCAGCTTGTAGTCAGTGAAACTGTTTGCCTCAGGTTCTTAGGCAATGTTAGTTGAATGAGGAGAACACTTATGAAGAGGCCGCTTGTGACATAGCTCACCCAAAGAGGCTTGGGTGCATTTATGGGCTAAGGATAAATGGGTTATGCTGGGAGAAGCAGTATGGCATAGTGGATAGAGAATAGGTCTGGCAGTCAGGTGGTCATAGGTTCTTAACCCCGGCTCTACCGCTTGTCTGTTGTGTGACCTTGGGTAAGTCACTTCACTTCTCTTTTCCTCAGTTACCTCATCTGCAAAATGGGGATTGAACCTGTGAACCCTACTTGGGACAGGGACTGTGTCTCTTAATAAAGTGCCTGGCACATAGTAAGCACTTAACACATACCATAAATGGTAATTACTAATATTATTATTATTTGGACAGAGTGTCCCGATTGCACAGTGCACTCATTCAGTCTGTTCCCTGCTTTGCTGGGTGCAGAGCAGGGGACATGTGGCCAGGTTAAGTTGTGACATGGGTGAAGATCTTGAGATGTGACTGGCAGAAACAGACCAAAGACTTCAGCGGTCATCCTGTCGGGCATCGTGGTTAGTGTTTTCCCAGTCTGTGCTTTCCATATGATTCATTCAATTGTATTTATTGAGCAGATAATAGGGGCAGAGCACTGTATTAAGTGCCTGGGAGAGTATGATTCAACAATAGAGGCATATTCTCTGCCTACAGTGAGCTTACAGTCTAGCAGGGGGGAGACAAACAATATAAAAAATAAATAAATAAATAGTGTGACCTACTTAGGATGGAGTACGATTTAATCCCCCTGTTATGGATGTGGAAACTACAGCCCAGAGAAGTTGAGTGGTCTGCCCAAGGTCACACAGCAGACCAGTCATGGAGTCTGGTTTAGAATCCAGGTCCTCTGACTGATTCAGTCAGTGATATTAATTGAGCTACTACTGGGTGCAGAACATTGTACTAAGGGCTTGGGAGAATACAATGGATTTGAGAGACACAATCCCTGTCTTCAAGGAACTTACAACCTACTATGTGTACTGAACTACATAAAGCATATGGGGGAGTACAATAGAGTTAGAAGATTCTATGATTGTCCTCGATTCAGTTACCATTTAATGAGGGGGCTGGGAAGAGATTGTTACTGATCAGAAAATGGAAAGATGGATTTGTGGATGAGAGAATGTTTAAATTCATTCATTCATTCAATTGTATTTGAGTTTATACTGTGTGCAGAGCACTGTACTAGGTGCTTAGAAAGCACAATTCAGCAATAATGAGACAAACCCTGCCCACACTGGGCTTACAGTCTAGATGGGGGGCATGACAGATACCAAAACAAGTAAACAGGCATTAATATAAATAGAATCATATATATATATATACACACACGTGCTATGGGGCAAGGGGGAGGAGCAAAGGGAGCACGTCGAAATGACACTGAAGGGAGGGGGAGCTGAGGAAAAGGGGGCTTAGTCTGGGAAGGCCTCTTGGAGATGTGCCTTCAGTTTGGTTTTGAGGGGGGGAAGAGCGATTGGTGGATTTGAGGAGGGAGGGCATTCCAGGCCAGAAGTAGGATGTGGAAATGGAAAGAGTATTTCTACCTAAGCACTATCATTGGCCAATTTTTTCTTTTTTCTTATGTTGTTGAGTCGCCTCCTACCCATAGCGACTCCATGGACACATCTCTCCCAGAATGTCCCACCTCCATCTGCAATCATTCTGTTAGTGTATCTGGAGAATTTTTTTGGTAAAAATTCAGAAGTGGTTTACCACTGCCTCCTTCCACGCAGTAAACCTGTGTCTCTGCCCTTGACTCTCTCCCATGCCGCTGCTGCCCAGCACAGGGGAGTTTTGACTTGTAGCAGATTCCCTTCCACTCGTGAGACACGAGGAATGGACTGGACAGGCCTCTGCTTGACTCTCTCTCCTGTAGTCGAGACTGGTAGAGGACTGGAAACTCTCCAGGTGCCACCATGAGAGGGGCAAGGAAATTTTAAGAAACGATTATTGGGTTTTCTAATGGATTGTAAGGAGAAAATATTGGGGATTCAGTCTAAGTGAGGAAGACCAGCAGGAAAAAGTCTTATTCAAAGAAATCTGCAGACATAAAATTCCTTCTCAGTCCATGTCTTCAGAAAAGCTATGAGTCAAAACATCCTCTTTTTCCAGATAGGAAGCTAGATCAGCAAGGTAAGGTGATCTGAAAATCACATAATTAGTGGAACATAACTCAGGATCTTAAAGGCCCCAGTTGTCTATTTATTAGAATCGTATTTGCAGTGTCTCCACGACTTTGTTCTGGTGGGGTCTCTGTCTTTCACTTTTGTTCTCTCTTGGACAAATGGAAAAGTTTTCACCAAACGTCCTTAGAAATAACTTTTTTTATGACATTTGTTAAGAGCTTACTCTGTGCCAGGCACTGTACTTCTCAGCGCTCCATTATGCCACACAGCTTCTCTTCTGCTTCCTTGATGGTAAACTTAGGTTTACCGGTTATATTGAGTGTCTTTAGGGATGAAAGAACTGCACACACACACACACACACTGTCTCTGTCTCTGTCTCTGTCTCTGTCTCTGTCTCTGTCTCTGTCTCTGTCTCTGTCTGTCTCTGTCTGTCTCTGTCTGTCTCTCTCTGTCGTCTCTCTGTCGTCTCTCTGTCGTCTCTCCTTTAAAAGCAGTTTGCCTCTTGCTGCTCTTAAACTCGTGTCTTGATTTTTTCCCTTGATATCAGATGATCTCTCTGCCAGACATGGAGAAAGTAGGGCAGAGACCTGTAGC
Organism: Ornithorhynchus anatinus; assembly: GCF_004115215.2. NCBI lineage: Eukaryota > Metazoa > Chordata > Mammalia > Monotremata > Ornithorhynchidae > Ornithorhynchus > Ornithorhynchus anatinus. The sequence continues at coordinate 107,906,746 of NC_041732.1, read as the reverse complement.
TTGATCAGGCACAAAGAATGGAGAGAAGGGTAAAAGAAGTGGGAGGTAGATGTGCAGAAAACTTGGCATCATCGCCCCAGAGGCTTTTTTGTGCCTGAATGCTTTGAAATAGTCTATTGCTGGGATGTGTGGTATTATTATTCCTCCTTCCTGGGCTCTGTCTTGGATAGAGCTGACCACAAAAACATACAGCAGTTATTGTAACAGTGGATAATCAATAATGGAAATCATTCGGAAGATACGTCAGCCAACAAAATTTTGTTACCTTCTGCGCAGTAATGGTACTTAAGCCAGTTATTTAACATGTTTTAATTCCCTCCTCAAACCTCCATAACCCGGCTTCCTCCATGTCTTGCCCCTAAAATCCCACCCTCTGCGCCCCTGCTGTCACTCAAGTTCCTCCCTCCTTTCCCCCACCCACCACTTTGTCTCTCCCTTCTTACCTGGCATCGTCTCAAGAGGAAATCTCCTGCTCCCTCTCAAAATCTACCCCTCCACCTGTGCTTCTGACCTTACCCCTTCTCTCTTTTATTTAAGCAACTGCTCCCACACTTTCCTTCACTTTCATAGTCTTATTAAATCACGTCTCCTCCAAGAGACGTTCCCTGGCTGAGGCCTCGTTTTCCCAATTCCCTCTCACTTCCGCATCACCTCTGCACTTGGATCTGTCCCCTTTCAGCACTTGATAATCACCCCTCAGGACTCAGGTACATCTCTGTAGTTTATTTAATGCCCATCTCCCCACTGAAGTTCATTCATTTCAATCATATTCATTGAGCGCTTACTATGTATAGAGCACTGTACTAAGTGCTTGGAATGTACAATTCTGCAACAGAGATAATCCCTGCCCAACAACGGGTTCCCAGTTTAAAAGGGGGAGACAGACAACAAAATAAGTAGTCAGGCATCAATACCATCCAGATAAATAGAATCATAGATTATATACAAATGATTAATAAAATTGAGTAAGAAATTAAAAATACAAATATACACAAGCATTATGGGGAGGGGAAGGTGGTAGAACAGAGGGAGGGAGTAGGGGGAATGGGGAGGGGAGGAGGAGCAGAGGCAAAAGGGCTCAGTCTGGGAAGGCCTGCTGGAGGAGGTGAGCTTTCAGTAAGCTCTTAAATCTACATACTCCTTGTGTGGAGGAAATAAGTCTATCAACTCTGTTGTACTGTGCTCTCCCAAGAACTCTATACAGTGCTCAGCCCACAGTAAGGACTCAAATACCACTGACTGACTCCTTTCCTGACAACAATCGCTCATTTTGCAATCGCCGCTCCATTCTCATTGTTTTCCCTCATGCCCATGGAAAGAGCACGGGTTTGGGAGTCAGAGCTCATGGGTTCTAATCTCGGCTCAGCCACTTAGCTGTGTGACTTCGGGCAAGTCACTTAACTTCTCTGTGCCTCACTTTCCTCATCTGTAAAATGGGGATTAAGACTGTGAGCCCCATGTGGGACAACTTGATTACCTTGTATCTACCACAATGCGTGGCACATAGTAAGTGCTAAACAAATACCATCATCATCATCATATTATCCTGCCTTAGGCAACCCACTCTGGGCCCCACAGCTCCCTTCAGTTATCACGCCATCTCCCTCCTCTAATTCCTCTCCAAACTCCTTGAGAGAATTTTGAACAACCTGCTGCCTCCACTTTCCTCCAGTTCTCTCATAGATCCACTGAAATCTAGAGTCCACCCCCTACACTCCATGGAAACTGCTCTCTCTAAAGTCACCAATGATCTCCTTCTTGTCAAATCCAGTGGTGTTTTCTCCATCCTAATCCTCCTCCACCTCTCAGCTATATTTGACACCATCGACCACTCCCTTCTCCTGGAAACATTATCCAACCTTGGCTTGACAGACACTGTCCTCTCCTGGTTCTCCTAATATCTCTCTGGTTGCTCATTCTTAGTCTCTGTTGCGGGCTCCTCATCTGACTCCTACCCCCTAACTACGGGTGTCCCTCAAGGTTCAGATCTGAGTCCCCTTCTATTCTCCATCTGCGCCTACTCCCTTGGAGAATTCATTCACTCCCATGGCTTCAATTACCACCTCTATGCTTATGATACTCAAATTTACATCCCCAGCGCTGGTCTCTCTCCTTCTCTGCAGTCTCAAATTTCCTCCTGCTTTCAGGATACCTCTACTTGGCCGTCCTGCCAACATCTCAAACTTAACATGTCCAAAACAGAACTCCTCATCTTCCTACCCAAATCCTGTCATCACTCACATTTCCCATCACTGTAGACAGCACCATCATCCTCCCTGCCACAGAAGCCCATAACCTTGGTATTATTCTAGACATCTCTTTAATTCAACCCACATATTGTTTGTCACCAAATCCGTCATTTCTACATTCACGACATCTTTATTTAGAATCCTCCCTTCCTCTCCATCGAAATTGCTACCATGCTGATCCAGGCACTTACTGAATCCCAGTTTGACTACTGCATCAGCCTCCTCGCTGATCTCACTGCCTCCTGTCTTTTTCCTCTCCTGTCCTTGCTTCACTCTGTCACCTGGATCTCTTAAATAAAAAATAATCAGTCCCTGACTCCCCACTCCTTGAGAACCACCAGTGGTTATCTTATCCTTATCTTCATTCATAAACTCCTAACCATTGGTTTTAAAGCAGTCTTCCCTCCTACCTTACCCCACTCACTTCCTCCTACAACCCAACCCACAAACGCTTTGCTTCTCTCACATGATCATACTCTCAGCACCTCAATTAGTGTTATTTGTGAAGTGATTATTAATACTATAATAATTATGGTGTTTCTTAAGTGCTACTATGTGCCAAGAACTGTTCTAAGCCCTGGGTCAGATACAAGGCATTCAGGTTATCCCAGGTGGGACTCAGTCTTAATCTCCATTTTACAGGTGAGGAAACAGACACAGAGAAGTGAAGTGACTTGCCCAAGTCACACAGCTAAGTGGAGGAGAAGGGATTAGAACCCAGGTTCTCAGACTCCCAGGCCTGTGTTCTTTCCGCTAAGCCATGCTGCTACTATATGTATTAAATACTAGGGTAGATACAAGATAATCAGGTCAGACAGTCTCTGTCACAAATGGGGCTTGCAGTCTAACGAGGAGGGAAAGGAAATATTGAATCTCCACTTCACAGATGAGAATATGGAGGCAAGGAGAAGTGATTTTTTGTTTTTTTTTTATGATTATTCTGTTCCAGGCATTGCCTTAATTTCAGGGGGTAATACAAGCTAATCATGTTGGACACAGTCTCTGGCCCATATGGGGTTCCCCGTCTTAATTCCCATTTTACAGATAAAGTAACTGAGGCACAGAGAAGTGAAGTCACTTGCCCAAGGTCATACAGCAGGCAAGTGATAGAGCTGGGATTAGAACACAGGTCCTCTGACTTCCAGGCCTATGGTTCTTCTAGGTCACGGGACTTCTTGATTTCACCTACCACTTCACTAGCCCATGCCTGTCTTCTCCTCCTGGCCTGGTAATAATAATAATAACTGTGGTATTTGTTAAGCTCTTACTCTGTGCTAGGCATTTTACTAAGCACTTGGGTGGATACAAGCAAATCGGGTCAGACCCAGTCCCTGTTCCATGTCGGGCTCACAGTCTCAATCCCCATTTTACAGATGAGGGAACTGAGGCACAGAGAAGTGAAGTCACTTGCCCAGGGTCACACAGCAGACAAGTGGTGGGGCTGGAATTAGAACACGCGACTTTCTGACTTCCAGGCTGTGCTTTTTCCACTACGCCATGCTACTTCTCTCTTCCCCTTCATATCTGAGAGACCCTCTCTCCCCACCTTCCAAGCCCTCCTATAACACATACCCTTCAAGTGGCCTTTCCTGATTTATCCCTCATTCCCCTTAACTGCACCTCGCTTCTGCACTCAGAGCTGCACCCCTTAAGTACTTGATATTTAATTCACCTTCATCCCTACAGTATTTATGTACGTATCCTTAAAGTCTGCAATATCCCTTCTCTGCTAATTGAGTGTCTGTCTTCCCCTACACACTGTAAGTATCTTGACAGCAGGGATTCTGTCTAGCCACTCGTGTATTATTCTTTCCCAAGCATCCTTTACAGGACACTGCAATCAATCAGTTGCTCCGAATAAGCACTCAATAAACACCATTAGTGACTGCCGCATGGAGTGTGTCACCATCAGAGGTAGTGAGCAACTACTACATGGTAAATGCTTGGGAATGTTCTATGGAAACAAGGCCCATGATGAATCCTGTCCAAGAGCTACTCAAGGGACAGAGAGAGAAAAACATCTTATGAATGGTGGAAAGAAGAGGGAAAACAAGTATATGGCAGGGTGAAAGAGCTGAATAATTGACTATAAGGGGGAATGTTCAAATAAAGACGTGCGTGTGTGTGTGTGTATTTGTGTGTGGAAGATTGTTGAGAACAGGAATTGAATTCATAAATGCTTTAGGTGGGGATTGGGGGATGTTGGAGATTAATTAGGGAAGACTTCCTGTGGACAGTGGGCTTTTATGAAGAAGGGAAGATAAGTGATGTAGTTGTGTGTGTGTGTGTGTATATATATATATATAATTATCAAACGTAATGTGTATATATATATATACACTTTATATATATGTATATATTATGCTTAATATGAATATTATATATATTGTTATTTAGATAGATACAATATCCTATGGAGTCAAGGAAGACACCGCTGATGATGCAATTCACCTATGATTGCATGTACGACTGAAAAGGCCAAAGCGGCAACCTCAGTCATGGCCACACAATGCAAACATGTGCAGTAATATGTGAGATTTTTTGCATGTTGCCATAGTGATTGACATGTGTGTCATTTCCACAGTGGACATAGCTTGCCTCTAGGATACAGCAGTATCATCAAAAGTCATCCTGCCTTGGACACTCTCTGTCTTTACTTTATATTGTACTTTATATTGCTAGAGAAGCAGCATGGCTCAGTGGAAAGAGCCCGGGCTTGGGAGTCAGAGGTCATGGGTTCGAATCCCAGCTCTGCCATTTGTCAGCTGTGTGACTGTGGGCAAGTCCCTTCACTTCTCTGTGCCTCAGTTCCCTCATGTGTTAAATGGGGATTAACTCTGAGCCTCATGTGGAACAACCTGATTACTCTGTATCTGCCCCAGCACTTAGAACAGTGTTCTGCACATAGTAACCACTTAACAAATACCAACATTATTATTATATTGTACCTTTGTCATATTTCAGTTTATCCACCAGACACCAGTCCTCAGCCCTTAATTCTTAAATTGCTCAAATTTCCATCTAGCCCATCATAATAGTAATGACGGCATTTAAGTGCTTACTATGTTCCAAGAACTGTTCTAAGCGCTGGGATAGATACACGGTTACCAGGTTATCCCACTAAGGGCTCACAGTCTCAATTCCCATTTTACAGATGAGGTAACTGAAGCCCAGAGAAGTGAAGGGACTTGCCCAAAATCACACAGTAGACAAGTGGCAGAGCTGGGATTAGAACCCATGAGAAGCAGCGTGGCTCAGTGGAAAGAACCCGGGCTTGGGAGTCAGAGGTCATGAGTTCGAATCCCTGTTCTGCCACATCAGCTGTGTGACTGGGTGAGTCACTTCACTTCTCTGTGCCTCAGTTCCCTCATCTGTAAAATGGGGATTAAGACTGTGAGCCTCATGTGGGACAATCTGATGACCCTGTATCTCCCCCAGTGCTTAGAACAGTGCTCTGCACATAGTAAGCACTTAACAAATACCAACATTATTATGACCTCTGATTCCCAAGCCCGGGCTCTTTCAATTGAGCCACGCTGCTTCTCTAATTATCCATTACCACCTCCATTCACTAAATGAAATAATACCATCCACAACAGCCATCTCAGGCTTTCAATGCAGTCTTCCTACAGCGTTCTGCAACCACATCCGATGTCCAGACCCAAAACTCATGAAATTAGTAAACAAACTATAAAAGCTTTGGCTTCTAGCAGGAAACATTTAATTAGCGCTACACAGATCTAATATGCCTCCAGCGATCCCGGCTCTAATCTCACCACGAGTCCCCTTTTGATGGAAGGTTTGTGCTGATTTCATGGTGGTTGTTGGAAACAATTGACGTGTTTCGTGGTCATCTCGTGGATTAGAAAAAAGTGCAGTGAACACTGATTCAATTATTATTTCATAATAAAATCTCCATTTTCAAGAGGCTGGGTCTGTGTGTCAGGACTGGAAGTTGATCCCATCTGTCACCTCACTTGAATTTCCTTCTCTTGCAAACGTTTCACAGTGTAAACCTGAGGGAAAAATATAATTCACCCTTAGGAGATAGAACACGCCCACACAAAACCCCCTTCTATACTGTAAGCTCATTGTGGGCAGCAAATGGGTCAGGTGCTTAGTACAGTACTCGGCACAGAGTAAGTGCTCAGTGAATACACCCGAATGAATGAACAAAACAGAAAGCCATCTTTTTCTGCACTGAAACCTAGAAACTTTAATCCAAGTAGTCATTTATTCAGTCATATTTATGGAACACTTACTGTATGCTAAGCACTTGGGGGAGTACAGTATAACAATAAACAGACACAGACCCTCCAGAAATCCAGAATCCAGGATTCCAGCCATGCATGGTTCTGAATGAGAGGGGTGATAATGAGAGGCCCCAAAGTTACCAACAAAGGCAAAACTATTTCCATCCCCATACCCTGGAAAATAATTCTGTAGTCCTTAAGATCACCACCACCTTCCAAAATGACTACACAGTTATAGAAAACTGAAGATGCTATTTTTCAGGAGAACTGTGGTAACCCTTAATCTCCTGATGTCTTACGCCATCAAGTCATCTCTGACCCATAGCAACTCTCCGAGAACATCCCACCTCCATCTGCAGTCGCTCTGGTAGTGGATCTGTAGAGTTTTCTTGGTAAAAATATGGAAGTGGTTTACCATTACCTTCTTCAGAGCAGTAAACTTAAGTCTCCACCCTCGACTATCTTCCATGCCCCTACTGCCCAGCACAAGTGAGTTTTGATTCGTTGACTGCCTTCCCCTAGCTAGCCACTGCCCAAGCTAGGAATGGAATGGGTAGGCCTCTGCTTGACTCTCTCTCCCATAGCCGAGGCTGATAGAAGACTGGAAACTCTCCGGGTTCCATCCTGAGAGGGAGCCCACAGATGTACAGATGACTTATTAACATTTTCATCAGTCCTCCCCAAATGGATGCAATTCTAGAATTGTCCATGTCAAGACCTGATAAGACAGTACTCATGCGACGGATAAATTTCCCATTTTTATTAAAATCCTCACCTGTCCACAGCTGGAGTTTCTGTAGATCCAGATGGGTCTTTTTTGATCTGGATATGGGTTAAATTGCTTGGCTGATTGACACATCACACTGCTAAAGGGGTAGTGTTTTTTTCCTCAGTTACAATAACATCACCTTAATGAGAAAATGGAGGAAAAGGAAAGTGAAATGACTTGCCTGAAGTCACGCAGTGGCAGAGCTAAGCTTGCAAAATGTTTCCAGCACCTAAAATTTTATTCTCCTCTTCAGACTACTGAGTTCTGTTCTTGGGGAAGCAGCGTGGCTCAGTGGAAAGAGCCTGGGCTTGGGAGTCAGAGGTCATGGGTTCGATTCCCGGATCTGCCACTTGTCAGTTGTGTGACTATAGGCAAGTCACTTCTCTGTGCCTCAGTTACCTCATCTGGAAAATGGGGATTAACTGTGAGCCTCACGTGGGACAACCTGATTACCCTGTATTTACCCCAGCGCTTAGAACAGTGCTCTGTACACAGTAAGTGCTTAACAAATACCAACGTTATTATTATTTTTGAACTAACAATGAAAATGGTGAATTCCTGAGGTCTTTTCAGGATGGATTTCCTGATATTTCTAACCAGGTCCAGCATATCTCCTGAGGGTGGAGAATTTCGAGATCAACAGATTTTAGATGTTAGCTGACCAAAATGCAATGTATCCATTTCCTTGTGGTTAGTGCTGTGTGCATGAACCAGCAAAAGTAGATAAGAGGGGCTGTTTTCTTGAAGGGTTTGGGAAGGATTGAAGGCAAAGGGAAGGCAGAGATCCAAGATCTTTCAATGATCCTTTGTGCCCTTGCTCTTTAAACAGCTACAGCCGAACCAGAACAGTTTGATTGGATTGATTGAGCAGTGTACTCAGCATTTGGTGGGGAATAAATTAAGCTTTTTTTAATGGTCTTTAACTGCTTACTATGTGCTAGGCACTGTTCTAAGTGCTGGGGTAGATACAGAGTAATGGGGTTGACCCAAGTGGGGCTCACACTTTTAATCCCCATTTTAATCTCAATTTTATATGTAAAATGGTAACTGAGGAATAGAGAAGTTGTGACTTGCCCCAGATCACAGAGCAGGCAAGTGGTGAAGGTGGGATTAGAACCCACGTACTCTGACTCCCAAGCCCATGCTCTTTCCACTAATCATGCTGTTTCTCACAGTCCTTGCCCTCAAGGATTTTATAATCCATCCAGGAAGACAGACCTTAAAAGAAATTACAGAAGGCAGGAACTATTAGAATAACAGATATGTACACAATCCTACTTGAGATCGAGAGTATCTAAGGGCTTAGTTGACATTGGAGTGCTGAAGTGGTATTTTGGGGTAGTAAGGTGACAGCCTTGGCAAGAGGGCCTCCTGGAGGAGGTGTGAATTCAGTAGTGTGTTGAAGATGGGGAGAGCAGTGACCTGTTGGATATGAACAGGAAAGGAGTTGCAGGCCAGAGGGAGGATGTCAACAAGAAGTCAGCAGTGAGGGAGACAAAATATGAGGCACAGCGAATAGTTTCATTCATTAATTCATTCAATAGTATTTATTGAGCGTTTACTATGTGCAGAGCCCTGTACTAAGCGCTTGGAATGTACAATTTGGCAACTGATAGAGACTTTCCCTGCCCAACGACGGGCTCAGAGTCTAAACGGGGGAGACAGCAAAGCAAAACAGAACCAAAACAAAAACATCATCATCAAGTTAAATAGAATCAAGGAGATATACACCTTATTAAAATAAATAGGGTAATAAATAATATATGCAAAGGAGCACAGTGCTGAGGGGATGGGAGAAGAGCAGATGGTGGGGGGGCAGGGGAGGGGGAGCAGAGGGAAGGGGGGTTCAGTCTGGGAAGGCCTCCTGGAGGAGGTGAGCTCTCAGTAAGGCTTTGAAGAGGGGAAGAGAGTTTGGTGGAGGTGAGGAGGGAGGGCGTTCCAGGTCAGTGGGAGGACATGGGCCAGGGGTTGATGGTGGGACAGGTGTGAACGGGGGACAGTGAGGAGGTGAGCGGCAGAAGAGAGAGTGTAAGGGGTGGTTAGTAGAAAGAGAGAAGGGAGGTGAGGTGGGGGGGCCAAGGTGATGGAGAGTTTTGAAGCCAAGTTTAATTTCAGAAGAAAAAAAGTGCGAGCTGGGGTGTCATGGGAAAAGACAGTGGGTCGGCGGCAGGTAGCGTATTGATGGAGCACCTTCAATCCATGATCAGGAGTTTCCCCTTAATGCAGAGAGGAGTGGGCAGCCATTGGATGTTATGAAAGAATGGGGAGGCAGGTGCAGAATGACAGCAGATGCTAATCCACATTTCCAAAGATGATATGCAGTGGATTGGATGAAGCAATTTCCTTCTCTCTTGGTTAGCTCCACTTCCCCCACCTCTATATCAGGCCAACCGTTAGTCCTTCTGACGCTCCAGTATGAGGCATTGTTACTTACTCCTCCCTCCTCTTTGGTTTTTTTTTTTTTTTACCTCCCTGCTATTGCCGACCACTTTCTTGAGGGATTTCAAGGGGCTGTTACTTTTTTGGTCTGTGAGCCCCAGGTGGAACAGGGACCGTAGCTGATCTAGTATCTATCCCAGCACTTACTACAGCGCTTGGCCCATAATAAGCATTTGCCAAATACCATAATTAGCCCCAATTCCTTAATTCTCTTATCAACCCCAGCCAGCGGGTGAGTTCAGCAACACGGATGAACTCCAACTCTACTTAACTCTTCTATGAACAATAATAATAATAATAATTATGGTACTTGCTAAGTGCTTGCTATGTGCCAACCACTGTTTTAAGCGTTGAGATAGAACACTAGGTAATTGGGTTAGACACAGTCTCTGTCCCTCAGGGGGTTCACAGTCTCAATCCCCATTTTACAAACGAGGTAACTGAGGCGATGAGAAGTGAAATGACTTGCCCAGGATCACACAGCAGGCTTGTGAAAGAGCAGAAATTAGAACCAAGGACGACTCCCAGGCCATACTCTTTCCACTAGGCCATGCTGCCCCTAACATTTTTATATAGCCACAGAAATATTCCATGAGCCCTGTATGGGCCAGCGACTGACGTGATCACGTAGACCCAAGATTACTTGTGTCTGTGCCAGCAACTAGCACAATCAGTTGTATTTGAGTGCTTACTGTGTGCAAAACACCGTACTAAGCACTAGGGAAAGTACAATATAACACCAAACTGACACATTCCGGCCTACACTGAGCTCACAGTTTAGAGAGGAAGACAGGCATTAATATAAATCAGTTACAGAGGAATACATTTGTTCTGTGGGCATGGAAAGGAGGAACAAGTAAGACAAAGGCAGTGGAAAGTGGGAGAAGAGGAGGGCTTAGTCAGGGAAGGCTTCTTGGAGGAGCTGTGCCTTCCATAAGGTTTCGAAGCAGGGGAGAGCAATCATCTGTCTGATATGAGGAGGGAAGGCGCTCCAGGCCAGAGGTAGGATGTAGGCTAGAGGTCAGCGGTGAGATAGATGAGATGGAGGTACGGTGAGAAGGTTAGTATTAGGGGAATGAAATGTGCCAGCTGGGTTGTAGTAGGAGAGTAGCAAGGTGATTAAGTGCTGAAAAGCCAATGGTGAGGAGTTTTGTTTTGTTTATTTCGGTGGTTGGTTCCTAGTAAGTGCTTACTTAGAGAAGCAGCGTGGCTCAGTGGAAAGAGCCCGGGCTTGGGAGTGAGAGATCATGGGTTCGAATTCCGGCTCTGACGCTTGGCAGCTGTGTGACTGTGGGCAAGTCACTTCACTTCTCTGTGCCTCAGTTCCCTCGTCTGTCAAATGGGGATGAATACTGGGAGCCTCGCGTGGGACAACCTGATGACCCTGTATCTACCCCAGAGCTTAGAACGGTGCTCTGCGCATAGTAAGCGCTTAACAAATACCAACATTATCATTATTATCATTATTTAGAGAAGCAGCGTGGCTCGGTGGAAAGAGCACGGGCTTTGGAGTCAGAGGTCATGGCTTCGAATCCCTGCTCGGCCACTTAGCTGTGTGACTTTGGGCAAGTCACTTAACTTCTCGGTGCCTCAGTTACCTCATCTGTAAAATGGGGATTAAGACTGTGAGCCCCACGTGGGACGACCTGATTCCCCTGTGTCTACCCCAGCGCTTAGGACGGTGCTCGGCACATAGTAAGCGCTTAACCAATACCAACATCGTCATTATCATTACCAAGTACCATAAACAACTCTACCGGTAGGTGAGTTCAGCAACCTCGATTAACTTCAAGTCTTTAATCGATGGACTGTCTGAAGTGTCAGTGCCGGCTAGTAAAGCTTGCGTGGGCAGTCTATGGTGACTTGCCCTGTCACCCCACTGGTGGCTTTCAGGCCCTGGGCCCTTGGTGCCTAAGAGCTTCCCCTTCCGTGGGACGTGAACTCTGCTCCACCTGCCCCAGAGCGAGAGATGCTGCTCTCCTTTGTGGGTATTCAAATCCAGAGCGCCCAGATGGAGGAAATCTCTGTCCTTTAGAAAAAGCAATCAGATTAAATGTTTACGGAAATAAATGCTTTGTTTTCATTACATGAAAAACATTTCTGCCATGGCCTAATGAATTAAAATGACCTTACTGAAAATGAAACATGCAGATTCGTTATCATGCTATTTTATGGATTTTTCTGGGGCGATGTTTCTAATGAGAAAATATAGCTCTGAATTTCAGAGAATGTAATGTGCCTGTTAAAATTAAAATGATATCCCCTTAAGGAAGCCAATGAATAGGGAGGAAAGAGGATTATTTGGCAGCCAAAAGAACAGCAAGGTTCTTTGCACAATCAATCAATCGATAATAAATATTGAGCACCTACTATGTGAAGAACATAGAGTCGAACCCTTGGGAGTTTGGTAGACTTGATCCCTGCATTGAAGGAGCTAACACTGAGTAGAGAAGCGGCGTGACTCAGTGGAAAGAACCCGGGCTGGGGAGTCAGAAGTCACGGGTTCAAATTCCAGCCGCTCCACCGCTTGTCAGCTGTGTGATTTTGGTCAAGTCACTCAACTTCTCTGTGTTTCAGTTACCTCATCTGTAAAATGGGCATTAAGACTGTGAGCCCCCCGTGGGACAACTTGATCACCTTGTATCCTCCCCAGCGCTTAGAACAGTGCTTTGCACATAGTGAGCACTTAACAAATGCCAGTATTATTATTATTAGAGACACTGAAATAATTTATAGAGATAAGAGAAAGCGAAGGCCAGCATGCAACTTGATGTCTATGAGTCGATGCGTATTAAAGTGCCACAGGAGGGCTGAGGTGGTGCTGGGGGATATGAGAAGCAGTGTGGCTTAGTGGAGAGAGCACCGGCTTCGAAGTCAGAGGTCGTGGGTTCTATTCCCGGCTCTGCCGCTTGTCAGCTGTGTGACTTTGGACAAGTCACTTAACCTCTCTGTGCCTCAGCTACCTCATCTCTAAAATGGGGATTAAGACTGTGATTCCCACGTGGGACAACCTGATTAACTTGTATCTATCCCAACGCTTAGAGTGCTTGGCACGCAGTAAGTGCTTAACAAATACCATCACTGTTATTAATTATTGTATAACCTGGAAAGTAGAAAAGTTCTCCTGGAGCAGATGTCATTTCAGGAGCAAATGAAGATGGGGTTGAGGGCTGGAGGTCAGGCAGATGTGGAAGGGGAGGGAATTCTGAGCATTAAAAGGATGTAGCAAGGGATTGACTAGGGAGTTTGAGAGGAATGAATGATGGCTGTGGGACAGGGCAGAGGGGATCGAGGACAAAGAGGAGGAGGAGGAGGAACAGGAGTAGGATGAACAGAAGGAAAAGGAAGAAGAGGAGCAGGAAAAGAAGAAAAGAGGTGGAAACTCACCCTTTCCTCTCTATCCAAATTGCTACCACATTAATCCAGGCACTTATCCTGTCCTGCCTGGATCACTATCAGCCTCCTTGTTGACCTCCCAGCCTCCTGTCTCTCCCCACTCCAGTCCATACTTCACTCTGCTGCCCAGATCATTTTTCTGCAGAAACGTTCAGGCCATGTTTCGCCGCTCCTCAAGAAACTCCAGTGGTTGCCCATCCACCACCACATCAAACAAAAACTCCTCACCATTGGCTTTAAAGTGCTCAATCCCCTTGCCCCCTCCTACCTCATCTTGCTACTCTCCTACTCCAGGCCAGAGCACACATTTCACTCTTCTAATGCCAATCTTCTCGCTCTACTTTAAACTCTAGTATCTCACCACCGACTCCGGCCCACATCTTCCCTCTGGCCTGGAAATCCCTCCTTCCTCAAATCTGACAATTACCCTCCCTCCCCTTCAAAACCTTATTGAAGACACATCTCCTCCAAGAGGCCTTCCATGATTAAGCTCTCATTTCTCTTCAACTCCCTTCTGCATCTCCCGGACTTGCTCCCTTTATTCATCTCCCGTCCCCGTCCCACAGCACTTATGCACAGCTCTGTAATTTATTAATTTATATAAACATCTGTCTACCCCTCTAGACTGTAAACTCGCTGTGGGCAAGAAATGTGTCCATTTATTTTTATACTGTACTCTCCCTAGTGCTTAGTACAAGACTCTGCACGTAGTAAGCACTCAATAAATACGATTGATTTGAACTGAACTGAGTCAAACCCGGTGCTAGATTAGCTACAAATTAATCAGGTTGGACACAGTCCCTGTCCTACATGTGGCTCACACTCTTAATCCCCATTTTACAGGCGAGGAAACTGAGGCCCAGAGAAGTGAAGTGACTTGCCCAAGGTCACACAGCAGACAAGTGGCAGAGCCCGGATTAGAGCCCAGATTCTTCTGACCCCCAGGCCCGAGCTCTAACCACTAAACCATGCTGCTTCCCCAGTCCACGGTTGGTCAGAGTCCATGTTGCATATGGGCTCACAGTCTTAATCCTCATTTTACAAATAAAGTATGTGTAGAGAAGTGAAGTGATTTGCCCAAGGTTACACAGCTGACGAGTGGCAGAGTGTGATTAGAATCCAGGTCCTTCTGAATCTCTGGCCCGTGTTGTCTCCACTAGGCCACCCCGTTTCTCTAAAAAATTAAATGTGAATGCTAAACCAGAATATAACCCAAACCTGGGGATATCCAGCTTCAGGGCCTGGAATCATGGGAGATGAGGTTGAATGAAGGAGGAAAGCCCTGCACCATCCACTTGAAGTCACCTATTCAGCAGAAGCAGCGTGGCTCAATGGAAGGAGTACGGACTTGGGAGTCAGAAGTCATGGGTTCTAATCCCCGCCCCGCCACTTGTCAGCGGTGTGACTTTGGGAAAGTCACTTAACTTCTCTGTGCATCAGTTCTCTCAATTGTAAAATGGGGATTAAGACTATGAGCCCATATGGGACAACCTGATTACCTTATATTCCCCCAGCACTTAGAACAGAGCTTGGCACATTGTAAGCACTTAAATACCATCATCATCAATTACCCTCCTATCTGTTCCTATTGTTCTCACATGACAGACCAACCTACACACTTTGCTCCTCTAACGCCAGCCTACTTTCTGAGCCCCAATCTCCTCTTTCTTGCCCTGACCCTTTTTTTGTGCCCTTCCCCCCATTAAAAAGTGCTCAGTATAGTGCTCTGCATATAGTGCTCAATAAATATCATTGATTGATTTATGTACTGAAAGTCCACTGCCCTTCTTATCCAACAAACCAGCCCCCTCACGATCTATAAAACTCTATTAATATCACAACTCTTCCAAGAAGCCTTCCCTGACTAATCTTTCATCTCCCCTTCCATTTTCCCTCTCTACTATGTTACTTATGCACTTGAGTCCTGTATTCATTCATTCATTCATTCGTATTTATTGAGCGCTTACTGTTTGCAGAGCACTGTACTAAGCACTTGGAAAGTACAATTCAGCAACAGAGACAATTCTACCCAACAACGGGCTCACAGTCTAGAAGGGGGAAACAGACAACAAAATACCCATTCCACCCCACCCCCAAAACCCTTATATCCACATCTTTATACTTGTTTGCCTTCTCTACATATATTTTATTTAACATCTGTCTCCACTATCAGAATGTAAGCTTTTTGAGGGCAGAGATTAATAGATTCATCATTCATTCAATCGTATTGAGCGCTCACTGTATGCAGAGCACTGTCCTAAGCACTTGGAAAGTATAATTCAACTATACTTGTAATCCTGCCTCCGTCACTTGTCAGCTGTGTGACTTTGGGCAAGTCACTTAACTTCTCTGTGCCTCAGTTACCTCATCTGTAAAAGGGGGATGAAGACTGTGAGCCCCACGTGAGACAACTTGATTACCTTGTATCTCCCCCAGTGCTTAGAACAGGGCTTGGCATATAATAAGTGCTTAACAGATGCTATTAATATTATTATTGAGCTTTTATTCATTCAATCAATCGTATTTATTGAGCACTTACTGTGTGCAGAGCACGGTACTAAGCACTTGGGAAAGTACAATATAACAGAGTTCTCAGATACCTACTTATTTGGATTGTACCAAGTGCTTAAATGCCACTGATTGATTGAAAATCAATGACCTCACCTCAGGTCACTGAACTGAGCAGAGAGCTTCGTTTCTTCATGTTTTGCTTTTTATGTTAGTGTCCTAAAGGACTCTATCTGGTCTTCTAACCATCCATCAATCAATCATTCTATGGAGTTTATTGGGCCCTAATAGCCCATGGTACAGTCCCACCCTCGATTGTAAATCCCATGAATATCACGGATGACTGATCGCTCGCAAAGACAGATCTGTCTGCTACATTTCCGTCAGCTCGTCTCCCAGGGCCTCAGCTCACCTACCTTGCCACACAAAGACTCCATCTGTTCGATCCTTACTTAAATATGAATTGAAGAAAAAAATACTTCCTGGAAATTGGAAAGTGTTTATAATTTGCCTGTACTTTGTCTCCTAGCAATTTCCTTGCATTTGGCTTGGCTCGCTGAGCTTTCTAGTGATACCAGGCTGATGATATTAGCGAATGCTACAAATTGGATAACCCCAAATTGCCTAGAGAGCACTCGTAAAACTGTAGGGTTGGATGGAAACGTGAACAGATGGCTCACTCCACCAACTGTTACATTAACCCTGCTGTTCTGTGACTGAGCTCTGTGGCAAAAAAACAGATCTAAAAATAAGACGCCGGAAGGAAGTCTTTCCGTCTCTTTGATGTATGACTCAGGACTTAATGGACAGGTACTTGTTGATGGGCTGCAGATCAATCAACCAGTCAGTCAAGTAGCAGTGTGGCCTAGTGGACGGAGCACAGGCTCTGCCACTTGTCTGTTGTATGACTTTGGGGAAGTCATTTAACTTCTTTAGGCCTCAGTTGTCTCATCTGTAAAATGAGGATTGAGACTGTGGGCCCCGTGTGGAACAGGGACTGTCTCCAATCCGATTATCCTGTATCCACCCCAGTGCTTAGTACAGTGCCTGGCACACTGTAAGCTCTTAACCAATACCACAATGTTCATTATTATTATTATTATTAATTGCTTACTGGGTTCAAAGCTCCTACCTAAGCTCCTGGGAGAGGACACTAGAACAGAGTTTGTAGGCACTTTCCCTGCCCGCAACGAGCTTACAGTCTAGAGGGGGAGATGGACATTGATATAAATAAATTACAGATAAATACATGAGTGCTGTGGGGTTGAAGGAGAAGTAAAAAAGGGAGCAAATCCAAGTATGAGTGCAGATCAAATGTTCTGTACGTGTGAGAGTGTTTAAGGTCTCGGGGTGCTTTGGAAAGATGGACAGCAGTGGATAGGAGGATGAGAAAGTAACGAAACAAATTGCCTGACGTGAGTTCCTTTTATTTCAAACACCGTCCCTGTGGTCTCCCGTGTTTATGTTAATGAACGGCAAAGGAAAGTCATGGATGTAATTGGCCTTACGTGAAAACAGATCCCTTTTCTGAGGTTCTAAATTTTTCCATCACGGGGCTAAAATCTCAAAGAAAATACTCCCTCTCAGCCCAAACACATCAATTTGGAAAGATCGTTCTGACCTTCTCTGCTCGACTATAAACACATCAGAGAAGGGCTCACGTCTATTTACCCTCTTGTACTCTCCCAAGCGCTTAATACAGTGCTCATTTTTTCACGGAATTTGTTTTGTGCTTACAATGAGCCAGGCACTTCAAGTGCTAGGGCAGATCCAGGCTAGTTAGGTTGGGCACAGTCCATGTCCCACATGGGGCTTACAGTCTTAATGCCCATTTCACAGATGAGGTAACTGAGGCACAGAGAAAATAAGCGACTTGCTTGGTATGGTTGCTCTAACTTTCGGGTATCTCTCTGTAACAGACTTTAAGAGAGATACCCGAAAGTTAGAGCAACCATGCCAAGCTGTTAACAGGTAGGAACTTAGCTTATATTTATTCATGCAATAAATCACTCATTCAAACCTACTTATTGAGCACTTACTGTGTCTAACTTTGGGGTATCTCTCTGTAACAGACTTTAAGAGAGATACCGAAAGTTAGAGCAACCATGCCAAGCTGTTAACAGGTAGGAACTTAGCTTATATTTATTCATGCAATAAATCACTCATTCAAACCTACTTATTGAGCACTTACTGTGTGCAGTGCTGTTCTAAGCATTTGGGAGAATACAATGCAGCAATTGACAGACGTATTACCCACAGATTCTCCCCCGTTTAGACTGTGAGCCCATCACTGGGCAGGGATTGTCTCTTTCTGTTGCCGAGTCGTACATTCCAAGCGCTTAGTACAGTGCACGGAACACAGTAAGTGCTCAATAAATGTTATTGAATGAATGAAGGTAAACACTCACTCTCCAATCAGCAGAGGGAGACCCTAAGGCTCCGAGAAGCAGCCATGTGAGGAGACCAGGCCCCCAAAGGTTCAGGGTGAGTCTCAGTACACAGAGGTAAGCAGCACATTCTTATAAGCCCGACCGGTTCACTTTAAAGGGCAGCTCCGGCGGGAACTGTGCATGCGCAAGGATAGAGGAGCAGCAGGGCCTAGTGGATCGAGCCCGGGCCTGGAAGTCAGATGGACCTGGGTTCCCATCCCAGCTCTGCCCCTTATCTGCTGTGGGACCTTTGGCAAGTCCCTTCATGTCTCTGTGCCTCAGTAACCTCATCTGGAAAATGGGGATGAAGACTGTGAGCCCCATGTGGGACAGGGACTGTGTCCATTCTTCATTCATTCAATAGTATTTATTGAGCGCTTACTATGTGCAGAGCACTGTACTAAGCGCTTGTTTGCTTGCATCCACCCCACAGCTTAGTACAGTGCCTGGCACATAGTAAGGACTTCGCAAATTCCACTATTATTATTATTATTACTGAGGGAAGAGTTACGGGCACGTTGTCGCCTTGTGAGGTGTCCTCCTGACCAAGTCCAGAATTTCCCCATGGTCCAGGTGTTTGCGTTTGTCCTTGCTCTATGCTGTGCAACCCCTGCTGTTCGTGATTAGACTGTAAGCCCGTCAAAAGGCAGGGACCGTCTCTGTCTGTTACCGATTTTTACATTCCAAGCGCTTAGTACAGTGCTCTGCACATAGTAAGCGCTTAATAAATACTATTGAATGAATGAATGAGATAAGGACTCCATCCCTGAGGTTGAGACATTATGCACCTAGTGCAAGGAAGCGGTTATTCTTTACCAGGGGTTCCTCCTCCTCTACTAGAAAGTGCTGTTTCTGTTTGACTGCTAGGCCCGTGCTCTACCCAGTAGACCACAATGCTTCGCAAGTATCCCAAATAGCTTCTCAAATAGTGCTTAATAAATAAATTGTTTTATACAATTATTGTTACAACACACACTCCCCGCCCACAAGAAGTGAGCGCTTTAGTAAGAATGATAACAACAATTATGATGTTTGCTAAACACTTACTATGTGCCAGGCACCGTTCTAAGTGCTGGATAAATACAAGGTAATCAGGTTAACCCACCTGGGGCTCACAGTCTCAATCCTCATTTTACAGATGAGGTAACTGCGGCACAGAGAAGTTAAGTGACTTGCCTAAAGTCACACAGCAGATGTGGCGGAGCAGGGATTAGAAATCAGGTGCTTCTGACTTCCGGGCGGGCCCAAGTTCTACCCCCTAGGCTATGCTGCTTCTCTGCCTCAGCCTGCCAACCTGCCTGCTCAGCCCCAGGTTCCCATCAGACACTCTGCATTTTATGCTCTGCAGTGGCCATTTTGTGTGCACATTTTACCCAACTCCCACCCGGAGCCCAGTTTGCTAAACTGTACAGGGAATGGATAGACAGGCAAACGGTGACCATTTTCAATACCCTAAATGAGATGTGTGCCAGAAGGCAAGAGTAAATAAACGAATTACCTTTCCACTACCCTAGAAAAGAGGAGATTGCGGTCTTCAAATATCGAAAATGCGAACTGTTTTCGTTTTAAATCCCGGTACAGTTCGATACCCACACTAATGCTTATAACGGTGAAACATCCCCCAGATTGCTCAAAGTTAGGGAATCGGGGCCATGTTTATTAGTCTAATTGACTGCTGGCACCTATGGAATACAATTACCTGAGATGGAATGGATGGAATTTAAATCTGATTTGTGATGGTTTTCTACTCCTGTCCCTCTGGTAGAGGTTCAACTTCCTGTCAAAAGCAAAGGGAACAAAGTGACCTCAGTTCAGATCCAGGACTTCATCTGCAGTGTGCATAACTCACTAGTCACAGGAGGGCCAGAACAATGAAAACAAAGGATGGCTTGTTGGCTTCTTACCTGGCTGGCTGTTGGCTGGCTGGTTGGCGAGTTATATGGTTGTCTGGTTGAATCATTTGCTAGCTGTCTGGCTGGTTGAGGGTTGGGTTGGCTACTTACCTGGCTGGCTGGTTGACTTGCTATACAGTTGTCTGGAAGGATAATTTGCCGGTTGTTGGACTGGCATGTGTATCTCAATCGATCACTTGTATTTACTGGGTGCTTACTGTGGGCAGAGCACTGGACTAGGCGCTTGGGTGAGTACAGTATAATGAAGTTTTATTTGCTATCGTTTTAAGGAGGTGTTCATCCCCTCGATTCTATTTATTGCCATTGTTCTCGTCTGTCCGTCTCCCCCGATTAGACCGTAAGCCCGTCGAAGGGCAGGGACTGTCTCTATCTGTTGCCGATTTGTACACTCCAAGCGCTTAGTCCAGTGCTCTGCACATAGTAAGCGCTCAATAAATACTATTGAATGAATGAAAAGTTGTTAGACATGTTCCCTGCCCAGTATGAGCTCAGGATGCTTTTATTAGAGAAGCAGCGTGGCTCAGTGAAAAGAGCACGGGCTTGGAAGTCAGAGGTCGTGGGTTTGAATCTTGGTCCTGCCAGGTGACAGCTGTGTGACTTTGGGTAAGTCGCTTCTCTGTGCCTCAGTTACCTGTAAAATGGGGATTAAGACTGTGAGCCCCACGTGGGACAACCTGATTACCTTGTATACACCCTAGCACTTAGAACAGTGCTTAGCACATAGTACGCACTTAGCAAATACTATCATTTTATTGACAAGGACATTTCACAGACAACAAAGTCATAAGTAGACTTAAGGATCAGCTATGGGTGATCAGGGAAAAGTCAAAGCTGCGCCTTTGGATATACCGTAATAATAATAATAATAATAATGATGGCATTTGTTAAGTGCTAACTATGTGCAAAGCACTGTTCTAAGTGCTGGGGGGTTACAAGGCATTCAGATTGTCCCACATGGGGCTCACAGTCTTAATCCTCATTTTACAGGTGAGGTAACTGAGGCACAGAGAAGTTAAGTGACTTGCCCAAAGTCACACAGCTGACAAGTGGCGGAGCTGGGATTAGAACACATGATCTCTGACTCTCAAGCCCATGCCCCTTCCATGAGCCATGCTGCTTCTTTATTCCCTAGTTACACAGCACAAATGATCTCCCTTTTTCAACCCCATTTCAAGCCCTGGCTGTATTAATTTTAATGACAATAAATTACATTTACCAAGTGCTTCCTCTATGCCGAGAACTGAACGCGGCACCGGGTTAGATACATTAATGAAAAAAATACATTGCCGATAATAACGGTAATGACTGTGGTATTTGTTTAGCTCTTACTGTGTCCAGACACTGTACTAAATCCTGGGGTGGATACAAGCGAATCAGGTTGGATGCAGTCCCTGTCCCATGTGGACCTCACAGTTTCATTCCCCATTTTACAGGTAAGGTAATTGAGGCACAGAGAAGTGAAGTGACTTGCCCAGGGAAACACAGCAGACCAGTGGTGGGGCCAGGATTAAAACCTAGAGGCTTCTGAGTCCCAGGCCCGGGCTCTATACAATAGGCCATGCTGCTTATGTGCATAAGTGCTGTGGGGCTGAGGAGATGATAGATATCAAGTGCTCCAAAGATGCATAGGGGACACAAAAAGGAGAAGAAGTTGGGGAAGGAGGATTTAATCGGGAAAGTCCTCTTGGAACAGATGTGACCTCAGTAAGCCTTGGGACTATGTCCACGCCGATTTCCTTGTATCCACCCCAGCACTTAGTGCCTGGAACATAGTAAGCGCTTAACAAATATTATCATTATTATTATTCACTTCTCTGTGCCTCATGTGTACAGTGGGGATTAAGACTAGGAGCCCCATGTGGACCAGAGACAGTGTCCAACTCAAATTACTTCTATCTACCCCAGCGCTGGCACAAAGTAAGCATTTAACAAAAACCACGGTCATTAGTGAGGAAGTTGGCGCCAGAGGGGGAAAGGGTGTGGGTGGGTTGTTGTAGGAGATCAGGGTGGGAAGGTAGAATACTCCCTATTCAGCTAAATAGGGAATCTTATTCCTTCCCATATCCCTCCTCCTGATCCTGACCCCCAGAACATCCCCAACTCCGATCTCAGATGAGCCCCAACTCAGTCAGTCAGTTAATCATATTTATTGATTGCTCACTGTATTTAGAGCATTCTATTAAGTGCTGGAGAGAGTACAGTACAACAATATAACCGACACATTCCCTGTCCACAGTGATCTTATAGATTAGAAGGAGAGAGAGAGACATCGATATTAGTAAATAAAATTACAGATGTGTACAGTGTTCAACACATAGTAAGTGCTTAACACCGTCGTCGTCATCATCATAAGTGGTGTGGGGCTGGGATGAATAAATGGAACAAGTCATTATTAAGCAAGTTATTATTAAGGGGGCACAGAGGAAGTGGGAGTGGAGGAATGGAAGGCTTAGTCAGGGAAGCGCCCTCGGTAGAAATGTGTCTTCAATAAGGCTTTGAAGCGGGGGAGAGTAATTGTCCGCTATGAAGAGGGAGGGTGTTCCCGGCCAGAGGCAGGGTGTGAGCGATAGGTCGACGGCAAGATAGACGGGTTCGAGGTACAATTTCAACTCTAACCCTGCCCCAACCCAATCCTTCTCCTCAACACTTTAACAAGAAAGCCAAGCCCAAAGCCCTCTGTGGCTCTGGACCATCGACTCCCCAAATCATTTCCCAAAATACTTTCCTCTCTGCACTGGTCCCTGTGAGAATTACTGCTTCTGCCACTGTTTCATTCTTTCCACCACATTCATATGGCTCACTGGGGACCGATCCCATTAAAAATCATGAGCCGTCCACATCCGGCAGCCCGACAGACCAAGGGGGAAGAATGCAGCAGACAAGAAGCCCACGAGGGCAAGGACCAGAGAATGTCAATCAATTATGTTTATTGAGCACTACTTGCAGAACACTGTACTAAGTGCTTGGGAGAATACAATATAATGGAGTTGGTGGACACATTCCCTCCCACAGTGAGCTTACAGTCAGTCTAGAGGGGGACAGACAATATGCATGAATAAATCATGGGTCAGGACATAAGTGCTGTGAGGGTGAAGGAGGCTTGAATAAAGGGAACAAATTCAAGCCCAGTGGTGACACAGAAGAGAGTAGGAGAATAGGGAATGAGGGTCTAGTCGGGGAAGGCCTCTTGGAGGAGGTGTGTCCTCAATAAGGCCAAAAGATAGAGTTTACATCCTGATCAGGGCAGTAGTGGGCCTCTTAGGATGCTCATGTGGCAGGACAGCAGGGATGGAGGAGGCCCTTTCCAGGGTTCAGATCCAACTTGAGCAGATTCTCTGTTCCAGGCAAGTTGGCTGTGAGTGGAAGGGGGCCGCTGTAATGGCTCTTCTGCGGTGGGTGCTGTCTTATGGTGGCTGAAACCCATTCTCACCTGGGACCCTGAAGCAGTCACTCGATCTTATTTATTGGGCGCTTCCGTGCAGAGCACCGTACTTAGTGTTTGGCAGAGTATAATATAAAACTAAGCAGATTCATCCCTGCCCACACGAGCTCCCAGTCTAGAGGAATCTGGCCCCAACCTCAGTCAGACAATAGTCCCTTCCCATTGACAGGAAGAGGAGTCTGCTCCAAACTCCATTTGATGCAGTATCTCAGAAGCACTCCAAACTGCCACCTGGCATGTGTCACGCGGTCCTGTGCATCTAACTGGAGAGGCCCAGAAGTGTGTCTCGGAAAAGGATCTTGGGTACTCTCGAGAAGCTTAAAAAGCTCATTAAGAGAGGGGCCTGGCCAGAACATCATTAGGAATTTGTCCAGGTTAATTCCAGAGAGAAACAAACAACGTTTAGCCTCGTCTCTGCCGTCAATATTGGCTCTGGGTCACGAGCTGCACAGAAGAAAAATGAAGAAGGAAAACACTTCGGTACTTTAGGGACTTAGCAGTTTCTCATGGCCAGAGAATTCTTCCTTGTGTTTTTTCAGGAATAATTTATGTCCTACCCAGAGAAACCACAGTCTTACTGATGCTATCCTCTCCTGATTCTCCCTCCTATCTCTCTGGATGCTCATTCTCTCTCTCTCGCTTTCGTGGGCTCCGCCTCTGTCTCCCACCCCTTAACTGTGGGTGTCCTTCAAGGCTCCATTCCGGGCTCCCTTCTAATAATAATAATAATAATAATAATGTTGGTATTTGTTAAGCGCTTATTATGTGCAGAGCACTGTTCTAAGAGCTGGGGTAGATACAGGGGAATGAGGTTGTCCCACATGAGGCTCAGATTCTTAATCCCCATTTTACAGATGAGGTAACTGAGGCCCAGAGAAGTGAAGTGACTTGCCCACAGTCACACAGCTGACAAGTGGCAGAGCTGGGATACGAACCCATGATCTCTGTCTCCCAAGCCCGGGCTCTTTCCACTGAGCCACGCACTAATCCTACTACAACCCAGTCTCCGCACTTGGTCAATAAAAAGGAGGATGGCCAAACCCATGCAACCTCTTGCTGAAGAGAACATCAAGCTAGGAGGTGGAGCTGAACCTCCGACAACTGCACTGAGGTAGCCGCTGACTCGGAAAACGGATTTCCTGTCTCGACCAGCCCAATCCTGTGGGAGCTTCACTCCCCAAGCTGCTGTGATGGAGAGGTGGCTTTGGCTCTGTCTTATCTCTCATCCCGTTTTGCTCCCTGGTAGAACCCTGAGGGCCAGGAATCTCTACCCCAGGATTTTGCTCACCCTCCTCTAAGCACTGTTTATCAAACCAGCATAATAATAAATAATGATGACATTTGTTAAGCACTTACTATGTGCCAAGCACTGTTCTAAGTGCTGTGGGAGATACAAGGTAATCAGGTTGTCCCACCTGGGGCTCACATTCTTAACCCCCATTTTACAGATGAGGTAACTGAGGCACAGAGAAGTTAAGTGACTTGCCTAGAGTCAAAGAGCGTACAAGTGGCAGAGGCGGCATTAGAACCCATGACCTCTGACCCCCAAGCCCGGGCTTTTGCCACTAAACCACGCTCCTTCTCCTAATGGCCTATGGATAGAGCCCGCGACCGGGAATCAGAAGGTCCTGAATTCTGGTCCTGCCTCTGCCACTTGTCTGCTCTGTGCCCTCGGGCAAGTCATTTAAGTTCTCTTTGCCTCAGTTACCTCATCTGTAAAATGGGGAGTAAGACTGTGAGGCCCATGTGGGACACGGACTGTGTCCAAACTGATTAGCTTGTATCTACCCTAGCACTTAGAACAGTGTCTGGCACATAGTGAGTTCTTAAATGCCACCATTATTATTATTTCTATTAATAATAAACCATATCTCAATGGAAGTTTTGGTAGATACTGTTCTTATGTCCACTGATCAGAAGTCTGTGAGCATTTTTCTACCTTAAAATAGGCTTTAAGGTTTTCAGTCAAATGAACCCATTTTGCCCTCATAAGCATCTCCATGATCTGCAGAAAATAGACATTTATTACATATTCCTGTGAAACCATCCTCTCCCAACTTCATGCTATCTTTCAGAATGCTCTCTTGGTCCAGAGCAGCTGAGCTGCTGGCAGATGCTGATGTGAAGGTAATCAAGATTAAAGCTAAAAATGGCACAAGACGGACAGTGATTTTGGCCGACTTCAATCAGGTAATCAATGGCATTTATTGAGCACTTAATGTGTACAGAGCACCATACTAACCTCTTGGAAGAGTACAGGAAAACAGAGTTAGTAGAAACGTTCCCTGACCACAAGAAACTAACAGTCCTGAGGAAAACCAAGAGGAAGAAATGCCAAACTCTGAAAAAGTATTAATCAAATGTTTTCATCAAGATGAAGGGAGAGGTATTCATTCATTCATTTAATAGTATTTATTGAGCGCTTACTATGTGCAGAGCACTGGACTAAGCGCTTGGAATGGACAAATCGGTAACAGAGACAGTCCCTGCCCTCTGACGGGCTTACGGTCTAATCGGGGGAGACGGACAGACAAGAACAATGGCAGTAAATAGATTCAAGGGGAAGAACATCTCATTAAAGCAATAGCAAATAAATAGAATCAAGGTGATGTACATCTCATTAGCCTTCCTTCACTTGATAGTCTCCTTCCTTTTTCTTTTTATAATTTCAAAATTACTTTCTACGAGACCTGATGATTCCTGGGGGACATTGGAAACGAATGCTAATCAAACAATAATATTTATTGAGTACTTACCTTGCACAGTGAACTGTACTATGTGCTTGGAGAGTACAAGAGAAGCAAGCTGGCCTAGTGGATAGAGCATGGGCCTGGGAGTCAGAAGGATCTGGGTTCTAATTTTAGCTCTGCTGCTTGCCTGCTGTGTGACCTTGGGCAAGTCACTTAACTTCCCTGTGCCTCAGTTACCTCAGCTGTGAAATGGAGATTAAGACCGTGAGCCCCCTGTGGGACAGGGACTGTGTACAACCCGATTTCCTTGGATCCCACCCAAGCACTTAGTTATAATAATGATGATGATATTCGTTAAGCACTTACCATGTGCCAAGCACAGTTCTAAGCACCGGGGAAGATACAAGGTAATTAGGTTGTCCCACGTGGGGGTCACAGTCTTAATCCCCATTTGACAGATGAGGTAACTGAGGCACAGAGAAGTGAAGTGCGTTGCTCAAAGTCACACAGCTGAAAAGTGGCGGAGCTGGAATTAGAACCCACGACCTCTGATTCCCAAGCTCAGGATCTTTCCGTACAGTACCTGGACCATAGTAAGTGCTTAACAAATGCCACAATAATAATAATAATAGTAATATTGGTATTTGTTAAGTGCTTACTATGTGCAGAGCACTGTTCTAAGTGCTGGGGTAGATACAGGATAATCAGGTTGTCCCACGTGAGGCTCACACTCTTCATCCCTATTTTCCAGATGAGGGAACTGAGGCACAGAAAAGTTAAGTGACTTGCCCACCGTCACACAGCTGACAAGTGGCAAAGCCAGGAATTGAACCCATGACCTCTGACTCCCAAGCCCAGGCTCTTTCCCCTGAGCCACGCTGCTTCTCTATATCATTATATTACAACACATTTGGTAGATAGGTTCTCTTCCCACAGTGAGCTAAGTGGTTGCATATTTTAATTCATTGGCACTGTGATTTTCCAAAGCCCCCCCGCAATCTTTGATGACATCCACACAAAACAAGATATGGCTATTTTTATAAACTGTAACTTGGTAAAATGCTTCATTTATTTCATTCACAAAGATGTTGGCCAAATGTATTTGGCAGACCGAAGAGGGGAGGCTATGAGACCTTTAATTAGATTTTGAATTTTGCACAAGGACATTTACTCTGGAGTAACAGTTTTCTTAGCTATCTAAATGCCCAAACATACATATCGAGATGGCAAATATTATGATGTAAACATACACACAGGCGCACACGCCCACACACGGAATATGTCTTGGATTTCCATTTTACTTTCCCAAATGCTTAGCACAGTGCATTGGGCCCGGTGGATGCTCGGTAAATACCATTACCACTACTTGTTTATTCATGAACAAACACAACACAAATACACACAGGGAATATGAATATAGTGCACACACAAAATGTATATAGTGTGTGTGTATGTACATGTCTCATTTGGTCAATACTGCGTTTTGCCAATTTTTTGTTTTATTCTGTTCTCCTTTTTCCCTCTGTATCATTCCATTCTCAATTTCATGCATCCATGATTACTCATCTCTAGATTATTGACTCTGGGTTCATCGCCACCTTTTCCCAGTGTTTATGATTCATTTGTCTAATTTTGATTGCGACTTCATGGGATAGGGCCTGGACCCTAATTCTATATTCAGTAAAACCCTACCATAAGGTTAGCGGTCTTTTATTTGTTCCAGGAATGAAAATATTCCTGTGCTGGTTTAGAAAAGGCATGAAGATATCGAAAAGGAAGAAAAGGTTTGCCCCAAACAATGAGTCAGTCAGTGGGGTTCCCGGGGAGTACAAAGCACTTCGGAGAGTACAAGTTCCGTCAGCCAGTCAGTGGTATTTATTGAGCGCTTACTGTGTGCTGAGCATTTGGGAGAGTATGATATTACAATAAACAGACACATCACAGTTCAAATTGTCCAAATGATAATCAGATTTAAATGATGTCACTACTTTGCTAGTGGAAACTTAGGGAGAGAAAGTACTGCTCAACCCTCGATTCTTTCCAGGCAGATTCGTCTGCTTCCATGACAGTCAATCAGTCAATCGCATATATTGAGCACTTGCTGGGTGTAGAGCACTGTACTAAGCACTTTGCAGAGTTCAAAATAATATAAAAGACACATTCCTTGCCCACAGTGAGCTTACAGTCTGGCAGGGGAGACGGACGGCAATAACAGTCCAGTTTCCTCGGGCGTTCCTGGTTGAAGGTGTGGAAGTGATGTAATACAAAGCCCTGCTCACCCAGTAAATTATAATAATAATAAAAATAATGATGGTATTTATTAAGTGCTTGCTATGTGCCAGGCATTTTACTAAGCGCTGGGGTGTATACAAGCAAATTGGGTTGGACACAGTCGCTGTCCCATGTGGGGCTCACATACTTAATCCCCATTTTCCAAATGAGGTAACTGAGGCACAGAGAAGCGAAGTGACATTCCCAAGGCCACACAACAGACAAGTGGCAGAGCCGGGGAGGAGTCAGTTGGAACGTTCCATTATAGTAATAATAACTGATAATTGTGGTATTCGTTAAGCGCTTACTATGTGTCACGCATTGTATTCACTGGGTTGGATACCAGCACATCTGGTTGGACACAGTCCCTGTCCCACATGGGGCTCAGAGTCTCAATCCTCATTTTACAGATGAGGTCACTGAGGCCCAGAGACGTGAAGAGACTTTTGCAAGGTCACACAGCAGACAAGTGGTGGAGCAGGGATTAGAACCCGTGACCTCCTGACTCTCAGGCCCGTCCTCTATTAGACCGTGCTGTTGCTGTGGCTTCTGCTGTTTTGTTGTTACTGCTGCGGATTTTGTCTTTGCGGTTTCTGCCGCTTCTGTTGCTGCTGCTGGTGGACTCATTTCTAGGGACTAAAGAGCGGCAAAGGAGCAAAGAAGGAAAACCTTTTTGAGTGTATTAGCCTAATGATTTCAGATGGGGAAGGCAAACATTGTGACTAAAAGCGTTGGAAGCATGGGGCTTTTGGAGCGGACTTTGCTACCGTTCACCTGTGCCCACTGTAAATGGCTCCTGATGCTTAATCCAAGAGGTGTCTAATTACCTTAATTAACTCCGTCCTAAAGTAGGTGAGTAAACTCCATGTTTAATTTTAAACTTTCCACTTTGGGCAGCTATAATTAATGACTCCAGGAATCAGGTAATATGCCTAGAGCCACCTATTAGTACTCTGGAGGTACCTGAAAAACACGGACATTTTATTGCTAGTCAGTTTCTATTAGTACTAGAATCAGAAGTGCCTACCTCCGCAATTAATCATGGAGCACTTAGGCGCTAAGAGATTTTTGAATTACACATACCGCGTGTATGTTGTTGTTGTTGTCTTACACCGTCGAGTCGTGTCCGACCCCGGGCGACATCATGGATGCATCTCTCCCAGAACGCCCCAGCTCCATCTGCAATCGTTCTGGTAGTGGATCCATACCATACACACCAAGACCCTAGAGAAGCAGCGTGGCCCAGTGGAAAGAGCACGGGCTTGGAAGTCAGAGGTCATGGGTTCGAATCCGGGCTCCGCCGCTTGTCAGCTGTGTGACTGTGGGCAAGTCACTTCACTTCTCTGGGCCTCAGTTCCGTCATCTGTAAAATGGGGATGAAGACTGTGAGCCTCATGTGGGACAACCCGATTACCCTGTATACCCCAGTGCTTAGAACAGTGCTCTGCTCATAGTAAGCGCTTAACAAATACCAACATCATTATTATTATTATTAAAGACCCTCACCCACATCAGATCATACCAAGACTTTCCTAACCAATATGGGAAGATTTGTTTTAAACAGACTTTTTTTTGGGTATTTTCCTATTGAGGTGCTCACGGTCGAATTCGTAAAATTTAAACTCCTCGCTTGGATTTTGCCATGGAGGCAGAGCGTAGTAGAGTCCTTTCTTTAGTGGAAACATCCAAAGAAGTATTTATCTCACTGATGAATCCCCACCACTCAACCTAGAATCGGGTCAACATTCAAAGCCAAGGCCCACCTTCCCTCCTTGCAGGAAAAGTAGAGGCAGGACCTGCTGACTTGAGCTGTCCTTGACCCTTTTTAATGGTCAGAGGGATAAACCAAGAGCTTAAAAGGGTCAAGTGATTTTAGATTGTAAAGCTCTGTATTGAGCACCACTGGATGAACTGCAGTGCACCACCACTACTGTTACGGTATTACAGCTACTATTAATGGTAATAATAATTCAGATATTCTTTAAGTGCTTTCCACGTGCCAAGCAGTATACTAGGTATTGGGGAAGATGCAAGAGAATCAGGTCATATGCCTGATTGGGGCTCACAGTTTAAGTAGGAGGGAAAACAAGCATTGACTCCCCACTTTACAAATGAGGAAACTGAGGCACAGGGAAGTTAAGTGACTTGCCCAAGGATACAGAGCAAGCAAGGAGCAGAGTGACTTAATGGAAAGAACACAGGCTTGGGAGTTATAGGTCATGGGCTCTAATCCTGACTCTGCCACTTTTCAGCTGTGTGACTTTGGGCAACTAATTTAACTTCTCTATGCCTCGGTTCCCTCATCTGTAAAATAGGGATTAAGAGTGTGAGCCCCACGTGGGACAACCTGCTGACCTTCTTTCTATTCCAGTACTTAGAACAGTGCTTGGCACATAGTAAATGCTTAACAATATTATTATTGCTATTATCATAAGAAGTAGAGCTGAAATTTGAATTCAGGTCTCCTGACTCCCAAGCCAAGGCTCTTTGCTAATTCATGATGATGATACTAATAATTGCATTTGTTAAGCACTTATTATGTCAGGCACTACACTAAGTGGCGGGAGTCAGAGGTCTTGGGTTCTAATTCCAGCTCTGCCACTTGTCTGCTGTGTGATCTTGGGCAAGTGACTTCGCTTCTCTGTACCTTCATTCATTCATTCAATAGTATTTATTGAGCGCTTACTATGTGCAGAGCACTGTACTAAGCACTTGGAATGTACAAATCGGTAACAGGTAGAGGCAGTCCCTGCTCTTTGACGGGCTTACGGTCTAATCGGGGGAGACGGACAAGAACAGTAGCAATAAATAGAATCAAGGTGATGTACATCTCATTAACAAAATAAATAGGGTGATGAAAATATATACAGTTGAGCAAACGAGTACAGTGCTGAGGGGAGGGGAAGGCAGAGGGGGAGGCAGAGGGAAAGGGGGGAAAGAAGGTTTAGCTGAGGAAAGGTGAAGTGGGGGGAAAAGGGGGAGCAGAGGGAGCAGAGGGAGAAGGGGGAGCTGAGTCTGGGAAGACCTCTTGGAGGAGGTGAGCTTTAAGTAGGGTTTTGAAGAGGGGAAGAGAATTAGTTTGGCGGAGGTGAGGAGGGAGGGCGTTCCAGGACCGCGGGAGGATGTGGCCCAGGGGTCGGTGGCGGGATGGGTGAGAACGGGGGATGGCGAGGAGGTGGGCAGCAGAGGAGCGGAGCGTGCGGGGAGGGCAGGAGAAAGAGAGAAAGGAGGAGAGGTAGGAGGGGGCAAGGTGATGGAGAGCCTCGAAGCCTAGAGTGAGAAGTTTTTGTTTCGTGCAGAGGTCGATAGGCAACCACTGGAGGTTTTTAAGAAGGGGAGGGACATACCCAGAGCGTTTCTGCAGGAAGATGAGCCGGGCAGCGGAATGAAGAATAGACTGGAGCGGGGAGAGACAGGAGGAAGGGAGATCGGAGAGAAGGCTGACACCATTATCCAGCCGGGATATTATGAGACCCTGTAACAGTAAGATAGCCGTTTGGGTGGAGAGGAAAGGACGGATCTTGGCGATATTCTAAAGGTGAGACTGGCAGGTTTGGGTGACGGATCGGATGTGTGGGGTGAACGAGAGAGCCGAGTCCAAGATGACACCGAGGTCGCGGGCCTGAGAGAAGGGAAGGATGGTCGTACCATCCACGGTGATAGGGAAGTCAGGAAGAGGACAGGGCTTGGGAGGGAAGATGAGGAGCTCAGTTTTGGCCATGAGGAGCTCAGTTTTGGCCTTGCCTTAGTTACCTTATCTGTAAAATGGGGATTAAGACTGTGAGCCCCAGGTGGGACAAACTGATTACCTTCTATCAGGGCTTGGCACATAGTAAGCGCTTAACAAACACCATCATTCTTCTTCTACAAGCAAATCTGGTTGGATACAGTCCCCTCTCCCACATGGGGATCACGGTCTCAATCTCCATTTTATTCATTCATTCATTCAATAGTATTTATTGAGCGCTTACTATGTGCAGAGCACTGTACTAAGCGCTTGGAATGAACAAGTCGGCAACAGATAGAGACGGTCCCTGCCGTTTGACGGGCTTACGGTCTAATCGGGGGAGACAGTCAAGAACGATGGCAATAAATAGAGTCGAGGGGAAGAACATCTCGTAAAAACAATGGCAACTAAATAGAATCGAGGCGATGTACATTTCATTAACAAAATAAATAGGGTAATGAAAATATATACAGTTGAGCGGATGAGTACAGTGCTGAGGAGATGGGAAGGGACAGGGGAGAAGCAGAGGGAAATGGGGGGAAAAGAGGGTTAAGCTGCGGAGAGGTGAAGGGCGGTAGAGGGAGTAGAGACCTCATTTTACAGATGAGGTCACTGAGGCCCAGAGAACTGAAGTGGCTTGCCCAAGGTCACCCAGCAGACAAGTGGCAGAGCTGAGATTAGAACATATGACCTTCTGATACCCAGGCCCTCTCTCTCCACTATGTCATGCTGCTAATATTATTACTACTACGACTAATAATAATTGTGGTATTTGTTATGTACTTACTATGTGCCAAGAACCCTGTAAAGCACTGCAGTAAATACAATCAATTTGGACTTCCCTGTCCTACTTGGGGCTCACAATATAAAAGGGAAACAGAACATTCATTTAAATAACCATCTTGCTAATGAAGAAACTGAGGCACATGGTAGTTAAGTGCCCAGGTCTCACACCGTCGGCAAGTGGCAAAGGCTGGATTAGAACCCAGTTTTCCTCTCCTCCCTCGGCCCTAGTCCCGGGCACTTTCCACTAGGCAGAGCTGCTTCCCTTCAGAGTGCTCGGAGAAAATATCACTTAAAAACCCGAGACATGTTGCCTGTTCCCCCAAAGGACTTACCCTCAAATGGATAGATAGAGAGACATACAAACACTTTCCAACAGAGAGGAACTGGGAGTGACGATGGCATTTATCTAGCACACTCTCAGCACAGACAAACTATGTACCAAAACATGCGACTACATCATGGTTTTCCTCCAGCATGGGTGTCTTATTGCACGTCTACACGGGGGAGACTATAGCCCTGGCAGACCAACAGAGTCTTAGTGGATAGCCTCTCTCCACAACCCTAAAGTGGCCCACTATTGCTTGTGGAAGTACTAGTTCTGTCTCTCTGGCCATTTAGAAGTCTTGAATCGTCCCAGATTGGCTTCTTGGGTTTTGTTTTTTGGTAGCCATGTGGTCTCATTCCCCTCTGCATCTTTGAAAGCTAACATTTTTGGGGCATCTTTGAAGAATGAGATCCCTCAGGTCAAAAGACAATTTAACAGGACATTTCCCATTTTTCTTTTGTAAGCAGCAGACAAGCCCCTTCCTTCTGGAAGTTGGTTTTGTCCTCCTTGTCTGAAATTCCCCAGACTTAGTACATCTCAGGACAGCATGAAGGAATGGAGGTACTACACTAGAACGATTTCCCTCGGTGGAGGACAACAAAAAGGAGAACTAAAGCTATCACGCGATTTGCTTTGGAGACTATCCAAGTCAGCAATTAATTGTAAGCCTGAGAATTCTTGAGTTGGGCAGGGAACAACAATTTCACAGCAACATGGGCAGAGTATTTGAAATTTCAACTCTACCGCCGGTTGTCATCCCCCGGAGTGCAGTACTGGTCTCTGAGCATCATTCCATTCCCCGTGAAAACTGGGTTAGCAGCGTTCATAGGCTACTTCTTGGGAAGAACCAACGAAGATGATGAAAGAAAGTATTTTCCAAAATATTAAGAATTTAAATTCTAAACCAAAGGACGTTTACCTGAAAAGTGGAAAAACCAAGGAAATCAATGAGCTACGAATCATTCTTTATCTTCCTTGCTGCCTCTAGAAGTTGGTAATTGTTTGCAAAGGGCTACTCCCATCAGAGATCTAAAGGGGAATCCATTCGACATCAATCCAAAGTTCTTTCTGTTTTTGTTTTTCTCTTCTTTTTTTAGATGCCATTTATTGAACACTCCTCCCTGCTGGGGTAGATACAAGACAATCAGTCCCTGTCCCACATAGGGCTCACAGTCTCAATCCCCATTTTACAGATAAGGCAACTAAGGCACAGAGAAATTAAGTGAATTTTTCAAGATCACACAGCAGGCAGGTGGTGGAGCTGGGAGAAGAACACAGGTCCTCTGACTACCGGTCCCGTGCTCTTTCCACTAGTCCACACTTCTTCTCGGGCTTCATTTCTGGATGAATTGCATGATACCAGTTAAGATAAGTTTCCAGTCAGTCTGTCAATTTTATTTATTGAGCGCTTACTGTGTGCAGAGCAATGTACTAAGCGCTTGTGAGACTACAGTAAACAGACATATTCCCTGCCTGCAATGAGCATATAGTCTAGAAAGGGAGATAGACAATATAAATAAATAAATTATAGATATAATAATAATGTTGGTATTTGTTAAGCGCTTACTATGTGCCGAGCACTGTTCTAAGCGCTGGGGTAGACATAGGGGAATCAGGTTGTCCCACGTGGGGCTCACAGTCTTAATCCCCATTTTGCAGATGAGGGAACTGAGGCACCGAGAAGTTAAGTGACTTGCCCACAGTCACACAGCCAACAAGTGGCAGAGCTGGGATTCGAACTCATGAGCCCTGACTCCAAAGCCCGTGCTCTTTCCACTGAGCCACGCTGCTTCTCTGTACATGTACTTATGTACAGATATGTACATATGTACAGATATGTACAGATATGTACATAAGTGCTGTGGAACTGGGAGAAGGTATAAATAAAGGGAGCAAAACAGGGTGATGCAGAAGAGAGTGGGAGAAGACGAAAGGAGGGCTTAGTCAGGGAAGGCCTCTTGGAGGAGATGGGCCTTCAATAAGGCTTTGAAGGAGGAGAGAGTGATTGTCAACAGGTGGGATCCAAATGTTTCATTATGTTCTGCTACTCTGCGATCTTCCAAGCAGTTTCCACAATCCAGACATCTTAATAATAATAATATTTGTTAAGCTCTGTTCTTAGCACTGGGGTAGATACGAGATAATCAGGTTGGCACAATCCCTGTCCCACAAGAGGCTCACAGTCTTAATCCCCATTTTACAGGCATGGAAAAATGAAGTGACTTGCCCAAGGTCACACAGCACACAAGTGTTGGAGCCAAGATTAGAACCCACGTCCTCTGACTCCCAGGCCCAAGCTCTTGCCACTAGGCCTTATGCTTCTCTGTAGAGCTGGTCAACACAAGAAAGAGACAGCTGGTCAATATCTTGGTGAAGGAAGGAAATCCAGTTCATATGGGTGGGTTGGGTGTGAAGAATGGGTCAGCCAGATTCATTCATTCAATAGTATTTATTGAGCGCTTACTTTGTGCAGAGCACCGTACTAAGCACTTAGAATGTACAAATTGGTAACAGATAGAGACAGTCCCTGCTCTTTGACGGGCTTACAGTCTAATCGGGGGAGACGGACAGATAAGAGCAATGGCAATAAATAGAATCAAGGGGAAGAACATCTCATTAAAACAGTAGCGAATAAATAGAATCAGGGTGATGTACATCTCATTAACAAAATAAATGCCAGATGCAGATGAGGTTTCAGGACATCAAATTTAGCTGTATTTTATGTTAGTACCTGTCTCTCCCACATCAAAATCATCATCATTAATGGTATTCAGTGACCACTTATTGTACTCAGAGCTTGGGAGACGGAAATGGCAGACACATCCCCTGGCCACAGTCAGTTTACAGACTAGTTATCTGTTGCCAAATTGTACATTCCAAGAGCTTAGTACCGTGCTCTGCACATAGCAAGCGCTCAATAAATACTATTGAATGAATAGAGGGGGAGACAAACATTAAATAAATAATTTATAATATACGATTTAAAGGTATGTACATAAGTGCTGGAGGGTTGAGTGTGGGACAAATTTGGAAGGCCCAAAAGTCAGAGATCCAAGTGTATAGATTATAATATAATAGTAATGATGATATATGTTAGGCACTTACTATGTGCCAAGCACTGTTCTAAGCACGGAGGGTAGATGCAAGGTAATCAGGTTGTCCCACGTGGGGCTCACAGTCTTAATCCCCATTTTACAGATGAGGTAACTGAGGTGCAGAGAAGTGAAGTGACTTGCCCAGAGATGATACAGACAGATGATACAGAAGGGACAGGGAGACGGGGAAAAGAGGGCTTAATCGGGAAAGGCTTCTTGGAGGAGTTGTGACCTTGATAAGGCTTCGAAGCTGGGGATGAGGCAACAGATAGTAAGCTCTTTGAGGGCAGTAGTATTTATTGAGCGCTGACTATGGGCAGAGCACTGTACTAAGCGCTTGTAATGTTCAAATCGGCAACAGATACAGTCCCTGCCCATTGATGAGCTTACTGTCTCATGTCTACTTATTCTATTGTACTCTCCCAAGTGCTTAGTACAGTGTTCTGCACACAGTATTGTGCTGTGTTCAGATTATGCACTCAACAAATACTCTCGATTACTTGACTTCAGACTTTTCACTATCGCAACGTTTCTATGGCACATATAGGACTTTATGCCATTCTGGACACATCAGATTATTGTTTGTCTTTCTCTCCCACTAGATTGTAAACTCCTCCAGGGCAGAGATCATGTCTACTTACTCTATTGTACTCTCCCAAGTGCTTAGTACAGTGGCTTTCACACGGTAGAGCTCAATCGGTACTAATGATTGATGGATTACACATTTCAAGTTAAGCATGTTAACAGTCATCACTGCTCTCCATTT
The DNA here is from genome assembly GCF_004115215.2 of Ornithorhynchus anatinus. NCBI lineage: Eukaryota > Metazoa > Chordata > Mammalia > Monotremata > Ornithorhynchidae > Ornithorhynchus > Ornithorhynchus anatinus. The sequence goes on along the minus strand of NC_041732.1, from coordinate 107,869,688 downwards.
TTAAATGTCCTATTGATTTCACCAGGAGAGTGCATTCGATATGTTTCTCTAATATCTAAATCTTGATTTTCTACTGCATACAGTGGGATTTTCCATACAAAGAGCGCAAAGTCAAAGAAATGGTTGGTGTCTGGAAGTTGTGAATGAATGTCCTTAAAATTGTGTGCTGGGGAAACTGCTAATAAACTTACATTTTTAATGTGCTAACGAGAGATAGAATTGAAAATAATTATGATTATCTCCAGAGATCAAAGTCTTCCAGCCATTCCCTCAGTAGTTTATCTGCCTGCCAACAGTCCCCTGAGTATGTATCAAGTATCAAGTATGTGTCGGGTATCAAGAAGTGTACTGTATTCTTCAAGAGGCACCATTCCTAGATTTGCAACATGTGTTTTGAAGAAAGTCCTGCCTATGGAATGTTAATCATTCTTTACTGTTGCACACTGGGAATTCTCTAAGTAGTTTTCACTGTACCCTGGTAATGCTAAGGATTCCACAATTAGATCTGTTTCTGTTACTCCAGTCCTCTATTTGGCGAGGAACTATCTTATCACCTTGGTGGCAAGGAGTATCATTAATCAGTATCACCACAGTCCATCACTTGTCCTCCATCCAAATGGCCACGATGCTGCACCAAGCACTTGTCATATCGATACCCGACGATGACATCATTTTTCTCACTGGCCTCCCGGCACCCGGTCTCTCCCCTCTCCAGTCCACACTTCACTCTGTTTCCCATACAATTTTCCTAAAAGAATCATCTGTGGAATGCCTGGGAATAAGGAGACCTGGATTCCTGGCCCACACTTGGCTACTTGCCAATTGTATGACCTTGGGCGAGTCACTTACCTTCTTTGTAAAATGGGGATAGGGCACCAGCTCTCCCTACCATTCAGACAGTGATCAGCATGTGGGATGGAGGCAATCTCTGCTCTGATTATCTTATTTCTACTCTGGCAGTTGGAAAAGTACTGGGTATGAAGTAGGCTATTAATGAGCAAATCAATCAATCGGTCATATTCACTGAGCATGTACTGTGTGCAGAGCACTGTATTAAGTGAATGGAAGAGTATATTACTACAGACCTGGTAGACATGTTCCCTGCCCACCACGAGCTTACAGTCTAGAGGGGCATAAAGGCATAAATATAAATAATCGACATGTACATAAATGCTGTGGGGCTGAGGGAAAGGTGAATAAGGAGTGCGAATCCAAATTCAAAGGTGACACAGAAGGGAATGGGAGAAGAGGAAATGAGGGCTTATTTGGGGAAGGTGTCTTGTAGGAGACGGGATTTTGCTAAGACCTGGAAGGTGGGGAGGGTGATCCTCTGTGGTAAAGGAAGAGGGAGGGACCACTAGGCCAGAGACAGGATGCGGGAGAGAGGTTGGCAATGAGATAGGAGATCGAGGTAAAGTGAGCAGGTTGGCATTAGAGGAGTGAATCGTGCAGGCTGGGCTGTAGTAGGAGAGTGAGTGAACAAGGTGAGATAGGAGGGAGCAAGGTGGTTGAGCCCTTTAAAGCCAATAGGAGTTTCTGTTTGATGCCGGAGTGAATGGACAACCACTGGAGATTCTTGAGGAGTGGTGAAACACGAATATTTTTGGAGAAAATTGATCCGGGCAGTACGAGTGAAGTATGGACTGGAGTGGAGTGAGACAGGAGGCAGGGAAGTCAGCAAAGAGGCTGATACGGTAATCAAGGTGGGATTCACTCATTCATTCAATCATATTTACTGAGCACTTACTTGGCGCAGAACACCGCATATACTCTTGGGAGAGTTGAATACAAGGTAGAACAGAGGAGCAGAATGGCGTAGTAGATAGATCACAGGCCCGGGAGTCAGAAGGCCATGGGTTCTAATCCTGCCTCCACCACTTGTCTTCTGTGTGACCTTGGGCAAGTTTATTATTGCCATTGTTCTTGTCTGTCTCCCCTGATTAGATTGTAAGCCCATCCAAGGGCAGGGACCGTCTCTATCTGTTACCTATTTGTACATTCCAAGCGCTTAGTACAATGCTCTGCACATAGTAAGCGCTTAATAAATATTATTGAATGAATGAATGAATGTCACTTAGCTTCTCTGTGCCTTAGTTACCTCATCTGTAAAACAGAGATTAAAAGTGCAAGCCTCACGTGGGACAACCTGATTACCTTGTATCTACCCCAGCATTCACTCATTCAATAGTATTTATTGAGAGCTTACTATATGCAGAGCACTGTACTAAGCATTTGGAATGTACAAATCGGCAACAGGTAGAGACAGTCCCTGCCCACTGATGGGCTTACAGTCTAATCGGGAACAGTGCTTAGAACAGTGTTTGGCCCATAGTAAGCACTTAACAAACACCATTATTATCATTATTCTCTTTGACCTTGGACAAGTCACTCAACTTCTCTGTAATTACGTTACCTCATCTGTAAAATGGGGAACGAGACTGTGAGCCTCATGTGGGACAGGGACTGTGTCCAACCTGATTTCCTTGTATCCACCCCACCACTTAGTACAGTGTCTTGCACATAGTGAGCGCTTAGCAAATACCATTATTATCATTATTGATAAGTGATAGCATTAACATCGTAGCAGTGTGGGTGAAGCCCCTTACTGGTCCCCTTTACCACCGGACTGGTGGACCCTGTCTTCTGATGCTGTCTTTACATGTTGGTTTGTAGCTGTACCATTTCATCTTTCCTATTTTGTCTGGCATCAAACCCTCCCCCACTTTATATTTGGATTACGAACCCCTGGAGGGCCAGGGAATGTGACCAACTCTTTTCCCAAGATTTGTTTAGTGTTCTGCCCACAGTAAAAACGTAATAAATACTACGACTGCAGGTCTTAGTGGATAGAGCACCAACCTGGGAGCGAGAAGGTCAGGGGCTCTGATGCCGGCCCTGCCACATGTCTTCTGTGTGACCTTGAGCAAGTCACTTCACTTCTCAGGTACTCAGTTACCTCATCTGTAAAATGGGGGTTGCCACTGTGAACCCCTCGTGGGACAGGGATTGGGTTCAACCCGATTTGCTTGTAATAATAATAACGTTGGTATTTGTTAAGCGCTTACTATGTGCAGAACACTGTTCTAAGCGCTGAGGTAGACACAGGGGAATCAGGTTGTCCCACGTGGGGCTCACAGTCTTAATCCCCATTTTACAGATGAGGTAACTGAGGCCCAGAGAAGTGAAGTGACTGGCCCACAGTCACACAGCTGACAAGTGGCAGAGCCGGCATTCGAACCCATGACTTGACTCCAAAGCCCGTGCTCTTTCCACGGAGCCACGCTGCTTGTACCCACCCCAGCGCTTGCCTGAAGCATAGTAAGCACGTAACAAACACCACAGTTATTATTACATTCTGTGCCTTGATGAGGGACAGGCGCTGTGTCAGACTTTGTTTCTACTTCAGCGCTTGAGATGTAGTAATGGATACCATCATCACCATCTCATTATTATTGCTTGATTAATGATGGTGATCATCATCATCATAATGATGATGTTAAGTGAATAGGCCCCTCCTCTGACTCTGGCCAGGAATTGGGTCTACTAATTCTTTTGGATCCTTCTGAGCAGGCTCTGCACAGAATAAGTGCGGAATAACTTCCATTGACTCACTGATGGATGGGTTGAGGAGTTTGAGGAGAAGCCAGGGAGGGGAAAGAGACAGAGGAGGGGAGGAGGGGTTGTGAGGAGGGGAGAGGAGGAAGAGGGACAGGGAGGCAGAGGAAGAAAGGAGTGGAGGGTCGTGTTTAATCTGTTGCCGTATAGTTTCTATCTCTCAGAGTAGGTGTAGAAGATGCACTAGGGAGCTTGTTAACCAGAGGAGGATACAGTGTAGAGGACAAGAACCTCCATCACCACCTTATGATCAGGCTCATTTGTATCTTTATTGTTCTCCAGAGTAGAATAACCTTCCCCTTTTCCATTACCCAAGAGAGCTAGAGTAGGGATAGTGAAATATAAAGGGAAACAAAGGGAAAATTCCTCCCTGAAACATTAAAGGTTTTCTTTTGTGTACTCTGCTCTTCACTGTACACATCAAAGGACGACAGGATTCTTCTGGAAATGACAAATCCTCTCTCTTATTTTTGCCTCAGGTTGTGTTTAGTAAATACCAACACATTTCAGAGTCACCTGGTGCATTTGTGTTTCTGTGGAGAAGAGAGCCCCGGGGGGCTGCGATCCTCAAATCTGATTCTCCTCTTGTGCTTCGTGATGTGAACCCCGATAGGCCGCTCAGTCTTATCGGCATTGAACTCCTCACCTGGGACCTTGTAACCAAAGGAGGACACACTCTATCTTCCAAGTAAATCGCTGATCCCATCCCTTTTTCAGCTGAGGCTCCTCAATCTTCATTCATTCATTCAATCATATTTATTGAGCGCTTACTGTGTGCAGAGCACTGTACTAAGCGCTTGGAAAGTGTAATTCGGCAACAAGTGGAGAGAATCCCGGCCCAACAACGGCAGCATTGACCTTCTCGCTAGGGACCTTGTAACCAATGGAGGACACACCTTTATCTTCCAGGTAAATAGATGACCTCCACCCATTTTCCAATGCTTAGCGCCGTGGTCTGCACATCATAAGCACTCAATAAATACCACTGATTGATAGTGTAAAACAAGGAAAGTGTAGTTGTGTCCAGCATGTATTACTCTCTTGGTGAAATGTCTCCTCAGCAAGTTATGCTCTGATGTTTGCTTCCAGTGAGGAAGATCAATAAATGCTATTTAATCAATCAAAAATATGTTCATGGTATTCGTTAAGGGCTTACTTATGTATCAGGCACTGTACTAAATGCTGGGGTATATAGAAGTTAATCAGGTTGGACACAGTCCCTGTCCCACATGGGGCTCGCAGTCTTAATCCCCATTTTACAGATGAGGTGACTGAGGCCCAGAGAAGGAAAATGACTTGTCCAAGGTCACACAGCAGGCAGGTGATAGAGCTGGGTTTATAACCCAGGTCTTCTGACTCCCAAGTCCATACTCTATCTCCTATGCCATGCTGCTTCTTGTATTTATTTGTAAATAAATAAAATAAATAAATAAATTTATTTATTTATTTGTATGTATTTAGCGCTTACTGGGTGCAGAGCACTATACAAACTACCCTGCCCCCTCCTACCTCAGTGGAAAGAGCCCGGGCTTGGGAGTCAGAGGTCATTGGTTCAAATCCCAGCTCTGCCATTTGTCATCTGTGTGACTGTGGGCGTCATTTAACTTCTCTTTGCCTCAGGTCCCATATCTGTAAAATGGGGATTCACTGTGAGCCTCACGTGGGACCACCCGATTACTCTGTATCTACCCCAGCGCTTAGAACAGTGTTCTGCACATAGTAAGCGCTTAAAAAATACCAACATTATCATTACTTAGGAGAGTCTAATACAACTGAATTGGCAGACGCAGTCCCTGCCCACAGTGACCTTCAATCTAGAGTTGATTCTGGCTTTTTTTTTTTGGAGATTCCCACTCTCTGCTTTGTGACTGCACAGAGGCAAGTCTCTAAAGGCTTTAATTGCCAGGAGACAGAAAAAGGGAATGGGTGCCAATGATACAGACTGCAGTGGTTTATTTCCTTTATTTCACTTCTCCGTCCTCCCTTCTGCATCAATTATATACTTGTCTGTGAACCCCTTAAGCACAGGAGCAGAGTGACTTAGCGGAAAGAGCCCCGGCTTGGGCATCAGAGGACGTGGGTTCTTATCTGCCGTGTGACCTTGGGCAAGCCACTTAATGTCTCTGTGCCTCAGTTCCCTCATCTGTAAAAGGGGGATGAAGACTGTGAGCCCCATGTGACAGCCCCACAGTCCCACGTGGGACAACCTGATTGCCTTGTATCTAGAACAGTGCTTGGCACATAGTAAGCACTTAACAAATACCATTTTGTTACTATTATTATTACTGACACCCTCTTCCAGCCCCACAACGCTTATTTAACTGTCCTCATACTCTATTATCCCTATCTCTCATCTTCTTTAATGTCTGTCTTTGTAGACTGTAAACACCTTGAGGCCAGGGACAGTGGCTACCAACCCAGCTCACCACGTAGTAAGCGGTCTGTACCATCATCATCAACCTTATTGTAATTGCACTGAACTTTTCCAATTGCATAGTGCACGTGGTAAGCCGTCAATAAATACCGCCGATCGATTGATCGGTTGGTTGTGTTTGAACACCAGGCCTAGCAGTGCTTTATTTGATTTCGATTTCTGCTCCCAGTCTGCCAAAGGAGCCAGGACTTTATCCCAAAATGCCCCCGAGCTGGCCTCACCGTGACCTCGGCACTCGCGATTCCTCCGTAAGAAAATTCTCTAGGAGATGGATTGGCTGGGGTCCAGAGAACCTGTCTCAGCTAGGCTGGCACGTTTACCCTGCAAAACTGGATCAAGAGGCGTTTCCTGACAGAAACTACCCAGCTGTTGACTGGATCTATGCCGAAGTCAGTTCGGCATTTCAGTTTACAAGCTTGAAAAAGAGAGATCAGTTTATGAAATGTACAAAACGTGTCTGTGCCTTCTGGCCTTCCCTGATTAATTTCTTAACCTCAGTTTCCTCTTCATAACCTTTCATAGCTTGTTTGTTGAGAAGCGGGGTGGTCTAGTGGAAAGAACACAGGGCACTTGGTTCTAATCCCGGCTCCACCTCCTACCTACTGTGTGACCTTCGGCAAGTCACTTCGCTTCTCTCTGCCTCCGCTTCGTCGTCTGTAAAATGAAGATTTAATAACTGTTCACCATCCTATTTAGACTGTGAACCCCATGTGGAACCGAGGTTGGACCCGACCTGGTTATCGTGTATCTACCCCGAGCCCTCTATAGTGCTTGGTACATAGTAAGCACTTAATGAATAACACAGTGGTCGTTATTATTACACCTTATATATGCTATTACTTCAACAGCAGCTCAGGAAATTCTCCCCTTTTCCTTCTAATGCGTTTCCGTAATTAATTTTGTTGTCTGCCACCTCCCTTAGATTGCAAACTCCTCCAAGACAGGGGTCATATCTACCCATTATCTTGTGCTCTCAAGCATTTCGTATAGTGATCTGCCCTCAGTTGACACTGAATAAATGAAATCAATCGATTGATCGACTGTTAGGGGTAAGTCCGTTATAAATACTTGTTCAAATGGCCAAGTGCACGGGAAAGATAAGTACACAAATTCAGGTTTCATTCGTTCGGTCATATTTATCGTGCACTTACTGTGTGCATAACACTCTACTAAGCACTTGGAAAGTTCAATTTGGCAACAGAGACAATCCCTCCCGAACAGCGGGCTCACAGTGTAGAAGAGGGGAGACAGACAACAAAACAAAACAAGTAGAAAGACATCAGTAGTGTCAATATAAATAAATAGAATTATAGATATATTAATTAATTAATGTTGGCATTTGTTAAGCGCCTACTCTGTGCAGAGCACTGTTCTAAGCACTGGGGTAGATACAAAGTGATCAGGTTGTCCCACGTGAGGCTCACAGTCTTCATCCCCATTTACAGATGAGGTAACTGAGGCACCGAGAAGTGAAGTGACTTGCCCAAAGTCACACAGCTGACAGGTGGTGGAGCCGGGATTAGAACCCATGACCTCTGACTCCCAAGTCTGGGCTCTTTCCACTGAGCCACGCTGCTTCATACTCATCGTACTCATTATATATGCTCATATAGTCATCATAGAAAAACAGCGTGGCTCAGTGGAAAGACCTGGGGCTTGGGAGTCATAGGTCATGGGTTCAAATCCCAGGTCCGCCACCTGTCAGCTGTGTGAATTTGGGCAAGTCACTTAACTTCTCCGAGCCTCGGTTACCTCATCTGTAAAATGGGGATGAAGACTGTAAGCCCACGTGGGACAGCCTGATCACCTTGCATTCTCCCCAGTGCTTCGAACAGTTCTTTGCACATAATAAGCTCTTAAAAAGTGTCATTATTATTATTATCATCATTAATAAAATGAATAGAATAATAAACATGTACCTATATACGCAGGTGATGTGGGGTGGGGGAATAGAGCAGAGGGAGGGAGTCGGGGTGATGGAGGGGGAGGAGGAACAGAAGAAAAGGGGGGCTCAGTATGGGAGGGCCTCCTGGAGGAGATGAGCTCTCAGTTTCTAAGTCTTCCCCGATTAAGCCTTCATATCCCTTAACTGTTCTCCCCTCTCAGTCAAATATGCACTTAACTGTGTACCCCTTAAGTACTTTGATTAGCCCCTCAGATTCACAGCGTCTGTGACCATATACTTATACTCCGCTATTTCCTTTATGTGTAATTTATTTTAATGTCTGTCTCCCCTTGTAGATTGTAAGCTCCCTGAGGACAGTGGTGGTATCTACCAATACTATGGTATTTTAGCTTTCCAGGTGTTCAGTATATATATTCTGCACATATAAGCACTCAGTTAATACCACTGATTGATTGACCAGAAAAGATCTTGAATCCAAATTCAAAATGAGTATTTTATTACAGATCCTTCCTATCTCCCCTTGACCCTTACACTTGTTTTCCTCAAGTGATAATGAATGTGGAGAGAGGATTCTCAGTTACATTAAATGTCCTAATATAGTTTTGGTGTCCTGATAGCATGGAATTATTCATTCAGCCAAGTTCTTTGATACAGCACGGGTCTGGGAGTGATGAGGTCATGGATCCTAATCTCAGTTCCGCCACATGTCTTTTGTGTGAGCAAGTCACTTCATTTCTCTGTGCCTCAGTGACCTCATCTGTACAATGAGGATTGAGATTGTGAGCCCCTCGTGGGACAGGGACTGTGTCCCACCCCATCTACTTGTATTCACCCCAGCGCTTAGGACAGTGTCTGGCACATAGTAAGCATTTAATACATACCCTAAAAATAATTATTATTATTACTTGTGATGGCTGAAGGTTCTTGCTTCCAGTGGGCAGGGATTTTCTCCGGACCCCTCGGCCCTCCTTCCAAGCCCTCTGATTGGCTGGCAGGCAGTTCCTGGGTGGTCAGTGGCAGGCCTGGCTGGTCCATGAACATGCTCTCCTTCTCTAAGGACCAGGGTGAAAAGGGTTCAGGAGAGCAAAGGCATTCATGACTAACCTTTAGACAAGTAAACTCGTCAATCTACACATAAACATTTTAATAATAATAATGTTGGTATTTGTTAAGCGCATACTATGTGCAGAGCACTGTTCTAAGTGCTGGGGTAGATTTACAGGGTAATCAGGTTGTCCCACGCGAGGCTCACAGTCTTAATCCCCATTTTACAGATGAGGAAACTGAGACACCAAGAAGTTAAGTGACTCGCCTACACGCACACAGCTGACAAGTGGCAGAGCTGGGATCCGAACCTATGACCTCTGACTCCCAAGCCCCTGCTCTTTCCACTGAACCACGCCGGTTTTATGGGCAGGGAACGGGTCTACTAATTCCGCTATAGTGTGCTCTCCTAAGTGCTTAGCACAGTGTTCTGCATAAAGTACTCAGTAAATGTGATTGATCAATTACCTCACCTCGGCCCTTCACCCCATTCCGCTGAGCCAGGAGCTCTTCATGTTCAGCCAATTCAGAGCTGCCCACTATCCAGCCATAGAAATGAACAAAAATCAATTAGAGGCGCCTTAAAAACTCTTTACCATCAGCTTTAAAGCTCTCAATCACCTTGGCCTTTCTATCCTACTTCCCTAATCTCCTACTACAACCCAGCCTGTACACTTCACTCCTCTAATACCAACCTACTCACTGTACCTCGATCTCATCTATCTCGCTGCCGACTCCTCACCCACACTCTGCCTCTGTCCTGGAACATCCTCCCTCTTCATATCTGACAGATCGTCACTCTCCTTGCCTTCAAAGCCTCAATGAAGGCACATCTCCTCCAGGAAGCCTTCCCTAAGTCCTCATTTCCTCTACACCCATTCCCTTCTACATGATTGTTCCACTTGGATTTGCACCCTTTATTCACCCCTCCCTCAACCCCACAGAACTGATGTACATATTGACAATGTATTTATGTTTATGTCCATCTTCCACCCTAGATAGTAAGCTCTTTGTGGGTAGGGAATGTGTCTACCAACTCTGTTATACTATACTTTCCCAAGAGCTTCATAGAGTGCTCTGCACACAGCAAGCGCTCAATAAAGATAAGTTGTTGATTGAACGATTGGGTCCATAAAGTCCATACAGATCTTTCCAGATGCTCAGATATGGGTGGCCACCCCTCCCAGGGAGTAGCTGGAACAATCATCACTGGTCGTATTTATTAAGCACCTACTTTGTGCTGCAGCCTGTGCGAAGCACTTGGGAGAGTAAAACAAGAGAAGATGCAGTCCTGGCTCTCCACTGGCTCCCTTCATCTCTCCACACGAAGCAAAATCTTCACCTTTGGCTTCAAGACCTGGAGGCTCTCCACCCCCTGGCTCCAAATCACACCTGCTCTCTTGACCTGGCTATTCCCCAAGGTGCTGACTTGGTTCTTCCCAAGCCAACCTTCCAGCTGTACCTCACTCTAGGCCTCCTGCCTCCTTTCTTTCTCTCACAGTGTTCCCATGACTTGGAACTCCCTCCCTCCCCACATCAGACAGACCACGGCTCTCCCCGCATCCAAATCCTTCCTTGAAACCCATGTCCTCCAACTAGCTTTCCCCCATTCATTTTCCACTCCCTTCAGTCATATCTCCTTCAGCTAAGTCTGGCATTTACACTCAGGTTCCCACCTTCCTTAGTACTCATGAATATATGTCTATTCAGTGTATTCATTTTTGACCTTCTGTGGTTGTATTTATATTTCCGTCTTCTCTGTTTGAATGGTAGTTCTCTGTGGGCAGTGTATGCATCACTTCTTCATTCCATATTTCTCAAGAGTCTAGTGTGGTGCAATACACCAAGTGGATGCTCGATAAACATCACTACTGTTACGACGACGACAACAACAACTACTTTGACTAATCTAAATCTACCAATCAATCAGTGTTCATTCATTCATTCATTGAATAGTATTTATTGAGCGCTTACTATGTGCGGAGCACTGTACTAAGCGCTTGGAATGAACAAGTCGGCAACAGATAGAGACGGTCCCTGCCGTTTGACGGGCTTACGGCCTAATCGGGGGAGACGGACAGACGAGAACAGTGGCAATAAATAGAGTCGAGAGGAAGAACATCTCGTAAAAACAATGGCAACTAAATAGAATCAAGTCAAAGGTGAATGTTTCCTGTATACCAAGGACTATACTTAGTACTTGAAAGAACACGTTCCCTGCCCTCAAGGAGCTTACCGCCTAGAGGGGGACACAAATAGGAAAAGAAATATTACTACTACTACAACAACTATTACTTGAGAGCCAAGTTAGATGTTGGTGGTTCTGAGTGTGATTGGGAAATTGGGGGAAAATGAGGAGTTCTGGTTTGGATATGTTAAGTTGGAGGCATCATTGGGACATCCAAGTAGAGAGGTTTGGAAGGCAGGAGAAAAGGTGAGACGAAAGAGAAAGAAAGAGATCAGGGCTGGAGATGTTGATTTGGGAATCACCTGCATAGAAATGGTAGTTGAAGCCATGGGAGCGAATGAGTTCTCCAGGGGAGTGGGTGTAGATGGAGATTGGAAGGGGACCCAGAATTGAAACTTGTGGGAGTCCTACAGTTAGCCAGTGAAAGGCAGAGGGGGGGACTGAGAATGAGTAGCCAGAGGGAGTACAGAAGACTCAGGAGAGGAAAATGTCAGTGAAGCCGAGTTTGGAAGATAATCATGATGATATTTGTTCAGCTCTAACTAGGTACCAAGCACTGTTCTAAGTGCTGGGTGGTTACAAGGTAATCAGGTTGTCCCATGTGGGGCTAACAGTCTTAATTCCCATTTTACAGATGAGGTAACTGAGGCACAGAGAAGTTGTGACTTGCCCAAAGTCACAAAGCTGACAGGTGGCGGAGCCGGGATTAGAACCCATGACCTCTGACTTCCAAGCCCGGGTTCTTTCCGCTGAGCCACGCTGCTTCTGTTGATGATGATGATGATGTTTTCGGGAGGAAAGGGTGGCCCACAGTGTTGAAGGCAGCTGAGAGGTTGAGAAGGATTAGGATAGAGTAGAGGCCATTGATGATGTTGATGTTGATGATGTTGATGATGATTATTGCATCAGCCTCCTTGCTGACCTCCTTGCCTCCTGTCTTTCCCCAGTCCTGTTGATACTTCACTCTGCCACCTGGATCGTCTTTCTGCAGACATTCAGTCCATGTTTCCCACTCTTAAAGAACTTCCAGTAGTTTTCCACCCACATTTTCATCGAACAGGAACTACTTACCATTGGCTTTAAAACATTTACTGATCTTCTCTGTGCCTCAGTTACCTCATCTGTAAAATGGGGATTAACTGTGAGCCTCACGTGGGACAACCTGATTCCCCTGTATCTACCCCAGCGCTTAGAACAATGCTCGGCACGTAGTAAGCGCTTAACAAATACCAACATAATAATAATAATAATAATTATTATTATTATCTTCTTCCTACCTTACTTCCCTGATTTTGCAGAGGAGAGAGAACAGTTGAAGCCATGGGAGCAAATGGGTGTAGACAGAGAATAGAAGGAGACCTAGAATCTGCTTTGCTAGTTCACCGCCTATCGTCAATCAATCAATCAATCAATCAAGCAAGCAATATTACTGGAGCATTTGCTGTGTGCAGAGCACTCTACTAAATCCTATTACCCAGCCACTTTATGGCTCCACCACTCCTCTGAGCTGAAATCTGAGTTTCTCTTGATCATTTTTTATATTTCTCCTTTTTCCCTTTGTGAAAGCCGGGCTCTTCCTCTATATCAGGACATTTTCACAACTCTTTGAAGCCATGGTTATTTCTGGGAAGACAGAGTCCTTGAACCTTCCATAAAGAGACTTAAATCTTGATTTCCCTATTTCCTGAATATGCTCACTGATGAGTTTTCCATAGCATGGGTGGGTGTGAGAATGCATAGCAGTGCTGTCACTGATCCGGGGAGGAGCGGGGAACAGCTGAAGAGTGAGCAGGTAGCAGGACAGACAGCCAATCAAAACTCAATTGTGCTTGGATCAGGGCTGGAGAAAGGTAGGAATTGATGACCCAAACGGAATTTGGAGACTACTTATGGGTTGCATTTAGGGAAAATTTTCTACTCTGCCCGTGATTTGAAGAATTGAAAACTGAGAAGCAGCATGACTTAGTGGTTACAGTGCCTGGTACATAGTAAGTACTTAGCAAATACCATCATCATCATCATCATTATTATTATTAAAGCGCCCAGGCTTGAAATTCAAGCGATTTTGGGCCCTAAGCCCGACTCTGCTATGGGCCTGCTGTATGACCTTGGACAAGCCACCAAACTTCTCTGACCCTCAGTTTCCTCATCTGTAAAATGGGGATTCTATACCACTTCTCCTTTGAATTTAGTCAGTGTGGGAGAGGGGCTGTGTCTGATCTGATTTTCTTATAGCTACTCCACCACTTAATACAGTGCTTCACACATAGAAGGAGCAGAGAAATACTAAAATAATACAGACACTTTATCTAAAGACTCAAAATAATAACAATAGTCTTAGCAGAAAATCCAACACTTCAGTTTGCTACTGTTGTGGTTCTTTGTTCACAAGCAATCTTGGCAATTTGACAGAAGATTTAGGAAATTGTCTTTCAAAAAGATTTCAGCCTGACTCCACTGAAATTTTGTTTTAGAAAACTCTTTAGCGAGTTTATTCACCAAAACACAATCCATTTCCATCAGCATTTCCAACAGCTGAAAATGATGGAATTTCTGAAAATGCTTTTTAACAACTATTAGGACAATAAACCCAGCAACATTTTTGAGCAAACTCAGACATTTCAATCACAGTGGAGTAGAGCTATGTAAGTTAATAATAATAACCTCGGTATTTTTTATGGTATTTGTTAAGCGCTTACTATTTGCCAGACACTGTTCTGTGCGCTGGGGTAGGTACAACATAATCAGTTTGGATACAGTCCCTGTCCCACATAGGACTCCTTGTCTTAATCCCCATTTTACAGATGAGGGAAATAAAGAACAGAAAAGTTAAGTGACTTGCCCAAGATCAAAGAACAGACAAGTGGCAGAACTGGAATTAGAACTCATGACCTTCTGACTCCCGGACCCGTGCTCTATCCACTTGGTCATGGTAATCACCAACTATATTCCAAGTACTGGGATAGGTTAAAGATAATCAGGTTGGATATAGTTCCTGTTCTACATGAGGCTCATAATCGGAAAGGGAGGGGGAACAGGTATTGAATCCCCATTTCACACGTAAGAAAACTGAAGCACAGAGAAGTTAAGGGCAGAGCTGGGACTAGATGTCTACGTAATCATGTACGTATCCAAAATTAGGTACATGTCCATTATTATGCACAGATCCATAATTTATGTATTCATAAAATTCATAAAATACATAATACATTCTGTCTCCCCCTCTAGACTGTAAACTCCTTTTAGGCAGGGAACATGTCTATGAACTCTGTTGTGTCGCACTCTCCCAAACACTTGGTTCAGTGGTCTTCCCACAAAATACACTCAATAAATACCACTGATGGATTAGAATTCAACTCTCCTGAGTCCCAGGCCTGTGCTCTTCCCACTAGGCAACACTGCTCCTAAGGAGACCTGACGATCAGGAAATGTGAATTTCATTTTATCTTCTGCATCATCTTGGACAAATTACAGCTCTTTACCATTTCAGAGTATGGCAGCTGGTCTTCCAGCTTTACACTGCAATTGTAGTCCAATCCATAGCCGGTTGGATCCTTGTCTGTCTGGGATTCACAGCCGGAAGCATTTATAGCTGATTTTTTTAATTTCAGCATCCTTCTTCCTCCGCTGAGTTCCTTGGCTCAGCAACAGGGCCTGAATTCGCAGGGGCCTGGGGGTGAAGGTGAGATCTGGAGTGAGGAGGAGGGGCAGGGGTCTCCCACTGAAGAGATCTACTTTCAGATCAACCAGGTCTTCTTCCTTAAATGAGTCTGTGTCATGTCATTACGTTATGCCGCATGCCTGGATAAATGCACATGACATCACATGTGCCTCCGTGTCCCCTATTTTCAAGAGCCATTGAAAACCACCCCATCTCGGAGTTTTCATTTTTAATTGCTCAAAGGACCAAATTTACACTAGAGAGGCCAGTGTTCTCCAAGTTCTTTGTGATATGTCATTGAAAGCCATGACTTGGGAACTGGAGCACCGAATTAAAATATCACACTTCGGTGTTATTTTCCTTTTGTTCTACTGTGCCTTTCTTTCCATGTACATCCTTTTAGTTAGGTCTCAAGATTAATTCTCTTTTTGCTATTCACACAATGGTGATCTGTAATAAATGGCGAAATATATTCATATTTTTCAGGAAAAATGATTGCATTCATCCTACCTAGTGCAGCAGTAATTCTTATTTTATTCAATGGAGTTACCATGAAAGTCACAGTAAATCTTGGAAAATCTTGTCTGGTAACATTTAGTGTCTGTCACCATTGTATAGTAAATAATGTCGATAAAAGGGGTTTAAAGTATGCGTTGGTTTTGGAGAAAAGGGAAGAAAACTCCAACATGTTAAAATTTTGGCTTTGCCAACTTAATTAGTCAAAATTTAGAAACTCAGAAGTTCTGCATTACACCCAGCTCCCACTAATTTCCAGCTGAATCGTGTGAGAGAAGAGAAACAAAGGCATATTGTCCTTATATAGATCAAACCTACTCCCCTTTCCTATCAATGAGTTCTAGTCATGAAATCCTAATTCCCAAGGGACTGTCCTTTAAGCCTTCAAGAGACATTTAGCCAATTGAATTTGGGATTTATTTATTGCGAGATCTTTCACAGGTCCATATTAACTTTAAAGATAATCATGCACCATAAATAAAAACATCACCTTTATTGGCAATGTGACATTGAAAAGTTTTCCGCCTTTAATATCAACATAACATTTTGTCCAGAGTCGCTAGGGAACTCAGAAAACGCAGGTATAGCCTTCGTTGTATTTGAAAATGTCCCTGGGGATGGGGGTGTATGCTGCGAGGAGGTATATTCTCTTCCCCACTGGGCCTGTCAAGATAGATGTACCAATCAGTGGTATTTGAGTGTTTAATGTGAGCAGAGCACTGTACCAACACTTGGGAGAGTACAGTAGAGTTAGTAGACATGATTCTGCCCTCAAGAAGCTTCCAGTCTACTGTGTGTGAAGTACAGAGCTGAGCACTTGTGAGAGTACAATGGAGGGGGTAGACATAATCCCTGATCTAGCTGTGTTGTGGGCAGGTTGGCCCATCTCCGCAAATCACACCCCCCCCGATATAGAAACACGCAGAGGTGGAAACCGTTCTCTTATGGATCCCCGCTGGCCACCGGATCATGGGAAAAAGAGGAGGGCAGAAGGGAGAGCAGAGTGGCACAGGTGAGGTGGGGGATCCCCTCTGGGGCACTCCATGGGGGGTGAGGGTTGTTACCTTGGGCTGAGCAATGGATTCAAATATTTCGTCGCTCAGACTCCAACCGGTTTCCACGTCAGCTCCGGGGGACTCCTTTCCTCTCAGAGATCGAGGATGAAATGTCTGCCGCAGTGAAGCCACCAGTGAATAGGTATGGTTCCTTTGCCCCACCGTCCCTCCCCTTTCCCTCGCCCACAGCCTTCCTAGTCTCCTTTCCAGCAGAGTGTTGAGCCAAGAACTGTACTAAGACCTGGGATAAATACAAGCTAACCAGGTGGGACACAGTCCATGTCCCACATCCCACAATCTTAATCCCAGTTTTAGAGTTGAGGGAACTGAGGTCCAGAGAATAATAATAATGATAATAATTATGACATTTGTTAAGCGCTTACTATGTGCCTGACACTGTACTAAGTGTTGGGGTGGGTACAAGCAAATCAGGTTGGACACAGTGCCTGTCCCCCGTGGGGCTCCCGGTCTC
This sequence comes from Ornithorhynchus anatinus, assembly GCF_004115215.2. Lineage (NCBI taxonomy): Eukaryota > Metazoa > Chordata > Mammalia > Monotremata > Ornithorhynchidae > Ornithorhynchus > Ornithorhynchus anatinus. The sequence goes on along the minus strand of NC_041732.1, from coordinate 107,852,797 downwards.
AATTCCCATTTTACAGATGAGATAACTGAGGCCCAGAGAAGTGAAGTGACTTGCCCAACGTCACCCAGCAGACAAGTGGTGGAGCCTGGATTAGAACTCAGGTCCTTCTGATGCCCAGGCCTGTGCTGCATTCACTATGCCACGCTGCTTCTCCTTTCTCCCCAACCCCTACTCCCACTGGGTCTATTCTTGGAACTTTTCTTTTTCCTCCAGGTCACTGTGACAGAGGTCACCGCCCTTGAGGAGCAAGTACTAGCTGCTTTGAGAATATTTTGGAACCACAAACACATTCGAACACTCCCAGTTTACAGTTATAAATTGTCCTGAGTGAAAAGAAGGAAAACCGTATTAATCCTTGAGCATTGAACGATGTAACCAAATCAAACATTTTTCTAAAGATTTTGCAATCCTGTTTCCACCCTCTTCATTCTCCAGCGACGGCTCTTTTCAAGGATCCAGATAACCTCCTTCTCTCCTCAGCTAATGTTCTCTACTCCGTCGTTATCCTTTTTGTCCTCCTGCTTGCCTTCTGCATTGGGGACCACTCCCTTCTGAATACTGCAGCACTCCTGGTTCTCCTCTCCTGGTTCCTCTCTCAGATTTCTGGCCACTGCTTCTCCGTTCCTTTGGCTGGCTTCTCCTCTGCTTCCCACCACTTAACTGGGTGGGTCCCTCAGTTTCAGACTTAATTTCCCTTCTATTTTCCTTTTAGATCCACTTCTTTAAAAAACTTAATCATTCCCGTGGCTTCACATTCCATCTCTAAGTGGATGATTCCCAAATCTACCCCTCCAGCCCCTACCTCTCTCCTCAGCAATTTTGTTTCTTCTCCTGCCTCTACGCTGAGGTACGAGTGGAATTTCAAGCTCAAAATGGCCTGAAACTGAATTCCTCGTCTTCTCTCCCAAATCCTCTCCGACAGTTTCCATCACTGTTTTCAACACATCCAACTTCCCCATTTTTCCAGCCTTTAACATTGGCATTATTTCATGCTTCCACCTCTATCTGCATAGTCACTGCCACCAAATCCTGTTGGTTCTTCCTCTAAATTATTGCTAGAATCTGTCTCTTCCTCTCCATCCATCCTGCCACCCAGCTGGTCCTGATACTTGTTATATGCTGGTTTGACTATTATATTAGCCTCCTCACCAATATCCCTGCCTCTTCTTTCTCGCCTCCCTTATCCATACTTCACTTTGCTGTCTGGTTCATTTTTCTTAAAAAACCCTAAAAAACTAATTAGCATTCACATACAAAACATACATATAACTCCCTATTCCTCAGAAACCTCGAATGATTGTCCATCAGATGGAAACCCCTAGCCATTGGCTTCAAACCCCTCAATCAGATTTCTCCCTCTTCCTTAGCGTCACTTTTTCCCCTCACTATATCCCAGCTCACACTCTTAGTTCCTCACAAGATGACCAACTCAGTTTTGGTCTTTGTCGTCTCAACCTCTGCTGACTTTTTGCTCACACCTTCTCCTCTTTCAGGAACTTCTTCACACTTCATGTTGGACACCTCACTGCTCTCTCCATTCTTAAAGCCCTCCTGAGAAGCAGTGTGGTTCAGTGGAAAGAGCACGGGCTTGGGAGTCAGAGGTCATGGGTTTGAATCCCGGCTCTGCCGCTTGTCAGCTGTGTGACTGTGGGCAAGTCACTTAACCTCTCTGTGCCTCAGTTATCTCATCTGTAAAATGGAGATTAACTGTGAGCCTCACGTGGGACAACCCGATTACCCTGTATCTACCCCAGCGCTTAGAAAAGTGCTCTGCACATAGTAAGCGCTTAACAGATATCAACATTATTATTATTATTAGGCTGTTTTCCCCAGTTCAGTTCTACTCTGCCCTGTATGTATCCCTCACAACTGTCTCCAAGAGGCCTTTCCTGACTAGGCCCTCAATTTCTCCTATTTCCTCTCTTTTCTGAGTCATTTGGATCTTTGATATCCATCCTACCCTCAGCCCCATAGCACATATGTACATATCTTTTATTGATATATTATAAATTCCTTATTTATTTATATTAATACCAGTCTCCCCCTCTAGCCTGTAAACTCATTTTGGGTAGGGAATGTGCTAATTCTGTTCTATTGTACTCTCCAAAGTACTTAATGCAGTGCTCTGCCTACAGTAAGTTCTCAATCAATACCACTGATTGATCAATTTTTCCCCATCTGTAATTTGATAAGAATAGTGATTGTAATAATCGATGGGATATTTGTTAAGCACTTACTATGTTTCAAACACTTTACTAAGTGCTGGGGTAGAAACAACATAATCAGGCCGGTGTGGTGTTCACAGCCTCAGTAGGAGTGAGAACAGGTATTGAATCCCCATTTTGCAGATGAGGAAACTGAGGCGCAGAGTAAAGTGATTTGCCCAAGCTCACACAGCTGGCAAGTAGTGAAGACGAGATTAGAACACAGGACCTCTGACTCCGATAGGCATGTGCTCTTTTCCCAAAGCTACCCTGCTTCTCAAATCATTTTATTGTCTCTCACTTTAGACTGTGAGCTCTTTGTGGACCCGGATTTGATGTGTCTATCAAATCTGCTATATTTTTACCTCCCAAATGTCTCAGGCAGTGCTCAGCACAAGGTAAGCCCTTAATGAATACCATCGATTGATTTATTGATTGCCATTTCACCACTGCCTTGTTGTGGACGGGGAATGTCACTGCTTATTGTTGTGTTGTACTTTCCCAAGTGCTTAGTACAGTGTTCTGCATACTATAAGCGCTCAATAAATACTGTAGAATGAATAATAATTCACAAGCCCCTGTACTAATTAAAAATATATTTAAAACACATTATTACTTAACCTGTAAGTCAATCCATCATTCATATTTATTGAACATATTCTCGCTTCCTTCTTCGGCCTATCTATATCCATCAGTGGTATTTATTGAGTGCCTACCGTGTGCAGAGAAGCAGCGCGGCTCAGTGGAAAGAGTGCGGGCTTGGGAGTCAGAGGTCACGGGTTCAAATCCCGGCTCCGCCGCTAGTCAGCTGTGTGACCTCGGGCAAGTCACTTAACTTCTCTGTGCCTCAGTTAACTCATCTGTCAAATGGGGATTAAAAAACTGTGACCCCCACGTGGGACAACCTGATCACCTTGTATCCCCCTGCACTTAGAACAGTGCTTTGCACATAGTAAGCGCTTAACAAATACCCCAATTTATTTATTTTACTGTTCTAAGTGCTCGGGAGAGTACAAAACAACAGCGTGGGTAGAGACGTTCTCTGCACACAACGAGCTTACACTCCAGAGGGGTATGCAGACATTTATATAAATAGATGAGTTGTGGATGTCTACCTACGTGCTACGATTTACCGATTTGTCCATTCCAAGCGCTTAGGACAATGCTCTGCACATAGTAAGCGCTCAATAAATACTACTGAACGAATACGAGGCTGAGGGTAGGGTGGATATCAAGCACTTACAAGGTCCAGATCCAAGTCCAACGGCAACACAGAAGGGAGAAAAAGGAGAGTTTAATTGAGGAAGGCCCGTTGGAGGAGATGTGACCTTAATAAACCTTCGAATGTAGGGAGGGTGAATGTCTAGCATATATGAACAGGGAGGGAGTTTCATTTTAGGATCTGTCTTCCCTATTACTAATAAGGGTGAGTTTAAAAGACTCTGATCAATCCGTCAATCTATCAGTGATATTTATCAAGTGCTTACTGAGTGCGGAGCACTGTACTGAGCGCTTCAGAGAATACAATACGGCGGAGTTGATAGATACAGTCTCAGCCCTCAAGGAGTTTACAGTACAGTAGGGAGGGAGGCATTAAACTAAATTACTGACAGGGGAAGCGGGAGATTATAAGGATATGGTTACAGGTGGGGGGGTGGGGCGATTAAGAGCTGAAGAGACACTGACACAAACACCCAAGAGACAAGGAAGGGAAGGAGAATAGGGACGGGGTGTGGAGAATAAATAGATAGAATCTTGATTCTATTTATCTTGATTCTATTCATTGACATTGTTCTTGTCTGTGTCCCCCGATTAGACTGAAAGCCTGTCAAACGCAGGGACCGTCTCTATCTGTTGCCGATTTGTCCATTCCAAGCGCTTAGTACAGTGCTCTGCACATAGTAAGCGCACAATAAATGCTATTGAATGAATGAATGAATGGAGAGGTTAATCAGGAAGGGCTTCTCAAAGGAGATGTGATTTTAGTAGGATTTTGACAGTGGGGACTGTAGCCCAGCGCTTAGAACAGTCCTCTGCACATAGTAAGCGCTTAACAAATACCAACATTATTAGCGGTCTGGCAGATATGAAGAGAGAGCCGGTCCAAGGGAAGGATGGAGGGCGTGAGCAGAAGATCCATGATGACGGAAATAAGATGGTGGCCCAGTGAGTAAGCTCCTTGAGGGCAGAGATCACGTCGCATTGCGGAGAGCCCCTCCCACTCCCAATCCCAGCTCTGCTGTGATCAGGGAATACATCTGTTATATTGTTATTATTGAGCGCTTAGTACCTTGATCTACTTACAATAAGTGCTCAGTAAATATGATTGGTTGATCGAGTGAAGCCCATCCCTTGCATTGTCCCTGACCTGGGGATCCCAGGAGACCCAGGGGCTGAGGGGACCACAGGCCAGCCAGAAAGCTGCTCCCATCTTCCCCCTCTCTCCGGCCAGTCTGGGACGTCTACCGACCCAGCGATGTTTTCAGGGGCTTGGAGATCACTGGGATGACTCGAGTGGGGAGCAGAAGGAGCAGACCTGTTCTGGCCTAGAGGATCCCCTGGAAAATAGAACCATAGGCCTGAATCTCAGAAGTGGTCTCCATCCACCTAGAAACAACTGAAGGCCGAGGCACGAGGCTGTGTGGCTTAGTGGATAGAGCCCGGGCCTGGGAGTCAGAAGGACCTGGATTCTAATCCTGGCTCTGCCACTCTTTTGCTGTGTGACCTTGGGCAAGTCACTTCATTTCTCTAGGCCTCAGTGACCTCACCTGTTAATTGGGGATTGAGACTGGGAGCCCTATATGGGAGAGGGACTATGTCCAACCCGATTTGCTGGTATCCATCCCAGTGCTTAGAATAGTGCTTGGTACATAGAAAGTGCTTAATAAGTACCATATTTATTTTATTTTACAAACTTCAAGGCCTCCTTCCTCCTGCCCCAGGAGGTCCCTGATGGCCTCGACCAGCACACACTTCTAACGGGACACCCTGGCCGGGGGCGACACACAGGTTGCTCTCCCTTTGGCTCCCTGACTGTAACTGACCTAACAATCTGTCTCTCCCTGATGAACTGTAGGTCTTCAAATTATGGGATCGTGTCTAGATCATTGTACTTGTACAATGTACACTGTACTTGTATCATCGTACCAAGCGCTTAGTAGAGTGTTCTGCTCACAGTAAGTGCTCAGTGAAAGCCGTTGATTGATCAGGGACGGTCTGAGACCCGCCCAGAGAAGTGAAGTGACTTGCCCAAGGTCACAGAGCAGACGGGTGGCAGAGCTGGGATTAGAGCCATTACCTTCTGACTCCCAGGCCTGGGTTCTATCCCCTACGCACTCCTGGCCAGACCTGTTGCTGTTCTCCTCCTGTGGAGCAGAGTAGACCGTGGTTTACCCACATCCTTGCTCAGGGTAAACCAGGCCTCCGCGGGCCCCTGCGTATGGACGGCACTTGCATTTTCCAAATCGTTTGCACCTCCGTTTTTCTCATTCCCTTCTCACCACCCCTCTCTGGAGGGCACCATGGCCTAGTGGAAAGAACACGGGCCTGGCCGGGAGAGGATTCTGGGTTTTAATCCCAGATCTGCCAAATCCTTACTCTGTGACCTTGGGCCACTCACTCAATTTCTGGGTGCCTTATTTTCCTTATCTGTAGAATGAGATTTCAGTGCCTTTAGAATATGAACCCCATATGGGATAGGGACTGAGTCCAACTTGATAAACCTGCACCTACCCCAGTGCCTAGAACAGAGTGAGTGGCTAACAGATACAATTTAGTCAGAAGAAAGGAGAGAAATGAGCTCCACCACTTACTTGCTGTCTGACCTTGGACGAGTGACTTCATTTCTCTGAGCCTCAGTTTCCTCATCTATAAAATCTAAACCAAATATCCGTTCTCCCTCTCCTTACACTGTGATACCTGTTTGGCACAGGGACAGTAAGACACTGTCTTACCTGATAATCTTGTACCTACACCAGCATCTAGCACATTACCCTATTTATTTTGTTAATGAGATGTACATCGCCTTGATTCTACTTATTTGATATTGTTTTAATGAGATGTTCATCCCCTTGTTTCTATGTATTGCTATTGTTCTTGTCTGTCCGTCTCCCCCGATTAGACTGTTAGCCCGTCAAAGGGCAGGGACTGTTTCTATCTGTTACCGATTTGTACATTCCAAGTGCTTAGTACAGGGCTCTGCACATAGTAAGCGCTCAAAAATACTATTGAATGAATGAATACAGGGTAAGGGCTTTTAAGTACCATTATATTATTATTATCACTGTTATTGTTATTATTATTATTATTATTATTATTGTAATTAGGCCTAGACTCCAAGTTTCCAGATTTTTGGCCCTGTTAGTTAGTTGGTTATTTGATTGAGTACCTACTAGGATCTAAAGCAGTCACAGATGAGACAGTTTGTGTTATTTCTCTCCCCTGCCATCCTTCACTCTGCCGTGTCCACACATCGTAGAAGAAATAAGGAACAGCACTGTATACAGTGAATATGAATTAACTGATCAGAGGAGGAATCCAGGGGTATGATGTCGTCTGTAATGATCAAACCGGCATCGTCTTTGGGAGAAACGAAAGGCAAGTTTTCTATCATCTCCCAAGTGCTTAGATGGTAAAATTAGACATTTTTAAAGGCATTTTCATGCAGAGCCTTAAAGTCATCTATAGTGAGACAGGACATTATCCCCCTAAGGATTTCCTACATGTGGAATTGATTACCCTTCATTGTTTTAATTGTATTGGATGAGAGACTATCATGTCAGAATTTTAAAATGATCTATTGCACCTGACATCTCAGACATGCAAAGAAAATCAATGGAGCGGCAAACCTATAGCCATGATAGGCGATGTGTGCATAGACGCAAACATCCACAAAACTGCAAGGGGTAAAAGAATCGATAATGAATTAAGTTCATCCACCATGGATATTCTGTAAGTGAAGTGAGGCTACAGAGAGTAGGAGGTAACAGCATGCCCCAGAATAAAAATAAAATCTGAAAAGACTCTTTCCTATCCATCTGCTCCATGAGTGTTGCTTCTCTTTGAGGGAAAATAACCTCTTCCAATGAAAACCATCTGCATTAATTCAGAGTTTGTAATTACACAATATCTAAAAGACAACAGCTCGTTGTGGGCAGGGACTGTGTCTACCAACTCTGTTACAGTGTATTCTCCCAAGTGACTAGTACAGTGCTCCGTACACAGTAAGTGCTCAGTAAATACCATTTATAGATTGATCCAGCATGTTCATGGCCAATCTGCGCCCAGGTATTTATTATCTGGGAGGGCAGGGCAAAATCAGGGGGTGAAAGAGAAGGTGCTCCCTAAAACTTCCCCGTTCCCACAGCCTGCCGCTGGCCTGGAATTCCATGCCGCTTCTCATCTGACGGATAATCACTCTCTCCACCTTCCGAGCCTTATTACAACCACATCTCTTCCAAGAAGCCTTCCCTGACTAAGCACTCCTTTTCTCTTCTCCCCCTCCCTACCGAATTGCCCTTGCACTAGGATTTGCACCCCTTATTCACCTCATCCTCAGTCTCAGGGCACTTGTGAACATATCCATAATTTATTAATTTATATTAGCATCTCTCTCCCCCGCTAAACTGTAAGTTCACTGTGGGTGGGGAACATGTCTACCCACTCTGTTAGATTGTACTCTCCCCAGCACTTAGTGCAGTGCTCTGCACACGGTAAGCACTCAACCAATATGACTGTTTGAGTGATGGCTTAGAATGAATAGCAGATTTTTTTAAAAAAATAGGCTTTCTTTCCAAGTGTGTAAGGGATTCTATTGAGGAATGTGAAAATGTGAATGGGCTCTCATATTATCGATCAATCTATTGGTGATTTTTATTAAGTTCTGTGTGCAGAAGACTGTACTAAGTGTTCAGGGGAGTTCAGTACAACAGAGCTGGTACATATGTCCCCTGCCCACAATGAGCTAAGAGTCAAGAGGGAAAGGGGAAAATGAGAGCTTACTGTGCCTTGTTCTCACATGTCCCTCCGTCGACCCCTGGCCCACGTCCTATCTCTGGCCTGGAATGCCCTCCCTCCTCAAATCCGCCACACAATCACACTTCCCCCCTTCAAAAGACCTCTAAGGAAGGCTCACCTCCTCCGGGAGGCCTTCCCAGACTAAGCTCCCCTTTTCTTCTCTCCCTCTCCCCTCCCCATTGCCCTGACTCACTCCCTTTGCTCTAACCCTCTCCCCACATCAGAGCACTTGTGAATACATGTACGTATTTATAATTCTATTTATATTCTCACTCTAGGCTTCTAGGCTGTCCATCACCTTGTCCCTTCCTACCTCTCCTCCCTTCTGTCTTTCTACCGCCCACCCCGCACGCTCCGCTCCTCCGCCGCCCACCTCCTCGCCGTCCCTCGGTCTCGCCTATCCCGCTGTCGACCCCTGGGCCGCCTCCTCCCGGGGTCCTGGAGTGCCCTCCCTCCTCAGGGTCATTGGGTTGTCCCATGTGGGGCTCACAGTCTTCATCCCCATTTTACAGATGAGGGAACTGAGGCCCAGAGAAGTGAAGTGACTTGCCCACAGTCACACAGCTGACAAGTGGCGGAGCCGGGATTAAGGCATGATCGATTCTAATTCTCTTCCCCTCTTCAAATCCTTACTTAAAGCTCACCTCCTCCGAGAGGCCTTCCCACACTGAGCTCCCCCCTTTTCCCTCTGCGCCCTCTGCCCCCCCTTCACCTCTCCGCAGCTAAGCCCTCTTCTCCCCCCTTTCCCTCTGCTCCTCCCCCTCTCCCTTCCCATCCCTCAGCACTTTATTCCTCTGCTCAACTGTATATATCTGCATCACCCTATTTATTTTGTTTAATGAGATGTACATCACCCTGATTCCATTTATTTGCCATTGTTTTAATGAGATGTTCTTCCCCTTGACTCTATTTATTGCCACTGCTCTTGTCTGCCCGTCCCCCCCGATTAGACTGTATACCCATCAAAGGGCAGGGACTGTCTCTATCTGTTGCCGATTTGTCCATTCCAAGCGCTTAGTACAGTGCTCTGCACATAGCGCTCAAAAAATACCATTGAATGAATGAAGGAATGAATATTAATGATGTGTATATATCTATAATTCTATCTATTGATATTGATGCCATTGATGCGTATTTACTCGTTTCGATGCCTGTCTCCCCCGTTCTAGACTGTGAACCCGTTGCAGGCAGGGATCGTCTCTATCTGTGGCTGAATTGTACTTTCCAAGCGCTTAGTACGGCGTTCTTGCACACAGTAAGCGCTCAATAAATACGACTGAATGAATGATCGAAAGAATGTGATTTTAATAGGACTTTGAAATTTTAATAGGACTTGAGAGTTTTTTGGAGATGTGATTTTCAAGGTGGGGAGAGTGGTGTTCTGTCAGATATGACAGACGTTCTCCCATAACATATGTTTTTCATCTGTGCTGCGGCTGAAACCCCCTCAGGGAATCGAAGGACAATCTTCTGCCGATGCACGTCTGCCTGCTGGAACGTTGATGCAACATTGACGGAGAGGTCTGGGTGTGCGAAGGCGGTATTGACCGTGCAAGCCATTTCCCTGGACGGCAGGCTCCCCTCGTCAGAGGAGAACCGAGTGTCAGAAAATTATGTGAGGTCTTTACTGCAAAACTACTAGTAGTAGTAAGTTTGGTATTTGTTAAGCGCTTCCTGTGAGTCAGGTACTATATTAAGCGCTGGGGTGGATACAAGCAAATCGGGTTGGACGCAGTCCCTGTCCTACGTGGAGCTCACAGTCTCAATCCCCATTTTATAGATGAAGTAACTGAGGCACAGAGAAGTTAGGTGATTTGCCCCAGATCACACAGCAGACATGTGGCGGAGCTGGAATTAGAACCCATGACCTTCTGACTCCCAGGCCCGGGCTCTAGCTACGAGGCTGTGCTGCTTCTCCTTCCGCTATCGCTGCTATTATTGCACTTGCATCTGTGACCTCTGAGGCCTCGCTATTCCCCTCCTCCCGGGCCCTACAGCACTTATAATAATAATAATGTTGGGATTTGTTAAGCGCTTACTATGTGCAGAGCACTGTTCTAAGCGTTGGGGTAGACACAGGGGAATCAGGTTGTCCCACGTGGGGCTCACAGTCTTCATCCCCATTTGACAGATGAGGGAACTGAGGCCCAGAGAAGTGAAGTGACTTGCCCACAGTCACACAGCTGACAGATCTAACTGGGAAGCGGCGTGGCTCAGTGGAAAGAGCCTGGGCTTCGGAGTCAGAAGTCATGAGTTCGACTCCCGGCTCTGCCACTTGGCAGCCTTGTGACTGTGGGCGAGTCACTTCACTTCTCTGGACCTCAGTTCCCTCATCTGTAAAATGGGGATTAACCGTGAGCCTCACGTGGGACAACCTGATGACCCCGTATCTACCCCAGCGCTTAGAACAGTGCTCTGCACGTAGTAAGCGCTCAACAAATACCAACATTATTATTATTATCATCTGTAACGGATTGCTTTATATTATTGTCGGTCACCCTTCTAGACTTAAAGCTTCGTGTGGGAAGAGAACATGCCTAGCGACTCTGTTGCACTGTACTCTCCCAAGAGGAGCAGCATGGCCTAGTGGACAGAGATAGTCCTGGGAGTCAGAAGACCTGGATTCTAATCCAGCTCTGACACTTGTCTGCTGTGTTATCTTGGTCAAGTGACTTTACCTCTCTGCGCCAAAGTCATTTCACAGGTAGAATTAGGATTAAGACTGTGTGAGACATAGCATGTTTACACTCCGTGTAGATTGCAGCTACCCCAGTGCCTGGCACCCAGTCAACGACACATACCATGAAGAGTGCTTACTACAGTGTTATGCATGAGTAAATAATAATAATAATAATAATAATAATAATGTTGGTATTTTTTAAGCGCTTACTATGTGCCGAGCAGCGTTCTAAGCTCTGGGGTAGATTCAGGGTCATCGGGTTGTCCCACGTGGGGCTCACGGTCTTCATCCCCGTTTTACAGATGAGGGAACTGAGGCCCAGAGAAGTGGAGTGACTTGCCCACAGTCACACAGCTGACAAGTGGCGGAGCCGGGATTAAGGCATGATCGATTGAAATCACTACTGTCAGTAGTGCTGCTATTATTATTACTACTAATACTATGGTCAGAGAACGTGTCTGCTAATTCTGTTGTATTGTACTCTCCCAAGTGCTTCGCGCAGGGCTCTGGATCAACCATCCCTTTAGGCGGCCATAGAATTCAGTAATCATCATCATCAATGATATCTGTTGAGCGCTAACTGTGTGCAGAGCACTGTATTGAGTGCTTGGTAGAGTTTGATACAGCAGAGTGGGTTGACACATTCCCTGCCCACAGAGAAGCAGCGCGGCTCAGTGGAAAGAGCACGGGCTTTGGAGTCGGGGCTCATGAGTTCGAATCCCAGCTCTGCCACTTGTCGGCTGTGTGACTGTGGGCGAGTCACTTCACTTCTCTGGGCCTCAGTTCCCTCATCTGTAAAATGGGGATTAAGACCGTGAGCCCCACGTGGGACAACCTGATTCCCCTGTGTCTACCCCAGCGCTTAGAACAGTGCTCGGCACATAGTAAGTGCTTAACAAATACCAACATTATTATTATTAAGGAGTTTACTGTCTAGAGGGGGAATTAATCAATAAATGGTATTTATTGAGTGCTTACTATGGACAGAGCACTAGACTGAGCACTTGGGAGAGTATAATACAACAGAGTAGGTAGATATGTTCTCCGCCCACAGTGAAGACCTGGATTCTAATTCCGCTTCTGCCACTTATCTGCTGTGTTACCCTGGGTAATTCACCTAACTTCTCTGCGCCTGAGTTACATCATGGGCATTGAGACTGTGAACTTCATGTGGGATTTGGACTGTGTCCAACCTGATTAGCTTGTACTCCTTCATTCATTTAGTCAATGGTATTTACTGAGCGCTTACTGTGTGCAGAGCACTGTACTAAGTGCTTGGAAAGGACAGTTCAGCAACAGATAGAGCCAGTTCTTGCCCACAACTCTCCCTCCCGTAGTCGAGACTGGTAGAGTACTGGAAACTCTCCAGGTGCGATCCTGAAAGGATGATAAGATGATAATAATGTTGGTATTTGTTAAGCGCTTACTATGTGCAGGGCACTGTTCTAAGCGCCGGGGTAGATACAGGGTCATCGGGTCGTCCCACGTGAGGCTCACGGTTAATCCCCATTTTACAGATGAGGGAACTGAGGCACAGAGACGTTAAGTGACTCGCCCACAGTCACGCAGCCGACAAGCGGCAGAGCCGGGAGTCGAACCCATGACCTCTGACTCCGAAGCCCGGGCTCTTTCCACTGAGCCACGCTGCATCTACTAGGGGCTAGAAAATATACGATTTTTATGACCCAGAGGGAATGATTCACTGCCAATCCATGGAGAGAGCTAAATTCATAGTCCTGGTCACAGGCTATTTCTTCCCACTATCGCACATAGGGACTCACTATGGATACGAGTTCAGAGAAGCAGCGTGGCTCAGTGGAAAGAGCCCGGGCTTGGGAGTCAGAGGTCGTGGGTTCTAATCCCCTCTCTTCCAGTTAGCTTTGTGACCTTGGGCGAGTCACTTCACTTCTCTGTGCCTCAGTTCCCTCATCTGTAAAATGAGGATTAAGACTGTGAGCCCCACATGGGACAACCTGATTACCTTGTATCTCACCCAGGGCTTAGAACAGTGCTTAGTACAAAGGTAGAGCTTAACAAATACCATCATTATATTCGTTATCAATATTCTCAATTCTCACTGGACTCTGGTAAGACCATGCCCACGAACTCTATTGTACTGTAGCCTCTCAGGCACATAGTTCAAGGGCTCTGCATACAGTAGGAGCTCGACCCATGTCAATGACAGACTGATTATTTGACTCCAGGACCCAATTCATTCCTCCCCTCCTTGCCAAGGAGAGAATTAATGTCTGTTTATTCTATTATATTTATTGAGCACTTATCATGTTCAGAGCACTGTACTAAGCACTTGGGAAAGCACAGTACAACAATAAACAGACACATTCCCGGCCCACCACAAACCTGCAGTCTAGATTACACCATGATGTGGTATCCGACTTGGGGAAGCAGCGTGGCTCAGTGGAAAGAGCCTGGGCTTCGGAGTCAGAAGTCATGGGTTCGACTCCCGGCTCTGCCACTTGTCAGCTGTGTGACTGTGGGCAAGTCATTTAACTTCTCTGTGCCTCAGTTACCTCATCTGTAAAATGGGGGTTAACTGCGAGCCTCACGTGGGACAACCTGATTCCCCTGTGTCTACTCCAGCGCTTAGAACAGTGCTCTGCACATAGTAAGCGTTTAACAAATACCAACATTATTATTACTCCCACTGTTTTAATATCTGAGACAGTTTGGAGGTTTGAGGGTCCGCGTGTGTGCCCATATTTTCTTATTTTTTTTATGGTATTTATTACGGGCTTACTATTTTCCAGGCACTTTACTAAGTTTTAGGGTAGATACAAGATAATCAGGTGGGACACAGTCCATGTTCCACATGGGTCTCACAGTTTTAATCCCCATTTTTTTTTACAGATGAGGTAACCGAAGCACAGAAAAGTTAAGTGACTTGCCCAAGGTTACACAGGAGGCAAGTGACAGAGTTTGAAGTAAAATCCAGGTCCTCTGACTCCCCGGTTCTTGCTCTTTCCACTAAGCTACAGTGCTCCTCATTGACACACATATGAGGCTATAATAATAACAATAATAACGATGGTATTTGTTAAGCACTTACTATGTGCAAACCACTGCTGGGGGGGATACAAGGTGATCAGGTTGTCCCACGTGGGAATCACAGTCTTAATCCCCATTTTACAGATGAGGGGACAGAGGCACAGAGAAGTTAAGAGACTTGCCCAAGGTCACACAGCTGACAAGCGGCAGAGGCGGGATTAGAACCCATGACCTCGGACTCCCAAGCCCGGGCTCTTTTCACTGAGCCCCGCTGTTTCACGCTGACGCTGCTCTCCATGCTGACGTAGATAGATAGATAGATAGATAGATAGATAGATAGATAGATAGATAGATAGATAGATAGATAGATAGATAGAGATATATGGAGAGAGAGAGAAAGAGAGAGACAGAGAACGCGTAAGTATATAAGCTCTAGACTCTGAAGTCCTTGTGAGGAGGGGATATGCCTACCAACTCCTTTTCATTCATTCATTCAATAGAATTTATTGAGCGCTTACTCTGTGCAGAGCACTGTACTAAGCACTTGGAATATACAAATCGGTAACAGATAGAGACAGTCCCTGCCCACTGACGGGTTTACGGTCTAATCGGGGGAGACGGACAGACGAGAACAATGGCGATAAATAGAATCGAGGGGAAGAACATCTCATTAAAACAGTAGCAAATAAATAGAATCGAGGTGATGTACATCTCATTAACAAAATAAATAGGGTAATAAAGATATATAGAGTTGAGCGGACGGGTACGGTGCTGAGGGGATGGGACGGGAGGGGGGAAGAGCAGAGGGAAAGGGGGGAGAAGAGGGCTTAGCTGCGGAGAAGTGAAGAGAGGGTAGACGGAGCAGAGGGAAAAGGGGAGCTCAGTCCGGGAAGGCCTCTTGGAGGAGGTGAGCTTTAAGTAGGGTTTTGAAGAGGGGAAGAGAGTGAGTTTGGCAGAGGTGAGGAGGAAGGACATTCCGGGACCGTGGGAGGACCTGCCCCAGGGGTCGATGGCGGGGTAGGCGAGAACAGGGGACGGTGAGGAGGTGGGCGGCAGAGGAGCGGAGCGTGCGGGGTGGGCGGCGGAAACAGAGAAGGGAGGAGAGGTGGGAAGGGGCAAGGTGATGGACAGGCTTGCAGACTAGAGTGATGCTAGGCTCTGCATCTGACAGTGCCTTCACACCATAGGCATTCAATAAATACCTGGCTATTTAATAGTGGCTTGTGTACAGCACACGATGCAGGCTAGCTGCTGGGGAACTGCCTAGAGTTGAAGCTGATCCTTTAATAGAACCACTTGGATGGCTTCAAACCCTGAGTCGATCAGCCCAGTTCAGGAAGAAAATCAGCCTCATTTACCAAGGTGAGTCAGTTAACTGTATTTATTGAGTGCTTACTTTGTGCAGAGTACTGTACTAAGTGCTTGGGAGAGTACAGTATAACAATGGAACAGATACATTCCCTCCCCACAGTGAGCTTACAGTCTAGAGGTTTGCAAATCCTCATTCCCATTCCTCCCTTTCCACGAGAGGAATTTTCACTCCACTTAGCAACCCGGCTCCTTCGTGCTGCCGCTGCCGTTTCGTTAGGCTGATTAAGGGTCTTGGCTTTGTGGTGTCAATGCTGAGGGCTGCTGCCTCCAGCACAACATGGGCAGGCAGGGAGTTCCTGGAGCAGTCTTCATTTAAGTTGGGAATAGCTGGAGAAAAGTCTGCACGTTAATTTACTTGGAATCACACAACTTAATCACACAACTCTGCTGAAGAGCCTGACAAGAGTGAGGGTAATTTCCAAGTGAAAGTTTTCAGCAAGTAATTTATCATTTCTCTTCTGACTTGTGGGTTAGTTCAGGACTGTTGTTGTTTTTTTTTTTTTCTGGTGCTTGTTAAGCGCTTTTTACATGCCAGGTACTGTTCTAAGCGCTGGGGAACATACAAGGTAATTAGGTTGGACACAGTCCACGTCCCACTTGGCGCTCACAGTTTCAATCTCCATTTAACAGATGCAGTAACTGAGGCCCAGAGAAGTTAAATGACTTGCTGAAAGTCAGGCAGCAGGCAAGTGGGGGAGTCAGAATTAGAACTCAGCTCCTTCTGACTCCCAGGCCCACGCTCTATCCACTAGGCCAAGCTGCTTTTATTTGTCATCTGTTGTTCTGTCATTAACAAACTGCAAATACCTAGGAGCTAGAGAGGAAATAAGCTTGACTCAACATGGGCTGGCTAGACTGTCAGCTTCTTCAGGGCAGAGATCATGTCTACCAACTGTAGTGTACGCGTCAAAGCGCCTAGCACAGTGCTCTGTACAAAGTAAGTGCTCAATGAATACCACTGATTGAGTGATTGTCAGTCATCTTTGTCGATTAGTGGTTATCCTCCCCAGCTGTAGGTGAAGGATGCCACATTTCATTTTTAATGGACACCATTCCAAACGGGCACTAGTCTGGGAACGTTCCGGCTTGGTCAAACAATTTGACGATCCATCCCAACTCGACCAAGCCCTTGAGAGGATTTGGGAAGATTGTTTCATGTTCCATTTTTGCTCAAAGATTCATTCAATAGCATTTATTGAGCGCTTACTATGTGCAGAGCACTGTACTAAGCACTTGGAATGAACAAGTTGGCAACAAAAGATGAACTTCCTGGGACAATCCAATTTTCTGTTCTCCTCACTTCTAGCAAATGTCGAGGCTTTAAGTCCATTCGATCGGCCATTCAGTAGTGCTTATTATTCATTCATTCAATAGTATTTATTGAGCGCTTACTATGTGCAGAGCACTGTACTAACCGCTTGGGATGAACAAGTCGGCAACAGATAGAGACGGTCCCTGCCGTTTGACGGGCTTACGGTCTAATCGGGGGAGACGGACAGACGAGAACAGTGGCAATCAATAGAGTAGAGGGGAAGAACATCTCGTAAAAACCGATGGCAACTAAATAGAATCGAGGCGATGTACAATTCATTAACAAAATAAATAGGGTAACGAAAATATATACAGTTGAGCGGACGGGTACAGTGCCGTGGGGATGGGAAGGGAGAGGTGGAGGAGCAGAGGGAAAAGGGGAAAATGAGGCTTTAGCTGCGGAGAGGTAAAGGGGGGATGGCAGAGGGAGTAGAGGGAGAAGAGGAGCTCAGTCTGGGAACGCCTCTCGGAGGAGGTGAGTTTTAAGTAGGGTTTCGAAGAGGGAAAGAGAATCAGTTCGGCGGAGGTGAGGAGGGAGGGCGTTCCGGGACCGCAGGAGGACGCGACCCGGGGGTCGACGGCGGGATGGGCGAGACCGAGGGACGGCGAGGAGGTGGGCGGCGGAGGAGCGGAGAGTGCGGGGTGGGTGGTAGAAAGAGAGAAGGGAGGAGAGGTAGGAAGGGGCGAGGTGACGGAGAGCCTCGAAGCCTAGAGTGAGGAGTTTTTGTTTGGAGCGGAGGTCGATAGGCAACCACCGGAGTTGTTTAAGAAAGGGAGTGACAGGCCCAGATCGTTTCTGCGGGAAGATGAGCCGGGCGGCGGAGTGAAGAATAGACCGGAGCGGGGCGAGAGAGGAGGAAGGGAGGTCAGAGAGAAGGCCGACACAGTAGTCTAGCCGGGATATAACGAGAGCCCGTAACGGTAAGGTAGCCATTTGGGTGGAGAGGAAAGGGCGGATCTCGGCGATATCCTAGAGGTGAAACCGGCAGGTCTCGGTAATGGATAGGATGCGTGGGGTGAACGAGAGAGACGAGTCAAGGATGACACCGAGATCGCGGGCCTGAGGGACGGGAAGGACAGTCGTGCCATCGACGGTGATAGGGAAGTCTGGGAGAGGACCGGGTTTGGGAGGGAAGATGAGGAGCTCAGTCTCGCTCACGTTGAGTTTCAGGTGGCGGGCCGACATCCAGGTGGAGACGTCCCGGAGGCGGGAGGAGATGCGAGCCCGAAGGGATGGGGAGAGGACGGGGGCGGAGATGTAGATCTGCGTGTCATCTGCGTAGAGATGGTAGTCAAAGCCATAAGCTTCCACTGTGTGCTGTACACTGTAGTAAACATTTGGGGGAGTACCATGGACAAGGCCCCTGCCCGCAAGGAGTTTTCAAGCCTACTGTATGCAGAACATTGTGCTAATTGTACCAAGTATTTCGGGGAGTACAATAGAGTTCGTTCAATAGTATTTATTGAGCGCTTCCTATGTGCAGAGCACTGTACTAAGCGCTTGGAATGAACAAGTCAGCAACAGAGACAGTCCCTGCCGTTTGACGAGCTCAGTCTGGGAAGGCCTCTTGGAGGAGGTGAGTTTTAAGTAGGGTAAGTAGAGTTAATAGGCATGATTCCTGCACTCAAGGAATTTACAGTTAATTGACTGATTCATTCATTAAATCATATTTAATGAGCGCTTACAGTGTGCAGAGCACTGGACTAAGCACTTAATGATGTTGGTATTTGTTAAGCGCTTACTATGTGCAGAGCACTGTTCTAAGCACTGGGGTAGACACAGGGTAATAAAGTCATCCCACGTGAGGCTCACAGTTAATCCCCATTTTACAGATGAGGTAACTGAGGCACAGAGAAGTTAAATGACTTGCCCACAGTCACACAGCTGACAGGTGGCAGAGCCGGAAGTCGAACCCATGACCTCTGACTCCCAAGCCCTGGCTCTTTCCACTGAGCCACGCTGCGATGGTGAAAGTACACTTAGCAAGTACAGTTCAGCAACAGATACAATCCCTGCCCACACCGGGCTTACAGGCTATGGGGGGGACAGACAAATGAACTTATTTATCTAGCTGTAAATATCTATGATCCTCTCTGTCTTTATAGTGAAAGCTCCTTGTGAAGAGGGAATATGTCCCCTCTTTGTTCTTCCAAAGTGCCTATCACAGGCAACTGCACCAGTGGGTATTCAATAATTCTTATTACTACTAATTTACAACAAGGAAACTATTAAAATGCCCTTAGGGTTATTGAGTTTCTAGAACAGTGCTTGGCACATAGAAAGCGCTTAACAAATACCATTATTATTGTTATTATTATGAATCTGGAGAACTACAAGGTGGAGATTCAAGAGTTTTGTGTATTGAACCATCTTCCCTTCTCCTCGCTCTCCCCTGTGCACCCACCTAGAGAGACAGAGCTATAGCTATTTGGCATTAAAGGGCCAGCATATTAAATGATAACTACACAATTCAACGGTAACTGATTACCGCAGGTGCTCAAAGGGCTGTTTAGCTTAGTGGAAAGAGCACAGGGCTGGGATGGGGAGGTAAGGCCGCTGGATCTGTTATTTGCCTGCCAAGTCACCCTGAGCAAGTGTCTTAATCTCTCCATGCCTCAGTTTTCTAATACCAGGATAAGAATTCTGTCCAATCTGATTATATTGTAGGTGCCCTAGAATTTCCCCTTTCAGGGTCACACCTGAAGAGTTTCCAATACTCTACCTGTCTCGGGTATGGGAGGGAGATTCAAGCAGAGGCCTATTCATTTCATTCCTGGCTCAGTGGAAAGAGCATGGGCTTTGGAGTCAGAGGTCATGAGTTCGAATCCCAGCTCTGCCACTTGTCAACTGTGTGACTGTGGGCAAGTCACTTAACTTCTCGGTGCCTCAGTTCCCTCAACTGTAAAATGGGGATTAAGACTGTGAGCCCCACGTGGGTCAACCTGATTCCCCTGTGTCTACCCCAGCGCTTAGAACAGTGCTCTGCACATAGTAAGCGCTTAACAAATACCAACATTATTATTCCTACCTTGGCCAGTGGCTCGCCAGTGGAAGGGAATGTGCTACAAGTCAAAACTCCCTCTGCCCCCTCTCTGCTCCCCCTCCGCCCTCTGCTCCCTCCTCCTTCCCCCCTTCACCTCCCCTCAGCTAAGCCCCCTTTCCCTCCGCTCCTCCCCCTCTCCCTTCCCCTCCCCTCAGCACTCTGCTCATTTGTGTATATTTTTATTACCCTATTTATTTTGCTAATGAGGTGTACATCCCCTTGATTCTATTTATCGTGATGATGTTGTTTTGTTTTTGCCTGTCTGCCTCCCGTCATTGGGCAGGGATTGTCTCTATCTGTTGCTGAATTGTACATTCCAAGCACTTAGCACAGTGCTGTGCACATAGTAAGCGTTCAGTAAATTCTGTTGAATGAAAACTCCCCATCGCTGGGCAGCAGCGGCATGGGAGAGAATCGAGAAAGGAGAATCGAGTTTACTGCGCAGAAGGCAGCGATGGTAAACCGCTTCCATATTTTTACCGAGAAAACGCTCTGGATCCACTACCAGAACGATGGCAGATGGAGAGCGGAGCATTCTGGGGGACATGTGTCCATGGTGTCGCTATGGGTGGGAAATATTGCCAAGATCCACCCTTTCCTCCCCATCCAAACTGCTATCGTGCTGGTACAAGCTCTCATGATATCCTTACTAGATAATTGTGTCAGCCTCCTCTAGGATCTCCCTTCCTCCTGTCTCTCCCCACTCCGGTCTATTCTTCATTCCGCTTCCTGGATCATCTTCCTGCAGAAACGCTGTGTCACTCCCCTCCTCAGAAACCTCCATTGGTTGCCTATCAACCTCCACAAGAAACAAAAACTCCTCACTCTTGGCTTCAAAGCTGTCCTTGCCCCCCCCCACCTCTCCTCCCTTCTCTCTTTCTATTGCCCAACCCATACACTTCGCTCCTCTGTCGCTCACCTCCTCATGGTCCCCTGTTCGCACCTATCTCGCCATCAACCCCTGGCCCACGTCCTCTGGCTGTCCTGGAACGCCCTCCCTCCTCACATCCGCCAAACTACTTCTCTTCCCCTCTTCAAAGCCCCACTGAGAGTTCTCCTCCTCTAGTAGGCCTTCCCAGACTTATTCCCCGCCCTTTCCCTCTGCTCCCCCCCCCCACTCTTCCTCCTTCCCCACCCCTCAGCACTGTGCTCATTTATATATATTATTTATTACCCTATTTATTTTTTAATGAGGTGTATATCTCCTTGATTCTACTTATCTTGATGATGTTGTCTTGTTTTGCTTTGCTTTACTGTCTGTCTCCCCAGTTTAGACTGTGAGCCCATCACTGGACAGAGATTGTCTCTATCTGTTGCTGAATTGTACATTCCACGTGTTTAGTCCAGTGCTCTGCACATAGTAAGCGCTCAATAAATACTATTGAATGAAATGACTCGATGGCATAAGACAAGACAAGCCTTAGAATTTAGCACAGTGCTCAGCATATAGTAAGTACCTAATAAGTGTCAGGCGGAATCTCTGATGAGTCCTCCCTTGAGAGAGCAAAGGGATTCTGGGCTTCAGGTGAGCCGAGATTTACTGCCAAACCGAGTCTCCTGGCTGACTGATTTCAGTAGTGGAGATTCATCATTCATTCATACAGTCGTATTTATTGAGCACTAACCGTGTGCAGAGGACTGTACTAAGCGCTTGGAAGGTACAATTCAACACCAGATAGAGACAATCCCTGCCCAACAACGAGCTCAGGCATCTGACCTCCGGGACAGGGGTTCCAGGCACACAAGACCAAAGTTTCAGAACCCTGTCTCCCTCTATCTGCGTGCCTCTTGGCCTGGCCTGGTTTTCACAGTGCTCCATCAACTCATCTCCTCTTCCTCCTCCATCCCACCCCCGGACAGTCCCTTTATGATTCCTATGTTGGGCTGTGTCTGTGTCCCACTGGAGTCACGACTCGGGGATGGAGCTCCGGCTGACCTTTGCCTATTTTCCCCACCCTGTCTCTTAACTACATCTCGGTACGCATGTGATACCTTTATAATTCTACTTCGTTCAATCTCTACCCCAACATACATACCTCCCTTCAGGACTGTAAACTTGTGGTGGGCAGGGAATGTTTCTACTAACTCTGTTATATTGAACTCTCCTAAGTGCTCAGTACAGTGCTCTGGAAACAACAAGCGCTCAATAAATATGATTGATTGATTATACGGATCCCCAACCTGGCATACCTCCCTTCTCTTATTTTGTCATAAATCTACCACTCCCTGTTCTCCACT
Source organism: Ornithorhynchus anatinus (assembly GCF_004115215.2). NCBI lineage: Eukaryota > Metazoa > Chordata > Mammalia > Monotremata > Ornithorhynchidae > Ornithorhynchus > Ornithorhynchus anatinus. Next base: position 107,830,928 of record NC_041732.1, on the reverse strand, counting down.
GCCCACCATCTCCCATCTTCAATGTTATCTGGAGTAGGGGATAGAGCAAGGGCCTGGGAATGAGAAGGTTGTGGGTTCTAATCCTGTCTCGGCCACTTGTCTGCTGCGAAACTTTGGGCGAGTCACTTCATTTCTCTGGGCCTCAGTTTCCTCATCTGTAAAATGAGGATTGAGACTGTGAGATCCAAGTGGGACAGGGAGGGTATCCAACCCGCCACCTCAGTGCTTAGTACCGTGCCTGGCACTCAGTAAGCGCTTAACAATTACCAGATTCATTATTACCATTATACCCCTACAATTACTCCTATTATTATTATTATTACTATTACCTGGAGCTCTGGAGGAGATTGATAGACTTATAATGACTGATACTTCCGGGGAGAAAGCTTGACTATTTTGGTCATTTAAAAGTCACAGGCTGTTGGCTAGCTAAAGACATTTCCCCGGCTGTTTCTGAGAGATCCCCACAATAATTTAGGGATAGAAATACGAGCAAGCTAATATTTTAGATTAAGCTTTGTGATGCACATATTTGAGGGATTTCTCCCAGTGGAAAAGGACCCGAAAATTTCAGGAAGCGCATTCAAGTAGAAGTTTGGAGGACACCCTATTTTGCAAGTTTTTACATTTAAAGAAAACCTTTCAAACCCATGGACTTGGAAAAACTCTTTCTAAATCTAATCTACCGTACAGTTCTGGTGCATACTTCAGCAGGCAGACATATTCCTAGAGAATCAAGAATAACAGATCTCTTTGCATTCAAACTGATATTCTATTATTATCTCAAGGATTCGAACAGTGTCAGGTCTCTACCCATACTGGGTGGATAAATCCTCAAATAAGGAGGACTAAACAGACCCGCAATGAAACAGGCATCTTCCCACGAGAGTGGGCTGCTTCCGGGCCCCTTGCTTTAATGTGTGTGAAGTTCTTGATAACCTCAGTTCCAAAACTTTGCATTTTTCATGTCAGTAATTTATGGGAATGAACGTGGAGCGGGAGAACAGCAGGGATGTGTGGGCTGGTGGTAAATTTGAGTCAAAAATGAGTGACGCTGGTGGGGATGAGGAATACAGAGCTGAGAGGGAGGGAGGAGAATGTTGGAGAGGAATAAAATGCAATTTGTTTGAGGAACAGGCTGGTGCCACAAACATACAATAAAGGAATTGCTTGAAATACCTGAATTACAGGTAGCCGGCTGTCTCCTCACTGGCTTAAGTAAGAGCTGTAAAGACACTGTCATATCATAAAGACAGAAATAATGCACCATCAAAATACGTCCTTTCTCTACAAAATGCTGCTGCTCTCCTTCAGTCAAAGATTTTTACTTGTGTGTCATCTCAGGAGCAATCAATACATCTGTCTCTTTCTCTCTCGGCTGGATCTGGATGTGACAGAAATGGATCTGGAGAGAAACCGAAATGTGTTCTTATTCTCCCTTTCCTCATTTCAGCTATGAGGAGAAAATATCCCAACCCTCGGCTGCTCTCATTAACAGCGTGACTTAGTGGATAGAGCACGGACCCGGCTGCCGAAGGAACTGGGTTCTAATCCCAGCTCTGCTGCTTGTCTGCTGGGTGACCTTGGGCAAGTAATAATAATAATAATGTTGGTATTTGTTAAGCGCTTACTATGTGCGGAGCACTGTTCTAAGCGCTGGAGTAGATACAGGGTAATCACATTATCCCACGTGAGACTCACAGATGAGGTAACTGAGCCCTAGAGAAGTGAAGTGACTCGCCCAAGGTCACACAGCTGACAAGCGGCGAAGCCGGGATTAGAACCCGTGACCTCTGACTCCCAAGCCCAGGCTCTTTCTACGGAGCCACGCTGCTTCTCTAAGTCACTTCCTTTCTCTGGGCCTCAGTTTCCTCAACTGTAAAAATGGGGATTAAGATTGTGAGTCCCATGTGGGACGGGGACTGTGTCCAACCTGATTCGTTTGTATCTACCCCAGTGTTAGAACAGTGCTTGGCACAAAGTAAGTGCTTAATAAGTAACATCATTATTTTAAACGGGCATATATAGACTGTCTTTCACCTCTTCTGGACCTTTCAAGAGACGTACTTGAGGCACGGAGCTCTAGTCAGTGGAAAAATTACAACCCAGTGCCAGGGCTTTATAAACAGCCATCCAGGGTAACTATGTTGTGATTAGCTAACTCATTAAGGGAAATAGATAAAAGGCTTTGGATCCTCCCGTCAATTAGGAAACACTGAATCTTCTAGAGTGTCCGTGTTGGACCGGCTGTAGGAGGTAATGAGGCGGCGATGTAGCCTGGTCTTTTCTTCCCTACCGTCTCTGTTGGGTCCCCGGTTGAGGTGGGGGTAGAGAGAAGGGGTGCGCCTTCACCCCAGTCCAAGGATGGGGGGAAGTCAAGCCCCTTGAGATAGTCAATCGCCTCTCCTTAAGAACTTCCACTGGAAGCCCATCCATAGCTGCATCAAACAGAAACTCCTGGCCGTCAGCTTAAAAGCAGTGCCCAGTCCTACCTCATCTTGTTACTCTCCTACTACAACCCAGCCCGCACACTTCCCTCCCCAGATGCCAATCAACTCACGTACACCGATCTCATTCCTCTAATGCTGACCACTCGCTCACGTCCAGCCTCTGACGTGGCAAGCCCCCTCACTTCATATTCATGCAATAGTATTCATTGAGCGCTTACTATTCGCAGAGCACGGTACTAAGCGCTTGGAATGCACAATTCGGCAACAGATAGAGACAATCCCTCCCCTTTGACGGGCTCACAGTCTAATCGGGGAGACAGACGGACAAAAACAAGACAACTTAATCGCAATAAATAGAATCAAGACATCGCCGCCTCCTTACCTCCTACGGCTGGTCCGTGTTGGTCTGTGTGTCCAACACAGACACTCTGGAAAATTCAGTGTTTCCTAATTGATGGGAGGGTCCAAAGCCTTTTATCTATTTCCCTTAATGAGGTACACCTTGTTAAAATAAATAGGGTAATAAAAATATATACATTCATTCATTCATTCAATAGTATTTATTGAGAGCTTACTATGTGCAGAGCACTGTACTAAGCACTTGGAATGTACAAATCCGCAACAGATAGAGACAGTCCCTGCCCACTGACGGGCTTACGGTCTAATCGGGGGAGACAGACAAAAACAATAGCAACAAATAGAATCGAGGGGATGTTCATCTCATTAACAAAATAAATAGGGTAATAAAAATATAAAATGAGCAGATGAGCACAGTGCTGAGGGGAGGGGAAGGGAGAGGGGGAAGAGCAGGAGGAAAGGGGGGGAAAGAGGGCTTAGCTGAGGGGAGGTGAAGGGGAGTACAGGGGGAGCAGAGGCAGCAGAGGGAAAAGGGGAAACTCAGTCTGAGAAGGCCTCCTGGAGGAGGTGAGCTCTAAGTAGGGCTTTGAAGAGGGGAAGAGAATTAGTTTGGTGGAGATGAGGAGGGAGGACGTTCCAGGACAGCGGGAGGACGTGGACCAGGGCCATTTGCTTTATGCACTGGGCCTTTTTGCAATTTATGACCAAATAAATAACAAATAGGTACTCTCTCCCCCGCCTTTCAAAGATCGATAGAAGGTACATCTTCTCCAAGAGTCAGTCAATCATGTTAATTGAGTGCTTACTGTGTGACAAGCACTGTGCTAAGTAGTTGGGAGAGGAAGCACTTAGTACAGTGCTTGACACATAGTAAGCACTTAAGAAATACCACTGAAACAAACAGTGCTTGGCACAAAGTGAGGGCTCAGTAAATACCTTTGATGGATGGATGGATTGAGACAAAGATGAGTTCCTAGCCAGTCTGGGAGGGGCAAAGTCCTTGAACTTTGCTTCCAAGGGAATTTTCTGCAGGATTATGATTATGGCAAGTGTTAATAATAATAATGTTGGTATTTGTTAAGCGCTTACTATGTGCCGAGCACTGTTCTAAGTGCTAGGGGAGATACAGGGTAATCAGGTTGTCCCACGTGAGGCTCACAGTTAATCCCCATTTTACAGATGAGGTAACTGAGGCACAGAGAAGTGAAGTGACTTGCCCACAGTCACCCAGCCGACAAGTGGCAGAGCCGGGATTCGAACATTAAGCGCTTGCTATGTGTCAGACACTGTCCTGACAAGCACTGGGGTCTTGTCTTATGCTGCCGAGTCGTCTCTGACCCATAGCGACACCATGGACACATATGTCCCAGAATGCCCCACCTCCACCTGCATTTGTCCTGGTACTGTATCCATAGAGTTTTCTCGGTAAAAATGCAGAAGTGGTTTATCATCGCCTTCTTCCGCACAGTAAACTTGCATCTCCACCCTCAACTCTCTGCTGCTGCCCAGCACTGGGGAGTTTTGACCTGTAGCAGATTGCCTTCCGCTTGCTCGCCACTGCGCAAGCTAGGAATGGAATGGAAAGGCCTCTGCTTGACTCTCTTTCCCATAGTCAAGACTGGTAGAGTACTGGAAACTCTCCAGGTATGACCATGAGAGGGGAAAGCAATGAGGTAGATACAAACTAATCAGGTTGGACACAAGTCCCTGTCCCACATGGAGCTCACAGTCTTAATCCTCATTTTACAGATGAGGTAACTGAGGTGCAGAGAAGTTAGGTGACTTGCCCAAGGTCACCTACCAGACAAATGGCAGATTGAGAGTAATAATAAAAATAATGTTGGTATTTGTTAGGCACTTACTATGTGCAGAGCACCGTTCTAGGCGCTGGGGGAGATACAGGGTAATCGGGTTGTCCCACGTGAGGCTCACAGTCTTCGTCCCCATTTTACAGATGAGGTAACTGAGGCACAGAGAAGTTAAGTGACTTGCCCACAGTCACACAGCTGATAAGTGGCAAAGCGGGGATGCGAACCCACGACCTCTGACTCCCAAGGCCGGGCTCTTTCCACTGAGCTACGCTGCTTCTGCCTACCAGGCCCGGGCTCTATTCACTAGGCCGCATGAAAGGCTAGTGTTGTTGGCCTCCCTTGACCTTGCCCGGGTCATTGAATGTCCAAGAAAGAGAAGCTGAAAGATGGGGCATGTGGATCTCTGGGGTGCTCTTGGCCAATATCAGGACTATTTTCTGACAGTATTTGCTCAAACACTACATTTTGTCTCATTTAAAATGCAAAATCACCTGGCAGCATGTCAGATGACTAGAGCTGTGATCACGAGCCCCCGTCGTTTTAACTGCATTTCAGTCCACAGGACATTTTCTTGGGGATAGCCAGCAAGAAGATGATCAGAGGGCGAATGTCAGAGTGGGCAGAGAGGAAGGAGTAAGAATGGCGAATCAATAAATGAATTATTGTGGCTCTTAATTTTCTCTCCTTTTTAACTGGAAAATATTGCCGCTGTAAATACAGTGCGCACCACTTCCATATAAAGCAATTTATTTTTATAGAAGAGACGCCATGGAGTATCATACCGGAAAACATTTTGCTGAAAGATGAAGTAGCAAAGAGGAAAGAGAAGAAAAATGTTGGCAGAATGAAGAGAGAGGATTGCCTCAAGAGCACAGACAAATCAAAACAACTCTGAGGGAAGTGGTAGGAATGGAGAAGAAGCCAATGAGGCTCAGTTACAAACAAGGCTCTTAAGTTACGTGAGCCACTGGCCTCTTTCATGGAAAGGGTAGAGTTGGAGCAAACTTGGGATGGGGGGAGAGGAAGAGGAGGATCATTATTTCTTAGAGTGAGTCCACTTGGGAATTCCAGAGAGGGATTAGGAATGGGGGAAGCAATCATCAGTCATCCTCTGGGAAGGCCTTGGGGAGTGGAAAGAGCCTGGGATTCGGAGTCAGAGGTCACGAGTTCGACTCCCGGCTCTGCCACTAGTCAGCTGTGTGACTGTGGGCAGGTCGCTTAACTTCTCTGTGCCTCGGTTACCTCATCTGTAAAATGGGGACGAAGACTGTGAGCCTCACGTGGGACGACCCGATTACCCTGTATCTCCCCCAGCGCTTAGAACAGTGCTCTGCACATAATAATAATAATAATGTAATAATAACGTTGGTATTTGTTAAGCGCTTACTATGTGCCGAGCACCGTTCTAAGCGCTGGGGTAGACACAGGGGAAACAGGTTGTCCCACGGGGGGCTCCCAGTCTTAATCCCCATTTTACAGATGAGGTAACCGAGGCACCGAGAAGTTAAGTGACTCGCCCAAAGTCACATAGCTGACAAGTGGCCGAGCCGGGATTTGAACCCATGACCTCTGACTCCAAAGCCCTGGCTCTTTCCACTGAGCCACGCCGCCTCTCTGAATAATAAGCACATAATAAGCACTTAACAAATACCAACATTATTATTATTATTATTATTATTATTCATTCATTCATTCATATTGAGTGTTTACTGTTTGCAAAGCACTGTACTAAGCACTTAAGGGAGTGAGGTGCTACCTGTATGTAGAAGAGGAAATAGAAGAGAGCAGCTGGGACCCAGGTGGACAGAGTAGGAAAGGAGTGGAAGGCCTCTCAGAAGACACCATTTACACTCTTCTTATTACTCGTAGCTAGGGTGTCTTGTTTATGGTATTTGCTCAGCGCTTAATCCATATCAGAAACTGCACTAAGCACTGGGGTAGCTACAAGACAATTAGGTCGGACACAGTCCATGTCCCTCATGGGGCTCACAGTCTTAATCCCAATTTTACAGGAGAGGCAGCCGAGGCACAGAGTAGTTAAGTGACTTTCGGGAGCTTCGGCTTAGGCCTGGGTGGCTTGGATGTCATGTTTCAATGCACGGATGTATTGTTGTCTCCATGGTTACAGCTCTGCTCTCACCCCCACCAACGGCCTCAACTGCCATGAGGTTTATGTTCCCTTGGTGTCTAGGATTTCACCATGTTTCTGTTTATCCTGGTCCTTAGGCCTCCGCGCTGTTTGTGTTACCCTGGTGCCAGGCCTCTACCATACTACTGTTACTTCAGAGCCCAGGCCTCCACACCGTTTCTGTTTCCCCACTGTCCAGGACTCCACACTGTTTGTGTTACACTGCTGCCCGGGGCTCCACACTGTTTGTGTTACACTGGTGCCCGGGGCACCGCACTATCTGTGTTACCCCGGTGCCAGGCCTCTACCATAGTATTGTTACTTCAGAGCCCAGGCCTCCACACCGTTTCTGTTTCCCCACTGTCCAGGACTCCACACTGTTTGTGTTACACTGCTGCCCGGGGCTCCACACTGTTTGTGTTACACTCCTGCCCGGGGCACCGCACTATCTGTGTTACCCTGGTGGCAGGCCCGCACTTTGCTTGAGTTACCCCACGGCCCAGGTCTCCACCTGTTAAACTGGTGCCTAAACCTCCACACTATGTTTTTGTTAGCCCAGCGCTCAGGCCTCCACCTTGTTGGGAAGCAGCACGGCCTCGTGGTTAGAGCACTGGCTGCGAGGCGGAAAGACCTGGGTTCCGATCCCGGCTCTGCCACTTCTCTACTGTGTCACCTCGAGCAAATCACTTCTCTGTGCCTCAGTGACCTTATCTATAAAATGGGGATTAAGACTCTGGGTCCCATGAGGGACAGGGATTGTGTCCAAACTGATTGGCTTATATCTACCCGGCGCTTAGAACAGTGCTTGACAGATGCATTATCATTTCCCCAGGGCCCAGGTTCTCATATACACATTTGCTAGTCATCCAAGACACTCAAGCCTCTTTTTCACCAGGAAAACTAGCCCTAGGTCTGTCAGCAAAGGAATGTCCTTTTAGAAAGAATCATTTCCCATTTTTTCCCCACACTACTGGGTTGTAAATTAGGCAGAACTGAAGTCAGAAACTCCAGCAGGCATCAGAGAAGGCTCAATGGAGATGTCTGTCCAATGTACTGCTATGAAATGTTGATAGAATACTGGGCTGGAAAAAAAAAACAAAACACATGATACGTCTGTTCTATTTCTCCATATATTGAGAGATGGAGTTATGTATATGCATATCTGTACCTCTTTATATATATATCTGTATATATATATCTGTATATTTACATATACATTTATATATATATATATACATATATTTATATATCTTTGTATTAGAGAAGCAGCATGGGGTAACGGATAGAGCACAGTCCTGGGAGTCAAAGGGTAGTGGGTTCTAATCATGGCTCCACTAATTGTCTGCTGTGTGACCTTGGGAAAGTCTCTTAACGTCTCTGGGCCTCAGTTACCTTATCTGTAAAATGTGGAATCAGACTGTGAGCCCTATATGGGACAGGGACTGTGTCTGACCTGATTAACTGTATCTACTCCAGTCCTTAGAACAGTGCTTGACACATAGTAAGCACATTACAAATACCATCATCAAGCAGCGTGGCTCGGTGGAAAGAGCCCGGGCTTGGGAGTCAGAGGTCATGGGTTCTAATCCTGGCTCCGCCGCTTGTCAGCTGTGTGACCGTGGGCAAGCCACTTCACTTCTCTGTGCCTCAGTTCCTCATCTATAAAATGGGGATGAAGACTGTGAGCCCTACGTGGGACAACCTGATTACCTTGTATCTACCCCAGCGCTTAGAACAGTGCTTGGCACATAGTAAGTTCTTAACAAATGCCAGCATTATTATTATTATTATGATTATCATATCTTTATATTTATAAATATATATTTATACATAAACATATAATATGCATTTACATATAAATGTGAATATATAGATATTCATATGACTAGCTATATAAATATCTATATAGCTAAAGAAATATGTATCTATGCAGATCTCTACAGAGCTATAGATTTTTAGAACAATCCATTGATATCTCACAATCGAGCTATAGATACATCCACTGCTGCTGAACTGTAGTTTATCAGGGACGAGGCTGCTTTTTCCCAGGGGCTTCATATGACCCGGCAAACCAGCTCCATTTGGAATTTCAAAATTTGAACATTCACGCCCGGAATAAAGTGATATATTTGTTTGTCATTGCCAGCTGACATAGATATATGTCAACTGACAATAATTTACTCCCACTCGGCGAATGCTACAATCTTGGGTTTGTGGGTGTCTGGCAGAGGTTTTTGCTTGCGAAATAGAAGAAAGACGAGTCGGACCAATTAGGGTCTAGGCCGAGGGGCCGAGTGGACGTGATAGTCTTCTGGAGGCAAGAATGAAGATGGGGGTCCTTGCTGCTTCGGATCCATCTGGAGCCCAGTGCTGGAGCCCTGTTCCCTGATGAGCTCCAACTGTCCACCGAAGATAAAACCAGAGGAACCGGAAGTGACTTCCAAACCACCCAGGTGATTAAATCAATCAATAACGATAATAATAAAAATTATGGTACTTGTTAAGTACTTATTATGTGCCAAGCGCTGTTCTATGTGCTGGGTAGGTACAACTTTAGCAGGTTGGACACAGTCCCTGTCCCACGTGGGGCTCCCAGTCTTAATCCCCATTTTACAGGTGAGGTAACTGAGGCCTCGAAAGGTTAATGATTTCCCCGAGGTCACACAGCAGACATGTGGTGGAGCCATGATTAGAACCCACCACCTTCTCTCTACCTGGCCAGTGCTCTACCGACTAAGCCAGGCTGCTTCTCAATGATTCTGGTATTTGTTCAGCGCTTACTATGTGCCAGGCACTGTTCTAAGTGCTGGGGTAGATAGAAGACAATGCCCAGAGAAGTGAAGTGACTCGCCCAAGGTCACACAGCATACGATTGTCAGAACTGAGATTAGAACTCAGGTCTTTTGACTTCCAGGCCCAGACTCTGTTCACATGGCCATGCTGCTTCTCTATCAATCTCTATCAATCATTCAAATGATAGTATTTATTGAGTACTAACTGTTTGCAGAACACATTTCATTTTTTTTTTAATTTACTTGTTTACATTTACTTTATTCACATTTTATTTATTTGGTCAATGAGACCAAGAATGGGATGTCAAATCAAGTCACCAATCAATCACTGATATTTACTGAGCACTTACTGTGTGCAGAGCGCTGTACTTAAGTGCTTGGGAAAGTCCGGTCTAGCAGAGTTGGCAGAAGTGATACCTGCTCGCCAGGAATTTATAATCTACAGTGGGTCACAGACAGTAAAACAATTTAGGGCTTGGGAAAGTAGTAGAGTATAAGAGAATTTACTTAAACCTTGTGAAGCTGAGGTGACTATCAAAGTCTTTAAGTGGTACACGGCCAAGCGCATAGTTGACAGAGGGGAAGGTGGGCACAGGAAGTGAGGCTGAAGGCAGTGAAGGTCTCTCGGGAGAGATGTGACTTTAGGAGGGTGTGAAGACCGTAAGCCCGTCAAAGGGCAGGGACCGTCTCTATCTGTTACCGATTTGTACATTCCAAGCGCTTAGTACAGTGCTCTGCACATAGTAAGCGCTCAATAAATACTATTGAATGAATGAAGATGGAGAGTTTATGCACTGGCGGATATGAAAGGGGCGGAGGTATGAAGGGGTGTTCTGTGAGCCCCCAAGCCTACCTCCAGGTCATCTTTGCACCTTAAATTAAACATGCACAGAACAGAACTCCTCATCTTCCCACCCAAACCCTGTCTTCCCCATGACTTTCCTGTCACTTGGTAATAATAACCATGATAATAATAATAATCGTGGTGTTAGTTACAGGCTTACTATGTGCCAAACTCTCCCTGTCCCACATGGGGCTCACAGTCTCAATCCCCATTTCACAGATGAGGTATCTGAGGCCCAGGGAAGTTCAATGACTTGTCCGAGGATGCACTCAGTGGACAAGTGATGGAGTCGGGATTAGAACCCATGACCTTCAGATTCCTAGGCCTGTGCTCTATCCACTTGACAATGCTGCTTCTCTGTCACTTTAAATAGAACCACCATCCTCCCTAACCTTACGTGGGTCTGGGTGTCAGAAGGACGTGGGTTCTACTCCCAGCTCTGCCACTCGTTTGCTGTGAGACCTTGGGCAAGTCACTTAACGTCTCTATGCTTCAGTTACCTTGTCTGTAAAATGAGGATTAAGACTGTGAGTCCCACGGTGGACAGGGACTGCGGGACAGGGAATTAATGATAATAATTATTATCATTGTGGTATCTGTTAAGCACTTACTATGTACCAGGCACTGTTCTAAATGCTGGTGTGGATACAAGCAAATCAGGTTGTCCCTGACGTGGGGCTCACGGTCTCAATCCCCATTTTAGAGATGAGGTAAATGAGGCACAGAGAAGTGAAGTCACCTGGTCGAGGTCACACAGCAGGTAAATGGAGGAGCTGGGATTAGAACCCGTGACCTTCCAACTCCCAGGCTCATGCTCAATCCACTATACCATGCTGCTTCTTGATTATCTCGTAGCTATCCCAGGCCTTAGAACGGTGACTGGCGCATTGTAAGCGCTTTAGAAATATCACATACACAGAAAAAAAGGAAAAAGAAATCACATATTCAATCTGTCACTAAATCCTGTCGGTTTACCCTTCACATCGTCGCTTAAATCCACCCTTTCCTCTCTATCCAAACTGCTACCAGGTTAACCCACACGGGAAGCAGCATGACATAGTGGCTAGAGTCCGGGCCTTTGAGTCAGAAGGTCGTGGTTTCTAATCCCGGCTCTCCCACGTGTCTGCTGTGTGACCTTGGACAAGTCATTTCACTTCCTCTGTGTCTAAGTAACCTCATCTTTAAAATGGGGATTGAGACTGTGGGCCTCACATGGAACGGGGACTGTGTCCAACCTGATTTGCTTATAACCACCCCGGTGCTTAGAACAGTGTTTGGCGCATAGTAAGCACTTAACGAGTACGGTTGTTATCATTCTTATAACGGCCAGCAGCAGGCAACAGTCTCAGTAATAATAATAATAATGTTGGTATTTGTTAAGCGCTTACTATGTGCCGAGCACTGTTCTAAGCACTGGGGTAGAGACAGGGTAATCAGGTTGTCCCACGTGAGGCTCACGTTTAATCCCCATTTTACAGATGAGGTAACTGAGCCACAGAGAAGTGAAGCGACTTGCCCACAGTCACACAGCTGACGAGTGGCAGAGCCGGGAGTCGAACCCACGACCCCTGACTCCCAAGCCGAAGCTCTTTCCACTGAGCCACGCTGCTTCCCAGTACCACCCGGTCACACCTCTTCGCCTCGCTCTGGATACCGTTACTTAGGTCCCCGTGATCCCCAAGCACAGGGCATCGAGAGAAGGGGGACTAAAATGTCCAAATGGGGAGACGGCAAGGGTCCCCGGCAGTCTCGCTTGCTGGTCAGATCAGGAGAGAGGCTGAAGGGATCTGGTCTCGGAAGCTTATTCCCCTGTCGTTACCGCACCTCGCAGTGGCCCATTAAACCAATTCTTCTCTCCCCGTGCAGCAGGGGTGATATCTCATAATAGCATCCAAGGGTCTGAAGTGTCCTGAACTACCTCCAAGTGTCATCGGATAATCGCTCGGGGAATAGTTCAGCCACAAATGCTCTGACGAACGCCAGAGGGGAGAATTGGGCTCCCTCAAGAACAACCTTTTATAAATCAAAGCAATGTTGTCTGTGTGACTTCTGAACTCTGTCCCACTTTTCTCATGCTGGAGGAGCCCTGGTCGCCTACTGAGGACTAGAGGGGCATAACAAGAAGGGAAAGAGGTCCTTGGAGGTCTTCCTGGGTCAAATGATAGAACAAATTTGGATTAGATGAGAAAAGAAAGTAAGACGAGGAGGAAGATTAGAGGTAAAGTACTGTCTAAAATAGGCCAGAGCCAGAAGAGAATAATCATGCACTCTTATTTAATCAGCTTTGAGAAGAAAGGGACACTCAGTGAAATTGAAAGGCAGTGAATTTGAAGCGGATGAAATGAAATATTTCCTCCTGCAGTTCCCAGCAAGTTTGTTGGGTCACGCCTTGGGAAATCACTGCCGCTAAGACTCTCCCGGGCAGTCACTTTGATTCTCTGGCTGCCCCCTGATCACTTAGTCGCAGGGAGGAAAATTCCCAAAGTCTGCTAGGGATGATCTGATTGGAGAAAGGCTGAGACTGATTTATCAAGCTCATCTCTCATAGGACTCTCCCTGTCTTGGGTGTGGGATGCGATGTAATTGGGAAATGATTTTGCTTTCTAATAATGATAAAGATAATAATTGTATTTTGTTAAATTTATTCGACTAAGTTTACTGTACTGTTAGGGTAGAGTCAAGATAATCAGGTTTGTCCCACGTGGGACTCACAATCTAGGAGGTGGGGAGAAGAGATTGTTAATTCCCATTTTACTGGCGAGGAAGTTGAAACATAGTGAAGTTAAGTGACCCATCCAAGATCACACAGTAGGTAAGGGCTGGATCTGGGATTAGAACCCAGGTTCCCCGAATTTCAAGCCTCTGCTCTTTCCACAAGGCCATACTGCTTTATCTGCACCTCAGGCAGATTTCTAGGGAGAGAACCTATTCTTATCCATGCCTCGTCTATACCTGGCATTTCTTACTTTTCTAAGTAGCCAGAAATACAGCCAATATCATCAGTTCTAATGGGGATTTAATCATCCCGGAGTTTAATATATTCATCTTGGTTTGATCAGTCAGTAAGTGGAATTTATCGAGCACTTACTGTGTGCAGAGCACTATGTTAATCAGTCGGTAGAGTGCTCTACAATAAAACTGGTAGACATGATCCCTCCCTTCAGGTAACTTACAGTCTACCGGGGGAGAAAACAGGAAGAGAAAAAAACCATAGCAAATTAAAGGGAGGGAAAACAACCAACTATAAGGATACGCACGTAAGTGCTGTGGTGGTGAGGAATGGGGAAGAAGCTCTTTGTGGGCAGGGATCACTTCTCTCCCCTTTTAGGCTGTGAGTCCGTTGTGGGCAGACATGGTCTCCATTTGTTGCTGAACTGTACTTCCTCAGTGCTTAGTACAGTGCTCTGCACAGAATAAGTGCTCAGTAAATACTGACTGACTGACTGAATCTATCAATTCTGCTTCACTGAGCTCTCCCAAGCAATTAATGCAGTGCTCAACTCTAAGTACTCAGTAAATACCCTTGACAGATTGATTGAGTATCTAGGTGTTTAGAAAGTGAGTTTAGCCCGTCATATTGGAAAATCCCTTGATTCTTTGAGTTACAACTCATGGTAAATTTAAGAACTGGATCAAACCAACATGGCCCAGCAGAAAGGTGTCCGGGTTCTAGTCCCAGCATTACCACTATTTTATTGTGTGACCTTGGGCAAGCACTTAACTTTTCTGGGCCTCTGTTTCCTCATCTGTAAAATGGTGATAAGATGTCTGGCTTTTCCTCCCTCTCCAGCCGTGAGCAGGGACTGTTCGATTGGATTATCTCTGCACACCTCATCGTTTATCGCAGTGTTTGGGCCAGTACTTAACTAATACCGTCGTGACTGTAATTATTGATGGGACAAAGGTGTGGGTGTGTCTAGTAAAAGTGATGTGATCGATTTGTGGCAGGGCCTACTGTTGAAATTCCAACTGCTTCCCAAGCCTAAATCGTAATAATAATAATAATAATGTTGGTATTTATTAAGTGCTTACTACGTGCAGAGCACTGTTCTAAGCGCTGGGGTAGATACAGGGGAATGAGGTTGTCCCACGTGAGGCTCACAGTCTTCACCCCTATTTTACAGACGAGGGAACTGAGGCACAGAGAAGTGAAGTGACCTGCCCACAGTCCCACAGCAGACAAAGGGCAGAGTCAGGATCCATCCCCTCCAAAGTAGCAGGGTCATAAGGTCGATATCCAATAACTGCTCAAAATGTGGCACTTGGTTCACAAGAAAAGCAATTCTGTTTAAATCACATCACAGGGGCATTTTTTGGCTTCTTAGTATGAGCAAAAGTTTACCGCCTCAAGATAGAAAGGCACATCAACTGAAAGTGAATTGTACTTTCCAACCACTTAGTACGGTGCTCTGCACACAGTAAGCGCTCAGTAAATATGATTGAATGAAAGGAGGATCCAACATCTGATTTATAATAATAATGTTGGTATTTGTTAAGTGCTTACTATGTGCAGAGCACTGTTCTCAGCGCTGGGGTAGATACAGGGTAATCGGGTTGTCCCACGTGAGGCTCACTCACAGTTAATCCCCATTTTACAGGTGAGGGAACTGAGGCACAGAGAAGTGAAGTGACTCGCCCACAGTCACACAGCTGACAAGCGGCAGATCCGGGAGTTGAACCCATGACCTCTGACTCCGAAGCCCAGGCTCTTTCCTCTGAGCCACGGATTGAAAGGAGGATCCAGCATCTGAGTTATGTTCAAACCTCTGAACATTGAAGTACAAAGTTTTCAAATGTTAACCTCATCACAACATTCAAAATTAACTTAGACATACGTTTTTGAAATGGTATTTGTTAAGCACTTATTATGTACTGTGGCTCAGTGGAAAGAGCCCGGGTTTTGGAGTCAGAGGTCATGGGTTCGAATCCCCGCTCGGCTACTTGTCAGCTGTGTGACTTTGGGCAAGTCACTTAACTTCTCGGTGCCTCACTTCCCTCATCTGTAAAATGGGGATGAAGACTGAGAGCCCCACGTGGGACAACCTGATTCCCCTGTGTCTACCCCAGCGCTTAGAACAGTGCTCGGCACATAGTAAGTGCTTAGCAAATACCAACATTATCATTATTATTACCAGGCACTGTACTATGTACCAGGCACTGTACTAGATGCTGGGGTAGATGCAAGCTAATCAGGTTGGACACAGTCCATGTCCCATATGGGACTCACAGTCTTAATCCCCATTTTATAGATGAGCTAACTGAGCCACAGAAAAGAGAGTGACTTGCACGAGGTCATAGAGAAGCAGCGTGGCTCAGTGGAAAGAGCACAGGCTTGGGAGTCAGAGGTCATGGGTTCGAATCCCAGCTCTGTCCCTTAGCTGTGTGACTGTGGGCAAGTCACTTAACTTCTCTGTGCCTCAGTTACCTCATCTGTAAAATGGGGATTAAAACTGTGAGCCCCACGAGGGATAACCTGATCACCCTGTATCTACCCCAGCGCTTAGAACAGTGCTCTGCACATAGGAAGCGCTTAACAAATACCAACATTATTAATATTACAGCAGACAAGTATTGGAACCGGGATCAGAACCCAGGTCCTCTGATGCCCACCCCCGTGCCATATCCACTAGGAAACACTGAATCTCTTCATTTGGGACACGTTTCTCTGTCTGAATTTTTAACCTGATCGTAAAACTCAATTGGAAACACCCCTCCTTGCCTGATATTCTACCCTCTCCCAAGGGGGACATCTAACTGGCTTCGGCTTCACCCCTGCACTTGGATTTGTACCCGTTATTAACCCCGCCCTCAGCCGCACGGCATTTGTGTCCATATTCATAATTTATTCGAATATCTGCCTCCCCTTCTAGTCTCTCAGCTCGTTGTAGGCAGGGAACATGTTTACCAACTCAGTTATAGGGTACTCTGCAGTGCTCGGCACTGCAGTAAGTGCTAAAAAAATACTATTAACTGACTACTTGGAAACACTGAGAAAAATCATTTGGGAGTCAGAAGGTCTGACCACTTCCCCAGACAAGAAAAATGAATTCTCAACAATAGTATGAACTTGGCCCATGTCACTCTGGGACTCAGCTTTCTGCACTTAATTGTCCAATTTGAATACTTCATGGGTGTCCTTTCTGAAAATGTTTTACTATGTTCCATGCTGGTAATGCAATAATGGGGTGGTAGGCTTGTTGAGGGCAGATAAAGTATCTGTCTATCGTTCATTCATTCATTCAATAGTATTTATCGAGCGCTTACTATGTGCAGAGCACTGTACTAAGCGCTTGGAATGTACAAATCGGTAACAGATAGGGACAGTCCCTGCCCTTCGACGGGTTTACAGTCTAATCGGGGGAGACGGACAGACAAGAACAATAACAATAAATAGAATCAAGGGGATGAACATCTCATTAAAACAATAGCAAATACATAGAATCAAGAATATTGTTAATTAATGTTGGTATTTATTAAGCGCTTACTATGTGCCGAGCACTGTTCTAAGCGCTGGGGTAGACACAGGGGAATCAGGTTGTCCCACGTGGGGCTCACAGTCTTAATCCCCATTTTACAGATGAGGGAACTGAGGCACCGAGAAGTGAAGTGACTTGCCCACAGTCACACAGCCGACAAGTGGCAGAGCTGGGATTCGAACTCATGAGCCCTGACTCCAAAGCCCGTGCTCTTTCCACTGAGCCACGCTGCTTCTCCGTTGCATTTTGTTGCATTTTACTCTCCCACTTACCACAGTGCTCTGCACACAGAAAGTTCCCAAAAAGTACGATCGAATGAACAATGTAGACATAACTCTGGATCTGGAACTTTTCTACCGAGAAGAATCCCTGAGCCTTCCGTTTGGTCTGGAGAGAACGTGCTCCTCTCCCAAGTCCCCGTAAACATGGACTACCCTTTTGAGCCTCAAGACTTTGTTGAGACGTGAAAGAGAAGCTAGGAAATGGAGACTGTGGAGAAGAGGAAGTGACAGACTTAGGATGACAAAACAAGAAATGGGAGTTAGAATAGGATGGAGAGCTGTAGAGGTATGTAATCATGGGGTAGAGATGAAATGAAGTAGAAATATAAAGCTCGCACAAGTATACAAAGGCGTAATAATGAGAACTAGGCTTTGTAGTGGAGGAAGTAGGCCATAGCTGTCTGTAGCTTCACCGACAAGACACGGCCCTAACTGGACAGAGAACATGGTGCAGCAGGGTCTAGTGGGTAGAGCACAGGCCTGGGGGTCAGAGGACCTGGGTTTTAAACCCAGCTCCATGATTTGTCTGCTGTATGACCTTGGCAAAGTCACTTAACTTTTCTGTGCCTCATTTACTTCCTCTGTAAAATGGAGGTCTCATACCAGTTCCCCTTCCCACTTAGATTGTGAACCTCCTGGGGGACCTGGACTATGTCTGACCTGATTAGCTATCCCTGTGCTTAATTCAGTGCCTGACACATAGTAAACCCTTACCTAATACCTTAAAAAATACACAGCCCAAAATAGGAACTGTAAATGGGATGTTTGGAGAAGGGATTGAGGAGGAGGAGCTGAGATATTGGAGAAGGAGCATGGCATCGTGGATAGAGCATGGGCCTGGGAATCAGAAGGTCATGGCTTCCAATCCTGGATCCACACTTGTCTACTGAGAAGCAGCGTGGCTCAGTGGAAAGGGCCCGGGCTTTGGAGTCAGAGGCCATGGGTTCGAATCCCGGCTCTGCCACTTAGCTGTGTGACTGTGGGCAAGTCACTTCACTTTTCTGCACCTCAGTTAACTCATCTGGAAAATGGGGATTAAAACTGTGAGCCCGAAGTGGGACAACCTGATCACCCTGTATCTACCCCAGCGCTTAGAACAGTGCTCTGCACATAGGAAGCGCTTAACAAATACCAACATTATTATTATTGAAATTACTGTGTGACCTTGGACAAGTCACTTCACTTCTCTGGGCCCCAATTATCTCATGTGTAAAATGGGGATTGAGACTGTGAGATCCATGGGCTAGGGACTGGGTCCAACTCTATTTGCTTGTATCCATCCCCGTGCCAGGCACATAGTATTTAACAAATACCATTATTATTATTGTTGTTATTAGAAGAAACTGAAGGAAATCAGGCAGAGTTAAGAAAGAGGGTCTGAAACATTAGTACTGTGTGCCTGGAATGCCTGCCCTTCAGGACAGCTGCCTGAGTGATAAATCTCTGATACTGAATTTGGTCTGCCGGGAGGCTCTGTTTGGCAATAAATCTCTGCTCACCCGTAGCTTGGACTCCCTTCTCCGTCTCGGGGGAGGGCTTGTTGGGGATTCGACTTAACAGACTTGGTGACGGGAGCCGAAGTGGCAGGAAGCCGGAGGCTTAAAGTCAAAATATCAGGCGGAATAGCATCCTCTGCTGCTCCGGTCAAGTGGAAGACCGACTGAAAACCAGACTGTCCAGCGTGAAAGCGGGTGAATGGCCACTCTGCTCGCATCTCTGGTCATCACTGATAATTTGCCAAAAAGAATTTGCAAATCTGCATAGGCAGCGTTGGAGATTTTTCTACCTTGAAATCTGATTTACTAGGGCCTCCGGTGAATTTTAACCACTGGAGTTTGATTTAGGAATCAGAACTAGAAACGGCAAATATATCTTGAACTATCTTGAATATATCACAATTCCCGGTGGGATCCAGAAGATACTTGACTTATAGATTGGGAAACTCATTGACAACCCCAGAAATGTATTTATTAGAAACCCCAATGTGCCTTAAAGTTTAAAAAGTAAACCAAAATCCAAGACTATAGTCTTTCGCTGCTTTAGGGGAGATTTCGAAGCAACTCTAATCAGAGCAATAAACCTACCTGGGCATGAACTAGTGGAATCCCTTTCTTTTATTCAGTTACGTTCTAGAGCACTTACTGTGTGCGGAGCACTTGGGAAAGTAAAATAAAAGTAGAAAAAAGATGGTCCTTGCCTTAGAGGAACTTACGGAAGTGGAGCCTTTAGGAGGCAGTGTTTGTTCATCAATCAGCAGCATTTATTGAATGAGCATTCTACTATAAAGCACTTTCCTTGTAGGCGGTGAATGTATCTACCAACCCTGTCGTATAGTTATCTCCCAAGCTTTTAGTGTAATGATAATGTTGGTATTTGTTGAGCGCTTACTATGTGCAGAGCACTGTTCTAAGCGCTGGGGTAGACACAGGGGAATCAGGTTGTCCCACGTCTTAATCCCCATTTTACAGATGAGGTAACTGAGACAGAGAAGTTAAATGACTTGCCCACGGTCACACAGCTAAGTGGCAGAGCCGGAATTCGAACCCGTGACCTCTGACTCCAGAGCCCGTGCTCTTTCCACTGAGCCAAGCTGCTTCTCTGGGTAATGTAAGCACTCAGTAAATACCACTGAACGACTGACTGGGAGAATCTGATAGAGTTATAACGGACAAGATCCCTGATCTCAAGGAGTTTATGGTCTACTTTTGTGCAGGGAATTCTGTTTAGCATCTGGGAGAGTAAAGTAGAGTTAGTAGGCAGCGTAGCTTATAATGGAAAGAGCACGGGCTTGGGAGTCAGAGGTCTAATCCCACCTCTGCACTCGTCTGATGTGTGACCTGGAGCAAGTCACTTATCTTCTCTGTGCCTCACTTACTTCATCTGTAAATGGGGATTAAAAGTGCGAGCCCCCCGTGGCACAACCTGATTACCTTGTATCTACCCCAGCGCCTAGAACAGTGCTTGGCACATAGTAAATGCTTAATAAATACCTTAATTATTATTATTAGACAGAATCCTTGCCCTCAAGAAGCTTACTGTCTAGACTGAACTATCTGTGGGCCGACTTGATTGTGGCAACATCTTGGTCTGCTTCTGATTTTGTCTCATTGTCTCATAACTCATGAAGCTTTTGATCAAAAATAGTAACTCCTTTCTTGAACTCAGGACATCATGCTGGTCTATCCTCAGCAAGTGACTACTGGTTCTCCTCCTATCTCTCCGGCTGTTCATTCTCAGTCTATTTCACGGTCTCCTCCTCTGCCTCCCATCCCCTAACTGTGGGTGTCCCTCAAGGTTTAGTTCTGCTTCCCCTTCTATTCTCCATCTACACCCCCTCCCTTGGAGAACCCATTCTCCCCCATGTTTACAACAACCACCTGTTTGCAGATAATACCCAAATCAACATCTCCAGTCCTGATATCTCTCCCTCTCTTCAATCTCGCCTTTCCTCCTGCCTTCAGGACGTCTCTACTTGGATTCCTTCCGTTACCTCAAGCTTACCATGTCCAAAACAGAAATCCTTACCTTCCCACCCAAACCCAGTCCTCCCACTCACTTTCTCATCATCGTTGATGGCACCACCGTCCTTCCCGCTCACAAGCCTGTAACCTCGGCGTTATTCTTGACTCTCTCCTTCAACCCACATATTCAATCCATCATTAATTCCTGTTTGTTTCAATTCCACAACATCACTAAAATCTGCCCTTTCCTCTCCATCCAAATTGCTATCACCTAAATAAATCCCCCCTCGATTACTGTATCAGCCTTCCCACTGACCTCCCAGCCTCCTCTCTCTCCGCACTCCAGTCCATATTTCACTTTGCCGCCTGAATCATTTTCCTACGGGTACGTTCAGGACACATTTCCGCACTCCTCAAGAAACTCTAGTGATTGCTCATCCACCTCCACATCAAAAAAACCTCTTCATCAATGGCTTCAAAGCAATCACTTTTCCCACTCCTATCTCACCTCCCTACTCCCCAACTACAACCCAGCCTGCACACTTTTTGCTCTTCTAATGGTAACCTTCTCACTGTTCCTCAATCCAAGTATCTCACCGCCCATCTCTTGCCCTCATCCTGCCTCTGTCCTGGAAGTCTCTCTCTCCTCAACTCCAAAAGAAATTCACTGTCCCCACCTTTAAAGCCTTATTGAAGGGACATCTCCTCCAAAAGGCCTTCCCTGACTAAGCCCTGCTTTCCTCTCTCCCACTCCCTTCTGCACTGCCTGATTCCCAGCCCCACAACACTTAAGTACATATTTGTACACATCCAAACCATTTCCAAAACCCGCCAGGCTCACCCTCACAACATCGCCAAGATCCACCCTTTCCTCTCCATCCAAACCACTACAACAATAGTACGATCACTCATCCTATCCCTACTGGATTACCGCAACAACATCCTTTCTGATCTCCCAACCTCCTGTCTCTCCCCATTTCAGGCTATACTTTACTCTTCTGCCCAGATTATCTTTCTACAGAAACGTTCTGGACACGTCACCCTCCTCCTCACAAATCCCCCGTGGTTGCCCATCAACCTCCGAATCAAGCAAAAACTCCTCACTATTGGCTTCAAAGCTCTCCGTCGCTTTGCCCCCTCCTAT
Source organism: Ornithorhynchus anatinus (assembly GCF_004115215.2). Taxonomy (NCBI): domain Eukaryota; kingdom Metazoa; phylum Chordata; class Mammalia; order Monotremata; family Ornithorhynchidae; genus Ornithorhynchus; species Ornithorhynchus anatinus. The sequence continues at coordinate 107,809,184 of NC_041732.1, read as the reverse complement.
CTGACCTCCCTTCCTCTCCTTCTACATCCCAGCCTACAAACTCTGCTCCTCTGGTGCCGCTAACCTTCTCACTGTGCCTCGTTCTCGCCTGTCCCGCCGTGGACCCCTGACCCACGTCCTACCTCTGGCCTGGAATGCCTTCCCTCCTCACATCCTCCAAACTAGCACATGCCCCCCCATGTGGCGTAAGAAGGTTGAATGCCCAATTCCTGGTAAAGTTGGTAAACTCCCACTCCTTTGACAGACTAGAATGATGATAAAGGACCTGTCAGGTGAGATTATTCTTATTCTCTACTATTTCCCCTATCCCTAATCTATTTCAATATCCGTCCCCGCCTGTAGACTGTAGGAGAAGCAGCGTGGCTTAGTGGAAAGAGCCCGGGCTTGGGAGTCAGAGGTCATGGGTTCTAATCCCGGCTCTGTCGCTTGTCAGCTGTGTGACCTTGGGCAAGTCACTTCACTTCTCTGTGCCTCAGTTACCTCATCTGTAAAATGGGGATGAAGACTGTGAGCCCTAAATGGGACAACCTGATTACCTTGTATCTACCCCAGTGCTTAGAACAGTGCTTGGCACATAGTAAGCGCTTAATAAATACCAACATTATTATTATGCTCCTTATTGGCAGGGATTGTGTCTACCGACTTTGCTGTAATATACTCTCCTAAGCACATAGTACAGTGCTCTACACAGAGTTAAGCGCTTACTAAATATCATAGATCACTGACTGAGACTAACCCTCGTCTGTGAATGGTCCAATAACTGGCTAAGGAAAATCAATTAGACTTTTGTGGAAGGAAAATAAAACCCATTGATTTCATCCCCTCTCTATAGACCAGCTCACTTTCTATTTTAAAATTTGGGACATAGTTCAGGCTAGATAATGCTACAACTGTACAACAAACAAACAAATACCCCAAAATGCAAGTCTTTTGGTATTCCAGTCAACTCTTATTACTGACATGCAAATTCCCAGTTTGTAGCCAACAACTGTTGAAAATCAGGCCCAAAAGATAGCCGTGAAGGTGGCGATTATAAAACAGTTAATTAAAAGCAATTATAAAATAGTTAATTAGTGTATATACATCTTTTATGTTCAGTTTAGCTGATGTTTGAGATGCCAATGGGGTGTCTTCCTGGGCAGATGGGAACTCTGCTGGGGCCAGAGCCTGGAGGAGTCTGCTCCTTTTCCCTCAGTATCCCCCAAATTGATCGGGTACCTGGCATCTTGCCTGCAACCATGGCAGACGGACGTTGATCCTCTGGGGAGGGTTAGGGTTTTCCTCAAGAGGGTTTGGGGATCCTAGAGGTCGGAAAGCAGCATGCCCTAGTGGATAGAACATGGGTCTGGGAGTCAAAATGACCTGGGTTCTAATCCCTGCTCTGCCACTTGTTTGCTATGTGACCTTGGGCAAGTTATTTCACTTCTCTGAGCCTCACTTACCTCACCTGTAAAATGGAGGTTAAGACTGTGAGCCCTATGTGGGACAGGCCCTGAGTCCAACCTGATTGACTTATATCTACCCCAATGCTTAGAACAGTGCTTCACACAGAGTAAGTGCTTAACATATATTGTTATTATTATTATTATCAACGACCTGAGCTTTGGTAGAGGGAACAGGCTTAACAGGACTCTCGTTTAAGAAGAAAGCAACTTTGCTGCAGAGAAAGGGAAGCAGTGTGGCCTGATGGAAGGAGCTCCTGCCTAGGAATCAAGGGACCTGGGTTCTAATCCAGGCTCCGCCACTTCTCTGGAGGGTAAACTTGAGCAAGTCATTTTACTTCTCCTGAGCTCTGTTACCTCATCTGTAAAATGGGGATTAAGACAGTGAGCTCCATGAGGAACAGGGATGGTGTCCAACCTGATTTGCTTGTATCCACCCCAGAGCTTGATTCAGTGTATGGCATATAGTAAGTGCTTAACGAATATCATTAAAAAACAACAACAGCAACACAAAAAACAGCTGGTTTTAGCGGGAGGGACCAGAGTCAGTAATCTTGGGGAGCTGAAAAGAGTGGTCCATGATAGTCAGAAAAGACAGCACCAAGAGTGAAAATCACCTGTGAATGTGTTTTCCTGTGTGGCTCAAGAGGCCAATGTCAGTCAGTCATATTTATTGAGCGCTTACTGTGTGCAGAGTACTGTACTAAGCACCTGGGAGAGTACCATACAACAATGAAGAAACACATTTCCTGCCCAGCATGAGTTTACAGTCTAGAGGGGGAGACAAATATTAATTTAAATAAATAAAGGGCGGCTATGGACATAAAAGCTGTGGAGCCGGGAGGGCGGTTGAATAAAGGGATCAAGTCAGACTGATGTAGAAGGGAGTGGGAGAAGAGAGGAAGGGGCTTAGTCAGGGAAGGCCTGTGGGACCAATAGTCCCACTTGTCTTGTGCCCACAAAAAGCCTGTCCCATGTTGTGTTGCCATGTTAGATGTTTGAAGTGCCGATTTCTCCTTCGCCTCCTTTCCTCTTGTTTCGGCACATTTTGCATGAAAAGAGTCTTTCCTTTCATAACATCAGTATACCGTGCTGGTCTATCCCTGGTCATCGGCTTCCAGCTTTCAACTGTGATACAGCAATATCTGAGGCTTTGTTATATATAGTGCATTTCTAATACATTTCCTCTGACCTCCTGGCTTTCACATTCCCCCATATTTAGCTCTCCTTGTGGTAGTTGGAGTTTAAAGAAAAGTCTTCTTAAAGCATGAGAGACAAGGAGATTCAGACAAAGCCTCAAACTAAGCCCATGATTCCCCTATCCGCCCGCCCCTCTGTGTCGACTATGAATTTGGCTCAGAACCCGTTAAGCCCGTTGATACACTAGCCCCACAGTAGTAATGGAAATATTCTTATATTCCGCTCTTTCCCCTATCTCTAACTTATTTTAATGTCTGCCTCCCCCTGTAGACTGAAAGGTTGCTTTTTGCAGGGATCATGTTTACTAACTCTGTTGTATTTTACTTTACCAAGCAGTTAATACAGTCCTCTGTACCCAGTTAAGTGCTCAGTAGAAATTACTGATTTATTGATTGATTGACTGAGGTAAAAGAGAAAATAGTGCCAACCACTGAAAAAATTAAACGTGACAACAAGAACAATAAGGGACGATTTTTTGTGAATTTGATTTGTCCAGGACTTTGGACTTATAGATTAGGAGACCTGGACCTTGTCTTGTAAAACTTTTCAGCATAGCAGGAGAGAAAGACTCTAAAATAATGTGCTGATAAGAGGAGGAAACAACATGGGATGTGTAGGTGAGTGAGTGTCTATGTAATAGGACATATACAAAAGCACAACAGGAGGTGTTGGGCACTTGTGTGCGATTGATGATAATAATAATGGTACTATATGTGAGGCACCGTTCTAAGCACTGGAGTAGATACAAATTAATCAGGATGGTCACAGTCCCTGTCCCACATGGGGCTAAAAGTCTTAATCTCCATTTTATAGGTGAGGTAAGTAAGGTCCAGAGAAGTGAAGTGACTTGCCCAGGGTCACACAGCAGACATGTGCCGGAGCGGAATTGGAACCCAGGTTCTAATTGATGCGGAGGACTGGGATGGCTGTTGTGGTTATTAAAACCGGGGAGAGCAAAAGATTGTAATCGATGTACGTGTACATGGATATATAAGAAAACATAGAAGAGGACAACTTCCTTGTGGACTGGAAATGTGTCTACCAACTCTGGTGTATTGCACTCTCCCAAACCCCTGGTATAGTACTCTGTAGACAGAAGCGCTCAATAAATACCATTCATTGATTGGTTGAGGGTCTAACAGTGACAGGAAGAATGGTTCAACACATGGAATTGAACAGACTCAGAGAAATGTCAAATGGGACTTGGGTTTTCAGATCTCAAGAAGAGGGAAGTCAGTCCATGGGTGGGAATGCTTGCCTCTGTTCAGGGATTCGACAGGGAGCTAAAGACAGGTGTTTCCCCTACCATTGAGTGAATTTATGGCAGTAACAAATTATTCTGTCAGATAGAGCTGAATAGGGAATAATAATCATATTGAAATAATATTTAAAGAACTTCACCTACTGCTTAAAGCCAAGTAATTAAAGACGAGGTTTGCCAGCGGCCAGGAGTGATAGAACGAACCATATTGGAATTCAACTGGCCATGTTCCATTAAGACCTATCGGTTATGAGTTATGTCATTTTCCCTCCACTGCACGCCGCTTATTTAATTTTACTTATTCCTTTATGTTATACATTGCTTAACTCTCTAAACAGCTGTATAACTTAACTAGGTGTGGTAAAAGTCTACCGATTAGTATGCTTTGAAATTCCAGTGTAAGAGTAATAAAGATATCTGATGTTTTTAGGACTGCAAAGGGATTTTACCCAATTGCTTGGATGGCCCCATTCTAAAGACATGCTAGGAAGACGAAGGGATGGAGAGTTTGATTATTCCATAACGTTTTATATTTTATTGTCGATTACCCTCTGGTTTTTTCCAGTGTCTCGACATCTCTGAGGTTAATTATGTTGTCAAGAGGGTGTAGGATTATCCCAGTGAAATTATGTTTCTCATAAGAAGATGAGCTAATCAATTTTGTGAGATATGCATGGTCCAACCCCTCCTGTATTTTATATATATATATGTGTTTTATATATATATATATATATAGATAGATATATACAAATATGTATATATTCACACATACACACACACACACATCTCCAAGCAAATCCAATTTTCCGTTACACCATATATTACAGCACTTCTGTTCCCGCCACAATAGGTAAGCATCTTGTCAGCTGTTCGAATGCAACTAGCTATATTCAGGGTTTACAACTTCATTATAAAAATTCACTCCTTGCTGACATTAGTCGTACGCTTGCAGCATAGCAATTCTTGTACTGATATTTCTGTTTTTCCTCCACTCTGGGATGGGATGCCAAAGAATGAAGGACAGGAGGAAAACCCCATTTCTATCTGGCCCCCTTTATTGCAGTTCAGCTTCAAATGTTCATTTGGATTTGCACCATTTATTCACCCCACCCTAAGCCCCAGAGCACTTATGTACATTTCCAGAATTCTTTTTAATGTCCGTCTCCCCGCTCTAGATTGAAAGCTCCTTGTGGGAAGGGGATGTGTCTTCCAGCTCTGCTGTACTGCATTCTCCCCAGGTGCTTAGCCCAGTGCTCGCTACAGAGTAAGCACTCAATGAATACGATTGATGGATTGAGTGATTGACTGATTGACCTGGGAATCAGGAGATACTGGGCTTTGAGTTCTGATTCTCAAGGTCGCACCTCGAGAGTTTCCAGTCCTCTACCAGTCTCGACTACAGGAGGGAGAGTCAAGCGGAGGCATATCCGTTCCATTCCTAGCTTGAGCAGTGGCTAGTGATTGGAAGACAATCAGCTACAAACTCACATGTGCTGGGCAACAGCGGCATGGGAGAGAGTCAAACTCAGGATTACTGCCCAGAAGGAGGCAAGGATAAATCTCTTCCGTAATTTTACCAAGAAAACTCTAAGGATCCACTATCGAAACGTTTGCAGATGGAAGTGGGGTGTGATGGGAGAGATGTGACCATGGCATCGCTATGCGTCAGACATGACTAGACAGCATAAGATAAGACAAGTTGATGATGACGATGGCATTTGTTAAGCACTTGCCATGTGCCAAGCACTGTTCTAAGCTCTGGGGTAGATACAAGGTAATCAGATTGTCCCAAGTGGGGCTCACAGTCTTAAATACCATTTTACAGATGAGGTAACTGAGGCACAGAGAAGTGAAGTGACTTGCCCAAAATCACACAGCTGACAAGCGGTGGAGTCTGGATTAGAACACACGACCTCTGACTCCCAAGCCTGGGCTCTTTCCGCTAAGCCACACTTTATGATTCAGCCAGTCATGGGGCCAGTGGAAAGAGTCATTTATTCATGCATTCAATCGTATTTATAAAGCACTTAGTGTGCAGAGCACAATACTAAGTGCTTGGGAAAGTACAATACAACAATAAACGGAGACAACCCCTGCCCACAGCGAGCTCACAGTCTAGAGGTGGGGAGGCAGACATCAATACAAATAAACAGCCAATAATGCAAATAAAGAAAATTACAGTTACATAAATAAGTGCTGTGGGACTGTGAGGGGGTGGGGGAAGAGCAAAGGGAGCAAGTCAGGGTGACGCAGAGGGAGTGGGAGATGAGGAAAAGTGGGGCTTAGTCTCGGACGGCCTCTTGGAGGAGATGGGCCTTCCATAAGTCTATGAAAGGGGGAAGAGTCATTGTCTGTCAGATTTGAGGAGGAAGGATGTTCCAGGCCAGAGGCAGGAGGCAGAGAGCCAGGGGTCAGCGGCAGGATGGGGGAGATGGAGACCCAGGGAGAAGGTTAGCGGCCCCAGAGGAGCAAAATGTGTGGTCTGGGATGGAGAAGGAGAGAAGTGAGGTGTCATAGGCAGGGGCATGGTGATGGACTGCTTTAAGGACAATGGCGAAGAGTTTTTGTTTGATACAGAGGTGGATAGGCAACCCCTGGAGATTTTTGAGGACGGTGGGTGACATTTTCTGAGCGTTTCTGAAGAAAGATGATCTGGGCAGTGGGGTGGGATGGTGGTGATCAGAGTATCCAAGGACCTGGGCTGGGGGCACCACATCATAAAAGACCTGTCAAAACTGCATTTCTCTGCAGGGCAGGGCGTTCTCTGAGGCATCATCATCCTCATCTTCCTCCTCTTTCTCCTCCTCATCAATGGTATTATTGGGTGAATAGCAAATGTCAAAAGGTCCCCGATCTGAGTGCAGAGATGACCCAAAAAGAGGAACACTTAGCCTATTCCACCTCGATTATTGTATCAGCCTCCTTGCTGAACTCCCTGCCTCCTATATCTCCCCACTCTAGTCCATACTTCACTCTGCTGCCTGAATCACTTTCCTTCAAAAACGTTCAGACCGTGTTTCCCCACGCCTCAAGAAACAATAGTGGTTGACCATCCACCTCCGCATCAAACACAAACTCCTCACTATTGGCTTTAAAGCACTCCATCCCCTTGCCCCTTCCTACCTTGCTACTCTCCTACTACATCGCAGCCCACATACTTTGTTCCTCTGGTGGTAACCTTCTCACAGAACCTCGGTCTCGTCTGTCTCACCTCTGACCACTTGCCCGCATCCTTCCTCTGGTCTGGAACGCCCTCCCTGCTCATATCGGACAGATAATTGTTCACCCCCTCTTCAAAACCTTATTGAAGGCACATCTCCTCCAAGAAACCTTCCTTTACTAAGCCCTCCTCTTCTCCCATTGCCTTCTGCACCACTCTTCCTTGCTAATTCACTGATCCTTCCTCTCATTCCCACAACACATATGTATCTATCTCTATATAGCTGTAATTTATATATTTATATTAATTTCTGTCTCCCTCTCCAGACTGTGAGCTCATTGTGGGCAGGAATTGGGTCTGTTTTTACATTGTACTCTCCCAAGTGTTTAGTAGAGTGATTTGTACACAGTAATCACTCACTAAATACGATTGAATGAATGAAAGAGGGAGCTGGGGAAAAGAGGGCTTAATCTTGGAAGGCTGCCTGAAGGATTTGAAGGTGGGGAGAGTGTTTGGCGGTGGTGGTCTAGTGAATATGGAGCGGAGGGAGTTGCAGACTTTAGGGGAGGAAAGGGAAAGGTCTCAGCAGTAAGAAAGATGAAATCAGGGCACCGTCAATCACTTAGCTAAAGGGTGAGAAGAGGACAAGGATTTTAGTGGGGATGAAAGCTGGGAAGAGACAGGCTTCCAAATACTAACAGGACAGAAAGCTGCCATTTTGAATCTTTTCAGCCCTGACTGGAAAACCAGAGGTCTTGTCAATCACCCAGAATAAGCAGGTGTGGAAACCCAGCTGAAAACACTGTGAACCATCACCCATCACACCTGTTACCCTGATGAAGTGGTCAATTTTGGGCACAGTCAATCAATCCCTGGTATATATTGTATGGTATAGAGAAGCAGCGTGGCTCAGTGGAAAGAGCCCGGGCTTGGGAGTCAGAGGTCACGGGTTTGAATCCCAACTCTGCCCCTTGTCAGCTGTGTGACTGTGGGCAAGTCACTTCACTTCTCTGGGCCTCAGTTCCCTCATCTGTAAAATGGGGATGAAGACTGTGAGCCTCAGGTGGGACAACCTCATTCCCCTGTATCTACCCCAGTGCTTAGAACAGTGTTCTGCACGTAGTAAGCGCTTAACAAATACCAACGTTATAATTTTATATTGACCATTCACAAGTATGGAGAGCACTGTGAAAACCCTTGGGCGGGTACATTACAAGAGAGTTGGGTATCATGATCCCTGTCCTCAAGGAACTTCAGTGTAGCTGGGGAGACCGGAGATAAAATGAATTGCAGATCACGGTCTGTGACACTTTACCGTAAATATAGTGACATCCTTTGGGCTTTTGTGACCCACAGAAACAAGCAGCATGAAGCAGCATGGCCTAGTGGATAGAGCACTGGCCTGGGCGTTAGAAGGACCTGGGTTCTAATCTCTGCTCAGCTTTAGAGAAGCAGCGTGGCTTAGTGGAAAGAGACCGGGCTTGGGAGTCAGAGGTCATGGGTTCGAATCCCGGATCTGCCACTTGTCAGCTGTGTGACTGTGGGCAAGTCCCTTAACTTCTCTGTGCCTCAGTTACCTCATCTGTAAAATGGTAATTAAGACTGTGAGCCTCATGTGGGACAATCTGATTACCCTGTATCTACCCCAGCACTTAGAACGGTGCTCTGCATGTAGTAAGCGCTTAACAAATACCAACATCATTATTATTATTATTATTATTATTATTACTGTCTGCTGTGTAACCTTGGGCTAGTCATTTCACAGTCTACGTTTAGACTGTGAGCCCATCACTGGCCAGGGATTGTCTCTATCTGTTGCTGAATTGCACATTCCAAGCACTTACTACTGTGCTCCGCACAAAGTAACCGCTCAATAAGTACTATTGAATAAATGAACGAACTTCTCTGGGCTTCCTTTCCCTCATCTGTAAAATGGAGACTAACACTGGGAGCCCTATGTGGGACAGGGATTGTGACCAACTCAATTATCTTATATCTTCCCCAGCACTTAGAAGAGTGCCTTATTATCAATAATGATAATAAGTATGGTATTTGTTAAGCACTTACTATGTGCCAATCACTGTTCTAAGTGCTGGGGTAGATAAAAGGTAATCAGGTTGTTTCCTGTGGGACTCACAGTCTTAATCCCCATTTTACAAATGAGGGAACTAAGGGACAGAGAAGTTAAATGGCTTGCACATAGTAAATACTTAATAATTACCATTATTAGTATTATTATTGGAATCAGATCATGCAACCAGGTAGACACACGCACACACACACATAATAATAATAGTAATAATAAGAATAATGGTATTTGTTAAGCATTTACTATGTGCCAGGCACTTTTCTAAGCTCTGGGGTAGATACAAGACAATTGGGTTGGACACAGTTCTTGTCCCAAGTGAGGCTCACAGACTTAATCCCCATTTTACAGATGAGGTAACTGAGGCACAGGGAAGTGAAGTGATTTGTCCGAGGTCACACAGCAGATATGTGATGGAGTCTGGATTTGAACCTAGGTCCTCCTGACTCCCAGGCCCAGGCTCTATCCATCAGGCCACCCTCCTTCCCAGGCTGATGCACACACACACACACACACTTTGCACATAGCGATGCTTCATTCACTCATTCACAGCCTACAATTCTGGAAATAGATAACACTGCTTTAGTGAGAATAAAGGAACCCACTAGGCAATTCCAATCTATTTCCACAGGTAACCGCGAAGGGGGAAAGCAATTAGTCGGAGAGAGAATTTCGTTCTGCTACAAGGACTCTTTTCACATTTTTTTGAGAATTCCCACCTCCTGCAATAAATATTATCTTAACTTTAATTATATTAGTAAATGAAAGACAATTGAATTTGTACTCTACCGTGGGTCTTTGGGAATATTTAGTATTGTGACTGTGATTCATTTTTGCAGGAAATAAATGAGAACATAAAACAATGTCAGGCATAGATTCTTTCTATTGTTTGGCAAGTAAGGGTTGAAACGACAATTTCGGAATGCTTACTTTGTTGATTGAAAGATAACCCCTGGTGCTCAACACAATTATCCAAAAATGATTTGGGCCACTTATGGAACCATATGCCTTATCTTTGAGAACCAAAGCTGAGCGTTAGCTACAACTCAGTACTGGATCACACCCTATGGTGATAATGGTATTTATTAAACCCTTACTAGGTGCCGAGCAGTGTACTAAGCCCTGGGGTAGATGTAAGTTGGAAACAGTCCCTGTCCTGTGCGGGGTGCACAGTCTCAGTGTTGGGAGAACTGAATTGATTTCCCATTTTACATATGAGGAAACTAAGCCACAGAAAAAGGTAAAGTGACTTGCCCAAGATCATACAGCAGGCCAGTTGGAGAGCCAAGATTAAAACCCAGGTCCTTTGACTCCCACGTCTATGTCCTTTCCACTGGACCTTGCTGCTTCACCTGTTTAGTCACTGATGCTCTGGCAGACTATGGAAATGGCCAGCCACATTCAGAAATTCCTAAATGCAACCGAAGAGTTTCATCTCTCACACAGCCTTAATGCTCTTGCCATTTTCTATCTAAGAAAAATGTGTAACCCTGTACAATATTACCTGTGTGAACACTAGGTAACGATTCCCGGATACACAGTTTTGAAAACTGACCCGAGAAGGCCGTGAGACTCTGGGGAGAATGAGAGTTGGTTACAGTCCATCTGGAGACGAGAGGGAATTTTCAGCCAGAGGAATGATGGTAGGTAATGGTTGGTGAGTAGAAAAAGAGCAAAGAATGTGATGTATGGAGTTGCAGGTCAAGACAGCTAAAATGAAAGCTAAAATGTAAGCTGGAAAAAGCTTTGGGGGCCCCTTGAAGCCCATGGGAAGGAAATTTGGTTTGATTTGTGAGGAAGTGGGAAGTCATTTGAGAGAAGCAGCCTGAACTAATGGATAGAGCATGGGCTTGGGAGTCAGAAGGATCAGGGTCCTAATTCATGCTCTGGCACTTTTCTGCTATGCGACCCTGGGCAAGTCACTTCATTTGTCTGTGCCTCAGTTCCCTCATCTTCAAAATGGGGATAAAGGCTGTGAGCTCCCTATGGGATAGGGACTGTGTCCAATTCGATTTTCTTATATCTACCCCACAGCTTAAATCAGTGCCTGGCACATAGTAAGAGCTTAACAAATATGACTATTATTATTATTAGGGTTTTTTTTAGAGAAAAGGAGAAAAATACTTTTGAAAGTTGTCACATAAAGTACAAACTGAGAAGTGGAGAGGCAGGAGGTTGGAAGGTCGTTAACAAGATTGTCACAGCATTGCCAAATGATGAGTGTTTGATCCAGGTGGGTGTCTGTTTGGGTGAAGAGGATAGACACCCTGGGAGCCAGAAGGACCTGGGTTCTAATCCCAGTTCTGCCACCTTTCTGCTATGTGACTTTAGGCAAGTCACTTCACCTCTCTGTAACTCAGTGACCTCATTTGTAACATGGGGAATAAGACTGTGAGCCCCATTTGGGATGTAGTCTGTGTCCAACATGATTACCTTGTTTATACCCCAGTGCCTAGAACATTTCTTAGCACATAGTAAGGGCTTAATAAATAATCCCCCAAAAAGAAAAAAAAAGAAGTACTTGCAGGAAATAGAAATTGCATGAACTGGAGGGTGAAGACACAGTGAGGAGCCCAGAGTGTTAACAGTGCCAGGGAGAAGGAGAGAATACATTCGGCTGCCATTTAGTCAGGTATTTTCAACAGGTTTTTTATGTTGTTTTTGAATAATGACATTCCAAAATGACCTTAAAACATCCCCTTCATTTGTCCCTTCTTGATTTTTAGAAAGATTTTCCTACTTAGAGTCTGGGCACCATGTAGAACAGGTGCTTTTTCCCACCTGACCATTATGTATTGACTCCCGCGCTTAGCGTAATGTTTGGCATATAGTAAGCACTTCAGTAATACCACAATTGTCTATTATAATCATTATTATTAAACATAGCTATGCAAGCCAAATAAATTTTCTCTTTAGATATTTAGAAGTGAACAGTGGGAATAATAATTCCTTATAATTCACCTTAGATAATTTATAGATTACTTTAGCTACCTTCCTATAATATCAGTTACCTTGTAAACTTAGAGCCTAATAGTTGCCTTCAGACTAGAAAGTTTTCCATCGATTGTTAATCCATAAAATAATAAACTATTATTGAGCACCTACAATAAGAAACATACCATATTAAGTGGTTGGGAGAGGACTTTGCCTTAAGAATTCTATAATCCATCAGGGAAGACAGACCCTAAAAATAAGTGACCGACCAGTAGAAGAAATAAAAGGAGGATATTGGCATGCATTAGTGCTTAAATAGTAGAGTGTGTGAGCTATGGATTTAAGTGATAAGGGGATGGGCCATTGAGCTCTTAAATACTTGGTGGTGTGGAAGTGCTGAAACAATTGTGGGAGTATAAATTCTGGGGATATTTGAAATTATTCAGAGAAGGGCTCCTGGAGGAGATGTGATTTCAGGGAAACTTTGAAGCTGGGGAAAGAAGGGGTTGTTCAGAATTGAAGTGGCAAGGAATTCCTTGCAAGGGGAAGAACATGAGCAAGAGAACGGTAAAAGGGGAGAGGAGAATGGAGGAGAATGAGAAGAATGGTGAGGAAGAGTGTGATCTGGAATACAGTGGGAGAAGAGGGTGGCTAGGTGAGAGGGGGAGAGAAAGAGAGCTGACAGTGCTTCAAGCAAATGGTCAGAAGTTTATCCTCGATGTGGAGCGGAATGGACAGTCAATTGATCAATCAACTGTATTTATTGAGCATTTACTTTGTGCAGAGCACTGTGCTGAGTGATTGGGAGCATACACTATAACAATACTACAGTCACATTCCCTGTCTATACCGAGTTTACAAAGTTGTTGTTTTTTTTTCCTAAATGATCTGGACAATGTAGACCAGAGTAAACAGAGACTGGAGGCCAGGAGACCAAGATCAGGTTGATTCAGTAGTCGAGCCAGAACTAACATGTTGGTCATCTGTATCGAGAGGAAGGTACAGATTCTGGAAATTAGAGGAAACACCAACAAGATTTGGCAATAGACTAAATATGGAGATGAAATGAGATGGAGGAATCTAGGATAATGCTAAGGCTGTGAACTTCAGAGATGGGGAAGGTAATGGTATTTTCAGATTTTCAATTGTTATGGGAAAGTATAAGTAACAGTAGCATCGGGCGAACTTTATTATTTTTTTTAATAAACCACCAAAACCGTGCTTGTGTTTAGGTTTATCCATCTGACCAGGAAGAAGTCCTAACCACCAGAAATAAGTTGCTTTAGAGTTTCAGCTTCAAAGTGTGGATTAATATTTGCTTCATGGGCCAACAATCAAATTAATTTCATGTTAATAGGTTAGTTTGATCTTGACTTATTAAAACTGCAGAATGAAATGGGATTTCCATTTAAACTTGTAAAATTTCCCTCAACTGGTGAGCGTTGGTATTACTGGAGATTCATTACCATATCCTGGGAATAGCAAGTACGTGCATAAAACATTCTGCTATCATTTAATCCATTGACTATGAAGTTAGGGAATGCATGGACAAAAATGGAAAACTTTTTTATTTCAGTCCCGTAGGCTAACTTTATTAGAGGTAGAGTAACTTCTCCTTGGCTCTATTAATTATATATTATGGCAATAATTCCAGTAGAAGGATTATTACCTGTCCATTGTGTTTCTTTCCTCAATCCCAGAGGTTTATACTATTTCATATTTAGTGCTACAAATACCCTTTAATTTTCTAAGTGGCAATTGAACCGTTATATTCTGATAGCCTACCTTAGGTTGGCACAGAAAATGAAATAGGAATTAAAATAAGAGATGCTATCAATAGGTCACTGGATAACTTAATTTATTGCATCATTTTTATTAAAGATGCATCCCTTTTCCATGAATAACACAAAAATAAAATGAACAATGTCAATGACCTTAAATTACTCAAAAAATAAAAATGAAGACGTTATTTAAATGATTAAGGCAGAATGGCTTTATTATGAGAGCCATGGACATTAGCTCAGAGAAATGTGATCCAACTTCAATATGGAATGGGTTGGAGTGAAATTGCCTCTCCTAGGATTACCACCATGATTACTTTCAGGCTTATAATTCCTACTGAGAGGAAATGAAGTTGGTTGATGAGGATTCTAAGTGTGCTTGTCTTAAATCTCCATTTCTAGAACTATTCCTTCCTAATGCATAATCCAAGGGGAACGTATTTTTATTGGTAGCCATTTGAGAGGGTACTGTACTAGCTGCTTCAGAAGCACAGAATAAAGAAATGACACATATCCTGCCCGCAAGGAGCTCGCCTTCTAACCGGGGAAGCAAATATAAAACAATTTACAACTAGAGTGATCTAAATAAATAATTGTCTCTGTCTCGGCTATCTACACTTCCTAAGTGCTCTACAGGTACGATTGACTATTCTCTCCTTGATCCTCTCGATTCTGGTTTCTCCTCCCTTCATCCCATGTAAACAGAACTTCCTAAGGTCCCCAAAGACCTTCTTCTTGCCAAATCCAATGACCTCCATTTATTGCATAGAGAAGCAGCGTGGCTCAGTGGAAAGAGCCTGGGCTTCGGAGTCAGAGGTCATGAGTTCGAATCCCGGCTCCGCCACTTGTCAGCTGTGTGACTGTGGGCAAGTCACTTCACTTCTCTTTGCCTCAGTTCCCTCAACTGTAAAATGGGGATTAAGACTGTGAACCCCACGTGGGACAACCTGATTCCCTTGTGTCTACCCCAGCGCTTAGAACAGTGCTTGGCACATAGTAAGCGCTTAATAAATACCAACATTATTATTATTATTGCTATTGTTCTTGTCAGTCCATCTCCCCCGATTAGACTGTAAGCCCATCAAAGGGCAGGGACTGTATCTGTTACCGATTTATACATTCCAAGCGCTTAGTACAGTGCTCTGCACACAGTAAGCACTCAATAAATACTATTGAATGAATGAATGATCCAAATCCTCCGCAAACTCTCAGCTGCCTTCAACTCTGAGGTGCAATGCCTTCTCCTTATAACACTATCCAACCTTGGCATCACTGTTACCGTCCACTGGTGCTTGTCCTCCTATGTCTCTGACCATCCTTTCTCCATCTCTTGCTGGCTTCTCCTCTGCCTCCCACCCTGGGACAGTGGGGGTCCTTCAAGACTCAATTCTGGGTCCCCTTTCCTTCTCCCTTGAAGAACTTATTCGCTCCCACGGCTTCAACTACCACTCTTATTCAGGTGCTTACCAAATTTACCTCTCCAACCCTGATCTCTCTCTTTCTGCACAGTCTCACATTTCCTCCTGCCTGCAGAACATCTCTCTCCCAACGACACCTCCAACTAAACGTGTCCCAAACGGCATTCCTTATCTTCCTACTCAAACCCTGACCTCACTCCTTTCACTGTAGAAAATACTACTACACACCCTATCTCATAAGCCCACAACATTGGTAATGTCCTCAACTCAAGTCTGAGAATCCTCAGATTCGACCTGTCATCAAATCCTGTCCATTCTACCGTCACAACACTGCTAAAATTTGCCCTTTCTTCTCCATCCAAACTACTACTATGCTGATCCAAGCACTTATCCTATCCCTTTTTGACTTCTGCATCTTCCTCCTCGCTGCTGCCCCTGCCTCCTGTCCATATTTCACTCTGCTGCCCAGATCATTTTTCTAAAAGAGTTCAGTCCACATCTCCCCACACCTCAAGGACCTTCAGTGGTTACCCACCTCTGCCTCAAACAGAAAGTCCTTACCACTGATTGGCTTTAAATCTCTCACTCAGCTCACCCCCTCCTCCCTCACCTCATTGATTTCCTACTACAGCCCAGCCCACACTCTTCCCTCCTCTGGCACCAAATAAATCTCTGTGCCCCAATCTCATCTATCTCACCACTGACCTCTTTCCCCTGGCCTCCTCCTCACCTGAAAGTCCTTTCCCCTCCATATAAACCAGACCACCACTCTCCCCACCTTCAAAGTCTTATTAAGATAACAAGAAGCCTTAGCTGATTAACTCCCCTCTTTTAATAATAATAATTATGGTATTTGTTAAGCGCTTACTATGTGCAGAGCACTGTTCTAAGTGCTGGGGTAGATACAGGGTAGTAAGATTGTCCCATGTGGGGCTCACATTTTTTAATCCCCATTTTTACAGATGAGGTAACTGAGGCACAGAGAAGTGAAGTGACTTGCCCAAGATCACACAGCAGACAGCTGCTCTTCCAACTCTCTCTCCCTTCTGCTTCTTCGTATTCAGATTCATCCACCCTGGATGTTTGGTTTTCACCCCGCCCTCAACTACACAAGCACTTATGAACATGCCTTTGACGTATTTATCTTACACTAATTTTCATCCCCTCCTCTAGGCTGTAAACTTGTTGTGGGCAGGGGATGTGTCTACCAACTCTGTTAGTCAGTTAATCGTATTTATTGAGCAGTTAATAATAATAATGTTGGTATTTGTTAAGCGCTTACTATGTGCAGAGCACTGTTCTAAGCGCTGGGGTAGGCACAGGGGAATCAGGTTGTCCCACGTGGGGCTCACAGTCTTAATCCCCATTTTACAGATGAGGTAACTGAGGCACAGAGAAGTGAAGTGACTTGCCCAGAGTCACACAGCCGACAAGTGGCGGAGCCGGGATTTGAACCCATGACCTCTGACTCCAAAGCCCGTGCTCTTTCCACTGAACCACGCTGCTTCTCAGTTACTCTATGCAGAGCACTGTACTAAGTTCTTGGGAGAGTACAATGTAACAATAAACAGACGCATTCCCTGTGAACAATGAGCTTACAGTCTAGAATAAGACTACAGGCTAGAGTAAGTTACAGTCTACACCACGGTCTGTGTTGTATAATACTTTCCCAAGTGCTCAGTAAGGTGCTCTGTGCACAATATGTGCTCAGTAAATACCGCTGATTGATTGACACGGAGAGAGTGCAGGAAGGCAGACTATCTTGACCCTCCAGAATTGGCATGGCGACGGTGCTCTCAGAGCAGAGCGTCACTGGCATTCTATGAAAGTGCTGAAGAGAATATGGAGCAGAAGGAAAGAGTCCCAGCCACGAGGAACTAGCGGACTGTTTGCGTCTTCTTCAGCTTTTCCTTTCTGTACACACCTTTCACTTCTTTAAAAGAAACCTTCACCCCAACCAGGCCAAGCGGACCCCCAACTCAAACTCTTCCAGAGGAAACTTGTTCTCTGACAGCCATTTCTGCTGAGTTATTGCCTTTGCAGGTTTGCAGCTGTCTAATCATTGCTGCAATGCAAAGGGTTTGCCATGCGGATTGGCTGACTCTCCTATTAATCAGCAAGATTAAAAAGATGATGGCCAATCTTGCGTAATTATGCGGGGTAATGAAAAAGCCAAGAAGCTCGATCTAAGAATTCTAATCAGTCTCCGAACCCCCTTCATTAGCCACATCCGTGTCTTTCGGCAGATGCCGTTCATACTCAGTCACCGGATGACGCTGCCCTAGGTCACCGGGCTAACACGGTTATTTACAGGCCTGATGATAAAGTTCCAGTTCTGCCATCTCACAAGCCTTTCTTTGACTAGTTCCCTTTCGATGATGTTGATTTTTCAAGAGGCCTCTCAGACATAGAAAGGAATGAAATCAAGACACTGCCCCATTCTTAAATAGCCTGACAAAATGATGAACACAGAAATCTTGTTCTGAACACAGAAATCTTGCCCGCAATCTCGGTGTCATCCTCGACTCGTCCCTCTCGTTCACCCCACACATCCTATCCGTTAGCAAGACCTGCCGGTTTCACCTCTACGATATCGCCAAGATCCGCCCTTTCCTCTCCACCCAGACGGCTACCTTACCGTTACGGGCTCTCGTTATATCCCGGCTAGACTACTGTGTCAGCCTTCTCTCTGACCTCCCTTCCTCCTCTCTCGCCCCGCTCCGGTCTATTCTTCACTCCGCTGCCCGGCTCATCTTCCCGCAGAAACGATCTGGGCCTGTCACTCCCCTTCTTAAACAACTCCGGTGGTTGCCTATCGACCTCCGCTCCAAACAAAAACTCCTCACTCTAGGCTTCGAGGCTCTCCGTCACCTTGCCCCTTCCTACCTCTCCTCCCTTCTCTCTTTCCACCGCCCACCCCGCACGCTCCGCTCCTCCGCCGCCCACCTCCTCGCCATCCCTCGGTCTCGCCCATCCCGCCGTCGACCCCCGGGCCGCGTCCGCCCGCGGTCCCGGAACGCCCTCCCTCCTCACCTCCGCCAAACTGATTCTCTTCCTCTCTTCAAAACCCTACTTAAAACTCACCTCCGCCAAGAGGCCTTCCCAGACTGAGCTCCTCTTTTCCCTCTACTCCCTCTGCCGGTCCCCCCTTCACCTCTCCGCAGCTAAAGCCTCATTTTCCCCTTTTCCCTCTGCTCCTCCACCTCTCCCTTCCCATCCCCACAGCACCGTACTCGTCCGCTCGACTGTATATATTTTCGTTACCCTATTTATTTTGTTAATGAATTGTACATCGCCTCGATTCTATTTAGTTGCCATTGTTTTTACGAGATGTTCTTCCCCTCGACTCTGTTTATCGCCATCGTTCTCGTCTGTCCGTCTCCCCAGATCAGACCGTAAGCCCGTCAAACGGCAGGGACCGTCTCTATCTGTTGCCGACTTGTTCATCCCAAGCGCTTAGTACAGTGCTCTGCACATAGTAAGCGCTCAATAAATACTATTGAATGAATGAATGAATGAAATCTTATGAAATCTTATGAAGAAGTGAGTAGCCCAGCATTGGAGAATGGAAGTGCCTTCTGGATGCTCAATAAATATTGTTACTACTGCTCCTGCTTTTATCAATCAGAGACATCTATCAAGAGCTAGCTAGGTGCAGAACACTGTTCAGAGAACATGGGAGAGTAAAAGACAACACCGTTCTAAACGCTGGGGTAGATACAAGGTAATAAAGTGGGACACAGTCCATGTCCCACATGAGGTTCACAGTCTTCATCCCCATTTTACAGATGAAGCAAGCGAGGCACAGAGAAGTTAAGTAATAGTAACAATAATGCTAATTATGGTATTTGTTAAGCGCTTACTACGTGTTGGGCACTGTACTAAGCACCGGGGTGGATACAAGCAAAGCAGGTTGGACACAGTCCCTCTCCCACGTAGGGCTCACAGTTTCAGTCTCCATTTTCCAGATGAGGGAACTGAGGCCCAGAGAAGTGAAGTGACTTGCCTAGTCACAACAGCAGACAAGTAGCGAAACTGGGATTAGAACCCATGACCAGCGAACTCCTAGGCCCATGCTCTATCCACTATGTCATGGTGCTTCTCAGTTGACTTTCCCCAGGTCACAAATCAGACGAGTGGCAGAATTGGGATTAGAGCCCAGGTCCTTCTGACATCCAGGCCCGTGCTCTAACCACTATACTACATAGTTTCTCCTGCAGAGTTGATAGACAAGTTTCCCGCCCACAAGGAGTTTAAGGTCTAGAAGGATTAATCCTAAGTAATTAATTAATCTTGGGCGTGGGGGTTTCCAAAACTGCAATCAAGAATGCTTGATGCTATAGGAATACTCTTATAGGAATATGTCTCATGTTGCATTCTCAGGAGTCTTGGTGAAATGGAGAAAATGGGTTAAGACTCCCAGATCAGAGGAAGATGTACGAGACGGAAAGCGACTGATTTATCTAATCTCCATGATCCCAAAGTGCCACGTTTCAAAGGCACATGCGGTTTTCTTCTGAACTGACTGGCCGACAGGATTGACACAGTCCCCGTCTCACAGGAGGCTCACAGTCTTAAACCTCATTTTATAGATGAGGTAACTGAGGCACAGAGAAGCTCAGTTGCTCAAAGTCACACTGCAGGCAAGTGGCAAAGCCAAGATTGGAACCCAGGCCTCCTGACTCTCAGGCCCCTGCTCTTTCCACTAGGCTATGCTGCTACATTCTTATTTTAAAGCCACTGAAGCCTTTATCTGTAAAAAAAAAAATCCCCTTCAAATTCAAACCATTCTCATTAAATGCAACACCATGTATCAAAAGTGGATTGGAAACTGTGCTGAAGTCAACACTGGGGCTTGAAAACTTCTGGACTATCACTTTTTTTTTTTTGCTGTAAGCAATCCAATCCATTAGTTGGAATGAAAACCTTCAGATTTTCTGTTGGGATGTGGAAATAAGAATCTTGTACAGAAACTGCTTTTAATGTGAGTGAGTCACCAATCTATATCTGGCCTCCGTCCATTTTGGTGTCAAATTGACACCCTGAAAACCCAGCTGGACACAGGCTCCTGCCCATAGACAATTCTCCTCTGTTCGACCCAAATGTACAGAAACAAAATGCCCTCTGTGAACCTATTGTGCATCCTTAATCTGAAACATGCGGAACATACTGTTACAGAGATGTAAAAAAAAAAATTAAAACCCAAATCCAACTTAAATCCTATCCCGAAATCGATTCCCGAACAGTATTCTTGGAAAAGACAGTTTTTCACTAGGACAGCTGCATCCTTTAATAAAATTTGCTAATAAAGTACTTGGAGTTCTTTTGTAGATAATTACATAATGTACTATCAGAAGGAAAACATTGTTCCAAACCATTTCTTCTATCAATCCATCTATGTGCAGAGCATTGTAGTAGGCACTTGGGACTAAACAATATAACAGTATAATAGAGCGGGCAGACACGTTCCCTGCCCGCAATGATCTTACAGTCTAGAGAGGGAGACAGTCATTAATATAAATAAATTACGGATATGGACATAAGCGTGGCGGGGCTGAGAGACAGGTGAAAAGAGGAAGCAAATCCAACTGCAAGAGGGACACAGAAGAAAGTGGGAGAAGAGGAAATGAGATCTCAGTCAGGGAAGGCCTCCTGGAGGGATTGCGCTTTTAATAAGGCTTTGAAGATGGAGAGAGGGATAGTCTGTTGGCTATAAAGAGGCAGGGCATTCCAGGCCAGAGGAATTTCTATCGGACGTTAGTACAAAAAGTGCTCTGTCACTTTCCTGAGAAACCTTTGGCTTCCTTGTTGCTGTTCGGTTAATACCTTTGATGTTTGCATTACCTATTCTGTTTCTAAAGTCCATCAGACTGAAGAGATTTTCTCTTGATTCCGGGTGTCCTTAGTGTCCTGTTTCGGGAAGACCTATCCCTGGTGACCTGAGAACTCTAGTTACAATCCCCTCCTGTAGCGAAGAACCGGAATAGGTATGTATGTATATACCTATAATCCTATTTATTTATATTTATGCCTCTTTACTTGTTTGATGTCTGTCTTCCCCCTTGTAGTCTGTAAATCCATTGTGGGCAGGGATTGCCTCTTTTTATAGCTGAATTGTACTTTCCAAGCGCTTAGTACAGTACTGTGCACATGGTAAGCACTCAATGAACATGACTGAATGAATAATAATAACACTGGTATTTGTTAAGCACTTACTGTGTGCAGAGCACTGTTCTAAGCGCTGGTGTAGCTACAGGGTAATGAGGTTGTTCCACATGAGGTTCACAGTCTTAATCCCCATTTTACAGATGAGGGAACTGAGGCACAGAGAAGTGAAGTGACTTGCCCACAGTCACACAGCTGACAAGTGGCAGAGCAGGGATTCGAACCCATGACCTCTGTCTCTCAAGCCCGTGCTCTTTCCACTGAGCCACACTGCTTCTCTGAATAACCTTTATTGCTACACTCTCCCCACTTATTTGTGGTGCACTCTGAAGAGAGCCTGTCAACACCCCATGCAGGTGGAATGATCTCGTTATTTATTCACATCTAACCTCCATCCCCTCTTTCCCTGATGTGGCTGATGATGGAATTTTCCAAGAAAGCAATGGATCCAGGGATTTGAACCCATGACCTCTGACTCCCCAGCCCATGCTCTTTCCCGAGCCACACTCCTCTCTTCTTACACGTGGCTCAATAGTCTAGAAGTCATAGTCTAGAAGGGGCTTGTTAAACTCATAATATGTGCCAGTACACTGTTCTAGGGTAGATACAAGCTAATCAGGTTGACCGTAAGCTCGTAGTGAGCAGGGAATTCGTCTGCTTGTTGTTATATTGTACTTTCCCAAGCGCACAAAGTAAGCACTCGATTAATACGATTGAATAAATGAAGGTTGGACACAGTCCATGACTCATGTGGGGCTCACAGTTTTAATCCCTATTTTATAAATGAGATGGGTGAGGCACAGAGAATTTAGGTGGCTTGCCTGAGGTCACACAGCAGACAAGTGGCAGATCTGGAATTAGAACCCATGACCTCTGACAGCCTAGACCCTGCTCTTTTTACTCGTATATGCGGTTTCTCCTGGATCCCCTCTCTTTTGGAACGAGGTCATGTTACCTTCAGGAATGAGACCCCAAATCAATGTTTCCATCCCAGCTGTTCCAAGCCTAATCAGGGAAATCCGTAGGGCTGGATACCTTTTTTTAGCATTTTAGATCTTTCTCACTTCTCATCACGCCATGGTAGTGATCACAAGCAAATCTGTATCAAAGGACAAGATAAGATCAGGAACAAAGGTCTCACAGTCCAAGGGAGAGGGAGAATCGGGACTTAATGACCATTTATGTTGAAGAAACTGTTCTGGAATGTCATCAGTCTCCTAGCTTTGAAGCTCTGCTCGCCTTAACACAGCTGGGCCCCGTGGGACACGTGAAGAGAATGAGCTGCTGTGGGAGGCCCAAACAGCTGCTGGACGGAGAGCTGAAATTGGGAAACCTGCAAGGCAGGTGGGCAGAGGAAGCGTCTGAAGAGTGCGGTTAAAACCGGCCTCTGACAGTGTGGCATCCATCCCATGCGAAAAGAGGGAATCCGGGCCTGAGGAGCAACCAGCGTGGTGTACTGCTGTCAAGAAAGTAATCTCTTTCCTCCAGTGGAGCATCATGGGGTGGAGAGGTAAAAGTTAAAGTCTCTGCAGGTGTTGCAAACAGTCTGTGAATTGACACAACAAGAAGTGACCTGCTTATCAGGGCTTTTGGGCCCCACGTTGGCCTTTTCAGACACGCACATACACCCACTCAAATGCATGCACTCACACTGGTGACCTTAGCCATCCCAGGGTGTCTTTATTGAATACTCAGGACGGCTACGAACATGGTGGTGGTAAAAGAGTTGATTTCTCATTTCACTTCTCACTGTGTCTACCTATTGTTTCTCCCAACTCTCCCTACAGTGCTCTACACACAGTAAATGCTCGATAAATACGACTGATGGGCCTCCTCCTTCCCCAGAAGCTTGATCCCCGCTAAATTCCCCTATGTGTCCTCTGCTATCAGTCAGCTGCTTCGAAAAGGGAGTTGGAGACTCACCCATTTTAGAATTTTTTAGCAATAATAGGAACAGCAGTGGTAGTATTAGTAGCTATAGCAGAATTTTGTCTACTGTGCGACCTTGGGCAAGTCTTTTCTCTGTGCCTCTGTTACCTCATCGGGATTAAGACTGGGGGTCCCAGGTGGGCCAACCTGATTGCCTTGTAATGACCCCAGCGCTTAGAGTAGTGCTTGGCACATAGTGAGCATTGAATAAATATTATTATTATTAATAAAATGGGGATTGAGACTGTAAGCTCCACATGGGACAGGGAGGCAGCGTGGCTCAATGGAAAGAGCCTGGGCTTTGGAGTCAGAGGTCATGGGTTTGAATCCCGGCTCTGCCACTTGTCAGCTGTGTGACTGTGGGCGAGTCACTTCACTTCTCTGTGCCTCAGTTACCTCATCTGTAAAATGGGGATTAACTGTGAGCCTCACGTGGGACAACCTGATTACCCTGTATCTACCCCAGCGCTTAGAACAGTGCTTGGCACGTAGTAAGCGCTTAACAAATACCAACGTTATTATCCAACCCGATTTCCTTGAATTCTCCCCAGAGCTTAGTACAGCGCCTGGCACATAGCGCTTAACAAATACTATAATTATTATTATTACTTGCTAAGAGCAACCTAGTGGAAAGAACAGAGGTCTGGGAGTCACCAAGACCTCACTCCCTACAACTGGTCTACCAGTGGGAGGTGAATATTGCAGGACGAATTGCCGGTCTGCAGTAGGGACTGTCTCCTTGATAGGCTACCTCGAGCAGATGCCAACCTGCTTATGCTGGCATCACCCGAGAGGCACACCTGCAGGGACATGGCTTTCCTCCAACCCCATCGCCCCCTCGACATGTCGCTGAATTTCCCCATTCCCCGGCTCTCCTGTACTCCGTGGGTTTGAGAGATTCCTGGGCATCCCAGCAGGATCGGGTCTGGAAGCGTGTGTGGATGGGTTGCTGGTCATTTAACAGGGCAGAGCAGGTCACCCCCATCCCGGGCCTTAAAGTAATCAAGCAGTGCTATTTAATGATGATAATAATAATAATAATGTTGGTATTGAGCGCTTACTATGTGCAGAGCACTGTTCTAAGCGCTGGGGTAGACACAGGGTAATCAGATTGTCCCACGCGAAGCTCACAGTCTTCTTCCCCATTTTACGGATGAGGGAACTGAGGCACAGAGAAGTGAAGTGACTCGCCCACAGTCACACAGCTGACAAGTGGCAGAGCCGGGGTTCAAATCCATGATCTCTGACTCCCCAGCCCGTGAGCTTTCCACTGAGCCACGCTGCTTCCCATGAGTGCTCACCATGGGTAGAACACTGCACTAAAAACTCGTACTAAAAGTCTACACTAGATTCAGTAGAGACAATCTCTGCCCTCAAAGACTTTATTATACAGAACACTGAGAGGCACCATGGCCTCTTAGAACAGTGCTCGGCACATAGTAAGCGCTTAATAAATACCAACATTATTATTATTATTAGTGGAAAGAGCATAGGCCTAGAGTCAGTATGACCGGGATTCTAAATCCTGGCTTCACCACTTGTCTGCTGGGTGATCTCGGGTGAGTTGCTTAAATTCTCTGTGCCTCAGTTACCTCATTTGTAAAATGGGGAATAGGACTCAGAGTTCCATGTGAGATTTGGATTGTGTCCAACCTGATTATCTTGTATCTGTCACCCGTCGCCCGGGGATGGGTTCGTTCGGGAAGAGAGAGAGACAAAGGCACAGACACACCCGGGACAGAAAACCTGCTTTTTCTACAAAATTTATTCTGCGAGGCGAATTGAATTATTTGATTATTTTGGATGCAGTGATTTGAAATATTTGATTATTTTAGATGCGGCGAATTGAACCTCCCTTTCGGGGGTGGGGGGGGCTGTGATTATTTAATGATATTAGAGCTTCTCTATCGGGAGAAATATACTTTATGTGCTACTTGCGTGTGGTCAAACAGCCAGGTCCCACCCAGGAGGAATTCATTTACGGTTTGTTTGCATGTGGTGAGGAGGCTAGCTCCCACCCACGTGCACTTCCCACTTGGGAGGAATCCGCTTCGGCGTTACCCGCCCGTGGTGAATCCCCTGGCCCCTACCCACGAAAGTACAGCGAGACACTCACCCGTCCTGCGGCCCTTTCCTCAGCATGGTGGTTCCGGTGGCAGAGCGGGCGTCTGGAGCTCTGGGCGGGGAAGACAGGTGGACTGCTGTTGCACGTCTCGGTCTGCTGCCCAGAAGGTCAGAGGCGACAGATATTTATTACCCGTGGCTTGCGCCATCCAGGCTTCCAGCCTCCACTTGCTCTACCTCATCCCTTTCCGTCTTCATACTTTATTTGGTGGGCACGGAGGTGAGGGACATCTACCTTTCCTCCGCCTCCTCCTGGACTAGAGAAGTTAAGTCACAGGTAGCATTTTGACCTCGAGATGGCCGGTGCCCAAGTTCACCTTGACATACTACCCCAGCGCTTAGTACAGTCCTGGCACATAGTAAGCGATTAACAAATACCATAAAAAAGAACAATACACTGTGCTGAGCCCTTGCCAAGATAGAGTAGGGTAAGTAGAAACTATCTCTGCCCTCAAGCTTACAGTCTACTGTGCTCAGAGTACTTTACCAAGCTTTTGAGAGGGTACAATAGAACACAAACTAGTCTCTGTTTGTAAACAGGTAGGAACAAAAAGTAGTCAACATTTCCACTAATTACATTCACAGAAACATATTGAGGAAAAAAAAAAGA
The DNA here is from genome assembly GCF_004115215.2 of Ornithorhynchus anatinus. Taxonomy (NCBI): domain Eukaryota; kingdom Metazoa; phylum Chordata; class Mammalia; order Monotremata; family Ornithorhynchidae; genus Ornithorhynchus; species Ornithorhynchus anatinus. The sequence goes on along the minus strand of NC_041732.1, from coordinate 107,783,074 downwards.
TACACCTGCCATTGGCATTATGTTTATCATTATTATTATTGCCGTGTTAAAATGCACACCAAGATGCTATTGTTTTCAAGAGCTCATTGGAGTAATCAGGCCTCACAATACAGATAGGTTTGTTCAAAGCAGCAGAGTTTTAAGGTCTTCCAGAACATTCGGCTGGGTCCCTGATTCCCTGGAAGGGCAAACGTAATGCACCAACCCCACAGTCTGAATTCTCTGGGGGGCTCGTCACTCCCATGGAGGGGTATCTGTCAGGATGGGATTCAGGAGAAGGGGGTTGGGGGGTGGGGATGTTTCAATTTGGCTAAACTCTCCTATTAAATGGCCTCCCATTACTCTATAATTCCCTCCAGTTTTTACCACATCTCCGTCCTACCATTTCTCTACAAACTCTTTGAGTGACCTGTCTATACCCGCTGCCTCAAATTCCTCTCCTCCAATTCTCTCTTTGGCACTCTCCAATCTGGCTTCTGCCTCCTTCACTCCATTGAAACTGTCCTCTCAGAGGTCATTAATGATCACCTTCTTGCCAATTCAATGGTCTCTATTCCATCCTAATCCACCTTAACCTGTCAACAGCCTTTGACATTGTTGAACACCCCTTTTCCTGGAAACATTATCCAACCCTGGATTCACTGACGCTATCCTCTCCTGGTTCTCTTCCTAGAGTTCACCTCCTCCAAGAGGCCTTCCCCGACTGAGCTTCCCCTGTTCCCTCTGCTCCCTCCCACTTCCGCCCTTCACCTCCCCTCAGCTAAGCCCCTTTTCTCTCTACTCCTCCCCCTCTTCCTTCCCTCCCCTCAGCACTGTGCTCATTTATAGATTTTTATTACCTTATTTATTTTGTTAATGAGGTGTCCATCCCCTTGATTCTATTTATAGTGATTATGTATGTTGTCTTGTTTTTGTTGTTCTGTCTCCCCTTATTAGACTGTAAGCCTGTCACTGGGCAGGAATTGTCTCTATCTGTTGTCGAATTGTATATTCCAAGCACTTAGTACAGTGCTCTGCGCGTAGTAAGCGCTCAGTAAATACTACTGAATTGAATGAATGCATATTCTGAGTCTCTTTTGCAGGTTCCGCCTCTGCCTCCTACCCGCTAACTGTGGGGGTCACTCAAGGTTCAGTTCTGGACTTCCCTTCTATTCTCCATCTTCACCCACTTCCTTGGAGAACTCAGTTGCTCCTGTGGCTTCAAGTCCCATCTCTATGCAGATGATTCCCAAATCTACATCTCCAGCCATCATCTCTCCCCTTCTCTGCAATCTCACGTTTCCTCCTGCCTTCAGGACATCTCTGCTTGGATGTCCCACCATCACCTCAAACTTAACAAATCCAAAACAGAACTCCTTATTTTCCCAACCAAACTCTATCCTACCCCGGATTTTCCCATCACTGTAGACAACACCACATCCTTCCTGTCTCACAGGGCAGTAAACTTGGCATTATTCTCGACTGCTCTCTCTCACTCAACCCACATACTCAATCTGTCACCAAATCCTGTCAGTTCAACCATCCTTAACATCATGAAAATCTACCCTTTTTCTCCATCCAAACTGCTACTACGTTGATACAGTCACTCATCCTATCCTGCCTGGATTACTGCATCAGTCTCCTTGATGATCTCCAGCCTCCTGTGTCTCCCCACTTCAGTCCACACTTCACTCTGCTGCCCGGATCATTTTTCTTCTCCACAGTTCAGGCCATGTTTCCCACTCCTCAAGAACCTCCAGTGGTCACCCAACTACTTCAACATCGAAAAGAAATTTCTTAACAGCTTTTGAGTACGCAATTACCTTGCCCTTTCCTACCTTACCGTCCTGTTTTCCTACTATAAACCACCCTGCACACTTCACTTCTCTAATTCCAACCTACTCACTGTATCTCAATCTTCTCTATCTCGCTGCCGACCTCTTGCCTACATCCTGCTTCTGGCCTGGAATGCCTTCCCTCGTCATATCTTACAAATGTTCACTCTCCCCACCTTCAAAGCCTTATCAAAATCACATCTCCTCCAAAAGGCCTTCCCCGATTAAGCTCTCATTTCCTCTTCTCCTACTCCCTTCTACATCACCATTGCACTAGGATTTGCACCCTTAATTGACTCCTCCCTCACCCCTATAGCATTTATGTACAAATCAGTTATTTGATTTGTTTATATTGATGCTTATCATCCCATCTAGTATGTAAGTTCACTGTGGGCAGGAAATGTGTCTAGCAACTCTGTTATATCGTTTTAATCAATTGTATTTATTGAGAGGTTCCTGTGTGCTGTATGAAGAACTTGGCAGAGTTCACAATAACAGAGGTGATAGACACATTCCTGCTCACAACAAGTCTACAGTCTTGAGGGTGAAACAGAAATTAAAATAAACAAATTACAGATCTCTGTACATATGCTGGCATGCTGAGGGAGGGGTGAATTAAAGTTGCAAATCAAAGTACAAGAGTGACACAGATGGGAGTGGGAAAAGAGGAATGAAGGCCTAGTCGGGGAAGGCCTCTTGGAGCAGGTGTCTTGAATAAGTCTTTGAATGTAGGTAGAATGATTGTCTGTGGGATATGAAGAGGGAGGACATGGGTGAAAGATCAGCGGTGAGATAGATGAGATGGAGGTACAGAGTGAGCAGCTGGAGAGAAGCAGTGTGTGGGCTGGGTTGTAGTAGGAAATCAGGGAGGTAAGGTGAGAGGGGACAAGGTGTCAAAGTGCTTTAAATCAGATTATAAGGAGTTTCTGTTTGATGCAGAGGTGGAAGGGCAACCACTGGATGCCCTTAAAAAGTGAGGAAACACGCCCTGAAATTTTCTGTAGCAAAATGATCTGGACAGCAGAGTGATGTATAGACTGGAGTAGGGAGATCCAGGAAGCAGGAAGGTCATCATAGAGGCAGGTGCAAGAGTCAAGGTAGGATAGAGTATATGCTTGCATTACTGTCATAGCAGTTGGTTGGAAAGGAAAGGGTGGATTTGAACGATGCTGTGAACAGTGAACCAACAGTATTCTCCCAAGTGCTTAGAACAGTGCTCTGCACACAGTAAGTGCTCTATAAATATTACTGATTGATATGAAAGCTATCTATGCTATACTGATTACTTTTAATCCAGGAATATGGGGAATTCTCATTTAGAATACCCATTTAATCTCAGAATGTGAAATTGAAAATCATTTTCAGGAAAAAAACCTCTAATGGCTGTGGTTTAAGAATTCATTTTAAAGGAATGAGGTGACTCTGGTTGTGTTGCATTTAGATTGATAATGTCATTGTGACTGATAGAGGAAAGAGCATGGAGTAGAGACACAGTAATAATAATAATAATGTTGGTATTTGTTAAGCGCTTACTATGTGCCGAGCACTGTTCTAAGCGCTGGGGTAGACACAGGGGAATTAGGTTGTCCCACGTGGGGCTCACAGTCTTAATCCCCATTTTACAGATGAGGGAACTGAGGCACAGAGAAGTTAAGTGACTTGCCCACAGTCACACAGCCGACAAGTGGCAGAGCTGGGATTCGAACTCATGAGCCCTGACTCCAAAGCCCATGCTCTTTCCACTGAGCCACGCTGCTTCTCATAGCCACGCTGCTTCTCATAGGAGATCTATATCTACTATGTGACCTTGGGCAAGTCGTGTCACCTCTCTGAGTCTCTGTTTCCACATCTGTATAATGGGGATGAGTTACCTGCTCTCCCTACCGCTTAGATCGAAGAAACTCTGTAGGACTACGTCCAGTCTAATAATAAATGGGCTATTTGTAAATCACTTAATGTATGCCAAATGTGGACACAAAACAATCACACCAGACCCACGCTCTGCCATACACAAGACTCACAGCCTGAGGAAAACGGGTATTGAATCTGCATTTTACAGATGAGTAAAGTGAGGGAGAGAGAAGTCAAGAGATTTGCCCTTGGTGACACAGCAATCCTGTGGTAGAGCTGGGGTTAGAAACCAGGCCTCCTATGCTTTCTCTAAGTCTCTTTGCTACTCAATTGAACTAGTTTGACTCTTATCCTAGTTCTTGGCATGGAATAAATGCTTACTAGATAGCATAAACAGATAAATGGAGGGTAAGAAG